>NC_140054.1:5169855-5769855 GCF_963513975.1 Fringilla coelebs
CCCCCAAACCACGTTCCAAGCCATCAGGTAATTATTTTTTATATTTATTTTCTGAGGCTTCTCAGCAGGAAAATCCTGGGGAAGGGATTTTTTAGAAAATTATATACTAATATTAAAATAAATATTAAATTATATACTAATATTGAAATAAATATTAAAATAAATTATATACTAATATTGAAATAAATATTAAAATAAATTATATACTAATATTGAAATCAATATTAAAATAAATTATATACTAATATAAAATAATTATATACTAAATATAATTATATACTGGATGCACAGGGGTTTGATCTTTTCCCTCCGAAATTCCGGCTGGGATCAGCAGTGGGAGCACAGCTGGATTCCCCAGCTGGTCTGAGCCAGGCTGGATTTCAGGTGGGAGCAGCAGGGGAGGTTAAAAATGTGCATTTTTACCTGCTGAACCCCTCCTGCTGCTCACCCAAAGGGAATTTGGGATCAGGGGGATTCCAGCAGCCTGGAGGGGGAGGGAGAGGAGAGCAGGGAATGCTCCAGGTGGAGCTTTGGGGAGGGAAATTTCTCAGGGAATTCCTCCCTCATGGATCAGGGAAATTCTTCATGGATCAGGGAATTTCCCCATGGGTCAGGGAATTTCTCCATGGATCAGGGAAATTCTTCTCCATGGATCAGGGAATTCCTCCCTCATGGATCAGGGAAATTATCCTCCATGGATCAGGGAATTCCTCCTCCATGGATCAGGGAAATCCTTCATGGATTAGGGGAATTATCCTCCATGGATGAGGGAATTTCTTCCTTATGGATCAGGGAATTTCTCCTCCCTGGATCAGGGAGTTTCTCCCTCATCAATCAGGGAATTTCTTCCTCATGGATTAGGGAATTCCTCCATGGATCAGGGAGTTTCTCCTCCATGGATCAGGGAAATTCCTCCTCCATGGATCAGGGAATTTCTCCATAGATCAGGGAATTTCTCCTCCATGGATTAGGGAATTTCTTCCTCATGGATCAGGGAATTCCTCCATGGGTCAAGGAATTTCTCTTCCATGGATCAGGGAGTTACTCCATGGATCAGGGGATTCCTCCCTCATGGATCAGGGATTTTCTCCCTCATCAATCAGGGAATTCCTCCATGGATCAGGGAATTTCTTCTTCATTAATCAGGGAAATTCTCCTTCATGGATTAGGGAATTTTTCCCTCATGGATCAGGGAATTCCTCCATGGATCAAGGAATTCCTCCCTCCTGGATCAGGGAATTTCTCCTCCATGGATCAGGGAAATTCTCCTCCATGGATCAGGGAATTCCTCCCTCCTGGATCAGGGAGTTCCTCCCTTATCAATCAGGGAATTCCTCCTCCCTGGATCCGGGAATTCCTCCATGGATCAGGGAATTCCTCCCTGGATCAGGGAATTCCTCCTCCCTGGATCAGGATCACCCTGCAGCCGCTGGGATGAGCCGTGGCTGGTGAGGGGGAGGAATTCCCGCGGCTGGGCCGTGTCCAGGAGGCTCCCAGCTGGCACGGGGATGTTTTTCCCTCATTTTTCCCCTCGGGAATCTCCCTGGTGTGAGCACAGCTCAGCTGAGCCCTCCATATGTTCCCATGGGAATGTTTTTCCAGGCTCCTTTTGCTCCTTTTGCCGATTCCAGAGGATCAGTTCAAGCTCTGTTTGCTGTGACTGGAAAATGGGAATGTGCCAGGGGGTTTTTTTTTGGGAATGTTGGAGAACACCAGAGCCTGCCTTGGATCCTGGGAACTCCCCTGGATCTCCAGCTGCCCCTTGGAAAACTGACATAGAAACTGTTTCCTGATGGAGGTGTTCATTTGGAATTTCACCGCCGATTTTGGACCAAAAAAGGTTCATCCATCACGTTCCAGAGGCATTTTTTGGCCTGATGTTTTTTTGGGATGTCCTGGAACATTTAGAGGGTTATCCTAAACATCAGGTGTCTGGCCACACCTGATTTTTGATGCTTTTGTGCAGTCCCAGAATCAATTCAAGTTGGAAAAGCCCTCCAGACTCTGTGCCCAGTCATTCCTTGGACACCTCCAGGGCTGAGCGCTCCAAACCTCCCTGGGCAGCCCCAAAAAAAATACCAAAAATTCAGCAAATTCTCTCTTTGTGCACATCCATTCATTCCAGAGCCGCTTTTCCCTCCAGCCTAGGCAGGGCTGGCTCTCAGCTTTGTGTAACCATCTGTGCCGAATCCTCAACCCCCACAAATCCCAGCAAATAATTGAGAAAATTAAAATTAAAAAATAAATCTGCGGAGACGCTGAAACCCCTCCAGGAGCACCGCAGCCGCCGAGCCGCGCAGGTGCCAGGGATTACTCATTCCCTGCCATACCGGGCTGCCGGGACAGCTGGCGGTGACACGGGGAGGTGACACGGGGAGGTGACACCGGGAGGTGACACCGGGAGGTGACACCGGGAGTGGCACCGCGCCACCCGCTGGGCGTGGCCGCCGGGGCGTGGCCACACACGCCAAGGGGCGTGGCTCCGTGCGCGTTCGCGCCCCGCAGCAGCTTGTCCCACGCCGGCCGCCGTCGCGCCCCGCCCGCCATATTGTGCCCGGCGCAGGCGGAGCGGCGGCCGGCGATGGGTGAGGGGGGCCGGGCCGGGGGCAGCGCGGCCGGGGGGGAACGGGCGGAACGGGCGGGGGGGAACCCGCCCGGCGGCCGGCGGGGAGCGGGCCGGGCGGCGGGCGGGGCGCGGCAGAGCCCCGCGGCTCGCCCCGCCCCGCCGCGGTGAGGGGGGCGGCTCCCGCGCCGCGGCCTCGCCCGGAGCCCCCGAGCGCCTCGGAGCCCCTCAGAGCCCCGCGGGCTCGGCGAGCGCTCCCGGAGCCTTCCGCGGCGCTCCCGGGCGGGTCCTGAGCAGCTCGGTGGGGTTTTCAGAGCCGCCGAGGGTCCCGCAGCGCCCTCAGAGCGCCCGGGGCCCGCTCAGCTTTTGTGCAGCCCCACCTGAGCCCGCGGATTTCTCCCTCACAGAGCTCCCTGTGTTCTCCTCTGAGCCCCCAATCTCCCTCACGGAGCTCCCTGTGTTCTCCTCAGAGCCCCCAGATTTCTCCCTTACAGAGCTCCCTGTGTTCTCCTCAGAGCCCCCAAATTTCTCCCTCACAGAGCTCCCTGTGTTCTCCTCAGAGCCCCCAAATTTCTCCCTCACAGCTGCCCCAGGGCTCCCTGTGTTCTCCTCAGAGCCCCTCAGAGCCCCCAAATTTCTCCCCCAGAGCCCCCAGTGCTCTCCTGTAGCCCCTCAGAGCCCCCAAATTTCTCCCTTACAGCTCCCAGTGCTCTCCTGCACTCCCACATTTCCCCTGCTGCTCTCCAGACCCCAGATTTTACCCCCAAATTTCCCTTTATACCCCCCACATATTTCCAGTTTCCTTCCTGCTCCTCTCTGGACCCCAAATTCCCCCCGGTCTGTGCCCTCCCTGCTCCTCCAGAGCTCCAGAACCATCCCAGCAGCTCCCAAAAACAGCATTCCCTCCAGATCCAGCTCCAGGACGGGGATTTTGGAGAGCTCCCCAGCTCAGCATCAGCTTTAAAACTCCCTTGAGATGGGTTTCTAAACCTCCAGCAGGCATTTTGTGTCTCCAGATGCAAATTCCAAAGCTGGAAATGATCCACCAGGAAAAGGAATGTGGCTGAGTTTTCCCTCACAGCTCAGATTTCGCTTGGAAATGGGGGTTTTTAGCCACTGGTGTGGGTTCTCCTGAGGTTAACAGGATCCAGAGGAAGTTTGAAAAAGCTTGGGATGAGTTTTGTGTAAACAAGCACTGGAAGAGCTGAATTTGGGCTGACCTCAGTGCCCTCAAAACAACAAACACCCTCAAAATGTGTTGTTTCTTCCCATCTTGAAGAGCCAAAAATAAAACAATAATTTTATAAAGCTGTGACCTTTAGTTCCAACACAGAATCATCCCAAAATATCCCAAATTTCTGAATTTTTGAGGCCAGCTGTTGAGCATCTCTTTAAGTCTGGAAAACAGGGATGGCACCACAGGGATGCAGATGGAATTCCATGTAAAGTGATGAACTCCCAGCACCTCAGCAAGGCTGGAGAGCTGGAGAAATGTGGGAGACAGGGAAAAAACAGGTGGAGAAATTTGGATTATCCTGAAGCAATGAGCTCCAAAATTTAAATTTGGATTATCCTGAAGCAAAGAGGTCCAAAATTTAAATCTGGAGAAATTTGGGTTATCTCAGAGCAATGAGCTCCAAAAATTAAATTTGGAGAAATTTGGATTATCCTGGTGTTATTCCAGGCAAGACCTGGAATGCTCCATAAGAAATGCTAATTAAAACATGCTAATTAATATGGAACACAGGAAGGACACCACAGGGATGCAGATGGAATTCCTTGTGAAGTGATCAATTCTCAGCACCTCAGCAAGGCTGGAGCTCCCTGATTTTGCATCCTTGACCTGGGGGAATGTGGGAGACAGGTGGAGAAATTTTGGATTATCCTGGAGTGACGAGCTCCACAATTTAAATTTGGAGAAATTTGGGTTATCTTGGAGCAATGAGCTCCACAATTTAAATCTGGAGAAATTGGGATTTTCCTGGTGACAGTGAGGCCTGGAATGCTCCATAAGAAATGCTAATTAAAACATGCTAATTAATATGGAACACAGGGATGACCAAACACCAGAGGGATGCAGATGGAATTCCTTGTGATGAATTCCCATGAGCTCAGTGATGAACTCCCAGCCCCTCAGCAAGGCTGGAGCTCCCTGAGGTTGGAGAAATGTGGGAGACAGGGAGAAAACAGGTGGAGAAATTTGGATTATCCCGAAGCAACGAGCTCCAAAAATGGAATTTGGAGAAGTTTGGATTGACGGGGTGGTGGCAGCGAGGCTCCGTACGAACTGCTAATTAATCCCTGCTAATGAATCCCTGCTAATTACCCCCTCTCCGTGTGTCCCTGCAGTGGTGAGGGCTGAGCCCAGCCCGCAGTGAGCAGCCAGGACCCCGCACGCTGCCGGGCATGGCCGGGGGACGCCGGGGTCCCAACAGGAGCTCCTACTGCCGGAACCCGCTGTGCGAGCCCGGGGCCGCCGGGGCTGCCGGCCACTCCTCGGGCACCTCGGTCACCGGCGTGCGCTCCCGCACCAGGTACGGCGCGGCGGGCAGCGGGGCGGGGCTGCGCTCACCGCGGGCCTGGCTGTGCAAGCTCCTCCCGTTCCGTGAGCTTAAAGCTCCTCCCGTTCTGTGAGCTTAAAGCTCATCCCGTTCTCTGACCTTAAAGCTCGTCCCATTTCCCAGCCCATTCCTCAGTCATAAAGCTCATCCCATTCTCTGACCTTAAAGGTTGTCCCATTCCTTGAGCTTAAAGCTCATCCCATTCCTTGAGCTTAAAATTTATCCCATTCCCCAGCCATAAAACTCATCCCATTCCCTGATCTTAAAGCTCATTCCAATCTCTGATCTTAAAGCTTGTCCCATTCCCTGATTTTAAAGCTCATCCCATACCTCAATCTTAAAGCTCATCCCGTTCTCTGACCTTAAAGCTCATCCCGTTCCTTAGTCTTAAAGCTCATCCCATTCCCCAACCTTAAAACTCATCCCATTCCCTGGCCTTAAAGCTCATCCCATTCCTTGATCTTGAATCTCATCCCATTTCCCAGCTTTAAAGCTCATCCCATTCTCTGACCTTAAAACTGATCCCATTCCCTGACCTTAAAGCTCGTCCCATTTCCTGATTTTAAATCTCATCCCATTTCCTGATTTTAAAGCTCATTCCTCAGTCTTAAAGCTCGTCCCATTCTCTGACCTTAAAGCTCATCCCATTTCCCAGCCTTAAAGCTCATTCCATTCCTTGATGTTAAAGCTCATCCCGTTCCCTGTCCTGGGTGGGCCTTGGAGCCACCTGGGATAGGGAGGGATGTCCCTGCCATGGCCTGGGTGATCCTTGATGTCCCTTCCAGCCCAGAGCATTCTGTGGTTCCGTGGTTTATCAGTCCTGAGGATCTGAATCACCATGAGTTTGGGAATCCTCAGGTTTCCCCTCACTCATGGCCTTATTTCAGGTTCTCCATCTCCTGTTTTACACCATGGCCTGATCCCCCTGCATCCCCCTGGATCCACAGTTTAACTGGGGGATTTACAGGGACACTTTGTGCTCTGCAGTTCCTTTGAGGCCCACACCCAGATTCCTTTGCCTGCTTTTATTTAGAGATTGCAGCTCAATCTGAGAGATATTAATTCCCTTTGATCCAGAGGATCAGGGATCCTGTGCCTGCTCACACAGCAAGAGGCTCCTCTGGCTAAACTTGTTTTTCCTCCTCAGGTGAACAGAAGGTGGAGAATGAACAAGGGCTTGTGTGTAATTGCTCTGCCTTTCATGTTCAAGCACTCTTAGATATGTAAACACCAACTTGAGCTCTGAAAGCTTCCAATTAATTAAGAGAGCCACTGAGTAGCACAACACAACCCTGGGTCTGAACAACACGAGGGATTTAATATCAAATGTCCTGGGTCTAAATATCGTTTTGTGTGGGCAAAGCCCTGCTCACATCTGCCTGAGATCTGTGATTTGTGCCAGCCACTGATAACTCGAGTTTCCCCATCAGTCTCAGAGCTGTGGGGGGAGCTGGAGGACATTCCCCTGCTCAAGCCTGGTCTGAGAGACACAGGGGATTTAATATCAAATGTCCTGAGTCCAAATATTGTTTTGTGTGGGCAAACCCCTGCTCACATCTGCCTGAGATCTGTGATTTGTGCCAGCCACTGATAACTCGAGTTTCCCCATCAGTCTCAGAGCTGTGGAGTGAGCTGGAGGACATTCCCCTGCTCAGCCCTGGCTCTTGGCTCCCCCTGGCAGGAGTGGCTCAGGGACAGGCCTGTCCAGCCCCCCTCTGGCAGCTCAGACAGTCGTCCCCCTGCGGCACTGCAAGATCCCCGAGCTGCCCGTGGAGAGGAGCGTCCTGTTCGAGCTGCAGCTCTTCTTCTGCCACCTCGTCGCCCTCTTCGTCCACTACATCAACATCTACAAGACAGTGTGGTGGTACCCGCCCTCCCACCCTCCTTCTCACACCTCCCTGGTAAGCACCACAGGGCAGCTGGAGATCCCAGGCTGTCTCTTGGGTCACTAAACCTGAAGTTTTAGAGATGATGTTTGATGAAAATTTCATCTGACCTTTCAGCGTTGCTCCTTCCGCTCCCTGTTTCCCACGTTCTGGGATCTGGCTGTCTGCTTGGCATTCTCTTGGAAGGAAGTCCAAGGAGAAGAGAATAATTTGGGACTTTCTGTATTGAATGTGTGTTCCTGGTGCTGATGGAAATGGAGTAATTTTGGTTTTGCCCCCACAGAACTTTCACCTCATTGACTTCAACGTGCTGACGGTGACAACCATCGTCCTGGCACGGCGCCTCATCGGTGCTGTCGTCAAGGAGGTAAAGTCAGAGCTCTCCTTCCAGGAGATTTGTGAAACTCTGGGTCCCTTTTGCCAATCCAAACCCCTCCATCCTCCCCTAAAGACCTCTGTGCTATTCCCAAGTCAGAAGTCCCAGCGAGGTTCCCAGTGTGAGGAGCAGAGAGCAGAACTGAGCTCCTCAGACCTGCTGGGTCTGTGTCCTTCTCTGACTCCCTGAATTTCTGTCTCAGCCAAACTGAAGTGACTGATTCCCTCCTCCCTTCTGTCTCTTTCCTGCTCTCTCCATCACTGCAGCTTTCCCCAGGGAAGAGCCAGGGATGCTCACTATGGAAGCATCCCATGGGGAGCAGTGCCAGGAGAGTGTGCTGGGCACTACCAGACCTTCCCTGGAAGCTCTCCCCACTCCCTGAGGAATGAAGCCCAGATTCCACAGAAACCCTCCCTGCCCTGGTGCCAGCTGGGCACTGCCATTTCCTTCCTAGCTATGGTTTCCCACAGTATTTTCTCCTTTAAGAAGAGGGAGTGCCCAGCTGTGCCCAGCTGTCCCCTGTGTCCCACAGGCTTCCCAGAGTGGCAAAGTCTCCCTGCCCCGCTCCATCTTCCTGGTGGTCACTCGCTTCGCCGTGCTCACGGGCACGGGCTGGAGTTTGTGTCGCTCCATCATCCACCTCTTCAGGACCTACTCCTTCCTCAACCTCCTCTTCCTCTGCTACCCGTGAGTATCAGGGCTGGGGCATCCCCCCAAAATCCAGGGGGAGGCTCCCTGCAGCCCTGTGGGGTTCTGAGCTGGGAGTCTCCAAAGCTTGGAGCAGCATGGCCTTGTGGAAGGTGTCCCTGCTCAGGGACACTATCCTGCTGTGTCACATTCCAGGGTGGCAGGACACATCTGTGGCACTGACCCCTCTTTCAGCTTGATGTCAGCATTAATTATTACTCGTTACTGCTGCTGAAAAGGGTTGTGTGCTTCTCCCATGGCGCTCACAAAACTCAGGGCTCTGTTTTCCCTTTGTTCCTGGGCTCCTCTGCCAGGTGGAGTGATTCAAACAGCTCCTGGGTTTTGTTACCTATCAAAAGGAAATGTTTGGAGTGGAAATAGATCCCTCCTCCCTGGTAGATGCAGGAGGAAACATCCCCAGAGGTTTTCTGCAGGGGGAAACATCCCCAGAGGTTTGCTGCAGGGGGAAACATCCCCAGAGGTTTGCTGCCTGTGTTTGAGCTCAGAGCTCTTTTTGGGAGTTTCCCTTTGGAATCACGGAATCCCAGGCTGGGTTGGGATCATTCAGTAGTGGCAGGGACACCTTCCACTATCCCAGGCTGCTCCAAGCCTTGACCTCCTGCAGCTCAGAGCCCCCGGGGGAATTGGGGGTGGTGTTCCCCGTGGGATGGGGGGCAGCTCCTGAGCTCTGTGCTTTTCCAGGTTTGGGATGTACATCCCCTTCCTCCAGCTGAACTGTGACTTTCGGAAGGCCGGGCTCTTTGCCCAGGTGGCCAACATTGGCCCCAGGGACACGGGGGAGGTGACAGCCCGGGGCAGGGACTACCTGACAGTGCTGAAGGAGACCTGGAAGCAGCACACGAGGCAGATGTACGGCATGGAGGCCATGCCCAGCCACGCCTGCTGCCTGTCCCCGGACCTGATCCGCAACGAGGTGGAGTTCCTGAAGATGGACTTCAACTGGCGCATGAAGGAGGTGCTGGTGAGCTCCATGCTCAGTGCCTACTACGTGGCCTTCGTGCCTGTGTGGTTTGTCAAGGTGAGGCCTGGCTGGGAGGTGACACCGTGGCAGGACGGTCCTTCCTCGTGGTGGTAGAATTCTGAGTGTCTGCTGGTGGATGGGGTGAGGCTGTCCCTGCTGCCTGAGGGGCTGGTGCTCTGTCAGCTGAGCGTGGGGAGCAGCCAGGAGCTGCCTCCCTGGTTGTGGTGATGATGGCACGAATATTTTGCAGGATTTCTCCACCCTCATCCCATGTGGGCTCTTCCTTTCCAGGCAGGATCAGCAGCTCCACGCAGCCCATGTTTTACCTGCCTGCCTGAGTTGTTGGTGTGGTGCTGCCTTGGGCAGGTGAGGCTGTCCAAACGTGTCCCACAGTGTCCCACCTTGCTGTCCCCCCCAGAACACGCAGTACTACGACAAACGCTGGTCCTGTGAGCTCTTCCTGCTGGTCTCCATCAGCACCTCGGTGATCCTCATGCAGTACCTGCTCCCTGCACGCTACTGTGACCTGCTCCACAAGGCTGCAGCACACCTGGGCTGCTGGCAGAAGGTGGATCCGGCCCTCTGCTCCAACGTGCTGCAGCATCAGTAAGGAATTCTCTCCTGGAGTTTTCCTTTTGCTGGGGAGCTCAGTCTTGAAGTCAACCAGAGAGAAAAGTGAGAGCAGAGTTGTTGGCTGACACATCCAGCAGCACAAACGCTCTGGGCACTGTCCCTGCCAAGCAAAGCTGGTTTTGGCAAGGTGCCTGCTGCTCCTGGCCACGGCTACCTGCAGTTTGTCACTGCTGTGGTGACAATTCCAAACTGGGAGCACAATTCCTGCACTCCTCACTGCTGCTGGGGAGGCTGCAGAGCCCAGTGTCCCCTGCAGGTGGGAATAAAACATCTCCTGTCCCCTGCAGGTGGGAATAAAGCATCTCCTGTCCCCTGCAGGTGGGAATAAAGCATCTCCTGTCCCCTGCAGGTGGGAATAAGGAATCTCTTGTCCTTGCAGGTGGGATTAAGGCATCTCTTGTCCCCTGCAGGTGGGAATAAAACATCTCCTGTCCCCTGCAGGTGGGATTAAGGAATCCCTTGTCCCTGCAGGTGGGATTAAAGAATCTCTTGGCCCCTGCAGGTGGATATTAAAGCATCTCCTGTCCCCTGCAGGTGGGAATAAAACATCTCCTGTCCCCTGTAGGTGGGATTAAAGCATCTCCTGTCCCCTGCAGGTGGGAATAAAACATCTCCTGTCCCCTGCAGGTGGGATTAAAGCATCTCCTGTTCCCTGCAGGTGGACTGAGGAGTGCATGTGGCCTCAGGGGGTGCTGGTGAAGCACAGCAAGAACGTCTACAAGGCCGTGGGCCACTACAACGTGGCCGTGCCCTCGGACGTCTCGCACTTCCGATTCCACGTAAGCTCCCCTCTCCCTGCTGGAGCAGGGATACCTGGGCAGGATCCTGCTCCTGCTGGCCTGGGCACCTCAGGCTGATGGAGCTGGGGGGCTCAGTGCCCAGGGTGGGGTGCGGGCAGCGTCTCAGCCCTGTGCCACGAGGGTGACTCCATCCAGAGCCAGCCGCAGCTCTCACCTCCCGCCCGCTGCCTCACCCTGCTCTCCCACAGTTCTTTTTCAGCAAACCACTGCGAATCCTCAACATCCTGATCCTGCTGGAAGGAGCTGTCATCTTCTACCAGCTCTACTCGCTGATTTCCTCGGAGAAGTGGCACCAGACGATCTCCCTGGCTCTGATCCTCTTCAGCAATTACTACGCCTTCTTCAAGCTGCTGCGGGACCGCCTGGTGCTGGGCAAAGCCTACTCCTATGCTGCCAGCAGGGACTCAGAGCAGAAGTTAAATTAAAACAATTGCACTGATGCTCTCAGCCTATTACAGAACAAACAAAAACAAGAAACCCTCAGAGCTTTGTATTTTTGTTACCACTGCTTTTTTTTGTTGTTGTCGTTTTCTTTGATAACTGATGTAATTAAAAGGAAAAAAAAAAACATATTTTTTTACTCCCAACAAGTTGTTTGTGTGTTTGTTGTTTGGATCCACCTCCACCGAAAGGTTTGGGTGTGAGGAGGGGTTTTTTTAAATGGTGCTGAGGGTTGACAGGGGTGGAGAGGGAGGAGGAGGGTGAGAGTTACAGGTGTGTTAAAGGTTCCTTTAGGAGGGGGTGAACCCTCATCCCATCCTTCTGGGGGTCCCCAGGAACTCCTGTGCCCCCTCCCCATGCTCTGTGTGGGGAAAGGCGGTGTCATTTCTCTAAAATGTGCATTTTCAAACTGAGCCCCCGCTGCTGCGGCTCCCTGCTTTGAGGGGTCCCCTGGGGACACGGGGGGGCGCTGAGGGGGTTTGGGGGAGCCCCAGCCGCTCCCCTTCGCTCCTTCACCCGCGGCTCGGCTGTTCCCCAGGCTCCTCCTGCCCGTCAGGGTCGGGGGAGGAGGAGGAAGAGGAGGGGGAGGAGGAAGGAGCGCAGCGCATCCCCGAGAGCCCCGGCCCGGGGAGCGTCCCCGCTGCCGGAGCTCCGGGCTCCCCCTGCCCGCGGGAGGGTCCCGGGGGGTCCCAGAAGGGTTCCGGGGGTCCCCGAAGGGTTCCCGGGGTCCTAAAGGGGTCCCGGGGGGGGTCCCGGGCCCGGCCTTTGTTCCGGCAGGGCCACGCGGCCGCCAGGGGGCGCCAGGCGCGCGCGGTCCCGGTCCCGGTCCTGATCCCGGTCCTGACTCCGATCCCGGTCCCGATTCCCATCCCCATCCCGATTCTGGTCCCGGTGCTGGTCCCGCTCCCGCTCCCGATTCAGCCCCGACCACGCTGGGGGAATTCTTGCCGCTGAAAGCGGAGATCAAGCACCGGAGCGGCTCCGGGGGGACCGGAACCGGGAGCAGAACCGGAACCGGGACGTGGATTGGGCTCGGTATCGGGACCAGGACAGGACTGGGACCGGTAGCAGCATCATCCGTGGCGCCGGGGAGGGGAAAGGGGGTGTCGGTGCCCGGCAGAGCCCCGAGAGACAGCGGGGACACGGCGGGGACAGGGCGGGACCAAAGGCCACCGGAGCGGAGCCGCCGCCGTTTCTCAGCGCTGCCGTCAGCGGGCAAAGGGCGAGGAAGAGGAAGGAGCAGCGGGAATAACGAAGGCTGGAGGGGAGCCAGAGGCGGGCGAGCCCGCGGGATTGTGCCTTCCCTCACCCCCACCCCGCACCGGGACCGGCACCGAGCGGGATCCCCCATTCCCGGGGACACCGAGGGCTCCGCTGCTTGGAGCGGCTGTGGAACCCCCCGCGCCCCCCGGCAGATCCCGCGGGTTTGGGGGGCACAGAGCGGCTCCCCCCCGTCCCTGTTTCCCGTGTGACCCCACCAGGACCGAGCCCGGTGTCCGGCCGGCATTTCCAGCCGGGTGGGGCGGGGGGCGATGTCGGGGCCCGGGGCCCTGCCCGGCACGGCGGGAGGAAGCGGCCGTGTCCAGCCTTTCCCGAGGATGAGGATTTCCTTCCTCCCATTGAGCGGGGACCCTGGGGTTAGCACGCAGCCGTGGGGCACAGGCCGGGGGGCCCGGCTGGGAACTGGGGGGCAGAGCCCCCCGCCCCAACCCTGGGGGCACCTCCCTCATTCCCCTGCCTGGCCGCGACCCCGAGAATGAAGGAGTCGGATTTGGGGGGGCGGGGGGCGCAGGATGGAGACACGCAGCCATTTCCTCCTCTCCTTCCCTTTCTCCCACCCCGAGAGCGCTGCGGGTGTTTCGGGGGTGAGAAGAAGATGGACAGGGGGGTCTCGGCTTTCCCAGAAACGCCGCTCCCGCAGCCGGGAAGAAGAGCTGTCACCGGCGGCAGCGACACGTCTCATTTCCCTCGAACCGGGGCTTTCCCAGGGCGGGGGTGATGTCCCGGGGGAGATCCCGCTGGGAATTCCCCTGGGAGCGCCACGGAGGGGGCTCCGCTGGGGGCTCAGCTGCCGTGGTCACCCCGGGGGTCCCGGGCTGTCCCCCGGGGGTCCCGGGCTCCATCTGCCGCTCCCCGCGGTCGCTAATCCCGGGATTAGCAGCCAGATGCCAGGGGCAGGTTTGCCGCAGGTAGCGGGGATCCCTCGGGAGGTGGCGATGACATCAAAGCGCAGGAATTGTGCCCAATCCCACCCAGCCTGGGGTCCCCAGGCCAGCAGGACAGCGGGGACAGCGAGCTGACATCCGCCAGGACCCATCCTGGGGTGTCCCCAAGCACAGGACCCCAGGACGGCCGCTCTGGAGCAAAATTCCCGGCAGAAATTCCCTCCACGTGCACACCCAAAATGGGAACATTTCACCCTCCCGCTGCCCGCCGGGAATCCCCTCCCGCTTCCCAGCGGATGCAGCTGATGGGAAGCGCTCGTTTTCCCCTAAAAGCCGCCCCAGCGGTCCCGGGAGGCCGCGGCTCCCGCCCTTATCCCGGTTCCTGGGACCTCCGAGCTGCCAATTCCTGCCTGGCCTCCACGGGTGGAGGATTGCTGGATCCTGGGGCTCTGGGCCATCCTGGGTTGCTGCACCCCGCATTTCTGGGTGATCCTGCGGCTCAACCCCCTCACTGGGCACCTCCCAGCTCCTCCTCATCCACCCCAAACCCTCAGCCCATCCCTGGCTGCTTCGCTTCCAAATCCAGCACCCAACAGCTCCTGATGTGGACAAGAAGGTGGGAAAGGACGGGAGCATCCCCCAGAACCGAAGGTGATCCCACCTGAGCTGTGCCAGCCTGTACCCAGAGACTGGCAGCTTTAATTCCTCCCTAATAAAGATTTTTTTACCTTAATAAAGCCACATCCCCAAAGTGGTTAATTAGGGATTCATTTACTCACTGTCACCTCACACCGCAGCAGGTTTGGGGTGAGACCAAAGGGGGAAAAAGCATCAGGGAGGGAAAAATATCCCAGTGCTGATCCTGTCAGCATCCCCCGGGCTAGAGGACCCCTGAGCATCCCCCCCAGAGCCGCGGGGTCCCCTTGGGACCCCCAAATTTTGGAGCCGAGCCGGCCCCAACAACCCCATACCCGCCCAAAACCTGGGCAGGCCACGAGGCCCCGTCCCGCCGTAATTACAAGCCCTTAATTAGCATACACGCATCCTCATTAACAATTACACACAGGTCCTCATTTCCCCACTCAAAGGACCCCGCGGTGGGGACCCAGGAGCTGGGGGGGACCCCCGGCCTCTCCCATCCCCCGAGGCCACCAAACCGGGGCGGGGGAGCGGGGACAGCGCCCGCAGCGCCCCGGGCCCCCCGGCAGCGGCTCCCGCGGGGACCAGATGGCGACTCCGCGGCGGGGGCCAGATGGATCCTCCCGCCCGTGGTCCCCCCTCCGCTCCCGCTGCCATTTTCCCCGGCAGCCGCTGTAAATATCGAACAGCTCCGCTCCCGAGCCGGCAGGAGCAGGGACGGCGGCTCCCGGCGCTCCAGCTCCTCTGCTCCGGGCTGGGGACACCGCGGGGACACCCTCGGCGCGGGGGACACCGTCCCCAAGGCGGTTTGAGCTGAATATTCCCGGCGGTGTGAGCTGGAGGTGCTGGAGGACTGAAAGGGGGCGAACGGAGGCTCTGGAGGGCGTTGGGGCATTTCCCAAAAGTTGTGGAGAAGAGAGGGGGCAGTGTCAGGAATGTCGCCTACCCCCCAGGTGGGTGTCCGGCTCTGTGGTGGCCCCATCCCAGGCTGAGCCCCAAAAGCTCTCACAGAACTCCAGAGGAACATCAGAAACCCCAAACCCACCCCAGGAGGTTCGGAGTCCTTGGTCAGACCCCAGCCGGGCACCCCACGAGTGGCAGTGCCACCAAGAGTCCTGGTCCCCACTTTTGGGATCTCCCACGAGTCCCGAGGTGCGGCTGGCACGGGGCACGCCGGGGCCTGCAGCCCACGAAGGGCGTTTGCCGCCGGGAACGGGCGAGTTTCGGTCCCGCCGTGTCCCATCCCCTCCCAGCGGGGACAACGTGCCCCGGGACAGCTCCAGGCCGGGGCCGAGCTTCCTCCCGCCGCCACCGCCGTGGCCTCGAGCCTTTCCTCCGCTCTTCCTCCGCTTTTCCGCCGAGCCCGGGGCCGGGGCTGCCTTCCTGCCCCGGCCCCGCATCCTGCCTGCTCCGCGCTCAGCATTCCCGGCTTTTCCATCCTTCCCCAGCTCCACACAGGGGGACCCGGCCTCGAGGCTTGTCCCCAACCTCCGTCCCGCGTCCCTGCGCCCTCCTCGAGCCCCCGGTCCCCAAAGCTCCCCGTGGGACCTGTCCCCTGGGTCCCAGGGGTTCCTCCCAGCTCAGCGGGAAAAGCACGGAGCGGAGCGGATCTGCCTCGGGCTGGCCGCAGGGAGCCGCAATTCCCCGATCCCGATCACTTTTGGGGATCTCCCGCTGACCCAGTTTCGAATCCCCGCTCGGGGATGGCACGCAGGGCTCTGGGAACGAGCGGGAGCTTCCCCGGAGCATCCCCACCCCCTCCCAGCGCGCAGATTTTGGGGAGCTGCGAGCCCCGGGGCTGCTCCCGGCTCGGGGGTGCTGCTGAGGGCACGACATTCCCACGCTGAGCCCGAGGGTGTCCCCCAAAACCGGTCGGACGTGCGGGGCCGTGACTCAGCCCGGCAGGACGGGACCTGCGCGGGGCCCCCACAAACAGCGAGCGAACGGGGAAGCGAAAAATTCCCTTTTCCTTCCTTCCTCCCGCCCAGCTGGGTGTCACCGCGTTGGGGTGACCTTCCCCTGCACTCCGCTGCCTCCAGCATCCCCCCCTCCCCTCCCCGCCGCTCCCTCCCGGCTCCGGGTGAGGGCTGGGCCGGGCTCCTTATCTCCCTCGCGGGCTGATGCAAGATTTGCTCATTCTGCTGCTCCCCAGGGCCGTGCCGCCCGTGGTGTCACCTTCCCCGCAGGGTTCGGCTCTCCGTGTGTCCCGCCACCCCCTCCCGGGCCGGGTTTTCCTCCCGGTGCCGGGGCCGGGAGGGTTCAGCGCCCGGCGGGTGTCGGGAGCGGCTGCTCCAGCCAGGAATAAGTGGATTAGGAGCCAATCTCGTTATCGCTGCTGGCAGCCTCACTAGGGCCGTGGGATGGGGACAGTGACGGGGACAGCGCTGGGGACGCTCCCGCTGAGGGGAGACAGCGTGGCCGGTGCCTGGCGCGGCCACCGCGCGTTGATAGCCGGGGCTCGGCTACCTGCTGTTCCCCGGGATGCGGCATCCGGGCTCTAATGAGGCGGGACGGTTAATTAGTCAGTGTCAATTTATGTTAATTAGCCGGGGGGAGTGGAGACGCTGCTGGCTCTGCCACCTGGCTGGCACGGCCGGGCTGGGGGGACACGTGTGGGGCTGGGGGCGTCAGGGCAGGAGCGCGGAGCTCCCCGAGGGCGCTGCCGGCCCTGCCTCGCCCTCCCTGCCCGCTGAGTCAGGGCTGAGACCCCGCGGGAAGCCCCAGGGATTTCCAAAGCGCCCTGGAAACCCCCGCGCTGTGATTTCCTCCCTGTTTGAGTGAGGGCAGCAGCACGCGGCGGCCAGGCTGGGAATTTCGGAGGGAAAAGGATGGGAAACACGGACCCGGCCAAGGCACGGCCCCTCTCCGCCAGGGATGGAGCGGCTCCGTTGTTTACTCAACCCAGCTTGCGCCGCTCTCGGTTCCCGGGGTCGTTTCTCCTTCTCCAGACAGGGCTGTGACCGCAGAAACAAAGGCAAAACTTTAATCCTGCAAATCCTCCTCTCTTCCCACCGAAGGCCGCGGGTGTTTGTCCCTCTCCGAGGGGACGCTGGGGTCGGACACGGCTCGGGGGCTGCCCGGGGGCCGCTCAGCCGGAGCCAGAGCGGCTAAAAATATCCCCGCGTCTTCACGGAGGTGTTGCAGCCGCAATCAGCAATGCAAACGAGACCGAAATTAAATCAGCCGCATGCGACAGGAGCTGTTAACCCCTGCCGGCGCGGGGACGGGGGGGACGCGGGGTGCTCGGAGCGCGGGGAGCGGGCTCTGTGTGCCCCCCGCCGCCCCCCCGGCTCGCTGCCATCTGCTCCGGGCGCGTTCGAGGCGAGGAGGAGCTGCGGAGAAACCAGGTCAGGGCTGGGGAGAGGCTGCGCCCGCCCGCCAGGACCGTGCCAGCCGTGCCACCCGCCCGTGCCACCCGCGGGACGCTCGGGTGGCCCCGAGGAGCGGGGGTGGCTCTTTGGGATGTCCCCGCACCCCAGCGGCGGCTCCCTGCTGGCATTCCGGCTGGGTTTCGCCCCGCCACGGCGTGCCCCGTGCCACCCCCGCGACTCAAACCCCGCCAGACCCCAAATTTGGGCAGCCGGAGCATCCCACCCCCTCTCTCCCTGCCTCCCTCCCTCCTTCCCCAGGGGGGCTCCTCCGTGCCCGCCCCGGTGCCCACCCCAGCCCCCGCCCGTGCCCTCCCCGCTGCATGTGCGAGCCCCCGCGGCAGCTGCCTGCATTTCATGCATTTTTAAGGAGAAGAAGGTTAGTGGGTCACTCCAGCGCCGCAGGCTCTGCTCCAGCGGAGCCGCCGCGCTGCCAAACGCGGCCGGGCCGGCGGCGCGGGGGCTGGGCCGGCCGGGGGGCGGGCAGGTGGGCAGCACGGGCCGGGCACGGCCACCCCCCGAGTCCCCGCGGTGTCCCCAGCGCTGGGAGGAGCGCGGTCCCATCAGGGAGGGGATCAGGATCCGCTTCCCAGCAGTTTGGGGGGTGGGGAGGGGGTCTTGCAGCACCCCGAGGTTCAGGGGCAGCACCCCCAGGTTCAGAGTCCTGGAGAGGAAGAGCGGGCGCTGTTCGAAGGGAACGCGGAGCCGAAGCACGAAGCAAACGCGGGGCCCCTCCCGGGGCGCTGCACCCCCCGGAACCCCGGGATGGGGGCACAGCCCCTGTGCGAGTGGGGGGAACCCGCCCCGGGGAGCCACAGCTGGGGGGACGCGGAGAGGGGGGAAGGAGGGTTTGGGGTGGTGCCAGATGTGGCCTGAGGGAGCATAAATGTGGGCGAGGCCAGGACTGGGGAGAGCCAGATGTGGGATGAACCCAGACCTGGGAGAGGCCAGATGTGTGGAGGATCCTGATGTGGGGTGAGCCCAGATGTGGGGTGAACCCAGACACGGAAAAAACCAGATGGGGGGCGAACCCAGACCTGGGCGAACCCAAACCCGGGAAAAGCCAGTCCTGGGTAAAACCAGACGTGCGTGAATCCCGCCCCGGGAAGAGCCGGATCCCAGATGTGTGCAAATCCAGATGTGGGGTGACCCCAGACACGGCCCTGGGTGCGACGGCAACGCTGCAGCCCCGCTCTGCCCCGGCTCTCCCCGGTCCCCCCGGCTCTCCGCGGTTCTCCCCGCATCCCCCCGCGCTGCCGTTGCCATGGTTACGGCCATGCAAGTCTGCCCGAGCTGCATCCGCCGCTGCATCCCAGCGAGCCGTGGGGGCGGGGACGGCCCCGCTGCCCCCAGCCCTCCCCGACAGACCCCAAAACCGCCTGGGGACCCCTCCGGGGGCTCGCCCAGGGCGGGGGGACCGGGGGCTGCCCAGCCCCTCCCAGCGGGGCTCCCCCGACCCTGAAATCCGAGCGGGGGTGAGGGGGGTGGGAGCAGCGCCTGACTCTGGAGGGTCCAAAACCCCCCCGTGCCCCCTCCCCAGGGGGATGGGAGCTCACGGGGCGCGGCTGGGAGGGCAAAGCGCCCCCCAAAAACCGCAGCCCCAGCCCGGGCCCCCCCTCCGGAGCCTCCCCCGAGCTCTGCACGGCCCGGTTCGCTCGGAGGCCGAGGGGGAATTCTGCGGGCGGCGATGAAGCAATCCCGGCCGGGGACAGCCCGGGATGGAGGGAAGGAGGGGATTTCTGATGGAAAGTTGCAGACAGCCCTGGCACCGCCGGGATTCCCCGCCGGGCTCTGCTCCCGGCTCCCCCCTCGCAGGGACCGAGCCCCCACCACATTTCGGGGTGAGGCTTTCCCGGATCTCCCGGGGGTTCAGGCGCTCCCAGGACCTGGGGGAGAGGGAGCAGCCACGGGGGCGTTGGTGGTGTTGCTGTTGCAGCTCCTGATGAGGTTTGATCATTAATATTCCACCAGGACGAGCGGGGCGGGAAGTTCGCGGCTCTCGGGGATGATTTCCCAGCGTCACAAACAACACCCCCATCCCCTAAACGCTCCTCAAACTCCCTCCCAAGCCAAACCGAGGTGATTTTAGACTCCAGCATCCCTCCGGTGCTGCCCGTGCCGACACCCAGGGTCGCTCTGGGTGTCCCCGTCCGTCCGTGCGGTCCCTTCCCCCCTCGTCCCGGGCACACAGCGGCCTCTTCTCCGCGCCCGGGCCCGTCAGATGTCGCTGAAAGGGAACAATGGCACCTATTGTCTGTCCCCGCTCGGCGCTATCGGCCCCGGCAGCGCAACAAAAAGCCACATTGACTGGCGGGGAGAAAGGGGCCCTCACATCCCGGGGCTCCCGGGGGAGGCAGCGCGGCCCCGCAGCGCCCGGTCCCGGCCCCGGCCCCGCTCCCGACCCCGCTCCTGTCCCGTTCCTGTCCCCGCTCCTGTCCCGCTCCCGGCCCCGTTCCTGTCCCTCTCCCGGCCGGCGGCGGCCACCGGCACCGAGGACCGGGCAAAGGGGGGCAGGAGGGGCGCGGTGGGGTGTCCTGCGGCCGAGGGGTCTCTGGGGTCTCTGGAATCCATGGGACATGCAGGGTCTGTGGGCTCCGTGGGGTCTGTGGGGTCTGTGGGATCTGTGGGACCTGTGGGGTCCGTGGGGCCTGAGGGATCTGTGGGACCTGTGGGGTCTGTGGGGTCCGTGGGGTCTGTGGGGCCTGAGGGACCTGTGAGACCTGTGGGGTCCGTGGGGTCTGAGGGATCTGTGGGACCTGTGGGGTCTGTGGGGTCCGTGGGACGGGCACCCAGAGGGAGCGGGGTTGTCCCTGTGTGCCCTGCCCAGGTGAGGCCGCACCTGCAGAGCCGCCTCCAGCCCCGGGCGGGGGCACCGGGAGCGTCTGGAATTGCCAGAGAGAGCCCAGGGATGCTCCAAGGGAGAACTTGGGGTGCCCTCCTGGAGAAGGGAAGGCCTAAAACCCCATCCAGGGGCTCCAAGAGCCTGGGGGGGTTTGGATAAAGCCGGGAGTGGCGGGGATGGCTCCCCACGGGCTGGCCGGGATGTTGGGATCCCAAATCGCACCCACCCCTCCTGCCCGGCCGTGGCGTGCGGGAGCCAGGAAACAGCACGGGAAAAGCCGCACTTGGAGCGAGCCTGGCTTTTGTTCCCGTTATAAACTTCCCTCTGGGCCAGGAAGGATGCTCTGGACGCTGTCCCTGCCCGGGTCAGGCAGCAGAGCCCTCCCCGCCCTGCTCCCAGCCCGGCTGCACGCCGCAGTCCCGGCTTTCCGCAGCACCCCCGGCTCTGCAGAGCTCCCGAGAGGCGGCTCAGGGTCAGGCAGCGCTTATCAGCCGGGAGAGGGAGATAAGGAACGTGGGATGAGCAGGATGCCCGGGCCAGGGCCTTGTGGGGGTTCCTGCTCTGTGCCAGGAGGGATCTGCAGGATGGGAAAGGCCGTGTGGGGGTGTTGATCCCCAAAATGCCCAAACTGCCCCAGATCCTGTCACACAGCGTCCCCATTGTCACCCCGGGCTGCACAGCCCAGCCTGGAGGGGTTTCAGTTTGGGGTCTGGCTCCCTTTGCAAAAATCCCAACTCTGAGTTTGGAGCCTGGGTCTGTTTGCAAAAATCCCAACTCTGAGTTTGGGGCCCGGCTCCTTTTGCAAAAATCCCAACTCTGAGTTTGGGGGCTGGCTCCTTTTGCAAAAATCCCAACTCTGAGTTTGGGGCTGGCTCCTTTTACAAAAATCCCAACTCCTGCCCCGAGCAGGGGCAGATGGGCTTTGAGATGGACACAGAGCAGGTTCCTCTCCCTTCCCTGCCCTGTCACTCCCTCAGCAGGAGCAGGGGAGGGGGTGAGGGGCTGGGAAAGGCCCTGGGCTGGGGCTGATCCCACGGGATGATCCCACAGGAGGGGAGAAGCCAGCCCAGAAATAGCAAGTGCAGTTGCAGAAGGCGCTGGTTGCCATGGGATCTTCACAACCAAAACCGACTGGGGCTCTGGCAAACACAAGAAGGGGCCCTTTCATGGTTTCTATGGGAAGTCAGAGCCTCTCCACAGCCTCCAGGGCTGGAGCCCTGCCCGGGGCAGGAAGGATTTGGGAGCCCTGCTGCATTCCCAGGAGAGCTGTGCCTGCTGCGGGAGGTTTTCCCCAGGTGCGGCTCCGAGCCGTGCCCGGCTCCTGCTCGGCACAGGGCTGGGATTCCCGCTCCTCCTGCTGGGCCTCGTCCCACCAGGAATCCCCCAGCACCGAGGATTTTCCTGCTGCAGCTCAGGAGGCTCAGCCCCTTCTCCCTGGACCCCCGCGGGATGCACATCTGGAGCATCCCGGGGGAATTTCCACATCCTGGGGAGGCCAAACGGCTGCAGCGGGGAAGGGGCAGCCCCCAGACCCTACAGGGGAACCCCCAGACCCCATAAGGGCAGCCCCCAGACCCTACAGGGGAACCCCCAGACCCTACAGGGACAGCCCCCAGACCCTACAGGGACAGCCCCCAGACCCTACAGGGACAGCCCCCAGACCCTGCAGGGGAACCCCCAGACCCTACAGGGGAACCCCCAGACCCTACAGGGGAACCCCCAGACCCTACAGGGACAGCCCCCAGACCCTACAGGGACAGCCCCCAGACCCCACAGGGACAGCCCCCAGACCCCACCAGGGCAGCCCCCAGACCCTACAGAGGAACCCCCAGACCCCACAGGGACAGCCCCCAGACCCTAAAGCAGCTCTGGGCTGTCCCCAAGGGCTGTCCCCATCACTGGGGGGTGGCAGGATCCTCCGCCATCCATCCAGCCCAACTCTCCCCGCTGGAATTCTCTCCCGGGAGAGATCTAATGAGTTAATTCCCTCGCTATTTAGAAATCGATGTGGCAATCCCTCTGTTTTCATTCCCAGCGCCGCCGCTCGCCCCGGCTGGGCCCCTTTAACTCGGGATAAAATCCCGGAGAGGATGAGCCGGGCCCATGAATAATTAATTGCCTTAATTCCTCATTAGGGGCTGGGGGAATGCGGGGCTGGGCCGGTCCCTCCTGCCCCGCTCTGCCCTGCAGCCTCCCGGCGCTCAACACCCAATAAATTAATAATCAGCCGCAGTTTAAGTAGGTCTGGGAAGTGGAAAACAACATCCGCAAGGATCTGGCGTCCCCCCGGCCCGGCGGAGATTTGTCTGTCTGTCCATCTGCCGGAGGAGCGGACAGACAGTAATCTGTCCGTCTGTCCGCGGGGATCCTGCAAATTCCTGCCCCTCCCGAAGCTCCTGCGGGAGCGGAGCAGGGTGGGAGGCAGCGCGGGGCGGGTGGGCACTGGTTTGTACTGGGAGGGGCTGGGGGTGTCCGGGTTGGGCTGGAGTTGGGCGGCTTCTGGTGCCTGGGGGGTCCTGGGGGGTCCTGGTGGGTCCTGGCCTCGATCCTGGGGTCACCGCACGTCCCCGGGCACACTGGGAGCTGGGGAGCTGGGAAACTGGGAAAGGTGGGAAACTGGGAAAGGTGGGAAACTGGGAACTGGGAAAGGTGGGAAACTGGGAAAGGTGGGAAAGGTGGGAGATGGGAAAGGTGGGAAACTGGAAGCTGGGGAAACTGGGAGCTGGGAAAGGTGGGAGCTAGAAAAACTGGGAGCAGGAAAAGGTGGGAGCTGGGAAAGCTGGGAAAGGTGGGAGATGGGAAAGGTGGGAAAGGTGGGAGATGGGAAAGGTGGGAAAGGTGGGAGATGGGAAACTGGGAGCTGGGAAAGGTGGAAAAGCTGGGAAGATGGAAAAGCTGGGAGCTGGAAAAACTGGGAGCAGGAAGAGGTGGGAGATGGGAAAGGTGGAAAAGCTGGGAAGATGGGAAAGCTGGGAAAACTAGGATCTGGAAAAAGTGGGAGCTAGAAAAACTGGGAGCAGGGAAAGGTGGGAATTGGGAAAGGTGGAAAAGCTGGGAGCTGGGAAAGATGGGAAAGCTGGGAAAGATGGGAAAGGTGGAAGGTGGAAAAGCAGCCGTGGGTGTGCCTGGGGACAGCCACGGGCGCCCCACTTTGCTCCAGGGCTGCCGTGGCCGTTCCAGGAGCAGCAGCAGATCCCAGCTGGAAGGAGCAGGGAAGGAGGCAGGACGGAGATGTGCCCCGGCAGGGGAGGCAGCACCGGGGATCCGCGGGGAGTTGGATATTTATAACCGCAGGAGGGGCCGGGACGGGAGGGACGGGGATTCCTCGGGATGGAAGGAGCCGGGAAACGCCTGCCAGGAGGGGCTGCGGCGTGGGAATGCCGCTGCCACCCCGGCTCTGCCCCTGGCCTGCTGCAGTCGCTCTGTGCACGCCACACCCCTGTCCTGCCGCTCTGGGATGAAATTCTCTGTCCCCTCCGGCAGAACGCGGAGCAGGAGAAGTGTCCGTGGGGTGGCTGCTGACCCCAGCCCCACAAATCCCCTCAAATCCAAGGAGACCCCTCCCCACGAGCCCAGGGAAGGCGGTGGTGTTCCCAGTCTGACAGCAGCCCCAGAATTGGGAATGATCCGGGGGGGAGGAGCTGCTGGTGCCATTCCCGCTTTGGGATGGGAGATGGGAATGGAGGGATGGGATGGGATGGGATGGATGGGATTGATGGGACGGGATGGGATGGGGACGGGGATGGGTTGGGATCCATGGGATGGGATCCATGGGATGGAATCCATGGGATGGGATGGGGACAGGATGGGATGGGATTGATGGGATGGGGACAGGATGGGATGAGATGGGATTGATGGGATGGAATGGGGACAGGACAGGATGGGATGGGATAGGGACAAAATGCAATGGGAATGGAAGAGAACTGGATGGGGTGGAACGGGATGGGATGGGATGGGATGGGATGGGGACAGGATGGGATTGGATTGATGGGATTGATGGGATGGGGATTGAGATTGGGATGGGGATGGGGATGGGATCCATGGGATGGGACTGATAGGATGGGATCCATGGGATGGGATCCATGGGATGGGATGGGATCCATGGGATAGGATGGGATGGGATGGGATGGGATCCATGGGATGGGATCCATGGGATGGGATGGGATGGGATCCATGGGATGGGATGGCCCAGCAGCACAAGGCCCGTCTGCATTCCAGGATGGAAGGAAGGTGGGAGGAGCAGCGTGGATTCCCCGTGGATATCTCCCAAGGCTGAAGGGCAGCGGGCACACCAGGAAGGGCTCCCAGCCCCTTCTCCTCCCCCGCTGGGATCGGGAACAAACACCGTGTGCTCACTAATCCCCCCCTCTCCCAGACTCCCCATCTTCCCCACGCCAGGATCCTCCCCGGAGCTCTGTTCCCAGCAGGGAACACCCTGCCCAGCTCCCGCGGCTGCCGGGGACGCTCCGAGCCCTCGGGGCAGCCGGCCAAGGGCTTTTTATCAACTGGCACCCAAAAGTCAATCAGGAAGATGCCGCCTGTTTTAATTAACAGCAATTTCGCTCTGCCGGGGGTGAGCCGCGCAGGGGGGAGGGAGGGAGGGAGGCGGGAGACAAAACATGACCTTGTTGGTGCGGCACACACAGCGGGACATTGTTTTCCCCTGGCAGTCTGGCCTTGGATGCTGCTGGGCTCGTGGCACAGCTGGGTGCTGGGGACGGGCGGTCCTGCCAGCCCTGGTGGGAGCAGGGTGCCTGGAAAGCTGCAGAGCTGGGATGTGGCGCTTGGGAGCTGCCCTCGGCGCGGGTGGCCGGGGATGGAGCAGAAAAAGGGATTTTGGGAGCCCCCAGGGGAATCCAGTGGTGGCTGGGTGCTGCAGGGAGCGAATCCCGGCCGGCGCTGCTGGGTCCTGGCAGGGATCCAGTGCAAACAGCCCATCGGCTCTGCCCCGTTTTCCTTTCCCCTCAGCTCTCCTGTTCCGGGAAATCAGCGAGGAGGAATAACCCAGAGGGGAAAAATCCCCCTGTGAGTGTGCCAGGCTGCTCAGGGGGGCAGGGTGTGACCTGGCACGGCCTGTCCCCACAGCAGGACCTGTCCCCACCGCAGGACACCCCTGGGGAGGATGGGGCTGGGATGAGCAGGACCCTGGAATGAGCAAAACCCCAGCATGGGACACCCTGGGGTGACAGGACCGAGGCCACCATGCCCCAGGGGTGACAGGGATGGGGTGAGCAGCATCCCAGGGGTGACAGGGATGGGGTGAGCAGTGTCCCAAGGGTGACAGGGATGGGGTGAGCAGCACCCCAGGGGTGACAGGGATGGGGTGAGCAGCACCCCAAGGGTGACAGGGATGGGGTGAGCAGCAGCCCAAGGGTGACAGGGATGGGGTGAGCAGCGCCCCAGGGGTGACAGGGCTGGGGGCACGGGCCCTGCAGGGGTGTTGGTGATGGGGACAGAGGCACCCTGGGGTGACAGGGCTGGGGGGGAGCAGCACCCCAAGGGTGTCAGGGGTGGGTGAGCAGCACCCCGGGGTGATGGGCTCGGAGGCAGAGACACCCCAAAGCCGTCAGGGATGGGCGGGCAGCACCGCGGGGGTGACGGAGCTGCCATGAGCCCCCACCCAGGAACGGGGGTACCCCCGCCCCACCTGCCCCGACCTGCGGGGCCGCACAGGCGGGGAGGGGGCTCGGCGGCCACCAGAACCCCCCGGTGCCGGCGGGGCGGTGGCTCCGCCGCGCTCCCCCCGCCCCCGGGGCGGGCTCGGCCCGGTCCCGCCCCCGCCCCTCGCCTTATCAGCGGCCGGCGGGGGGCTCGCCCCACTCCCGCCCAGCGCAGCCGCCGCGGCGGGGCCGGCACCTCCCCGAGTGCCGCACCATGGGCAGCCAGGGCTCCAAGGCGGCGGGCGGCGACCCCGACACCGCCAAGGCCAACGGGCAGGTGGGTACCGGGGGCACCGGGGGGCACCGAGCGCCCCGCCGGGACGGGCGGCGGCGCGGACAAAGGCGCGGCGGGGAGGGTGCGGTGATGGAGCCGCGATGGAGCCGAAGGGAATCTACCGGCCCCGGGGGACTCTCCAGCCCGGCGGGTACCGGGGGATGCGGCACCGCCCGCGCCGCGTCCCGGGCTCCCCCCGGCACCGGGCGGGTCCCGTCCGCCGCCGCGCCCCGGTACCGGGAGTGGAGCGCGGGCGCCGCCCGGTGGTAGCGCGCTGGGCCCCCCCACACCGAGCGGAGCCCCCCGTGAGACCCCGAGTCGGGCTCTTTGCGCCCCTTTTTGTGGCTCGGCACCCCCGGTGCGCCCCTTTCCCTCGGGGGAGCCCCGCTCCGTGCCCGGTGCTCCCCGTTTCCACCGGCTGCAAACCCCCCCCCCCTCCCCGTCGCGGTGCCCCCCATCCCCGTCTCTTTTTCCCCCGGTGGATCCCCCCCACCGTGCTCGGTGCCCCCCGTTTTCCCGGCCGGGAGCCCTTTGTGGGGTGCGGGGGATGTGGGGAGGGGGCGCGGGGGGATCCCGGCGGTGCCTGACGCGCTCCCCCCGCAGGAGAACGGCCATGTGATCTCCAACGGGGACATGACGCCCAAGGCGGGGGTCGAGGCGGCCCCCCAGAACGGGAACGGCTCGGCGGAGCCCCCCAAGGAGGAGAGCGAGGGCGAAGCGGGCGGCGCCGACGGCATCGAGCCCGCCCCGGCCGCCGCCGAGCCCGCCGAGCCCAAAGGCGACGGGGCCGAGACCCCCAAGGACGCCCCCAAGAAGAAGAAGAAATTCTCCTTCAAGAAACCCTTCAAGCTGAGCGGGATCTCCTTCCGCAAGAACAAAAAGGAGCCCGGGGACTCCTCGGGCTCCTCGCCCACCGAGGAGCAGCAGGGCAGGAGCGAGGAGACCCCGCCGGGGGGGCTGCAGCCCTCGGCTCCCCCCGAGGAGGGGCAGGAGGGCGGCGAGCCCGGGGATGGAGGAGAAGCCGCGGGCAGCCCGGAGGAGGAGAAGCAGCAGCAGCAGCAGCAGCCGGAGGGAGGGGAGAGCCACGGAGACACCGCCGAACCCGAGGAGCCCTCGAAAAGCGCCGCGCCGGAGCCCGCGGCGAGCCCGGCGGAGCAGAAAGAAGAGTAGAGACCACTCGGACACCGTCCTCAGCGGGGACTCTCACACCGCCTCCCACCCTCCCCGAGCAGCCCGGATCCCCCCGGATCGTCCTCACCGGGGGCTCTCACATCACCTCCGACCCTCCCCGAGCAGCCCGGATCCCCGGATCGTCCTCACCGGGGGCTCTCACACCATCCTCGACCCTCCCCGAGCAGCCCGGATCCCCCCGGATCGTCCTCACCGGGGGCTCTCACACCATCCTCGACCCTCCCCGAGCAGCCCGGATCCCCGGATCGTCCTCACCGGGGGCTCTCACCTCACCTCCGACCCTCCCCGAGCAGCCCGGATCCCCCCGGATCCCCCCGGATCGTCCTCCCCGGGGCTCTCCCGCCGCCCCGGAGCCGCCCCGGGCTCGGCGCGGACGCTCCCGCAGCCCCGGACGCTCCCGCACGCCCCGCGCAGGTTTTTTCTCTCTCTCTCTGTCTTTCTCTCTCTCTCTCTCTCTTTCTCTCTCTTTCTCTCTTTCCCCATTCCCGGTAGGAAAAGCTGGTTTGGATTCCCACCACCGCCACCACTTGGAGTAGTTTGAGCTGAATTCTTTTGGAAAAATGGAAAAAAAAATGAAAAAAATTTAAGAAAAAAACCAACAAAAAAAAAAGCAAACACGACAATAACAACAACAGAAATCAGCTGGGGAGGATTTGTGCCGGACGCCTCTGGAGTTACAGTTTGGGAGAACTCGGGATCCCTCCGGACTCTCCCCTCTCCTCCCGCTCCCACTGACTGTTCTACGGAATTTTTGATTTTTTTTTTTAATTTTTTTTCCCCTCTTTATTTCTCAGTTTACATTCCTGGTTCTGACTTTTCATTTCCGCTTATTTTCGTGCTTTATTTTTATTTTTATTTTTATTTTTATTTTTATTTTTTTCCTCTAGAAATCGATGGTTTAAGGAGCTAATCTGGTTAGATTTTTTTTTTTTACAATGTCTTCTATTGGCTTAAAAGCATAAAGCTTGTAAGTGCGCTGTGATTAATTCTGCTTTAAGGGGGAACTTTTAGGGTGTGGGGTGGAAAAGAGGGGGGGCCCTGCCAGCTGTAAAATGTGAAGCCAACTTTTGGTTTGTTTTTTTTTTTTTTTGATTTTATTTTCTCTGTAAATAATTTTTTTAATGGCCAAAAAAAAAAAAAAAAAAGAAAGAAAATTGCAAATCAAGCGTGGGTTTTTAACTTGTAAAAAAAATAATTAAAAAAAATAAGAAAATAATAATAATAAAAATATTAAAAAAAATAAATAAACCCCGATCGAACAAAAGCTGTAAGATTTGAAAGGAATAAATGGTGAGCCCTTTGCGGGAGAGCTCGAGGAGGAGGAGGAGGAGGAGGAGGGGGGCGGTTGCTAATTTAGCCCAGCAGCTGCTGCCTTTAATCAGCGCCCGCCGTTAATTGACTGGCAGCAGATGCAGCCCCGGCCACAAAGGACTTTCCCAGCCCATCCCCATCGCTGCTCAGCTGCCTGCTCTGCACCTCTCCTCCTCCAAATCCCTTTTTTTTAATTCTATTTCCCCCTAAAAAAGAAAAAAAAAATCAAATTATAAACTTAAAAATTAAATTATTACTATTAATAAATAATAATAATTATTATTATGGGTATTTTTTTCAAGGCGAAATTCCCGATTTGAAGCTCGGTTTTAATTTAAATTTTTTTTAAAGAGTGGGATTAAGTCCGGGCTGAAAGGAGCACAAAAGGCAGGGCTGGGAGCAAAGATTTGCTGAACAAAGGGACAGGGAGGTGACAAAGGAGCCTCTGTCCCCGCTCCTGTCACCTGCCCCGGGAGCTGCTCCTGTCCGGCCTTTTCCAGGGCAGCTCCTCCATTCCAGCCTTCCATCCCGATTTTCCCAGCCCTGCCCCTGATCCCGATGGTTCGGGTGGAAAAAAGCCAAAAAAAACCAAAAAAAATGGAAATAAAATAAATTTTGTTTGTTGTTTGCCCAGCGAGGAGCAGGGAGGTGGGAATGCCCAAAAATTCAATTTATACAAGGGAACCAAAATCGGGGATCGGCTCCTCAAAGGGATTTGTTTATTTGGGCAGAGGTGTGAAATAAATGGATTTTTTTGTCCAATTTTGAAAGGGAATTGGGATTTGGGAGCATCTGAACTCAAAGTAGGTGGGAATATCCATTAAAATTCCATGTTTTATACAAGGGAACTAAAATCAGGGATCTGCTCCTCAAATGGATTCGTTTATGTGAGCAGAGGTGTGAAATAGATTTTTTTTGGCCCAATTTTGAAGGGGATTTGGGAGCATCCAGGCTCAAGGTAGGTGGGAATATCCATAAAAATTTCATTTATACAAGGAAACCAAAATCAGGGATCTGCTCCTCAAAGGGATTCGTTTATTGGAGCAGAGGTGTGAAATAAATAGATGTTTTTTTGCCCAAATTTGAAGGGGATTTTGGAGTATCCAGGCTCTTTCTGAGCCTCCAGGTAGGTGGGAATATCCAAAAATTCAATTTATACAAGAAAACCAAAGTCAGGGATCTGCTCCTCAAATGGATTTGTTTATTTGGGCAGAGGGGTGCAATAAATAGATTTTTTTTTGCCCAATTTTGAAAGGAAATTGGGATTTGGGAGCATCCAGGCTCAAGGTAGGTGGGAATATCCATAAAAATTCCATGTTTTATACAAGGGAACCAAAATCAGGGATCTGTTTCCCAAATGGATTCATTAATTTGAGCAGAGGTGCAATAAATGGGTTTTCTTAACCCAAATTTGAGAGCAAAGTTGGATTTGGGAGGATCCAGGCTCGAGGTAGGTGGGAATATCCAAAAATTCCATGTTTTATACAAGGGAACCAAAATCAGGGATCTGCTCCTCAAATGGATTTGTTTCTTTGAGCAGAGGTGTGAAATAAATAGATTTTTTTTGTCCAATTTTGAAAGGAAATTGGGATTCTGGAGGATCTGGGCTCAAGGTAGGTGGGAATATCCATAAAAATTCCATGATTTATGCAAGGGAACCAAAATCAAGGATCTGTTTCCCAAATGGATTTATTTGAGCAGAACAGTGCAATAAATGGGTTTTTAAATCCAATTTTCAAGGGGATTTTGGAGCATCCAGGCTCAAGGTAGGTGGGCATATCCATAAAAATTCCATGTTTTGTGCAAGGGAACCAAAATCAGATCTGTTTCCCAAATTAATTCATTAATTTGAGCAGAGGGTGCAATAAATGGATTTTTAACCCAAATTTTAGAGCAAAGTTGGATTTGGGAGGATCCAGGCTGGAGGTAGGTGGGAATATCCATAAAAATTCCATGATTTATACAAGGAAACCAAAATCAGGGATCTGCTCCTCAAATGGATTCGTTTCTTTGAGCAGAGGTGTGAAATAAATAGATTTTTTTTTTTGTCCAATTTTGAAGGGGATTTGGGAGCATCCTGGCTCAAGGTAGGTGGGAATATCCAAGAATTCCATGTTTTGTGCAAGGGAACCAAAGTCAGGGATCTGTTTCCCAAATGGATTCAATTATTTGAGCAGAGGTGTGAAATAAATGATTTTTTTTCTCAATTTTGAAGGGGATTTTGGAGCACCTGGGCTCTTTCTGAGCCTCCAGCTAGGTGGGAATATCCAAAAATTCCATTTATGCAAGAAAACCAAAATCAGGGATCTGCTCCTTAAATGGATTTGGTTCTTTGAGCAGAGGTGTGAAATAAATAGATTTTTTTGCCCAATTTTGAAAGGAAATTGGGATTTTGGAGCATCCAGGCTCAAGGTAGGTAGGAATATCCATAAAAATTCCATGTTTTGTGCAAGGAAACCAAAATCAGGGATCTGCTCCTCAAAGGGATTCGTTTATGTGAGCAGAGGGGTGAAATAAATGGATTTTTAACCCAAATTTGAGAGCAAAGTTGGATTTGGGAGGATCCAGGCTCAAGGTAGGTGGGAATATCCATAAAAACTCCATTATTTATACAAGGAAAACAAAATCAGGGATCTCTTTCCCAAATGGATTCATTAATTTCAGCAGAGGGGTGCAATAAATGGATTTTTAACCCAAATTTGAAGGGGATTTGGGAGGATCTGGGCTCTTCCTGAGCCTCCAGGTAGGTGGGAATACCCCAAATAATTCCATGATTTATGCAAGGAAACCAAAATCAAGGATTTGTTTCCCAAATTGATTCATTAATTTGAGGAGAGGGGTGAAATAAATGGGTTTTTAACCCAAATTTGAGAGCAAAGTTGGATTTGGGAGGATCCAGGCTCAAGGTAGGTGGGAATATCCATAAAAATTCCATGTTTTATACAAGGCAGCCAAAATCAGGGATCTGTTTCCCAAATGGATTCAATTATTTGAGCAGAATGGTGCAATAAATGGAATTTTTACCCCATTTTGGAGGGGATTTGGGAGGATCTGGGCTTAAGGTAAGTGGGAATACCCCAAAAAATTCCATGTTTTATACAAAGGAGCCAAAATCAGGGATCTGCTCCTCAATGGGATTCATTATTTGAGCAGAGGGTGCAATAAATGGGTTTTTTGCCCATTTTGGAGGGGATCTGGGTGCAATAAATGGGTTTTTTGCCCATTTTGGAGGGGATCTGGGTGCAATAAATGTTTTTTTCCCATTTTGGAGGGGATTTGGGAGCCCCTGCAGCCATTTCAGGGATGCTGGGGGGGAATTCAGTGAGATCCCTTTGGAATTCCAGGGTTTATTCCAAAGGGGAGGGAGGATGGGGCTGCTCCAGCACCCAAACTCAGCTAAAATTGATTTTTTTTTGACTCCAAAAAAGCAGATTTGGGGGTTTGGGGCTGTTACAGGTGCTGCTCTTAATTAAATAAAGGAATTTTCATCCTCTGGGATGAATTCAGTCCCTCCCTCCCCATCTCTGATTCTCCTCAAATTGCCCCAAAAAACCTGCCAGGCTCAGGGATGAGCTGGGATTTGGGAATAAAAACCCAAAAAACCCAAAATTCCCCAAATCCCATCAGGATTTGAGCTCCTTTTCCCACACCTCAAGGTTGACTGTTAAAAAATAAAACTCCAAATAATTTACAAAGGAAATAACAATTTACAAAAGAGATTCAAGCAGTTTTTCAAGTGGAGGATAAATAAATAAACGAAATATTTTGGTTGGATGGAATTAAAACAACATTCCTCAGAGGAGGAGGGAATTAATGAATTAATGAATTATTTTTCTTCCCAAATCTTAATTCCACCTCTAAAAAAAAAAAAAGAAAAAAGCTCTGAAAATGAATTAATGAATTAAACAAAAAGCAGACCAAGCATAGAAATGGAGCAGTTTTATTACAAAGGTTCTGAAAATTCAAAATAAACACTTCTTTAAAAAACCACAATAGATTTTTTTTTTTAAATCCCATCCCCTCCCACGTTCCCCAGACAAAAAGTTACACTGATCTCTCTCTTGCTTCACATAAAAACACTGAAAATCAGAGTGAAAACCTCACTCAGACCCCAAAAAAGACTAAAAAACTCCACAGAGAGGGAGGGGGGAAAAAAAAGGGGAGAAAAAAGGAGGAGTTAAAAAAATAAACCCTCTGCAAAAGAAGCTGTGTGAAGTTTTAGCAGCATTATTGGAGTTGAAACCTCAGCAAAAACCTTCTGGAATTTCAGGATTCCAGAGGGATCCCCCTGAGAAAGGAGAGCAGCCAGTGGGAACTGCCTGGAAAAAATGAAATAAAATAAAAATTTAAAAAATGTGAATTTTTAACTCTGCAAAAATTGGGGTTTTTTTTACTTCATGGTGTAAAAAAGGAGAGGTGAAAGGTGAGAGGGGAGATTTGGGGGTGAGGATTTGTGAGGATGCTCAGAGCCTCTTCCAGCAGGAGCAAAAATTGGGATTTATTGGCCCTGGGAGGGAAATTCAGCTGGAAAACTCGGCTGGAAGCTCAGGGAAAATCAGATTTTTAGGGACAGCCATGAAGAGGAGAGGCCAGCCGGGCTCTGAGGGGCTTCAGGAGGAACATGAAGCCAAAAAAGAGGAATTTTCTCCCAAACCAGAGGGGAAAATGACAAACCAGGTCCAAAATTCCCGTTCCTCCACTGCCTGGACCCAGATCCTGGAAACCTGAACCACCCCCTGAGGGGGATTTTCATGTTATAATTTTATATTTTCCAGATCTAGGCTCTGGGGTTGATTAACTAAAAAAAAAACACCCCAAAAAACAAAAAAAAAGGGATTTTTCAGGTTTCTTTTCAGCTGCTTCACCTCTTTCCCCAAGTTTGCTGCAGGGAGGAGCCAACTCTGCTCAAGAACTGCACAATTTTCACCCTGAGAAGTGGCACCAGCTGGAAGGATTTTTGTTATTTTGTTGTTTTCTCGTGGTGGAATCCGACTGGAAACCACAAAAATCTCTCCCAGGCTTCATTTGGGAATTCTCCCATTAAAAACACCCCCCAAAAAAAAAGAAAATAAAAATAAAAAATTGAGGAAAAGCAAGAATTGATGGCTATCTCTCCACCTAAGCTGAAATGCAGACACTACTCCTACTCCAATTATTCTTTCCCGAGGTGATTCCAGAGGGAGGGAAGGGGGAAAAGGGATTTTTGTGTTTTTAGAGCCACACCAGGAGGGGCAGTGGAAGGCAGAGGGTGAAAACTCCCTGGGCTGCTCAGGATCCTCCCCTGCCTGCTCCCAGGGGAGTGCAGCAAGGAATAATTTACAGTTCTCCAGTCATTTGTACAATTATATAGAAATATATACAGAAAACATATATAAAATAGAAATCCTGGGGGGAGGAGCTGAACCTACAGCAGCCAGCTGCAGCCACTCAGGTGGATTTTGTCTCTTCCTTCACCCTGGGGAAACAAAAAAAAAGAAAGATTTGGGTTCAATCAACAATTTGGGTTTGGATCTAACAACAAGGCTGAGAAGTGTTGCTTATTTGGTTCATTTTTAGTTGAGTTTAATCAAATTTAATTTGATTTTTTAATACACTGCTGAAGGAAAGAAAGGGCAGTGTTTGGATTTTTCAGCCTTCTCAACACCTGCAAACTTCTTCTAATGAGGAATTTGTGACAAAGCCACCCAAATTGTCACAATGTCCCTCAATCCTCCCAAACCCCCTGGGCATGGAGAAGAGCCAGGCTGAGCTCCCAAACCCCCTGGGCACAGGCTCAGCTCCCAAACCCCCTGGGCACAGGGGAGAGCCAGGCTCACCCTTTGGGCTCTGCTGCTGTTGCTGCTGCTGCTGCTGCTTTTTCCTCTTTTGCTTTTTCCTCTTCTTTCTCATCTGGAAAAAAAAAAATCAAATTAATTTTTCCTCGTGCACAAAGCAGCGCAAGAGGAAGAATTGCAGGCAGGAGGTGCCAGCTCTGCTCTGCTCACCTTTCTTCTCCTCCTCCTCCTTCTCCTCCTCTGCCTTGACACGTTTGGCTTTCTTGAAGTTGGCCACGTTCTTGCGGCCGCCCTCGCCCTCGTCCTCGGAGTCGGAGAATTCCTCGTCGCAGGAGATCCTCTTGTTGGAATTCCGGACTGCGAGGGGAGAGCAGAGCTTGGCTCAGGATTTTCACCCTCAGGAGGCTCCCAGCATGAACTGTCTGAGTGGTGCTCACAGAAAGCAGGATCAGGCAGTGATAAAAGCCCTTTTTGTGGTACCTGAGGAGTGTCTGAGCTCTTCCCTTCCCACCTGCTCCAGGATCATGTGGACAGCTGGGATTAGGCACAGGGGGATGCCCAGACCTGAACCAGCCTCCCACTGCCAAATCTGCCAGATCCCAGGGGCCAAGCTGGACAGAAAACTCCATTTTTCACCCAGGATTCTGCCAAGGATTCTGTCCCAGCCCTCAGGAACTGCTGGGATCCTCCCTTGGAGGAGTTTTTCCCACTATGGAAATCACCAGGCAGGAGAGATCCTGCACTGCTCTGTCCTACACAAATCCAGCAGGGAGGTGGGAATGGATTCAAAGCAGAGAGGTTAAAACAGGAGTGGAAACCCTGGGCCAGAGCCTGAGGGGGAGCTCCAGCCCCTCCCCGGGGTTTTTGGGGGATCCACAAAGCTCCAAGGGTCTGACTCTGGATGGCCCCACAAACCAAGGGGGTGAAATCCTTGGATTGAAACCCTGCACCCTCCTGATGCAGAGCTCATGGATCCTGCCCAGCTCTGGGCTTTTCCCAGCACAATTCCACCCCCAGCAGGAGTGCCAGCACAATTCCATCCCCAGCACCATCCCCAGCACAATTCCATCCCCAGCACCATTCCCAGCACCATTCCACCCCCAGCACAATTCCCAACACAATTCCCAGCACCATCCCCAGTAGAATTCCATTCCCAGCACCACTCCATTGCCAGCACAACTCCATTCCCAGCAGAATCCCCAGCACAATTCCATTCCCAGCAGAATTCCATCCCCAGCACAATTCCCAACACAATTCCATCCCCAACACAATTCCCAGCACAATTCCATTCCTAGCACCATTCCCAGCACAATCCCCATCACAATTCCATCCCCAACACAATCCCATTCCCAGCACAATTCCCAGCACAATCCCCAGGACAATTCCATTCCCAGCACAATTCCCAGCACAATTCCATCCCCAGTACAATTCCCAATTCCCAGCACAATTCCATCCCCATTCCATCCCCAGCACCATTCCCAGCACAATCCCATTCCCAGCACCATCCCCAGCACAATTCCCAGCACAATCCCCAGTACAATTCCATTCCCAGTACAATCCCATCCCCAGCACAATTCCATCCCCAGCACCATCCCCAGCACAATCCCATTCCCAGCACAATCCCATTCCCAGCACAATCCCATCCCCAGCACCACTCCCAGCACAATCCCATTCCCAGTACAATCCCATCCCCAGCACCATTCCCAGCACCATCCCCAGCACCATTCCACCCCAGCACCTACTGGAAATGCGTTTTTCAGGATCATCCTCCTCCTCATCCCCACTGTCCTCCTGGACAGCATCCTCAGGAATCGGCTGCATCTGCACCCCAGGAGCATGAGGGAGCATCCTCAGGTTCTCAAAGAGCCTCTGCCTAGAGCCAGCCAGGGAAGGACACGGTGTCACCAGGGGCCACCAGGGCCACCAGCCCCCCTGCAAGGGCGATTCCCCCAGGGCTCACTTGATTTTCTCCAGGTACTCGTTGGTGTTCTGGTTGGTCATGTTGGAGGGGCTGATGTGCAGCTTGAAGTCTGGCCCAAAGTACTCAAAGTAGTCGTTGTATGGAAGTTCTGGGGGGAAATTAATGGTAATTAACAGCAGATTATCAGCAGGATACAGCAGGCAGGAATCCAAAAGGGGTCGTGCAGAGGTAACAGAAGGCCTGGGTGTCACAGATGTATTTTATCAAAAATCCTTTTGCTAAGATCTTTTTCTCCTGAGAAGCCTCAGAAATGAACTGTAAACAATGATTGTCTGCTGCTGTGGGATGCAACAGGGGCATCTGTGATTGGGCCCATGTGGTTGTTTCTAATTAATGGCCAATCACAGTCCAGCTGTCTCAGACTCTCTGGCAAGTCACTTTCTTCTATTCTTTTAGTATATAATTTTCTTTTCATATAATATATATGATAAAATAATAAATCAGCCTTCTGAAACACAGAGTCAAGATTCTCAGCTCTTCCCCTGTTGGGGTTGGCTGCAAATCCTGCACCTGAGCTCTTGGGCGGAATGTCCCAGATTTCAGGGCAGGATGTGCTCCATCACCATCTCCATGGCAGCTGTCTGGAGTCAAGTAGGCAGTTTTCCTTATCTCTCTCTGAGTGATCACACCCACTCCTCCCTCGGGAGGGGACCCCTGCTGATAACAGGGATGGAATGTCCCTGCAGGGCTGATAAGAGCTCCAGCATCCCACTGGGAGCTGTGAGCCCAGAGGGAGGAGCCAAGCATTCCTACCCGGATAGAATCTGGAGATTCTGGAACACCAGCACGGCTTCTCCACTGCATTCCCAGAGGAGCAGCAGCTGCCTCTGCCCCTGGATCTCCAGAGGATTCTGCACCTTTCTCCAGGATCCCTGCTCCAGCAGAACCACCCCTGGCCCTGCAGGAGGGCTGAGCCACAATTCCAACGGGACTGCTGCCAGCACCCTGACCCACAGGGTGCCAGGCTGTGCTCTGGCAGTGCTGGTTTAGTTCACTGCATTTTTTATTTTATCCTTTTATTTTCTTCCCTAGTAAAGAACTGTTATTCCTGCTCCCATCATTTTTGCCTGAGATCCCCTTAATTTAAAATTCAGAGCAATTTGGAGGGGTGGGGGGGGGGGGGGGGTTCATTTTCTCCATTTCAGGGAGGCTCCTGCCTTCCTCATCACACTCCTGCCTTCCTCAGCACACTCCTGCCTTTCCAAACTGCCCCAGGGGGTGTCAGTGAGCCCAGCCCTGCCCCAGGGCTCCAGGCTGGGGTTACCATTGGGGATCTCAGTGTCCAGAGCCACGGCAGTCTCGTAGGTCCAGCAGCGAGCCACGTTCCGGATCGTGTACCCCCCTCCTCCCAGCATCAGCATGGGCAGGTTAAAGCTCTTCACAAACTCCACACACTTGGCATGGCCTGCAGTGCAAATAAAAAGGTCACAATTGTGGTACAAATGCCAGCTTTGCTGTGGAATTGCTGCAGAGCAGCAGCTCAGCTCCTACCTTTGATGGTGAGGTTGAAGCAGCCCAGCCTGTCCCCAGACAGGGAATCGGAGCCGCACTGCAGGACAACGGCGCTGGGCTGGAACGTCTCCATCACCTTGGAGATCACCTAAACAACAACAGCTCTGTCACCCCCCTGCCCACAGGCCACTACCACAGCAGCACAGTGACAGCCAGGCACGTGAAGCCACCCCTGGGGCTCCCACAGCTGCCCTGCCAACACTGGGGCTCTCACACCGAGCGGCTCCCACACAGACCCCCATTGTCCGGGGAGAACAGAGCCCTTGGTGAGTCCTATCCCAGAAAAAACTCCATAAAATCCCCCAAAGAATGGCCCTGAGCACCAAGTGGGAGCACAGAGGATCCCTCAGCAGAGGGGGTGGCACTCACAGGTTTGAAAATGGCCTCGTAGGACTCGTCGTCGATGCCGTCGCGCAGCGGGTAATTGACAGCGTAGTACTTGCCCTTGCCTGCCCCAATGTCCTGCGGGGTGGGAGAGCAGAACTGAGCTCACCAAAACCCCAAACCCTGCCCCAAACTGCCCAAGGAAGCTTGGAACCCAACCCCATCCAGATGTGAAGCCAGAATAATTAATATTGTTAAATATTAACAATTCACTGCAGAGATGCGGGCTGGACTGGGCAGAGCGGTCACTGAAGCTATTCAGCCACTGAGTTCTACTTTAAAATAAAAATAAAATATTCTACCCTAAAATATAATCTATTTTAACATTTGTATCACTCTCACATCCAAGTGGTTTATTAAATATAGTTGTTTCATTTATGGTGCAGCACCAAGCTGAGAAAATACAAATCTCAAGTGAAAAAAAATGAGAGGATTTGGATAAAAAAAAAAAATCACAATTCCTGTAAAAATCTCTTAAAAATAAGTAAAGAACCTTTCACCCCTAATGTCAAGAGTCACAGGTGACACTCTGAGTCACAGCAGGAAATGCCAATAAAAATCCACTCCCTCAGAAGCTGCACCAAGAGGCTGTGTCACCAGCTGGGGCTGAAGAGTGACAAAATGTCACCCCCAGAGCCACTTCTGGGAGCACCGGAGGGACTGAGAGCAAAAATTCGCCTTCAATAAATCAGCACCCACCCCTCTGCCCTCAGAAAAGGGGTGTCAGGGGGGAAAAGCTGGAAAAAAACCCAAAAAGCTGGAAAAAACCCCAAAAATCTGGAAAAGAACCCAAAAAAAGCTGGAATAAACCCAAAAATCTGGAAAAGAACCCTGAAAATCTGGAAAAGACCCCCAAAATCTGGAAAAAAACCCTAAAAGCTGGGAAAAAACTCCAAAAATCTGGGAAAAAAACCCAAAAATCTGGGAAAAAAACCCCAAAATCTGGAAAAGAAACAAAAAAGCTGGGAAAGAACCCCAAAAAGCTGAAAAAAAACCCAAAAATCTGGAAAAAAACCCAAAAAATCTGGAAAAACCCCCAAATTTCCTGGGAATTTGTTGGCTCTCACCCTCAGGTCCCCAGTTCCTGGGAAATATTCTCCATATTTGTGGAAGGACACGGTCATGACCCTGTCTGTGGTGTAAAAAGCCTCCTCCACCCCATCCCCGTGGTGGATGTCAATGTCAATGTACAGCACTCGCTGGTGGTACCTGGAAAAAATCAGAATATTGTATTTATTCCAAGGAAAAAGCAGAATATTGTATTTATTCAGAGGGAAAATCAGAATATTGCATTTATTCTGAGGAAAAATCAGAATATTGCATTTATTCCAAGGAAAAAGCAGAATATTGTATTTATTCAGAGGAAAAACTGCCTTCAGAGCAGGGGAAGCTGGGAGGAGAGCAGGGAATTCAGGCCAGGATCTGCAGGGAAAGGGACAGCAGTGGGACAGAAAATGAAGTGATTTTGCTGCTGAGTTTGTTTCAGATTCAGCCAATAAAGTGCATTTTTATGCACATTTTTATGCACATTTTTATGCCCATTTTTATGCCTAAGCCTCCCCCAGCGAGGTTTGCCTGGAGCCAGAGCTGTCCCACAGCCATGGGTGGGACAAAGAACAGCAGCAAAAAAATTTAAAAATGGAACTTCCAAAAAGCTGCAAAACCCCTCTGGCTCCTGCCCTGGTGGAATTCCAAATCCCCTCTCTGGTTTCAGGGGATTTTTTGGAATCCAGGGATTTCCCTTGCCAGGAGGGTGGGAGATCCCAGCCACTGCAGGAGGAGAGATAAATCCCAGAGGAGCTTTGATTGGGAATGAATCAATCCCAGAGGGATTGATTTATAACCCCCAAAAATTGGAATTTCATTATTTTATAATAAATAGAATTTATATAATAGATAATATTATAAATATTTTGATAGTAATAGTATAAATATTATAATTACTTCTAATAAAGTAGATAATTGTATTATATATTAATCAATGTTATATTTATTATAACTATATATATTATATATTCTTCTAAATGTTATGCAATATAATAGTATATTATTTTATATTATAGTATTTATGGTATTTATATTATATTATATTAATTATATCAACTATATTATATTAATTATATTATATTATATTATATTATATTATATTATATTATATTATATTATATTATATTATATTATATTATATTATATTATATTATATTATATTATATTATATTCCCTTATATTATATTCTATTCTCTTATATGTAACATAAAAATATATATTGTATTATATATTACATATTGTATGTAATATATTACATATAAACTATACATTATACTATAGATTATATGTTATATATATTATATATTACATATTTTATATTACATATTGTATGTAATATATTACATATAAACTACACATTATACTATAGATTATATGTTATATATATTATATATTACATATTATATATTACATATTATATATAATATTTCCCAAATTTTTAAGGTTTTTTTTCCCAAAATCCCTTTTGGAAGAGAGGCGAGCAGAGCCCAAAAAACCAGAAAAAAAGGAGAATAAAATAAGAAGAATAAATTAAAAGAAGAATAAACTGAAAATGCAGAGGAGAAGCAGCGAGGAAGAGGAGGGTGGGGTGCTGCCCGTACTTGAGGAGCTCCAGGATGGCCAGCACGATGTCGTTGACGTAGCAGAACCCGGACGCCTCCGATTTCTTGGCGTGGTGCAGGCCCCCAGCCCAGTTCACTGCGATGTCTGTCTGCTGCTTGTTCAGCTTCACCGCGCTGGCTGCGGAGGAAATCCCACAGGGTCAGGGCAGCAGGGGAAAAAACCTCACACAGGGGAACCTCCAGCTGCTCCCTGGGGCTTTGGGGGCTCCACAAACCCCACAGGGTCAGGGCAGCAGGGAAAAACCTCACACAGGGGAACCTCCAGCTGCTCCCCGGGGTTTGGGGGGCTCCACAAACCCCCGGGGTCTTTGGGGGCTCCACAAACCCCCGGGGTCTTTGGGGGGCTCCACAAACCCCCAGGGTCTTTGGGGGCTCCACAAACCCCCTGGGGTCTTTGGGGGCTCCACAAACCCCCGGGGTCTTTGGGGGCTCCACAAACCCCAGGGTCTTTGGGGGGATCCACAAACCCCCGGGGTCTTTGGGGGGATCCACAAAGGTCCTGCTCCAGGGTTTGACTCTGGATGTCCTCACAAATCAAGGGGAAATAGGAAATATTGCTCATCCTTCCCCACTTTTGCCTCAGAGCAAAAAATCCCCACAAAGGCAGCTGGAGACAATCTGGGTTTCGCAGAGCCCTGGACAGAGCAAGGTTTGAGGAGGAAATCCCACACAGGTTAGGGCAGGAGGGAAAAGCCTGGGAGAGAGCCTGAGGGGAAGCTCCAGCTCCTCCCCGGGGTTTTGGGGGGCTCCACAAACCCCCAGGGTTTTTGGGGGGATCCACAAAGGTCCTGCTCCAGGGTTTGACTCTGGATGTCCTCACAAATCAAGGGGAAATGGGAAATATTTCTCATCCTTTCCCACTTTGCCTCAGAGCAGGAAAATCCCCACAAAGCCAGCTGGGGTCACACTGGAGACAATCTGGGTTTCTCAGAGCCCTGGACAGAGCAAGGTTTGAGGAGGAAATCTCACACAGGTTAGGGCAGGAGGGGAAAAAACCCTCAGGCAGAGCCTGAGGGGAAGCTCCAGCTCCTCCCTGGGGTTTTGGGGGGATCCTGCTCTAGGGTGTCCCTATAAATCAAGAGGAAATGGGAAATATTTCTCATCCCTTCCCACCTTTGCCTCAGAGCAGGAAAATCCCCCCAAAGGCAGCTGGAGACAATCTGGGTTTCTCAGAGCCCTGGACAGAGCAAGGTTTGAGCTGAGCTATGTTCAGGTCATTGAGTGAAAATTACTCCAGAGGAAATTCTCCTCCCCCAGCCCCTTCCACCAGCGTTCTGGAACCATCCAGGATCCAAACAGATCCGAAATTCTGTGGAATTCTGCAGCCCTGGCAGCAGGGAGAGCACAGAGCTGCTTCAAAAGCCGCTGCAGCCGGTGCTGCTGGCACAGGAAACACGGGCTGGAGGTGTCACTGTGGCAGCAGCAGCCACAGAGCTCTCAGGCACACAAACAGCTCTGCTCTGAGTTGTGAGAAAATAAAAAAAACATTTCAATGTTCCAGCTCTCAAACCTTTCAGTTTCTGCTTTGCCTCATGTCCAGAGTTGGTGGTTTTTTAAAACACAGCAGCTAAGCCACCCTGGTCTTTCCTTTTCAGGTTGTGCCTGCTCAGAGTGAGACTTTTACAACTTTTATTTGAATGTAAAGCTCAGGTTGATTTTTAAATTTTTTTTATTCAGCTGTGCTGTTGTGGTTTTGTTTTAACTCTTGATGTTACAGAGCCTTCAGTGAGGCAACCCAAATGAGTGATTAACAAATGGAAAGTGATTCAACAGGCAAAGCTGGGAGAAATCTGGATTTCATTATTAAATCAGCAATAGGTTCACATATAAAACACAATAAAAAATACACAGGATTTGTGATCTTACCTACAGAGCCTCCAGCAGAGAGCTGACAGAACTCAAAGAGCCCATCAAACACAGGGCAGTCCTCCCCAACATTAACTGGAAGAGAATGGAAAATAATCATTAAAATAAAAGCAGAAATAAAATCAGAATTCTACTCCAACATTTGGATTTGAAAAGTGGCCCAAAGTGTTAAACAAAATGCTGAGATCAAATGATGCAATGGAAATGTGTGGCTGACACTTTGCACACTCCTTTCACTTCAAATCACACAGCTTTGGGTTCTCAGCACAACTGCAGCTTTAGCCTCAACAAATTTTTACTGTAATTAATTCCACTATTAAAAATAATCACTCATTACAAGAAATTAAACTTCAGGCCCCTTGATTTACTCTGCCCAAAGTCTGGCATGCAAAAATGGAATTAGAGACTGCTCATTCCCTTTCCAGCAGGTTTTGTTGAAGAAAAGCTCTGTCCTTTACACGTTTAATTTCCACATTTTGGCTTTTTCAGGAATAAAAACAGCGCAGGAAACACTGAGCACCAGAGAGAGCTGAGTGTTCATGAGCTGTGGCTGCTCCAGGGGTAAACAGGTCAGTTTGGGTAAAAAATCCATTTTGCTGGATGTCATTGGGTGGATTAAAGAATATCATGGGCTGGGGGGAGGCTTTCAGTGTGTATTAATCATGAACCTTGTGCAGAAATAGCTGTTCAGCTCTCAGGGGGTTTCCAAGAGTGAAATGTTGTTTAAATGAAGCTTGAGCTCTCCCCACTGGTTGTCTGGGCTTGTTAGAAATCTCTTTTGCCAAAAAACATCAGCTCAGAGTGGCTGAGACACCAAATCCAGGTTTTTGTACCATTAAAGACTTTCCATGGATTGGAGAGGTTGGAACAAGAAATTAACCTACAAAATCATCAGGTATTGATGAGCATCTCATTCCAAGCTGCCACTGCCCTGAAAATCCTTCAGATTTGGGGTGGAATTGAGGATTTGGGTTTTTTTAATTTGCTGGTTTTAAAGGCCCCAACTGTTGTGGTTGAAGATGAGCACTAACACAAAATCCACACAGGTCAGAAATGAGGCAATTCTGTCATCTCCAAGCCAGGGAGGGAATTTAGGCAACAAGAAAAACCCAAAATACAACCAGGTCAAAGGATTTCCCTCAGCTCCTTTAGCTTGATAGTGAGGACTGGTTTTAAATCCTTTATCCACCAGAAAAATCCAAAAAAAGCAAAGTCAGGAGAATGACAACTGACAGAAGTTTATCCCAAACTTGTGGAGCTGGGAGTGCCAGGTTTTGAGCTGCAGCATCACTCACATCTTTGCATCTGCTTGCTGTACTCAGACATGTTGTCAGGGCGGATGGACCTGAGGAATTTGATGTAATCATCGCTGTGGTACTTGGTCATCTCCTCTGCGTTGGCCTTGTGAGGACGCTGCAAGGACAGCAACACAGCAAGGGTTGCTCTGGGGTTCCTTCCCTCCCTCATTCCCATCTCCAGTCCCACATTTCCCCCCAGGAATTGTGAAAAGTATCAAAGCAGCAGTGCTAAGAAAGAAAAAGTGAATTTGGAAGGTGAGAATGGTGCTGTTGGTGAGTGTTACATAGGCAGACGTGGAAATAAATTTAATTTCAAGGATAAAAATCATTTTTCCAGTCTGCAAAGCCTCTCTGAAGCACAGAACCCCTCCCTTCATCACCAGAAATACACAAACACAACTGACTGGGGTTTATTGCTTTCCTCTCAGAGAAAAGCTCCACAATTAAAGCCTGAAACACAAATTATGACATGCAATAAAGAGCTTACATAGATCTCCATCTTCCTGTAGAGCCCGTAGTTGAGCAGGAGGTTGTGGGTCATGCGGATCCTGTGGGGTTTCATGGGGTGTCCTTGGCCATAATAATAATTCCCAACATCCCCTGGAAGCAGAGAGGAGTTTGTCAGCAATTCCTGGAGAGGGAATCATCAGCTCCTCTGGGATTTATTTCTCCTCCTCCCAGCAGTGGTTGGGATTTCCCACCTTCCTGGCACAGGGGTTCAGGGTTCACCCTCAAATTCGAGACAGGGAATTTTTGGAATGCCACCAGTGCAAGGAGTCTTGGAAAGGGGCTGGAATTGAATCAACTCCCAACCCAACCCATCCCACAGCTGTGGCAGTGCAGAGGAGGAATCTCCAAGATTGGCACAGGGATATCCATGGATTTGGGGTTCACCCTCAAATTTCAGACAGGGAATTGGGAATGCCACCAGTGCAAGGAGTCTTGGAAAGGGGCTGGAATTGGATCAAATCTGTTGGATCATCCCAACACAACCCATCCCATGGCTGTGGCAGTACAGAGGAGGAATCTCCAAGATTGGCACAGGGATATCCATGGATTCAGGGCTCACCCTCAAATTTCAGACAGGGAATTGGGAATGCCACAAGTGCAAGGAGTCTTGGAAAGGGGCTGGAATTGGATCAAATCTGGATCATCCCAACCCAACCCATGGCTGTGGCAGTGCAGAGGAGGAATCTCCAAGATTGGCACAGGGATATCCATGGATTCAGGGCTCACCCTTGAATCTGAGCCAGGGAATTTGGAATGCCACCAGTGCAAGGTGTCCAAAAATCCAGCAGGGAGGTGGGAATGGATTCAAAGCAGAGAGGTTAAACCAGGAGTGGAAACCCTGGGGAAGCTCCAGCCCCTTGCTGGGGTTTTTGGGGGATCCACGAAGCTCCAGCCCAAGGGTTTGTCCCCACAAAGGGACATCCCCTGGGACAGGGGCTGGAATTGGATCAGTGCTGCTGGATCACCTCCCAGGCCAACCCAGCCCGTGGCTGTGGCAGTGCAGAGGAGGAATCTCCCAGATTTGGGGTCAGAGGAGCTCAGGGCTCAGTGCCAGGGATGTCTCCCAGCTCCAGGGAGGGCTGGAGCAGGAGCCCTGGAGTTAATCCCAGCTCAGACAGTGACTCAGCCCAGGAACACCCAGCCTGAGCCTCACTTTCCTCCTGTTTACCCAAGGGAAACGGGATCCAGGGAACTCTGAACTCTGCAAACACCACCCAGCTCTGCTTTTACAGCTCCACTCTTCTTTTCACCCCTTTTTATTCCTTCAAATCCCCCAGAGCCTTCCCAGGCCTTTCCAGCCACCCCCCCAGGAATTGTTTTATGGGACCAGGGGAACAAAGTCACCTCCCCATGTGGATTTCCTGCTCCAAACTGATAAATGGGGTTTTATGCCACCTCCTTTCCCAGGGGCACTCATTTCCCTGAAACTCACAGGAATTTCCCTTTCAGATTTCAGATTTGGCTGCAGGGAGCAGGAATCCCTCCCAAGCCTCATTTTCCTGGGAAACCAGAGCAAGCTGTTCCTGCTCCTTTTGGGAAGCAGGAGATCCAATCCAGTCTGGCCAGTGACTCAGAGGGCAGAATTAATATTTCATCAGCACTCTGCACCTTCAGCAGAAGCAGTTTTTCCTCCTCTGGACATGGATCTATTTTCAGGCAGGAAAAGGAGATGCCAGAAGTGCAAATCCCCCATCCAGGCAAATCTGCTGCTGGAATTGACCTGTCTGTGCAGCTCTGGGGGAATGTTCTTTCACTAAACAGAATTTTTTTCAGTTAAATATATTTTTCCCCCACTGAAAATAATTCAATTTTCTGAAATGTTGCCAATCCATGCTGGTGTAACCACCCTGCCACTTTCAGGGATGTGTTTTACTGCCTCTAAATCGAGATTTGGGGAACTCACAAGAGCTGTTGGAGGCTCTGCAGAGAAAACACAAGCACAGAACTCAGTGAAGCTTTTAAAAAATCCCCATCCAGGGGATGCCCTGGGCCAACCCCGAGCTCCTGCTCCCTCTGGATCCCTGGATGAGCTCAGGACGTCAGAGCAGATTAAGGAGTGTGAACTTAGCAGGCTCTGCTGGGGTTAAATCCCTCCACAGGGAGCTCTGAATGGAGAAATTGGCAGGGAGGACCCCAATTCCTTCACCCCATGAAATTCAGGGAATTCCCACAGCAGGCTGGGCTGTTTCAACCTCCCAGCATGGAAAATAAAAAGCTCAAATGAACAAATTATTTATTTCCTCTCAGTAAAAGCAGCTTTTTTTTTTTTTACCCCTCAGTTGTGGATGTTCAAAAGCTGCTCAGAAAAGAAGAGTGAAAAAGAAAAAAAAATTAAAAAAAAAAGGAAAAAGGCACTAAAACCTCACCACAAAGTATGGAACCCAAATTTGCGAAATTCTTGTGCAGCAAAGACCTGCAGGGCAGCAGCATTTCAAACCAAACAACTGCTTATTTCATATTTCAGAAAGAATTATATGCCTTTAAAAATTAGAACCCAACAGGGCTGAAAACCTCCCATTTGAGGGGGAAAAAAATCCCATTTTTAGAGGGAAAAAAATCACGTTTTAGAGGAGAAAAAAAATCACATTTTTAGAGGGAAAAAATAGGATAGGATTTGGAAAAGCCTCCTGCACTGGGTACATCCTTAGAGAGGGGAAAAAGCAGCAGGAAGAAGTTTTTATTTGATCTGACACAAGGGGAGCACAGAGGCGGTGAGAAAGGAGCAGGGGAAGGGACAGAGGCAGGACTGGGATCCCTCAGCCCCACAGGACACCCAGGGAGGGCTCTGGGATCGGCTCCAGAGCCAGAGCTGAAGGATGTTCCTGGCCAGGAGCTCCCTGCACACAGCCACGCAGCCAGCCTGGCTCCCAAATCCTTTTTTGTCCCCTCCTGACCCCAAAACGCCGTCCCAGGAGAGGCTCATCCTCCTCAGAGCCCGTCCAAAATCCTGCTCCAGGATCTCAGCACCCAAAGCCTCTCCTGGCCTCGAGCCCCTCTCAGCAACCCGGACACTTCCCTGCCTTTCCCATCTCCCAAATCCCCAAATCTCCTCATTTCCCCATCCCCTGATCGCCCCCCAATCTCCCAAATCCCCACATTTCCTCATCCTATCTCCCTGATCTCCCCCCAAATCTCCTCATTTCCCCATCCCCTGATCTTCCCCCAGTCTCCAAAATCCCCACATTTCCCCATCCCACCCCCCCGATCTCCCCCCTCCCCATCCCATTCTCCTCTCCAGTGCTCCCCACATCCCTGCCATGCCCCCCACACGCTTCCCACCCCCCCCAACCCCATTAAAAACCCCACACAACCCTTAATCCCCATGCCCTGACCGCCCCTGCCCATCAATGCCCCCAATATCCATCCCCAAAACCTTTAAACCCCTTCTCACCTCCATGACCCCACTGATCCCCCATTACCGACCTCTCAGCACCCCCATCCTCCCTCAGTGACCCCATTTCCCTCACCCCCCTCCCCATTCCCCCTCATGACCCCTCACCCCCACCCCCCCATTCTCCCCTCACCCTTTAACCCCGCCCCCTCAGCCCCCCACTTCCCCCCCGCTCCGGGACGGCTCCCCCGCAGCCCGGCGGCCCCGGCGGGTGCCCGCAGCCCCTCACCATCGTAGTAATAGCAGACTTTGCGCTTCGTGCCCTGCGTCAGCGCCATTTTCCTGCCTCCCCTCACAGCGCCCGACCCGCCGCTGCGCCGCGCAACCAACCCTGCCCGCCCCGGGCCCGCGGCCCCGCCTCCCGCGCCGTTCCGTCCAATCGCAGCTCCCTGTTCCGCCCCCTCCCGCCTTCTGACCAATCGCGAGCCGCAGCGGCACCTAGCAAGTTAGGCTGAGCGCCGGGGGAGCTTGGGCTGTACCACTGCGGCGGGGGACGGGGGGGGAGGCTGTACCATCGCTGAGGGGGGGGGCAAGAGAGGAGAGGGTCCAGGTGGGCGGGGAGGAACCATTCCCTGAGGGGGGGGGTCGGGGGGTTGAACCATCCCGGGGAAGGGGGGACCCCAGGGCAAGGGGTGGGCGAGGGGGGGATCCCAGGGCTGGGCTGGGGTCGGAGGTGTCCCGGGGGTCCCAGGGGCTCTTCGGGCTGGGTTGGTGCGAGTGGGGTCCGTCTGCCCTCAGTGGGGTTCGTGCGCCGCGGGCATCACCCCACATACCCCACCCCATGGCAGCCCGGCCCTGCGAGGCCCCCGCCGCTGCAAATGCCTTTATTTCCCCCAAATTATTGTGGGACGGGTCCTGCAAACGCCTTGGGGGGGAGAGGGAGCGTCCCACAGCCGAGGGGGTGCAGTGGTTAGCGCTGCTGGGGGGGCTCCTGCCATGCCCGGGCGGTGAGGGGGGCACAGAGCGGGCTGAGGGGAGCCCTGAGGGGCTGGGGCCCGGGGAAGGGCAGGGACAGCGGGGTGGGCACCGTCTGCCATCCCTCAGCATTTGGGGGTCTGCTGTGGCCATGCCCGAGAGGTGAGGGGAGCCCTGCGGGGCTAGGGGGATATCCATGAGGGGCTGGGGCCCGGTTGTGCCCTGGAGAAGGGCAGGGACAGCGGGGTGGGCACCCTCTGCCATCCCTCAGCATTTGGAGGTCTGCTGTGGCCATCTCTGGGAGGTGAGGGGAGCCCTGAGGGGCTGGGGCCCGGCTGTGCCCCGGAGAAGGGCAGGGACAGCGGGGTGGGCACCGTCTGCCATCCCTCAGCGCTTGGGGGTCTGCTGTGGCCATCTCCGGAAGGTGAGGGGGGCACAGAGGAGGCTGAGGGGAGCCATGAGGGGCTAGGGCATGGCTGTGCCTCAAGGAAGAGCAGGGACAGCAGGGTGGGCACCCTCTGCCATCCCTCAGCGCTTGGGGGTCTGCTCTGGCCATCCTTGGGGGGTGAAGGGGGCACAGAGCGGGCTGAGGGGAGCCCTGAGGGGCTGGGGCCCGGCTGTGCCCCCAAAGAAGGGCAGGGACAGCAGGGTGGGCACCCTCTGCCATCCCTCAGCACCTGGGGGTCTGCTCTGGCCATGCCCGGGGGCTGAGGGGAGCCCTGAGGGGCTGGGGCCTGGCTGTACCCCCGGAAAGGGCAGGGACAGCGGGGTGGGCACCGTCTGCCATCCCTCAGCGCTTGGGGGTCTGCTCAGCCCCTCCTGAAGGAGTCAAATCTGCTGCTCCCAAGCTCTGGAGCGCTTGGAATCCTCCCAGAGTTCACCCCCAGCCCGGGGCAGTGTCCGTGGGGTCTGTGGGGACCCCGAAGGCTCAGGGCTGCTGCTGGTACTGGCCCTCGGTGGCAGTGAAGAAATCCTCGAGGACGCTCCTGAGGAAGTCGAAGGTGGGGCGCTCCTCGGGGCTCTCCTTCCAGCACTGCCTCATCAGCTCGTACAGCTCCGGCGGGCACTGCTCGGGCTGCGGCATGCGGTAACCGCGCTCCAGGTTCTGGATCACCTCGGGGTTCGTCATGCCTGCAGGGAGGGCAGCCGTGTGGGGGTCAGGGTGGGTCACCCCCGTGGTGGGGGTGACACCCTGGGGCCGGTCATCCCTGCCAGGACAATGCTCAGGACTCATTTTGGGTCACCCCCAGGTTTTAGGGACCACCCCAGGCTCGGTCACCCCTGCTGGGACAATGCTCAGGACCCAGTTTGGGTCACCTCAGTGTTACAGAGACCATCCTCAGTTTGGTCACCCCTGCCAGGACCCAGTCTGGGTCACCCCCATGGTTTGGGTGCCACCCCAGGCTCGGTCACCCCTGCCAGGACAATGCCCAGGACACATTTTGGGTCACTTCAATGTTACAGAGACCATCCTGGGGTTGGTCACCCCTGCCAGGACCCAGTCTGGGTCACCCCCAGGTTTTAGGGACCACCTCAGGCTCGGTCACCCCTGCCAGGACAATGCCCAGGACCCATTTTGGGCCACAGGGACCACCCCAGGTTCAGTCACCCCTGCCAGGACAATGCCCAGGACTCGTTTTGGGTCATCCCAGGTTTTAGGGACCACCCCAGGCTCGGTCACCCCTGCCAGGACAATGCTCAGGACTCATTCTGGGTCACCCCCAGGTTTTAGGGACCACCCCAGGCTTGGTCATTCCTGCCAGGACAATGCCCAGGACCCAATTTGGGTGGCAGGGACCCCCTCTCAGATTGGTCACCCCTGCCAGGACAATGCCCAGGACCCCTTTAGGGTCACAGCTACCACCCCACCTTCCCAAACCCCGCATGGGGGGCACCTCCCGCCCCCTGTCACTCCTGTCCCCCCTGCCACCCCCGCCACCCCTGCCCAGGTGCCCTCGGCGGGCGGCGCAGCCCCGGCGGGCAGGGAGCCAGGCTGGCAGCGGCGTGCGTGCAGCGCTGCACACACACAGACACGCACACCCCCACAGACACGCAGACACACAGACACACACCCCGAGGGCGTGCCGGCCCCACTGCTGCCCCAAAAGCCCGACCTGGATACGGGATCCGGCCGTAGGTGACGATCTCGGTGAGCAGGATGCCGAAGGACCACACGTCCGACTTGATGGTGAACGTGCCGTAGTTGATGGCCTCGGGCGCCGTCCACTTGATCGGGAACTTGGCCCCTGCGAGGCGGAGGGAGGGGATGAAGCGCCCTGGCTGAGCGGGGATCGCGGGGTTAATCCCGGGGGACAGTCCCCAGCCGGGCTTTGGTGGCTGAGCCCCCCGAGCCCGCGGCAGCCAGATGGAAAAGGGGAAAACATCCTTCTCCTGCAGCTCCCCGGAGATCCAGGCTCCCCCTCCCGATGTCCCCAAGCCCTGCGACCCCCGGGCCGGGCGGGGCTCACCCTCCCGAGCCGTGTACTCGTTGTCCTCGATGAGCCGGGCCAGCCCGAAATCGGCGATTTTGCAGCACAGAGTGTCCGAGACCAGGATGTTGGCAGCCCTCAGGTCCCTGTGGATGTAATTCTTGGCCTCGATGAAAGCCATGCCTTCAGCAATCTGGGATTTGTAATTATTAATGAATTGCAGTCGTTAATTAACGGCTCCAGCCCGGCAGAGCTCTCCCAGCTCCATCCCCATCTCTCTGCTCCCCCCTCACCTGAGCTGCCATGTCCAGGAGTTTGTTGATGCTGAGCTTGACTCCTTCCGAGGTCTTGAGGAAATCCACGAGGCTGCCTGAGATGAAAGCAGCAGTTCTCAGCTCCTGAGGGCCCTGGGGGGTCACAAGGGCACTGTCCCCCCCAAAAAAAGCTCTGGGAATGTGGCCAGGAGAACACAGAAAGTGCTTTTGGCCCAAGCTGGAGGTGGGAGAGAACAAAGGCAAAGCTTCCCCAGGGCTGGAGGCAAAACAATCTCTAAAATCAACAAATTTCCACCTTGCCAATCTTTCATTTTCACTGGTTTTGGAGCCTGCACTGGGAGGTGCTGCAGTCACATCCCTGGAGGAGTTTGAGGAATGACCAGCACAGCACTGTGTCCCTGCCAGGACAGTGCCCAGGACCCCGTTTGGGTGGCAGGGACCACCTCAGGGCTGCCAGGACAATGCCCAGGACACAGTTTGGGTCATCCCAGGCTTTAGGGACCACCCCAGGGCTGGTCATTCCTGCCAGGACAGTGCCCAGGACACAGTTTGGGTAGCAGGGATCACCCCAGGGCTGGTCATTCCTGCCAGGACAATGCCCAGGACCCCGTTTGGGTCACCCCAGGCTTTAAGGACCGCCCCAGGCTTGGTCACCCCTGCCAGGACAATGCCCAGGACTCAACTGGGGTCACCCCAATGTCACAGAGACCACACTGGACTTTGTCACTCCTACCAGGACAATCCCTGTGGCACCCAATTTGTGCCACCCCCACCTTGCAGGGACCACCCCAGGCTCTGTCACCCTTGCCAGGACAATGCCCAGAACCCAATTTGGGCCACAAGGACCTCTCTAAGATTTGTCCCCCTGCCAGGACAATGCCCAGGACCCAATTTGGGCCACAAGGACCTTCCTAAGATTTGTCACCATTGCCAGAACAATGCCCAGGACACACTTTGGGTGGCAGTGACCATGCCAGGCTCTGTCCCCCCTGCCAGGACAATGCCCAGGACACACACCTCTCTGCCACTTTAGACGGGAATTTTTCCCATCTCGAACTTTACCCCAAAGACCATTTCCATCCTGTAAACCCCAGAGCTCCGTGGCCACCTCCCTGAGGCTGGGGCAGCCCCTGGAGCCCCCCGGGGTGGGCTCACCCTTCTCCATGAACTCGGTGATGATGTAGATGGGCTCCTTGGTGACCACGGCGTAGAGCCGCACCAGCCGCGCGTGCTGCAGCTTCTTCATCAGGTTGGCCTCGGCCAGGAAGGCGCTGGGGGACATGCTGCCAGCCTTCAGGCTCTTCACTGCCACCTTGGTGTGCCCGTTGTAGAAGCCTTGGGGGGAGGCAGAGCAGAAATCCGTTTTGATTTAAGGGAAATATACATTTTTAAGTCTGTAGTTCGAAAACGTCGGTGTTTAGTCTGGCTGGCTGTTCTCACAAAAAGCCTAGGCTCAGAGAAACGGCTTCAGTCAAAAGACAGGGATAAGAAGAAGAAAGACGGATGGACAAACTGCTGTGAGCAAGTCAACCCGACCTAAGAATTCTTTCTGAGAAAGAAGAACTAGCAGCAAATGTCACACGAAATTTGTAATAAAAATGAATAAGTATAAACCTATTGTGAAATTGCATGCCCATGTATTTGAGAGATAAATAAAAAAAGATCTAGAGCTCCCAGAAGCACGCACGTCTTTTAAAGACAGCAATCTCCACGTGTGTCCAGCACTGTCATAAACATACCAGCTTTACAACTTTCACTAAGTTTTGTTTGTCTCCACAAAACGGGGGAAAACCAGGGAAAAACGGGATCAAGACACCGGGCAGCGGCTCCAGCCGAGGAGGGCGGCTCCACGAGCACCCCAAGCTGAGCAGGAGGGGTTGGAGGTTCCGAAAGTTGGGTGGGAGGAGTAAAGGCTGGCTGGGGATGGAGCTTTAGGGCCCAAAATGCTGCTGTGGTGGGGCTCGGTGGTGCTGGGGCCACGCTGGCAGCCAGCAGCAGGCACTGGGGGGGTGTGTGCTGCTCAGGAGGACAGGGGGGCGTGGGGAGCTGGTTTGGGGTGGGAGGGGGGCTGGAGGAGTGCTGGGAGCACGGGGGGGACTTGGGGGGACAGGCAGAAGGTGTGGGAGTGGAAGGTGAGACCCCCAGAGGGGTGTGGGGGAGGATGGAGGGGAACGGGGAGGGATGGAGGGGAGAGAGAGATGGATTGAGGGGAGGGATGGAGGGAAAGGGGCTGGGATAGAGAGGAAGGATGGAGGGAAGGGATAAAGGGAAATGGGGAGGGATGGAGGGGAGCAGGGCAGCCCTGGTGGCGTCCCCACCGCAGCACTCAGGGAGAGGAAGGGTCTTTGTGGCTGCATCTCCCTCCAAGCCCCCCCAGCTGCTCCAACATTCCAGCCACAAAGGGACACTCCCAAGTGGGGACACAGCCAGCAGCTCTCCAGCTCCATGATCCCACACTTCCCCTCTGTCTCCAGCAGCAGAGCAGGGATGCAGGGATGGGAGAAAAGGGAAGTTTGGGCTGGGCTCTGCCTCCTTCCAGGACCCTCAAAGCCGCAGTCCCGCACCTTGGGCTGCGCTGGCTGCTCCGTGCGAGATCCCGGCTGGAGGATCCCGCTGCTCACTCTGGTGCCCCACTCTCACCCCGACTCACCCATCCAGACCTCTCCGAACTGCCCCGCTCCCAGCTTCTCCACCAGCTTCAGCGACTCCCGCGGCACCTCCCACTCGTCCTGCCACCACGGCTTCTGCGGCTTCTGCGTCCGGCAGGGCTTGCCCAGGCGGCAGCAGAGCCCGTCGGAGCTGCCTGGGCCGCAGGGAGACAGAGCTGGGCCAGCGCGGGGCACCCGGGCTGGGCTGGGCCACTGCGAGCTGCGGGCCTGCTCATCCCATCCCATCATCCCATCCCACCCCATCCCATCCCATCCCATCCCATCCCATCCCATCCCATCCCATCCCATCCCATCCCATCCCATCCCATCCCATCCTGTCCCTTTCCCATTTCATCTTGTCCCATAACACCCTGCCCCATTCCATCCTGTTCTGTCCCATCCCACCCCACTGCATTCCCTTCCCTTCCCTTCCCTTCCCTTCCCTTCCCTTCCCTTCCCTTCCCTTCCCTTCCCTTCCCTTCCCTTCCCTTCCCTTCCCTTCCCTTCCCTTCCCTTCCCTTCCCTTCCCTTCCCGTTCCCATTCTGTTCCCGCCCGTTCCCGCCCCGTTCCCACCCCGTTCCCACCCCGTTCCCGCCCGTTCCCGCCCCGTTCCCGCCCATTCCCATCCCGTTCCCGCCCCATTCCCGCCCGTTCCCATCCCGTTCCCGCCCCGTTCCCACCCGTTCCCATCCCGTTCCCGCCCGTTCCCGCCCGTTCCCACGTGTGTAGTGCTGCACCAGCTCCCTGAGGCTGCCGAAGGGCGCGCGGGGGGAGATGTAGAAGCCGCCGCTGTCCAGGTTCCGGATCTTGTAGTGCTTCACCGTCTCTCCCTGGCTCTCGTCCAGGTCCCGCACGGACAGCGAGTACGAGCCTGGGGACAGGGACACCCGTGGGACCCCCGAGCCCTGCTGGGGACCCCCGAGCCCCCTGGGGACCCGCGGGCGGCACCTTTGGAGGTCTCGCTCTCGCGGATGAGGAAGGAGCCGTGGGTGTTGCCCGAGGCCAGGAGCTGCCGCTCGGCGTCCTTGCGGCTGATGTTCTTGAAGAACCACCTGGGGAGCGGGGCAGGGTTAGGGAACCCAGCGCTGGGGCTCGGTGGGATGCTGCAGGCTCCTTGCCAGAGCTCAGATCCCACCGGGACACATCCATCCATCCGTCCTTGGATCCATCCATCCATCCATCCATCCTTGGATCCATCCATCCATCCATCCTTGGATCCATCCATCAGTCATCCAACTCTCCATGGAACCATCCATCCATCCATCCATCCATCCATCCATCCATCCATCCCCCATCCATCCACCATCCATCCATCTGTCCGTCCATCCATCCATCCATCATCCATCCATCCATCCATCCATCCTTTTGTCCCTCCATCCATCCACCCCTCCCCACTCACGGCTCGGGCTCCAGGCTGTTCACCAAGGCCACGAAGTTGTGCGGGATCAGCCCCTCCTGGCCCGTGGTGAGCGACTGCGCCTTCCACCACTCCCCGTTCCTGCAGGGACAGGGCTCAGTGAGACCCCAGACCCCCAGTGAGACCCCCAGACCCTCAGTGAGACCCCCAGCCCCCCAGTGGGCCCCCCAGGCCCTGCCCCATCCCCTCTGGGGTTCCTCACTCCTCCAGCACGCGCAGCTTCTCCCCCTTGCGCAGCCCCAGGTCCCCGTCGTGCTTGGGCTCATAGTTGTACAGTGCCACCACCAGCTTGTCTGCGGGGACGAGAGCAGGGGCAGGGTGACAGTGACACCAGTCTGGGGGTGACAGTGACACCAATCTGGGGGTGACAGTGACACCAATCTGGGGGTGGCACAGCCCCCCGGGCCGCAGCCATGCCTCACCTTGCACGGGGGAGCACGGAGGGGACGCGGACTCGTAGGACACCAGCGGGTCTCGGACCTCGGAGCCGTTGCGGATCGGCCTCTGGCAGGGGACAGGAGCCCCGTGAGCCCCCAGCCCGGGATTTGGGCACCTCGGGGGGGTTGGGGCACCGGGTCGGGGTCTGTGCCCCCTCCTCACCTGGCGCTTGCTGTCGGGGTCGATGGGGTAATTGCAGCGCTCACAGATGTCGATGTTCTCGATCCAGTCCTCGTCGTAGTCCGAGCTGCAGCAGCAGCCCATGGTGGCTGTGGGGGACACGGGGACACAGGGCAGCCCCAGCGCTGGTTCTGCTCATGCTCCAGGGCATCCTCATTCCTGCATCCGTCCGTCCATCCGTCCATGGATCCATCCATCCATCCATCCATGGATCCATCCATCATCCATCCATCCATCATCGATCCATTGATCCATCCATCCATCATCCATCCATCCATCATCCATCCATCCATCCATCATCCATCCATCCATCCATCCATCATCCATCCATCATCCATCTATCATCCATCCATCCCCCATGGATCCATCCATCCATCCATCCATCATCCATCCATCCATCCATCCATCCATCCATCCATCCATCATCCATCCATCATCCATCCATCCATCCATCCATCCATCCATCCATCCATCCATCCATCATCCATCCATCATCCATCCATCCATCATCCATCCATCCATCCATCCACCCATCCATCCATCATTCATCCATCCATGTGGCACAAACCCTGTGGGCACATCTGGCCTTCCCAAAAACACTGATTATGGCACAAATCTGGGCACATCTGGAATTCCTGAGAGTGCTGAGCATGGCACAAACCCTGTGGGCACCTCTGACCTTCCCAAATCTGCTGAGCGTGCCCCAACCCCGGCAGCGGCGCGTGGGCCCCTGGAAAAGTCTCTTCCGCAGAATCCCTCACGCCCACAGGGCCGGGTTCGTCCCCAGCCCCTCATCCCAGGCGTGACTTCCGCAGGGTTTTGTCACCAGCGCCAGCCCAGGTGTGTCACCGCCCCAGCTGTGCCCCCTGCACGTGGTGCCCGTTCAGTGAGAGGCTGGGGTCCCCAAGAGGGGGGGCTGGGCTGTCCAAGGTGGGTCTGGGGTCCCTGTGATGGGTTTGGGATCCCTAAGATGGGTTTGGGGTCCACAAGGAGGGTTTGAGGCCTTAAGGAGGGTGTGGGATTCCTAGGGAGGGTTTGGGGTCCCTAAGAAGGGTTTGGGCTCCCCAAAGAGAGTTTGGGGTCCCTAAGGAGAGTTTGGGTTCCCCAGGGAGGGTTTGGGGTCCTTAAGGAGAGTTTGGGGTCCCCAGGGAGGGTTTGGGGTCCCTAAGAAGGGTTTGGGGTCCCTAAAGAGAGTTTGGGGTCCTTAAGGAGAGTTTGGGGTCCCCAGGGAGGGTTTGGGGTCCCTAAGGAGAGTTTGGGGTCCCCAGAGGAAGTCTGGGGTCCCTAAGAAGGGTTTGAGATCCTTAAGGAGAGTTTGGGGTCCCCAGGGGGGATTTGGGCTGTCCAAGGTGGGTTTGGAGTCCCTAAGAAGGGTTTGGGATTCCTAGGGAGGGTTTGGGGTCCCCAGGGAGGGTTTGGGATCCCTAAGAAGGGTTTGGGGTCCCCAGGCAGGGTTTGGGGTCCCCAGGCAGGGTTTGGGGCCCCTAAGAAGAGTTTGGGGTCCCCAGGGTTGCCGGTCCAACCCCCAGTCTGCCCTCCAGGTTTGATTTTTGAGGAGCCACCCTCGGGCCCGGTGGTGACCGGAGCACAGGGAGCGTCCCCAGAGGAGCAGGGGACGTCCCAAATCCCAAATAAATCAGCAGAGAAATCCAAATAAATCAGCTGAGAAATCCCAAATCCCAAATCCCAAATAAATCAGCTGAGCAATCCCAAATCCCAAATCCCAAATAAATCAGCTGAGCAATCCCAAATCAGCTGAGCAATCCCAAATAAATCAGCGGAGAAATCCCAAATAAATCAGAGGAGAAATCCCAAATAAATCAGCTGAGCAATCCCAAATAAATCAGAGGAGAAATCCCAAATAAATCAGAGGAGAAATCCCAAATAAATCAGTGGAAAAATTCCAAATAAATCAGCTGAGAAATCCCAAATAAATCAGCGGAGAAATCCCAAATAAATCAGCGGAGAAATTCCAAATAAATCAGAGGAGAAATTTCAAATAAATCAGAGGAGAAATCCCAAATAAATCAGAGGAGAAATCCCAAATAAATTCCAAATAAATCGGCAGAGAAATCCCAAATAAATCAGCTGAGAAACCCCAAACCCCAAACCCCCCGAGGCGCTCCCCAGACCCTCGGACCCCGAGCTGTTTTTCCTGCCTCCCCGCAGGGAGCTGTTGCTCTTTCGCCCTTTTTCCCTCCCGGCCCCAAAGCCGCAGCGCGATTTCCACCGCGCAGCAGCGGCGGCAGCCGTTCCACCTGCGCCGGGGCCACAAGAAAAAAACACCAAAAAACCCAAAAAAAGGCTGTTTGAAGTCGCTTTTTTTGTTTTTTTAGCGCAACCGAATTTCTTTGTGCCCGAGGGGCCGGGCGGGGAGGCGCCCCCGAGCGCGTTCGGTGTTTTTGCCAGGTGTGTGTCCCCTCTCTTTTTGGGGTGTTTTTGTCTGGGTTTGGGTTCCCTGCCCTGTCCTGTGCTGTCCCTGCCACCCTGCTGGTTTGTCACCAGGGTGAGGAGCTGAAATCCGAGCTGTCCCCGCGCCTGGGTGCCACCCTGAGCCAGCTGTGAGCCAGCTGTGAGCCCTCCACAGCCTGGCAGGGCCACCGTGGGCCTGTCCCCAAGGGTGCCACTGCAGCAGGGAGGGGGTGGCACCGCAAAAATGGGAATTTCTGAGCGCCTGGATCCCCAAAAATGGGAATTTTTGAGTGTCTGGACCCTAAAAATGGGAATTTTTGGAGTGCCTGAACCCCAAAAATATGAATTTCTGAGCTTCTGGATTCCAAAAATGGGAATTTCTGAATGCCCGAAGCCCCAGTTGGGCACCAAAAAAGGGAATTTCTGAGCGCCTGGACCCCAAAAACGGGAATTTCTCAGCCCTGAAGCCCCAAATTTGGTACCAAAAATGGGAATTTCTGAGTGCCTGAACCGCAGAAATGGGAATTTCTGAGTGCCTGAAGCCCCAATTTGGTGTCAAAAATTGGAATTTCTGAGCCCTGAAGCCCCAAACTGGGCACCAACCTCGAGAGGCCGGCGCCACGCTGCCGCCTGTCCCTCGGGCACTGCCCTGGGGACAGAATTGTTCTGCCCTGGGGACAAATCTCCTGCAGGAAATGGGGCTGGGGGAGAGCCCTGCGAGGCCACCATCGCTGCCCCCCGCAGGACAGGGGACACGGGGACAGCGCCTTTGTCCCCCCCGGGAGGCCCCGGAGGGATGGAGAGCCCAGCCTGGCTCCCCCATCCCCCCATCCCCCCCGGAACGGGCCCGAACCCCCCTTTCCACCCCTCCGAGGGGTCCTTGGGCCCCCCAAACCCCCCCTGGGGACCCCCGGCTCTCACCTGGCGGCAGCGGGGCGGGCGAGGAGCGGCGCTCTCACTGTGCCATGTCCCGCCGGGCCGCGCCCGTCACATCCTCCTCATCCTCGGCAGCCGGAGGGGAGCCCCCCGAGCAGGGTGGGGTGCGCAGAGGAGCCCCCGGATCTTTTTGGGGTGCGCAGAGGAGCCCCTCAATCCTTTTGGGGCGCAGAGAGGAGCCCCCCGATCCTTTTGGGGCGCAGAGAGGAGCCTCTCGATCCTTTTGGGGCGCAGAGAGGAGCCCCCCGATCCTTTTGGGGCGCAGAGAGGAGCCTCTCGATTCTTTTGGGGTGCGCAGAGGAGCCTCTCGATTCTTTTGGGGTGCGCAGAGGAGCGCCCCGATCCTTTTGGGGTGCGCAGAGGAGCCCCCCGATCCTTTTGGGGTGCGCAGAGGAGCCCCGCGATCCTTTTGGGGTGCGCAGAGGAGCCCCCCGAGTCGGGAGGGTTCAAAGCGGAGCCCCCCGAGCTTTATGGGGTGCGGAGAGGAGCCCCTCGAACCTTGTGGGGTGCAAAGCGGAGTCCCCCGATCCTTTTGGGGTGCAGAGAGGAGCTCCTTGATCCTTGTGGGGTGCAAAGCGGAGTCCCTCGAGCCTTTTGGGGTGCGGAGCGGAGCCCCCCGGGCCTTTCGGGGCGCGGAGCGGAGCCCCCCGGGCCTTTCGGGGCGCGGAGCGGAGCCCCCCGGGCCTTTCGGGGCGCGGAGCGGAGCCCCCGGCCCGGCCGCGCTGTCGCTGTCGCCGCCTCGCCCCGGTTTCCGCCTCATGAGCGAAGGCGAGCGGAGCCCGTTCTCAGCTCGCCCCCGACCGCAAGAGCGAGTGACAAACCCCGATGGCTTCCTGCCACCGCCGGTCCCCTGGCGAGGGCACGCCGACAGCCCCGGGGGTGGCACCTGCTGCCAGCGCCCCTCTGTCCCCGCGCTGTCCCCCGGCCGCGCTCCGAGCCAGCCTGGCAGCGCCCCGCTGCACCCCGGGGTCCCCTCCTGGCACTGCCACCCTCCTCCGTGCGCCCCAAGGTCCCCCCGTGTGCTGTCACTGTGTGGGACACGGCTCGGAGCCCCCCCGGGCTGTCACCGCCGTGTCACCGCCGTGCCACCGCCGTGTCACCGCCGCCCTGGGCAGCCTGAGAGCCGCGGTGACCGGGGCCGGAGCGGAGGGGACCGCGGTGCCCCCGGGGGTGGCAGCGCCGTTCCGGAGGCGGCTCGGAACCACAGCAGCATTGTGCTGGCTGCTTTGATCGGGCGGGAAGCCGCAGGCACAGGCAGGAAGCCCAGAGGTGACGGGGCGGGGAGGATGTGGCAGCTCGGGGGGCACATTCGGGCCCCCCTGGGAGGGAGGAGCAGCCCCCAGAATGATCCCACGGCTCCCCTGGCGCTGCTTCCCTCCGGGCTCTGCCAAAGTCGCATCCCCAAGCGGCACCTGGAGGTGTCACCCGCCCCAAAAAACGGGGGAGCCACATCTGGAGGCACAGATAAGGAAAAGCCACCAGCTCTCAGCCTCGCCCCCTTTTATTCCCCCTCGGGGGCTGCTCCCCACATTCCCCACCGGGCTGAACCCCAACGCCCCCAGGACCAGGCCCCAAAAGGCTCCGGGGGGATGGTGACACTCTCGGTGCCCGGGGGGATGGTGACATGGTGACATTCCCATGCCCTGGGGATGGTGACACTCACTGTGCCCAGGGGGATGGTGACACCCATGGGGATGGTGGCACTCTTGTGCCAGCGGGGATGGTGACATTGCCATGCCCATGAGGAGATGGTGACACTCCCGTGCCATGGGGATGGTGACACCCATGGGGACAGTGACATTCCCATGCCCACGGGGAGATGGTGACAGTCCCGTGCCCCTCGGCGATGGTGACACTCCCGTGCCCTGGGGATGGTGACACCCATGGGGATGGTGGCACTCTTGTGCCAGCAGGGATGGTGGCATTCCCATGCCCATGGGGAGATGGTGACATTCCCGTGCCCCTCGGTGATGGTGACACTCCCGTGCCATGGGGCAATGGTGACATTGCCGTGTCCATGGGGGGATGGTGGCACTCCCGTGCCCTGGGGATGGTGACACCCATGGGGATGGTGACACTCCCGTGCTATGGGGCAATGGTGACATTCCCGTGCCCATGGGGATGGTGACACCCATGGGGACGGTGACATTCCCATGCCCATGGGGAGATGGTGACACTCCCGTGCCCTGGGGATGGTGACACCCATGGGGACGGTGACATTCCCGCGCCACCTCAGCGTGTCACCACGACCTCCCCGGGTCCCTCGGGAGCGCCGCGGCCCCGGGCGGGCTCAGCAGAGCGAGAAGCGGCGGGAGTTGATGTTCATGCGGGTGACGCCGATGTGCTTGAGCGGCGTGGAGAGCAGGAAGGCGGCCTTGGGGGGGATGGTGCACAGCAGATCCGAGTCTTCCTCGCAGCCCTCGAGGCCGAAGGTGGCGTCGTCCAGCATCTCCTTGTGCTGGTGGCAGGCCTGCTCCACCTTCAGCCGGTGCAGCCGCGCCCGCAGCCGCAGCAGCTGCTGCGCCAGCCGCTGGTCCAGGGCCTGCATCTCCCGCTGCGGGGAGAGGGAAGGGCATGGAGCCACGGAGCGGCGGGATCGGCTGCCCGGGCAGCGGGGATGGGGCTCGGCCAGGCGGCGAACCCCGCGATCCGCCCGCGGTGCCAGGCTGGGCACGGCCGCGGCTCGGATCGTGTCCCCTGTGCCACCCCCAGAGCGACAGGAGGGGTGACGAGGGGGTGACAGGGGGGTGACCCCCACGAGGCCACCACCCCGGCAGAGTGGCACCGCAGAGCCGCGAAACACCTCGGGAAAATCCGCGCACACCCCGCGGGGCGGTGAGGAGAGCTCAGACCCCCGCATCTGCCCCCAGCCCTGTCCCCCTGTCCCTGTCGCCGTCCCACTCACCAGCTCCGTCCTGAGCCACTCCAGAGCCGCCTCCAGGGTGGCAAAGCCACAAACGCCGCCGGGCTGCTGCTCCCGGGGCTGCGGGGGGCTCCGCCGTGCCCCGGGGCTGCCCCAGCGCTGCCCCCTCACCCGCGCCTCCCACTCCAGGTACGAGGGTCGGCGCGTCTGCAGCTTCAGCTTGGCCGCCAGCGCCTTCAGGCTCTCCAGGTTCTCCTGCTCCCAGGTGGGCTCCTCCTCGCCCAGCTCCTTGAATTTCAGCTGGCTGAAAGCCATGGTGGGGCAAAGCCCAGCGGCCCCAAAAGCCGCGCTGATCTCTGCGCCCCCGACGCCTCCCCGCGGGTGGATGAAGCCCCCGCCCTGCCCGCGACCACCCACCCACTCCCTGCCCCAGCTGCGCCCGGTTCGCGGCGATTTATCCACCCCTCGAGGACAAACCCGATGGGCAGGAATTTCCTTATCTAGAGGAGTATTTTTGGCTTGTTGCGTTGTTGGTTTTTCTTTGGTTTTTTGTTTTTTTTTTTTTTTTCCTTTTCTTTTCTTTTTTAACATCATTGTCTCCGCCTGGGAGGAGCCTCCCCGTTCCCGGACGGAGCCATCACCGGGCACGGAGGAGCGGCAATGATTTATCCCCGTCCTCAGCCGCCCCTCCCCGCTTCTTGGGGGGCCCAAAAAAGCTCGAGGAAGGAAAAAGAAACGGGGGGGCGGAGGGGGTGCCCGGGGGGGGCAGCCGGGGTCCCGCACCCGGACGGGACCTTAAGGTGGAGCCGCGTCCGGATCTGTCCTGTGCCGCCTCCCCCCCGCCCGCAGGGCTCCAGGGGCAGCGGAGGTGGCTCGGGGGTCTCACCTGCGTCCCCCGGGCTCTCTCCTGCCCACCCCCGTCCCCTCCCGCCCCCCCAGAGTAGCCCCCAAATCCCCCCCGTGCTCCCCCCGCGCCGCTCCCCAGTCCCGCTGTTCCCTCGCGTGTCCCCTCCCACGGCCCCCCCGTGTCCCCTCACTGTCGCAGCGCACGCAGGGACCCCCCCCAGCCTCAGCCCCAGCCCCGGGCATCGCCGCCTCACTCCGGGCCGGGCCGGGCCACCTTAAACCCGACATCCGCCGGGCCGGGCCGGGCCGGGCTGTGCGGGGACACGGCCACCTCCCGCTTCCATCCCGAGGCGCCTCAACTCCCCCTCCTGCACCCCCAAATCCCCTCCCTCGCACCCCGAGCTCTCCCGCTGGCACCCCGGGGTCCCCTCCTTGCTCTCCCGGTGCCCCCGATCCCCTCCTTGCACCCTCACTCTTCCTTGTCCCCCAGGTTCCCGGTTTGCACCCTAAAATTCCCGTTTGCACCCCAAAAAACCCTCTCCTCATGGCCGGCAGGTCCCTGTTGGCACTCTGAGGTCCCCTGCTCGCACCCTGCTTGTCCCCCCAGGTCCCCGCTTGTCCCCCCAGGTCCCCATCTGCCACCCAGCCCGAGCAGGTAAGCAGAGGGGTGGCCGGGGCAGCAGCACCGCCACCCACCACCCACCCTCCTCCTCCTCCTCCTCCTCCTCCTCCTCCTCCTCCTCCTCCTCCTCCTCCTCCTCCTCCTCCTCCTCCTCCTCCTCCTCTCCTGCCCCGTCCCCAGCCCCGGGGTGGCTTTGGGGACAGCAGAGCCCGTGGGGACCCTGCCAGCCGGAGTGCAGCCCAGCGGGGCGGGGAAGGACCCGGAGCTGCTCCCTGCATCCCGTTCCCCCCAAAAATCTCCTCCGGCACAGCCGGCTCAGCCCCCTGTGCCTCAGTTTCCCCAGTGCCTGGCGGAGCCATGTGGCGCTGCCGCCTGCCGGAGGTGACAGTGTCGCCGCGGAGAGGGGACAGCGCGCAGGGCGCCGCGTGACGCGCAGGGCAGGGGTTTCCGAGAGCCGCAGGATTTCCCCTTTTTTCCCTTTCCTCCCTCCCCGGCCGGGCCCAGGCGGCGCCCATGGAGTTCTCGGAGCTGATCAAGACGGCGACAGTGGAGGACGTGCTGCTGTCGCGACAGGGGCGGCCCGCGGTGCGCGGCACGCTGTGCATCACCAGCCACCACCTGCTGCTCTCCTCCTGCCCCCGCGGCGAGCTGGAGCTCTGGCTGCTCATCCGCAACGTGGACGCCGTGGAGAAAAGGTGGGGCTGTCCCCAAGGCTGTCCCTGTCACCGTGCCTGAGCTGGAGGATCCCCCCCTCTCCCCCGGGCACCCCCCGGCCGTGTCCTTCCTCTTCCTCCATCGATCCTCTCCTCCCCAGAGTGCAGAATTTAGGCTGGTACCAACCCCCCCGGAGCGGCGGCTCCCCGCGGGACACCAGGTTTGGCTTTTTTGCCCCTCTGCCATCCCGGCTGCGGTGGCAGACGAGAGCCTCGAGTCCGGCACGGCCCTCGGGGGGAGAGGGCGGCTCGGTGCTGTCGCCGTGTGTCCCCCAGCCAGCCCTGACCCCCCTCCCGCAGGGTCTCCGGCTCCTCCGGCACCATCACGCTGCGCTGCAAGGACCTGCAGGTGCTGCAGCTGGAGATCCCGGGCATGGAGGAGTGTCTGAACGTGGCCAGCTCCATCGAGGTGAGCCCCGGCCGGCAAAGGGTTGGAAAAGCGCTGCCGTGTTTGCTCTGGCTCCGGCGTTAACTGGGTAAACACGGCGCTGGCACACGGGGACGGTGCCAGCCCCGGTGCCCCCGAGCAGCCCCGGTGCCCCCGAGCAGGCGCTCTCCTCGGTGGACTCGGTGATGATGCTGTACCCGTTCTTCTACCGCCCTCCGAGCCTGCGGCTGCAGCAGGGCTGGCACCTGCGTGTCCCCGAGCGCCACTTCCAGCAGGTCGCCTCGCAGGTGAGCCCGCCCGGGACGGACCCGCCGCCTTCCCCGGGCTCTGCCGCTGATGTCGCCTCTCCCGCAGACGAGCCGGTGGCGGCTGAGCACCGTGAACCGCGACTTCAGCGCCTGCCCCTCGTACCCGCCCGCCGTGATCGTGCCCGCGGCCGTGGGCGATGACACCGTGGCGAAGGCGGCGCGGTTCCGGCAGGGCGGGCGCTTCCCCGTCCTCAGCTACTTCCACGCCAAGAACGGCACCGTGAGTGCGGGCCGGCCTCTGCCGATCCCCCCTACCCCCGGCCTCGCAGAAGGGGGGGTTCCACCTGCAGGGGGTCCCAGAATTGGGTTCGAAGGGATCTTAGAGCCCATCCAGCGCCGCCCCTGCCATGGCAGGGACACCTCCGCTGTCCCGAGTTGTTCCAGCCCCGTCCAGCCCGGCCTTGGGCACTGCCAGGGATCCAGGGGCAGCCCCAGGGCTCTGGGAAAGCCATTCCGACCCCTCCCCGCCCTCACAGGGAACAATTCCTGCCCAACATCCCAACCCACCCTGCCCTCTGCCAGTGGGACGCCATTCCCAGTGTCCCATCCTCCAGTCCCTTATCCCAAATCCCTCTCCAGCTCTCCTGGAGCCCCTTCAGGCACTCTGAGGTCACCCTGGAGCTCTCTCTCTCTTCCAGGCTGGACATTCCCAGCTGTGCCATCCCCCAATCCCTTATCCCAAATCCCTCTCCTGGAGCCCTTTCAGCCTCTCTGAGGTCATTCTGGAGCCCTCTCTCTTCCAGGCTGACATTCCTTGTGTCCTGTCCCCCAGTCCCTTATCCCCAAATCCCTCTCCTGGAGCCCTTTCAGCCTCTCTGAGATCATTTTGGAGCTCTCTCCTCTCCAAGCTGGACATTACCAGCTGTGCCATCCCCCAATTCTTCATCCCAAATCGTTCTCCAGCTCTCCTGGAGCCCTCTCCTCTCCAGGCTGGACATTCCCTGTGTCCTGTCCCCCAGTCCCTTTTTCCCAAATCCCTCTCCAGCTCTCCTGGAGCCCCTTCAGGCACTCTGAGGTCATTCTGGAGCCCTCTCCTCTCCAGGCTGGACATTCCCTGTGTCCTGTCCCCCGGTCCCTTATCCCACATCCCTCTCCTGGAGCCCCTTCAGCCTCTCTGAGGTCATTCTGGAGCTCTCTCCTCTCCAAGCTGGACATTCCCAGCTGTGCCATCCCCCAATCCCTTATCCCAAATCCCTCTCCAGCTCTCCGGGCGCCCTCCCCTCTCCAGGCTGACCCTCCCAGCCCTCCCCCTGTCCCCAGGCCCTGCTCCGCAGCAGCCAGCCCCTGACAGGCCCCAACCGCCGGCGCTGCCGGGAGGACGAGCGGCTGCTGGGGGCGATCCTGGCCGAGGGCGAGCGCGGCTTCGTCCTGGACACGCGCTCGGCCCAGGCGGCCAAGCAGGCGCGGATCGGCGGCGGCGGCACCGAGCCCAAAGCCGGCTACCCGCGCTGGAGGCGGCTGCACCGCGCCCTGGAGAGGTGAGGATGGCACTGTCACAGCCAGGGGACAGTCCCTGTGCCCTGGGGAGGATGGCACTGTCACAGGGGAGGATGGCGCTGTCACAGCCAGGGGACAGTCCCTGCGCCCTGGAGAGGGGAGGATGGCGCTGTCACAGCCAGGGGACAGTCCCTGTGCCCTGGAGAGGGGAGGATGGCGCTGTGACAGTGCCACCGTGTACCCCTGTCCCTGTGTGACAGTGTCCCCGTGTCCCCAGGGGCCGTGCACTGCAGGACAGTTTCTCCTGGCTGGTGTCCCCCTGTCCCCATGTGACAGTGTCCCCCTGTCCCCAGGGGCCGTGTGCTGCAGGACAGTTTCTCGCAGTGGTGTCCCCTGTGTGACAGTGTCTCCCTGTCCCCGTGTGACAGTGTCCCCGTGTCCCCAGGGGCCGTGCACTGCAGGACAGTTTCTCACAGTGGTGTCCCCCGTGTGACAGTGTCCCCCTGTCCCCAGGGGCCGTGCACTGCAGGACAGTTTCTCCTGGCTGGTGTCCCCCTGTCCCCTGTGTGACAGTGTCCCCGTGTCCCCAGGGGCCGTGCGCTGCAGGACAGTTTCTCACAGTGGTGTCCCCGTGTCCCCAGGGGCCGTGCGCTGCAGGACAGTTTCTCACAGTGGTGTCCCCTGTGTGACAGTGTCCCCCTGTCCCTGTGTGACAGTGTCCCCGTGTCCCCAGGGGCCGTGCGCTGCAGGACAGTTTCTCACAGTGGTGTCCCCCATGTGACAGTGTCCCCCTGTCCCTGTGTGACAGTGTCCCCATGTCCCCAGGGGCCGTGCACTGCAGGACACTTTCTCACAGTGGTGTCCCCTATGTGACAGTGTCCCCGTGTCCCCAGGGGCCGTGCACTGCAGGACAGTTTCTCCTGGCTGGTGTCCCCCTGTCCCCTTATGTGACAGTGTCCCCGTGTCCCCAGGGGCCGTGCGCTGCAGGACAGTTTCTCACAGTGGTGTCCCCTGTGTGACAGTGTCCCCCTGTCCCTGTGTGACAGTGTCTCCGTGTCCCCAGGGGCCATGCGCTGCAGGACAGTTTCTCACAGTGGTGTCCCCTGTGTGACAGTGTCCCCCTGTCCCTGTGTGACAGTGTCTCCGTGTCCCCAGGGGCCATGCGCTGCAGGACAGTTTCTCACAGTGGTGTCCCCTGTGTGACAGTGTCCCCCTGTCCCTGTGTGACAGTGTCCCCGTGTCCCCAGGGGCCGTGCACTGCAGGACAGTTTCTCCCGGCTGGCGGAGGCGTGCGCCGACCCCGCGGTGAGCGTGGAGCGCTGGCTGGCGCGCCTGGACAGCAGCCGCTGGCTCAGCCACGTCAAGGCCGCCCTGAGCACAGCCTGCCTGGCTGCCCAGTGCCTGGACAGGTAAGGGGGGCTGTCCCTGGCCCACCTGGTCCCCGCTGAGCCCCCGGTGACGCCCGGCCCGGTGGCCCCGGCAGGGAGGGCTGCACGGTGCTGGTGCACGGCGCCGAGGGCACGGACAGCACGCTGCTGGTGACGGCGCTGGCCCAGCTCATCCTGGAGCCCGCCTGCCGCACCCTGCACGGCTTCCAGGGGCTGCTGGAGCGGGAGTGGATCCAGGTGAGGGATGTGTCGGCAGGGAGGGGGTGCCAGCCCGGCTGGGTGCTCACTCACTCACTCACTCACTCACTCACTCACTCACTCACTCACTCACTCACTCACTCACTCACTCACTCACTCACTCGCTCCCGCAGGCCGGGCATCCCTTCCAGCTGCGCTGCGCCCGCTCCGCCTCCTCCCACGCCCGGGGCAAGCAGGAGGCGCCGCTCTTCCTCCTGTTCCTGGACTGCGTGTGGCAGCTGAGCCGGCAGTTCCCGCTCTCGCTGGAGTTCGGGGAGCAGCTGCTGCTCACCCTCTTCGACAACGCCTACGCCTCGGCCTACGGCACCTTCCTGTGCAACAACGAGAGGGAGAGGTGGGACACGGGGACAAACAGCCCTGTCACGGCTCAGGGGACACCAAACCCCGGTGGGGACTGGGACGTGTGCCACCTGTGTCCCCAGGAGCCTGTGCAAGGTGAGGGAGAGCACCCACTCGCTGTGGGCATGGCTGGAGCAGCCCGAGGAGAGGCACAAGTACCTAAACCCGCTGTACTCGCACAACCCCTTGGTGATCTGGCCCTCCGTGGAGCCCCAGAGCATCCAGCTGTGGCAGGGTGAGAGGGATCCTCCCAAAATCCACCCTCAGCTCGCAGCTGGGCTGGCTCTGCCTTTCCCTCCTCACCCCCAGCCCCTTCTCCCTTTCTCCACCAGGATTTTTCCTCCGCTGGATCCGTCCCTCCCAGCACCTGGAGGAGGCCCGGGGGGAGATCTGGAGGTTGGTGCAGGGAAGCAGCTCCTCCCTGCAGGAGAGCAGGGGGGAAAAACAGAGCCAGCCCCTCCCCGAGCCCCCAGCTGGGGCAGGGACAGCGGGGACAGCCGGGACGAGGTGACACCGGTGACTCCCGTGGAGGGGTGTGCAGGACAGACCCCGTGGGCAGCGCTGGGGCAGGGGACAAAGCTCTGCCGGCCTTCAGCTGCCCACCCTGAGCTGGTTTCAGTAAATCTCTCTCCCAGCCCTTGCCTGTGTCCTGCTCTTCCATGAGGGAGCTGCTCCTTCCCACTGGGAATGCAGCAGGGCCCGTGGAGGGCTCTGGGGCTGAAGGGCGGCAGATGACACCAAAAAACCCCAAGAGATCGCACAAAGAAAGACATCAGATCACTCTGAAAACCCCCAGCAGATCACACAGAAAAACCTCCAGTAGATCACACCAAAAAAAACCCAAGAGATTGCACAAAGAAAGCCATCAGATCACACTGAAAAACCCCAGCAGATCACACCAAAAACCCAGCAGATCCTACAGAAAAACCTCCAATAGATTACACCAAAAAAACCCCAAAAAATCACAAAAAAAACCCCAGCAGATCACACCAAAAACCCAGCAGATCACACAGAAAAACCTCCAATAGATCACACCAAAAAAACCCCAGCAGATCATACAGAAAAACCTCCAATAGATCACACCAAAAAAACCCCAGCAGATCACACAGAAAAACCCCCCAAAATCACAAAAAAACCCCCAAAAATCACCAAAAAACCCCCAAAAAATCACAAAAAAAAAAAACAAAACCAAAAGATCACACCAAAAAAAACAGCAAATCACACCAAGAAACCCTAAAAGATCACAAAAAACCCCCAAAAAATCACCAAAAAAAACCCCCAAAAAATCACACCAAAAAAACCAGCAAATCACACCAAGAAACCCAAAAGATCACAGAAAAACCCCCAGCAGAACACACAAAACCAACATCCCCCCCTAAAACCCCACAGGCTGCAGCCTCTGTCGTGCCAGCAGCTCCGAGCCTGGAGCCAGCCTGGGAATTCTGCCCTTGGACCCAGTTTTGAGGAAGGAAAAAGGAAAAAAAAAAAGAGCCAGGAGGGTGGGAGGGTGAGGATGTGCAGCTCCTGGGCAGGAAATCCCTGTTCCAGGAGGGAGCTGGCTCGGGGTCAGCCCAGCAGACAAACGGACAAACGGAGCGGCGGGGCCGGGCGCGTGCGTGGCAGCTGCAAAACAATTCCTGGCTGCTGCACTTGCAGCTTTTTCACACTTCAGGGCAGGGCCTGAGGCCGTGCAGCCTCTCTGGGAAGGAGCTCAGGATGGGCAGAGGTCCCAGGAGGAGCAGCACTGCTCCATGGGTGTGGAGCAAAGCACTGACAACAGAGCTGGGAAAACAAAGTCCTTGGGTGAATTTTGGTCCTGATGGGGAAAACCAACCTAAAATAAAGCCCACAGAGGTGCTTTTCTTTGTGTTTAGAAAAGATTTCTATTTATTTCCTCATTTTTTCCCCTCCCCTGGTTTATAAATATGCCCAGCAGGGCAGGCAGCCAACCCAGTTCCCTTCACTCTCGTCCCAGTTAAAGCCACTGGAGTTCCCACTTCCCCAACTCCCCACAGCCCCCAAAACCGCTGCCAAAAACAACTTCAGGCTTTTCCTGGTGGAGCCCCTGGACTGGGCAAGGGGTTGGAGAAGGGAAAAGAAGAGGAGAGGAGAGGGAAATCCTCCTTCAGGCCTCGAACTCGAACTCGAAGTACTGGGGATCGAAGTAATGGATGCGGACGTAGCCATCCTCACCCCCACTGCTGTAGCTGCAGGGAGGAAAGGCAAAGTCAGCAATGGGAAAGGCAGGAATGCTGCTGGCAGCAAAAAAATGGCAAGTCTGGCCTCCCCACCCACTCCTGAAACTGATACAGGAACCACAAAGGGGAAAAAAAGATCAGGGATGTGGCCTGAGTGCGGGGCAGGGTGTGAGAGACTGCCCGGGCTGGCTCAGAATGGGAGGATCCAGGGGCTGGGTCCATTCCCAGCACAGAAATCCCCTCAGTCTGGTCATATCCCAGTTCAAAAGTGGGATTGGGTGGACTGGGGATGCTGCAAGATCCCCAGGGAGGCTCTCACCTCTTCCCATCAGGGTGGAAGGCCACGCTGTTGATGGGCCCAAAGTGCCCCTTGACTCTGCCAAACTCCTCCTCAAAAGCCAAGTGGAAGAACCTGGAGGGAGGAAGATTGAAATTGTCACAAACCCAGGAGGGACACCACAGAACCCTCAAAAACGAAAGGAAAAAGCTCCAGGGTTCCTCCAGCACTGCCAACTTCCCAAAGGAAAGGGAACAGCAATCCTTGAGAGTGCTCTGGGTGAGGATTTCCCCTGCCAGAGGGAAAAGGACCAACCTGGCCTCGAATTTGCCAATCCTGGTGGAGGTTGTGGTCACATCCATGGCCTCCTGCCCTCCTCCCAGCACCACCTGCAGGGGAAGGAAACCAGAGGAATCACAGCCCTTCCCTCTGGGATTTGGGGAATCCCGGCATCACTGAGTCGGGAAATACCCAAGATTGAGCCTGGCATTGAACTTGAAACCAGTTTAGAGCAGAGAGTGCCAGGTCCAGAGGTTCCCTGGACACTTCCAGATGTGGTGATTGCCCCCAGCACTTCCCAGCAATCCCAAAAATCCCACAGATCCCACAAATCCCACAAATCCAGCAGCAGGCCTCCCACTCCCTGAGGAGCTCTCACCTCCCTGCCACACTCCCTCAGAGCACACAGAACTCAGCTCCCACTGCCTGCCCCAGCAAAACTCCCCAGGCTCATTCCAGAGCCCTGGATTTGGGCTGGACTGGGAACACCCACGGGGCAGGAAGGCCAGGATCAGAGAGGGCCTGAGGGAGCTCATCCTTACGTGGTCAAAAATGGGGGAAAGGGCTGCAGAATTCACCGGCCGCTCCGTCCGGAACGTCTTCAGGTGCTCCAGGGACGTGCAGTCAAAGAGCTACGAGGGGAAAAGGAGGAATTCATGGATCAGCTGGGCCTCACCTGCATGGATGTTCCCTCTGCAAGCTCAAATCCCCAAAAATATTCCCCCAGAAAGGAAAATCTTCCACCTTCCAGAATCAAACCCGCGAACGTTCTGCAGAAATACCCAAATATTTCATTTTCAACGCTCAGCTGTTCATTTAGAACCTCTCCTTTCTCACTGAGCATCCCCAGGGAGCAAAACCCTGTGGGAGAGCAGAGATCCTGCCAGGAAAGCTGCAGGAAAAGCTGACCTTGGCTGTGTTATCCTTGGAAGCAGTGATGAACATGGTCATGTCCCGCGAGGTCTGGATGTCATTGATTTGCTTGGTGTGCTCCTTGATGTTGGAGAGCTGCTCCCCTGACTGTGGGGGAAAAGGAGTTTTCAGGGAGCTGGAAAGGGATTCCCTCATGAAAAATAACCTGGAATGGAAACCCTGGAATGCTCTGGGTGGGAATTTAGGAGTGGATTCAGTTCCAGGTCGCTGCTCTGTGTCACTTCCAGCCTCGCTCAGGGCAGCCTCAGATTTTAACAGGGGAAGGGAAGAGGGATTTTCAGGGAGCTGAGAAGTGATTCCCTCATTAAAAACACCTTGGGAGAGCATGGAATAAAATCCTGGAATGCTTTGGGTAGGAATTTAGGAGTGGATTCAGTTCCATACCCTGTGATGAGGTGAAAATTCCAGCCTTGCTTGGGGCAGCCTCAGATTTTAAAAAGGGGAGGGGAAGAGGGATTTTCAGGGAGCTGGGAAGTGATTCCCTCATTAAAAATAGCCTGGGAGATCATGGAATAAAATCCTGGGAGAGCATGGAACAGAATCCTGGAATGCTCTGAGTGGGAATTTGGGAATGGATTCAGTTCCCTGCTCTGTGTCACTTCCAGTCTCACTTGGGGGAGCCTCAGATTTTAAAAAGGGGAGGGGAAGAGGGATTTTCAGGGAGCTGGGAAGTGATTCCCTCATTAAAAACAACTTGGGAGAACATGGAATGGAATCCTGGAATGCTTTGGGAGGGAATTTAGGAATGGATCCAGTTCCATGTCCCTGCTCTGTCACTTCCAGTGTCACTTGGGGCAGCCTCAGGTTTTACCAGAAGAGGGATTTTCAGGGAGCTGGGAAGTGATTCCCTCATTAAAAACAACATGGAACAGAAGAGATCATGGAATAAAATCCTGGGATGCTCTGGGCTGGAAGGGAATTTAGCACAGATTCAGTCCCACACTCAGCGCTGTGCCAATCCAGCCTCGCTCAGGGCAGCCCCACATCCCAATGATCCTCACTGACGCTGCTCCTGCAGCCCCCAGCCCCCAAATCCCATCCCTGCTCCCCCTGGGAATGCTGCCAGGCTGCCCCAGGCCCTGACCTTGGCACTGAACTGGTTGAGCTCCCCGTTCTCGTGGCCAGCGATGATGAACTCGCCGAGCGGGCCCCACACGGCGCTGGTGATCTTGGAGTCGCTGCAGGGAATCTTCATGTAGGGCTCGTTGTTCTCTGGGGAAGGGGCAGATCAGCCACCCAGGCCCCCTCCTGGCCCTGCTCAGCCTGGATTTGGGGTTTTCCAGCCTTTCAGGGGGGATTCCTTGGGGGTTTTTATTTGTGGAGATCAGATTTGCAGGGACAGCGTTTGGGAAATGGGGATGAAGGATTTGTGTCCTTGCTGATGTGATCACCCCCCAGGCACTCCCAGCATCCAAAAGAGATTTCCAGGGGCAGCATTTTGGAAATGGGAGAAGGAATTGTGTCCTTGCTGATGTGATCACCCCCCAGCCATCCAGCAAAGAGATTTTTTTTTAGGGAAATTCACTTTTCAAGTGCAGGAATTCAGGGTGCAGCACTCCCACAAATTGGCTCTCCCCTGCTCCTGATGCTGCTGAGGTAAGAGGGGCTCATTTGGGATCTTGTAATCCCCTATAAAATTAAGATTTATCCTTTTATGGCCCTGATCAGCCTGGATTTGGGATTCTCCAGCCTTTCAGGGTGGATTCCTTGGGGGTTTTTATTTGTGGAGCTCAGATTTGCAGGGACAGCATTTTGGAAATGGGAGAAGGAATTGTGTCCCTGCTGATGTGATCACCTCCCAACCACTCCCAGCATCCAAAAGAGATTTTTTAGGGAAATCATTTTAGGAGACTTTTTAGGGAATGATTTCAGGAGATTTTTGAGGGAATCATTTCAGGAGATTTTTTTAGGGAATCCTTTCAGGAGATTTTTTTAGGGAATCCTTTCAGGAGATTTTTTTAGGGAATCCTTTCAGGAGATTTTTGAGGGAATCCTTTTAGGAGATTTTTTTAGGGAATCATTTCAGATTTTTAGGGAATCCTTTCAGGAGATTTTTTATGGAATCATCTCCTCTGCTCCACCCCTGAAAACATTCCGGGCCAATGTGGGACAGGGGAAGGAACCCCTGCCGGTGAGATTTAACCCCCAAAGGCCCGGTGGGATGGGTTCCCTGGCCCCTCACCGATCTGGCTGGGGTCCCTGAGGTCGAAGAAGCTGACAAAGCACTGGTAGCCCATCTGCTTGTCCGTGGAGAACATGATGATGTTGCCTCCAAAGTCGAAGCCGCACGTCCTGACGGCCGAGCTGGTCTTCACCAGGGCCAGCTGCTTCCCTGGGGGGCACAGAGCAGGGGAAGGGGCATTTCCAGGGAGATGGGAAGGGGTTCCAGGTTAAAAACACCCATCCTCATTGGGAGAAGGGGTTGGAATAGAATGGAACCCTGGAATGCTCTGGGAGGGAATTTAGGAGTGGATTCAGTTCCAGGTCGCTGCTCTGGGTCAATTCCAGCCAGGCTTAGAGGAGCCTCAGATTTTAAAAGGGAAGAGGGATTTCCAGGGAGCTGGGAAGGGGTTCCCAGGTTCAAAACACCCATCCTCATTGGGAGAAGGGGATGGAATGGAATGGAACCCTGGAATGGAACCTGGAATGCTCTGGAACTGAATTTAGGAGTGGATTCAGTTCCAGGTCGCTGCTCTGGGTCACTTCCGGCCTTCCAGATTTAAAAAGGGGAGGGGGAGAGGGATTTCCAGGGAGCTGGGAAGGGATTCCCTCATTAAAACCACCCATCCTCATTGGGAGAAGGTGCTGGAATAGAATGGAACCCTGGAATGCTCTGGGGAGGGAATTTAGGAATGGATTCAGTTCCAGGTCCCTGCTCTGGGTCACTTCCAGCCTCGCTCAGGGGAGCTCCAGATTGTAACAGGGGAGGGAAAAAAGGAATTATCAGGGAGCTGGGAAGTGATTCCCTCATTAAAAACAGCCTGGGAGAGCATGGAATAAAATCCTGGAATGCTCTGGGTGGGAATTTAGGAGTGGATTCAGTTCCACACCCTGTGCTGAGGTGAAAATTCCAGCCTTGCTGGGGGGAGCCTCAGATTTTAACAGGGATGGGGAAGAGTCCCAGGACTGTCCCAGGGGTGTCCCCAAGGGGTGACCCCAGGCTCAGGACTGTCCCAGGGGTGTCCCAGGGGTGTCCCCAAGGGTGTCCCCCAGGCTCAGCACCCTCCCAGGGGTGTCCCCAGGGGGATCTGGGTGGCCTCACCTGTCTCACAGTCCCACAGGCGGCAGCTGTTGTCGGCAGAGCCGGTCAGGACGTGCCTGGTGTCCCCTGGTGTCACCATTAAGGGAAAATCAGCCCCAAACTCCCCTGCCCAGGCACCCAGAGGAGGTTTCTGCACCCAAAAAGGGATTTTGGTTTTGAGGGAAAAATCTGCCCCAGGGAATGCAAGTGTTCCCATGGTAAAATCCCATCTTTTCCCCAGGAAATTTAAAAGAAAAGGTTCAGCTTCTTGCATTTAAACAAAGTTCCACACTTTTATCTCATCTTCCCAAATGTCCAGAGAAGCAGCAAAAGGCACAACAAACCCAGATATCCACGGGGATGTTATCCCAAAAGGGAAAACACCCAAAAAATGGGAAAAGAGGCAGCAGAAGAGTTTAAACGCTGCTCTCGGAGGGGAAAACGAGGAGCAGCCGGAGGAGAAGCCGGGAATGATTCAGCCACTAAAACACGGAATAAAACCGGTCTGGGATCAAAGGATACAGTCAGCATCCACACACCACACAGCGCCCGTGTGCCCATTGTAGGTTCCCAACCTCTCGCCGTTCACCGAATACCAAACATTGACAATCTGCGAGGAGGGGGAAAAGAAAAAGAAATTAAAATTAAGGATGAATTAATGAAGGGGGAATTAGCGGGGGTGGGGAGCACTCACGGGATCCTTGGCCACGGTGAAGAGCAGGTCTCCCTCGCGGTTGTATTTGATCTGAGTGATGGAGCGCTCATGGCCTTGCAGCAGGATGGGCTTCTGCAATTAATGATTAAATAACAGATGAGCGCGGGGAGGGTAAAAAGGGGGAGGACGGGAGGCGAGCGCGGCCCGCGGTCCGAGGCTCCCGGGACGCGGCCAAAGAGCCCCGGACCGGGGGCGTGGAGCCGCGAAATCCTCGGTGGCGACCACAGCCCGCGACCCCCGAGGCCGCGGCGATCCCGCGCTCACCATGGCGGCCACGCTGAGGCGGGAGCGGGGCGGCACTTCCGGGATGGCGGCGGCGCGGCGGAAACGCGTCACGGTCTCCATGGCAACAGAGCTGCTTCCGGGAAAGCAGGAAGTGCGGCGGCGTCGCCATGGCGACCGCGGGTGAGGGGGGAGTGATGGCGGCGGGGAGGGTTTGTTTGGGAAGGAGGGATAACGTGGCTGGGGGGTCCTGAGGGGGTGCGAGGGCTCCAGGGGAGCGCGGGGAGGTTGGGGAGGGAGGTCGGGATCTTGTGGCAGGACGGGAGCGTGGAGTGGGGAAGGAACAGCCGGTCCCGCGGGCAGGGACAGCCGGCACCGGGCCGGGCCGCTCCGAGCGCCTTGGGCACTGCCCGGTGTTCCGCAGGGCAGGCGCTGGCCCTGGCGCTGGTGGCCGCGCTGTGGGGCGGCACCGGGCCGTTCCTGAGAGCGGCAGCGGCGGGCATGGAGGAGCGGCGGGGCCGGGGCCGCCTGCGGCAGCTGCTGGCGGAGCTGCGCTTCCTCAGCCTCAACGGCCAGGTGAGAGCCCTGATAACAAACAGACTAAATAACAAATGGCCTAAATAACAAATAACATTAGTAACAAATAGACTAAATAACAAATAGCCTAAATAACAAATAACATTGGTAACAAATAGCATTAATGGCTTTCTGTGGTATTTTCTGAGTCCCCCGTCGTTGGGATGAAATTGTGAATCTGACTCCATGTTCTTAGAAGGCTAATTTATTATTTTATGTTACTGTATTATATTAAAGAATACTGAAGGATACAGGCAGAAGGGTTTACAAGATGCTGATGAAAAACTTGTGGCTCTCTCCTCAGAGTCCTGACAGCCTGACCCCGATGGGCCAATAAGTGAAAACAATTCCCATGTTGGATAAACAATCTCCAAACCACATTCCAAAGCAGCAAAACACAGGAGAAGCAGATCAGATAATTATTGTTTTCATTTTTCTCTGAGGCTTCTCAGCTTCCCAGGAGAGAAACCCTGGGCAAGGGGATTTTTCAGGGAATGTGACAGTGACAGCTTTATTTCTAATTGATGTGTTCTGCAAGTTATTATTAATCACAAAGATGCTGATATGATACAGTTTGTAATCCCTTTAAACTGATTTTTAGTGTAGTGTAATATGTCAGGTTTTGTGTGTGTAGAATAATAGCGTGAGGAATATAGCTTAGACCTTGTGATATTATTAAAGCAGAAACTGTGTGCTGTTGAATACTTTTATTTCTGTAACTAACAGTGTCACATAGCTCTGTATTTGTGGATTGTATTATCTGAACCATAACAGTAACAAGAACCAGGACACCGAGAGAAAAAATAAACTTTGTTTTTAACACTGTCCTTCCTGAAACTCCGATTCCCCGTCCTCAGGGGGCTGTTCCTGCAGAATTCCCACCTGTAATTCCCACCTCTGATTCCCACCTGTAATTCCCACCTCTCTCTGCCCCGAGCTGGGCTGGCACTGCCACCCCCCAGACCCTCATCCAGCCCCGTGTTCCCCTGCAGTACCTGCTGCCCTTCCTGCTCAACCAGGCTGGATCTCTGCTCTTCTACCTCACCTTGGCCTCCACAGGTCAGTCCCTGCTGCTGTTTTTTTTTTTGGGGTGGTTTGATGGGATTTTGTGGGTCAGGCCAAACAGGAAGCAGCTCCCTGGGAGTGATCCCAAATAAATCAAATTTCTGCATTTCAGACCTGTCCCTGGCGGTGCCACTCTGCAACTCCCTGGCTTTGGTTGTGACCTTGGTGACTGGGAAATTCCTGGGAGAGGACATTGGGGGGAAAAGTGAGTCCCACTTGGAGCATTTCCTCAAGAAATCAGCTTTTATTGGATTGAGATGATTTGGTTTGATTTTTAATGCATAACTTCATTTATAATCTGAAGACACCAAACACCCCACAAGGCTCGAACTGGGTCAGAGCAGGGAATTGAAAAGGGAAAGGGAATTGGAACAGATTTTTGGGCAGGGCTGGTGAATTTAAAGCCAGAATTGGCTGTTTTAAGCTAAAAGGATTTAAATTTCCCTCAGGAGATGTTTAACCATGAATAAAATGCCCCCATGGAAAAGGAGTGGCCCAAAAGTCACCCTGCCCTGCTCAGGTGATCAGGAAAGAGCAGGAAATGGGAAATTTCAAAGTGCAGGAGCTGGAGGTTGTGGTCTGAGGCAGATTCCCAGTTTGTCCCCAGTTATTGATGATGATTTGTTCCTCCCCAGGAGCCGTGGCAGGAATGCTGCTCACCATGCTGGGGGTGTCCCTGTGCCTGGCTGGGGCCTGAGGCAGCAGCAGAGGCTGAGCCAGGGCTCCTGCCCGGCCTGGGGGGGTCCTGGCTCAGCCCCACCTGGGAAGGTGTTTTGGGATGGATCCCAAACAAAACCCACGGGCTGCACTCCCAGGCTGGCCCCACTGCAGGGACAGCAGCCAGGTTTGTGCCTTAGGGGGATCTGGGGCGCTCTCTGAAGAACACAGGGATTGAACTGGCTTGTCCAGCATGGGAAGGGTAAGAAATGGTTAATAAATTATCCAGTGTGACCTCCTGGCACGGATGGATTTTTGATTAGCCCAAACCCTTCTGACCACCCCTAAACCCTTCACCAGCCCCTCACTGAGCCTAAACCCTCCCAGCCACCCTAAACCCTTCAACCAGCTCCTCACTGAGCCTAAATCCTTCTGCCAAACCCTAACCAAACCCTTCCAGCCACCCCAAACCCTTCTGACAATCAATCCCAAACCCTTCTGAGCACCCTTCTGCCTGTCCCCAAACCTCCTGTGCATCCTCCTGAGGACCCCAAACCCTCCCTGCCGAGCCCAGCCCAGTTCCCACGGATGCAAAGGCTGCAGCAGAAGTTGTGGCCACATCCCACAGCCCCAGAGCAGCAGGAACCACAGGGCTCTCTGATCCTCCAGGATTTATCCTCCAGGATTTCTGGATCAGCAGCTCGTGTCCCCCCCCTCCCTGCCCAGGTGCTGTCACCTCCCTGTCACAGTTTGGGAGGTCCCAAAGGTCCTGTCCTGGACACATCAGGAGAAACCAGGGAGCCACACAGGAAAAGATTTTTTTTTATTCACAAAAAAAATAAAAGGAATTCCAGAATTCCAGAGCAGGATCCACATCTGCAGTGGGGTCGGGGCAGGGAAGCACAGCACCATGGGGGAAGTCCCTGAGGGACCTGAGATGTCCCTGGGATGTCCCTGGGTGTCCCTTTCTGAGGAACCTGGGATGTCCCTGGGATGGATGTCCCTTTTTGAAGGAGCTGGGATGTCCCCTGGGTGTCCCTTTCTGAGGGAGCTGGGATGTCCCTGGGTGTCCCTGGGATGTCCCTGGGTGTCCCTGTCTGAAGGAGCTGGCATGTCCCTGAGCTGAAGGAAGTGACAAAGCACCAGGTGCTTTCCTGCCTGTGCCCCAGGAGAATCCCCAGAGGCAGAGGAAAGGCAGGAAGGAGCCTCATCCCAAGGCTCAGGGCTGGGCCTCCCTCCCCACTCAGCGCTCCAGTGCTCCCAAAAATGCCCTGGGACACCCTGGAGAGTGCAGAGCACCCCAACACGTTCCCATGTGGGATCCCCACAGTCCTGCACCCACAGCACCTGCTGGGAGTGACATCCTCCTGTCCCCTGGATGCAGCCCAGGCACAGCAGGCATCTCCTGGGGTGGGGTGGGATGGATCCCTGCAGGATCCCCACGGCTGATGGTGTTCAAACATCCACAGAAGGATTTTCTTCCATTTTTCTGGAGTGAAATCCCCCCTGTGCCATCAGGGCTGCTGCTGCTGCAGCTCCAGGGCTTCTCCACAGCAGGCCAGGAACTGGGGGATGCTGCTGGCATGGTCAGGAACACCCAGCTTCTGCCTCAGCAGCAGGAACTGCAGGGAGACACAGCCTGCTGGACATGGCTCCACATTTCCTGTCTACTTTCTATGCATTTCTTTATATTTTCTATTTATTTTCTATGCACATCTTTACATTTTCTATCTCTTTACATTTTCTCTTTTATATTGTCTTTGATATTTCATTATATTTTCTTTTTCTTGATATTTTCCTTATATTTTCTATTATATTCCTTTATATTTTCTTTAATATTTTTAAAATATTTTCTTTGATATTTCCTTCATATTTTCAATTTACTTTATATTTTCTTTGATATTTCTATTTTCTTTGATATATTCCTTTATACTTTCTTGGATATTCCTTTATATTTTCTATTTCCTTTATATTTTCTTTTATATTTTCCTTTATATTTTCTTGATTCCTTTATATTCTTTCATATTTTTTATATTCTTTGATATTTCTATTTCCTTCATATTTTCTTTGATATTTCCTTTATCTTTTCTATTCCTTTTATATTTTCTTTGATATTTTCCTTTATATTTTCTTTGATATTCCCTTATATTTTCTTGGATATTCCTTTACATTTTCTATTTCCTTTATATTTTCTTTGATATTTTCTTTGATATTCCTTTATATTTTTAAAAACATTCTCATTTATATTTTCCTTTATATTCCTTTATATTTTCTTGATTCCTTTATATTCCTTCATATTTCCTTTATATTCTTTGCTATTTCTTTCTATTTCCTTTATATTTTCTTTGATATTTCTTTATATTTTCTTTGATATTTTCTGTGCTATTTTCTGTGATATTTTCTCTGCTTTCCCTTCACATTTTCAATCCTTTCCCCAGCCCCATCCCTCACGTGTTTCCTGCTGGCAATGGCCTGTTGCACCCACAGCAGCTCCAGCAGCAGCCGAGTCCTGTGCGCCTGCAGCTCCCGGCGGGGCAGCCCCTGCAGCTCCTCTGGGATTCCTGCCCAAAAAACGGGAAAAAACCCAAAGCTCAGCCCTGGGGGGGCTGCTCCAGCCTTCCCAAAACATCCCTGAGCTCTGCTGGCCCCCAGAGCTCAGCCCTGCTCCAGCCTTTCCAAACTATTCCCAAAATATTTGGCGTTCCTCACCTGGGCTGGCTCCCAGCTCGCTGCTGTCGCTGTCCCACTCCAGGGCTCCTCCTTCCTCCTCCTCCTCCTCCTCCTCGGGGCTTTCAGCAGCACCACACCCCAAATCTGGGGGGATTTGGGGGTTTTTGGGGTTTGGGGGTGTCCCCCGGGGCAGGGGGGCTGAGGGGGGGATGTTCCCACAGCTCCCACCCCGCTCTGCTCCACCAGGATTCAGCTTTTCCTGTTTTCTTCTTTTTTTGTTTTCTCCTGGATCCAAGGGTTTGCCTGGAGAGGGCTGGAAAAGAGGGGGGGAAAAAAAGGAAAAGAGGGGGGAAAAAAATCCCAATACAATGGGAGAGGGGGAAAAAATACGGGAAAAATATTTTTTAAAAAAATCAAGAAAGTGCAAAAAAAAAAAGAGAGGAATAGGAAGAAAAGATGAAGATGAATAGGAAGAAAATATAAAGGAATATAAAGAAATATAAAAGAAAATATGAAGAAATATAAGGGAGTATAAAAGAAAATATAAAGAAATATCAAAGAAAATATAAAAGAAAATATGAAATTAAAATATATCAAAGATAATATAAAGAAATATCAAAGAAAATATGAAAAGAAAATATTAAAGCAAACAAAATAACATATATCAAAAATATAAAGAAATATAAACATATCAAAGAAAATATTAGAGGAAATATATAATATATAAAGAAATATCCAAAAAATCAAAGAAAATATTAAAATAAACGAAATAAAAGATATAAAAGGAAATAGAAAGCTCAGGACAGGTGGGACAGGGAGGGAGGAATCACCTGGGCGGGCCGGGCTGCACCTGGAGCGCCAAATCCTGCGGGGGCAGGGCCGGGAGCGTCCTGCGGGCAGGGTCACACGGTCAGCGCTGCCACCGGGCCACGATCCCGCTCCCGGGGGCGTCCCCGGTGCCGCTCCCGGTGCCCCGGTGCTCACGGACCTCGGGGCCGAAGCGCGGCCGGGGCAGAACGCGGCCGCTCCAGCGCAGCTGCCTCAGGTCGCCCTCGATCTCCAGCACCACGGCCTCGAACTCCTCCCGCACGCTCCGCAGCCGCCGCCGCAGCAGGAACCCCCTGGCACGGGCCTGGCACGGCCCGGGGGCAGCGCTGGAACCGAACCGAACCCACCGGGCACCGGCACCGGCACCGAACGCGGCCCAGCCCGGGCGGCAGCGCCGGCTGCAGCATCGCCCCGGTGCCGGGGGTGCCCTCACGGAGCTGCCCTCACGGGGGTGTCCTCATGGAGGTGCCCTCATGGAGGTGCCCGCCCCGAGGTGCCCTCACGGAGGTGCCCGCCCGGTGCTGCCCTTACGGGAGTGCCCTCACGGAGGTGCCCGTCCCGAGGTGCCCTCACGGAGGTGCCCGTCCTGAAGCGCCCTCACGGAGATGCCCGCCCCGAGGTGCCCGTCCCGAGGTGCCCTCACGGGGTGCCCGCCCTCACGGTCCGCTCCAGATGTGCCACTCCAGCGGTCTCATCCCGAAGTGCCCCCCAAAGGCCTCACCCACCTTTCCCCTTCCCTTCCCGGCCCCGCGTCCCCCCCGGGCCCGCCCCGCACCTGCAGCCGGGTCACGGAGCGCAGGAGCCGCCGCCGCTCCTCGGCCTCAGCCCCGGCCCGCGGGCCCGGCACGGCCGCCATGGCCCCGGCGCCGCCTGCTGACGTCATCGGGCCGCGACCGCCGCCGCCATGGCGGGGCCGGGGGCCCGGGCGGGCCCGCGCGGGGGGCCCGGGGGTGGCGGGGACGGGGACGGGGCCGGGGTCAGGGCCCCGCGTCCTCGGGGTCCGAGCTCTCGGCCAGGTGCAGCTTCTGTCTGAGAGCGGGTCAAGGGGAAGCGCCAGCACCGTCACTGTCACCAGTGTCACTGTCGTCAGTGTCACTGTCACCGCTACTGGCATTGCCACCACCGTCACTGTCACCATTGTCACTGCCACCACTGTCACTGCCACCATTGTCACTGCCACCATCGTCATTGCCATCACGGGCATTGTCACCACCATCACTGCCACCATCGTCATTACCACCACCGTCATTGCCATCACGGGCATTGTCACCACTGCCATCACGGGCAGTGCCATCATTGTCATCACTGTCACCATTGTCACTGCCACCACTGTCACTGCCACCCCTGCCACTGTCACCAGCCAAGGATACATGGAGCTGCTGAGCTCTTCCAGCTGTGGGAGCAAAGGCAGAGCTGAGGGAGCGGAGGGGACGCCAGGGAGTGCCAGGCCTGGCGGGGGACAGGGGTGTCACAGCGTGTCACAGAGTGTCACAGGTGCCACTCACGTGTGCCAGCAGCTGGTCCAGGTTCCTGTCGGCCGCCGCCTTCTTCTGCTCCTCGGGGAGCTCCTCCACGCACACGTCCAGCCCAAAGTGCAGCCGCGCCAGCTTCTCCTGCATCTCCCGCACGTGCTCCAGCTGCTCGAAGGAGCACTCCTTCCCTGGGGGCACACAGAACCTTCCAGAACATCCCTGGGCAGCATCCAGCACAGCCCCAGAGCACCTTCCCTGTGGATCAATCCCAGCCCCCAGCGTGTCCCGGATCTATGGATCCATCATCCGTCCATCCATCCATCATCCATCCATCCACCATCCATCCATCCATCCGTCCCCCAGCCCATTCCTTCCCTTGGATCCCCTTCCCAATGGATCCTAAATCCCCCACCCCAAAATTCCCCAGTCTGCTCCTTCCCTGTGCCCATCCCACCTCGTCTCATTCCACGGATCCCATCCCATGGATCAAATCCCATCCCACCCCATCCCATGGATCCTATTCCATGAATCCCACCCCATCCCATTCCACGGATCCCATCCCATGGATCAAATCCCATCCCAAACCATCCCATGGATCCTATTCCATGAATCCCACCCCATCCCATTCCATGGATCCCATCCTATGGATCCCATCCCATCCTAAACCATCCCATGGATCCCATCTCATCCATCCCATCCCATTAATTCCATCCCATCCCATCTCATCCATCCCATCCCATCCCATCCCATCCCATCCCATCCCATCCCATCCCATCCCATCCCATCCCATCCCATCCCATCCCACCCCACGGATCCCATCCCACCCCACGGATCCCCCTCCTCACCGAACGCCTGCAGCTTTCCCGAGTGGAAGTCGCTGAGGAGGCTGAGCAGCCCCCGCTCCATCTCGCACACGTCGGACACATCCGTGAGGAAGCTGTGCTGCAGCGGCGCCCCCCGGGAGCCCCCCGCGCCCGCCCGCGCCCGCTCCCGCTCCTTGCTGGCCCTGCCGGGGAACGCGGCGTTGGCACCGGCACCGGCACCGACACCGGCGTCAGCAGCGGCACCGGCACCGCCCGCTCGGGGCCGCCCCGGTGCTCCCGGGCCGCACTGACCGGCGGGGCCGCGGCCGCTGCCGGGGCGAGGGCAGCGCGGGCAGCGGCAGCGCGAAGGACGCGCTCTTGCTCGGGGGCAGCGGCCGCGGGGCGCCGGCGGGCGGCGGCTGGGCCAGGCAGCTCTGGGGGCTCCGCTTCTTCCTGCGCTCCTCCATGGCCGCGGCGGGGGCGGCGGCACCGGCACCGGGACCAGGACCAGGACCGGGACCGGGACCCGGCGTGCGGCGGACACGGCGCGTGGAGGCTCCTTCCCTGCACGGAGACGACGGCTCGGGGAGAGGACGCGACTGCCCGGGGCACGGAGGGGCTGGGGGAGCCTCGGGACAAGGGGACACAGACAGGAGCACCGGGACCCCGGGTTAAGGAGTGACACCCACGGGCACCGCGAACCGCCCCGGGGCTCGCTGGCGGCGGGAGGACCGGAGCAGGAGCTCGGTCCCCATTCCCGGGGGGCTCCGCTCCCTCCCCGCGCCCGGAGCATCCCCCAGGAGCTCGGCGGGGCCTGAACCGCAGCCGCAGCTCCGGCCGGGCCCCGGCGAGATGGAAAAGAGGATTTTGTCCGCGAAACACCCCGGCGAGAGCGGGACAGGCACCGCATCGGGACCGTCACCCCTTTGTCCCGCCGAGCCCCCCCGAGCCCCGCGCGGCGCCGGGACGGGGCAGCTCCGGGGGCTGCGGAGCGCCTTTGTCCCCTTTGTCCCCTTTTCCCGCAACCTCCGGCCGCCGTCCGGAGCGCCACGGCCGGGACTGACCTGAGCCAGGCCCGCTCCGGCCTCCGGGACCCGATGGACGCCCCGAGCCCGCCGGACGCCCCCCGCCCGATGGACACCGTCCGCACAGCCCGGGATTTGCATTTAAAGGGAAAGGGAACTTCCTCCGGACACCGGGATCAGCCCCGGGATCAGCGTCCCGCCGGCTCGGGAACGGGGCGGGATCCCCTCCCCGAGCCCGCGGAGCCCCCGGGTGGTTCCCGCGCCCCCTCCCGCCCCCCCGGCCGCCGGCTTTACCCCGAGTCCCCTCCGGTGTCCCCGCAGCGCCGCGGGATCCGTCCCTGCTGGAGCAGCCGGGAAATCCAGCCCTGGCGCAGGGCCGAGATTAACAAATCCCGTCCCCCCCTTCCAGCCCGAGCGCGGCTGCTCCTGTAAATCCCGGCAGGATTTTTAACCCATCTTGGACATTTTGGAGCCGATGGGGGCACAAGGGACCAGCCGGGGGTGGGGAAGGGGGTTGGTACCCCCAGGGCCGGGACCCTCAGGGCTGGTGGCTCTTGGTGGCTGCAGCATCCCGGGGAGGGACAGGCCAGGTCACACTGGGGACACCTGAGCAGGGACATGCCATCCCCAGAGCAGCAAAACGTCCCTCCCAGCCTCCCCCAGCTCATTCCCAGGGGAAAGGAGCAGCAGAGCTCCTGGAAAAAGGCAGGAGGAGTTTGTGGGGATTGGGAGTGGGGCTGCTCCACAGTGAGCAGAGCTGTGAGCAGCAGGTGAGCCACGGAGTGCCCAGGTGTGCTGCCCTAAGGGAGCAGAGGGCACACAGGTGCCACGCATGAACGTGAGGGGCACAAAAAGCTGGGCAAAGAACAACCAGGGCAGATGCCTGCAGCCTTCTGAAGAGGTTTGGTGTTACTCTCTAAGGGTTGAAGCTTCCTGAAATCAGATGGTGACACTCTGGGTATTGTGGCTGTCTCAGCTGTGACAGGACAGAGGGAGGTCGTGTCCCACAGAGCCACCCCAGAGCCCAAAATCTCCACAGGGAGGTCGTGTCCCACAGAGCCACCCCACAGCCCAAAATCTCCACAGGGAGGTCGTGTCCCACAGAGCCACCCCAGAGCCCAAAATCTCCACCCCGTGGTAAAGAAGAGAGACACCAGAGGCAGCAGCGAGGTCGGGAGTGTCTCTATTGGATACAGGATACACACGAGGAGGTTTCTGTACCTTAACAGGGAAAAGACAGAAAAAAAGGGGGTTTGGTGAATTTCTAAGGGGTTTTGCTTTTACTGAAGTCCAGATGTCAGCAGAAGCCCTCGCTCAGCCTGGCTGGGTTACATTCATGGACCATCCCAGAGGAACCATGCTGACAGCAGGGGCTGGAAGACGAAGCCACCACAGCTCCAGGACTGTCCCAGTGCATGTCCAGCACGGCTCTGTGGAGCCTCAGAGCCCATCCACGCTGCCCTCCTCAGATCTGGATTCCCTGGAGGAAAAGGAGATGCAGAGGCAGGTCCTTCATGGAGGGAAGATGTGAGAGCAACTGTGGTGCCAGAAGAGAATCCCAAAGGGATCCACTGGATCCATCCAGGGTGGGGATCAGCTTCCAGCACAAGGAAGGCAATGCTGGGAGTGAAGTCTGTCACAAACAGAAGCTGCAGCGAGGTTCGAAGCGAGCCGAGTCTTCCAAAAGAACAGCGAGAAGACAAAGTCCTGACAAACCAAGGAAAATCCCAAAACCCGGTGCCAGCAGGTGCCACATCTGTCCCTGAACTCCCTCCCAGCACATCCAGGCCTCGTGGGGGGAGGCAGCGCTGGGGGGATGCTCTTCCAAGCAGAGAGGGGAAGCAGAGGCGGGGCTGGGATGGCACAGGCACCCCCAGGCTGGCAGGAGCAGCCCCAGGCACGGTCCAGGAGCTGATCCCAGCTGGAGCAGCAGCTCGAGGAGCACTCACAGCTCTGAGGTTGGATCCTCCTGCAGTCCCAGCTCTGTGGAAGCCTCCAGGGCTGGGGCAGAGGGGCAGCTCCCCAAGCCCTGTGCACAACGATGCAAACACTTGGGAATGAGACCTTTGGGATAACTGTTTAATACACTTTGTGCACGTGTGCGTTCAGCAAAGAGGCAACTGTGAATTATAAGGCGGTTTTGAGATTGGCAGGGCCTGGGAAGAGCAAAAATTCCCAAGGGTGGGAGCAGGCACCCCCTTTCCTGCTTCTCCTCGTCCCCATTGCAGACACAGAGCCCACGGAGAGCAGGGAACGGCCTCTTGTGCCCTCAGCTCACACACAGCTCACAAGAGCCAGACCAGGAGCTCCCTCCTGCCTGGCAGGGGGGAGAATCCAGCCTGGGAATGCTCTGGAATTCTCCCAGCTCTGCTGTCACTCCAGAGTGGAGTCCTTGTGACGGTGGAGGCGTGTCCCTTGTCCCTGTGCTGGGGCACAGGATCTCCTGAGCCTGCCAGTCCTTAGTGAGAGGGACAATCAGCTGAGGCTCCATATTTTCAATATTCACACAGGCAGGGGAGCTGGGCCCTTCTGCTTCTTATGGATATCCATAGATAAAGTGTTGCCCTGCACAATTTTATATATCTTATATATATATATGTATATATATATATAAAATCTTAAAAAAAACCCTCCAAAAACCTAAACTAGGAAATCTCCCATCCCCAGGAGGGCTGTGTCCTGTCCTTTCCCACGTGTCCCAGGACAGGGAGAGTGGAATCTAAAGCAGCTCCCAGGTCCCCCTCCCTCAGCCCAGCTGCGTGCCCTGCCCGGGGCTCAGTCAGTGCCCGGCTCAGTCCCGCTCTGCCCCGCTGCTCCCGTGCTCAGTTCTGCCAGGCTTCCCGTGGCATCCGGGCTCTGTGGAGCCTTTCCTGGGCTCAGGGAATCTGGAGCTGCCTCAGAGCTGTCCCGGGGGGGCTCCTTCAGGGGCTCCAGCAGCTCTGTGTGGGCACACAGGTCCTGCACCTTCTTGTTGAGGTCGTTGCGCTCCGTCTGCAGCGCCCGGCACAGCTTCTCCAGGCGCTGGATCTTCACCTGCAGCCCCTCCAGCTCCTTGTCCCGCAGCGTTTTCTGCAGGAAGAGAGGCAAGAGGGAGAGGTGAAACCCCAGAGGGACAGGAGAGAACAGGGACAGGTTTGAAATGGAGGGAGGGCAGGGCTGGGTGGGATATTGGGATGGAATTCCTCCCTGGGAGGGTGGCAGGCCCTGGCACAGGGTGCCCAGAGCAGCTGGGGCTGCCCCTGGATCCCTGGGATGTCCAAGGCCAGGCTTGGAAAACCTGGGATAGTGCAAGGTGTCCCTGCCCATGGCAGGGGGTGGAATAGGTCCCTTCCAGCCCAAACCATTCCATGACTGATTCTAGGGAAGTCTGAGGGGAAACCAAGCAAACCTTCAGCACCCAAAGCACCCAGGAGCTTCCTCCTCCCTTTGCCCTCACAGGACACCGAGGCAGGGCCTGTCCTGTCCCCATCCCACCCTGCCCTGCTGCTCCAGAGCCTCCCCTCACCTCCTCTGCCATCTCCAGGAGCGCCTTGTTGCTGCTCTCCCAGCGGGAGCGGTACATGGTGGTCTCCTTCTCCAGCTTCTTGATTTTCTTGGTCATCTACAGAATCACAGAAAGGACACAAATCGAGTCACAAAATGTCCTGATCCCCACAGGGATCAAAAGAAATAAACCCCAGGGAGAGCAGTGCAGTGACATCCCACGGGTCCTCATGTGTCACTCCAAATTTTGGGTGTAGACCTAGAATTAACACGAGAAATTTGGAGCAGGGAGGAAAAAAGCATCACCCACCTTCTCCATCTCCTGTTTGAACGTTGTGAACACTTCACTGCTTTTGGAAAGGGTGTTCTGGAACTCCTCAAACTTCTCTGTGTACAGAGCCAGCTGTGGGGACAGACAGGGAGCTCATGGCACCAGTGCCTGGGGAGGGGAGAGCCCAGCCAAGGGCTGAGCTGCTGCCCTGGACAAGGACAAACAGCAGGAGCTGCTCTGCCAAAGGCAAATTCTGTCCCAGGGAAACATCCTCAGAGCAGAGTGCTCCACAAACTCCTCCTGGCTGTGGCAGGCTGATCCCATGACTGCTCCCAGCACGGGGAAACAATCCCTGAACAGAGATCACAAAACCAAACCCAGCAGGGATCCTGCCCCTCTGCTTTCCAGATTAAGGAACTTTGAGTTCTTCAGGGAGGGAGGGAAATCCCCAAACCAAACAAGCTGAGCAAGGCACTCACCTGCTGCTTGAGGTGGGTCTCCTGCTGCTTCATCAGCTCACACATCCTCTGTGATTCCACAGCTTCCTTCAGCAGCTGGGGAAGAGCAAAGCAGTTATCTGGGAGTGCTCCTGGCCCAGCCCTGCTTAGGAGAGGCACAGCAGGGCTCCAGCCTGGCTCCTGGACATGCCAAGATCTGGGATGACACCCAGGCATCCACACTAAGACCCAAAAAGTGTCAAAAAAAGTCAACTGCTCCAACACTTACAAAATCCTTCTCCCGCTGGTGCCTCTCCTCTGCCTCCTTCAGCATCTCCTGGGCCTGCTGCAGTTTGGCATCCACCAGCTGCTGCTGCAGCTCCTTGTGCTTGAACACCTTGTCAATGTGCTGCAGGGGAACAGCACAGCTCAGGGCACACCCAGAGCTCCCTCCTCCCTTGGGGCAGCAGGACCTGACAGAACCCAGAAAATTCCTCTGGCTGCCCTAAAGGGCTCCAGCCCCTTCCCAGGGGGCTCAGAGACCTTGGCACAGAGCCCCAGACCCCTGTGCCTTTGATTTAGCCCTTGGAAAAACAATTACCAACCTTTATATGAAGGATTATAAGCCATGAAAGTTTAAGTAGAATGATAGTGAATTTATCAGAGGGTGAAAAATAGATTTTTGGGGTTTTTAGGATGGGGGTTCAGGGGGCAAGATGGAGGAATCTGGGTGTGTCCAGCCTCTCTCCTTCTTCTTCTTGGCCTCCATCTTCTGCTGTGATGGTGGCACTTTTAGATTGGTTTAGAGCAGAACCTTACTGTCTGACACAGGTGATAGGGATTGGGGAGTTATGGTAAATATTGTATATGTAATTTTTAGTATAAAAAGATAACACCACTGTGCCTCAACCCAACCTGCCAGACAGACCTAGGGCGAGTCAGAAAAACAATCTCAGAAATAAAAAACAACACACAACCTTGAGAACAGAAGGATCCCGACTCCTCCCTTGGCTGCCAAGCTAAGAAAAGCAGTTTGTACAAATCCCAGGGCGTCTGGCACTGACCCACCTCCTCCCTGAGCTCGTACTGCTCGATCAGCTTCTTGAGCCTCTCGGCCAGCTCCATGTTCTCCTGGCGCAGCTTCGAGTTGCGCTCGTTGTGCTGCTCCATCTGCAGCTGGATGTCGTTCAGGGTCACCTGGAAGTGAGAGGTCACCTCCTTCCTCTTCTCCTCCTCCTCCCTGGCACGCTGCACGCCCTCCTCCTGCGGCAGGGATGGGGCATGTGAGAGAGCAGCTCCCCAAAGTGATGTTCCCAATGAATTCAGCCTCCCATTATTCCTTATATCCACCAGGAAAACTTTCCTAAATGATGTTCCCAACCCACCCAGCCTCACATTATTCCTTATTTCTATGAGAAAAACTTCCCAAAATTATGTTCCCAACCTATCCAGCCTCCCATTACTCCTTATTTCCATCAGGAAAACTTCCCATAATGATGCTCTCACATCCATGAGGAAAACTTCCCAAAATGATGTTCCCAACCTATGCAGCCTCCCATTATTCCTTCTATCCATAAGAAAAACTTCCCAAAATGATGTTCCCAATCCACCCAGCCTCCCATTACTCCTTATATCTATTGGGAAAACTTCCCAAAATGGTGTTCTTACATCCATGGGGAAAACTTCCCTAAAAGATGCTCCCAACCCATCCAGCATCCCATTATTCCTTCTATCTATAAGAAAAACTTCCCAAAATGATGTTCCGAAGGAATTCAGCCTCCCATTATTCCTTCTATCCAAGAAAAACTTCCCAAAGTGATGTTCTTACATCCATGGGGACACCTTCCCAAAATGATGTTCCCAACGAAACCAGCCTCCCATTATTCCTTCTATCCATGTGAAAAACACCCCAAAATTGTGTTCCAAATGAATCCAGCCTCCCATTACTCCTTATATCCATCAGGAAAACTCCCAAAAACGATGTTCCCAACCCATCCAGCCTCCCATTATTCCTCATATCCATCAGGAAACCTCCCCAAAATGATGCTCCCAACCCATCCAGCCTCCCATGACCCCTTCCATCCCCAGGAAAGGACTCTGGGCGCTCTCCCTTCCCTCCCTGCAGGGGACAAACCCCGAAGCAGCAGCTGGGGCAGTGCACCCCAAACCCAAACCCAACCCCAACCCCAACCCCAACCCCAAACCCGAACCCAAACCTGAACCCGAACCCAACCCCAACCCCAAACCCAACCCCAACCCCAAACCCAACCCCTGCCCCTGCAGGAGCACCTTGAGGGTGCGGTTGTGCCGCTGCAGCTCCCGGCACAGGCTCTCCAGCTTGCTGCGTGCCAGGATGGCCTTGCTGTGCTCGCTCTGCAGGTGATCCTTCTCCTGCACCAGCTGGCTCTGCTTCTTCTGCAGGATCCTCATCTGCTTCTGCGAGGTCCTGTGCTCCTCCAGCTGCCACAGGGGAGCAGAGGCTGGGGGGGCAGCAGGGCACAGGTGTCCCCCCGAGGGGACACCACCCACCCCACTGAGGGGACACCTGAGGGGACACCATCCACCCCACTAAGGGGACACCACCTTCCCCCCTGAGGGGACACCATCAGCCCCCTGAGGGGACAGCAGCTGGCTGTGCACCAAGGCCAGCAGGTCTGTGACACCTCAGGGCAGAGCAGAGGTGTCACATGGAGCCCGGGGGCTTTTCTCCTTCCTCAGTTCCCACCCTGCTGCAGCTGGAAGGAGCTCTGTGCTCCCCCAGGGGTACTCTGGACAGGCACAGGCAGCCCCAAAGCTCCTCAGTTCCACATCAAGGCTTGGAACTCCACCCTGGCTCTGGCTAAACGTGGGATCAGCTTTGTGTGGCTGACTCTGAGCTCCTCCTGCACCCAGACCTGTCCAAATCCCTTCTGCCCAGGCCTCACAAACACCACCAGGCTGCACCCAGCACCACCCACCCTCTCCTGGGCAGGGATCCAGCCCTGCAGGGTGCCAGGACACCACAAAGCTCCAGTGTGGCCCTGGAATGTCCCTCTCAAAGGGCTCCCCTGCCTGCCCGAGCTGTCACGTCCTCCCCCAGCCCCAGCACTCACCAGCTCAGCGTATTTCTTGCACAGAGCTGCCAGTTTCTCCTCTGACGTGCTCAGGGTGTTCAGGGTCTGCATCAGCAGAGTGATTTCCTTGCCTGGAAGGAGACATGGAATGGGAATGATGCAATAAATGGGATAAAAATGGCTTTACACAGAGCTCTGCCTTGGGAAGGTGGGAAAAGGAGGGGCTGAGCAGGTTCCCAGGCTCTCCCCATGGTGGGAGCAGCTGGATTTTGGAGAGGAAAACCATCCCTGGGCTGGCTGGAGCCAGCTGTGCCCAGCAGAAGAGAAACCCACGGAAATTCAGAGGCTGCACAACAGAAGAGGAGGATGCTCCCAAACACATCCAAGGCTCTGACTTCCCCCAGTGGATAAAATCCACTTATCCCCAATTTTATCCACTTTAAATGGACAAAATCCATTTATCCAGACACTGATATCCTCAGGAACAGCTGGAGCAAGGAAAACTTCCCCTGAACCCTTAGAGAGCTGGGAATCCTTTACTTAAACCCCTGGGGAGCAGGGAATCCCTTATCTAAACCTCTGGGGAGCAGGGAATCCCTCCCCAAAACCCTTGGGGAGCAGGGAATCCTTCACTTAAACCCTTGGGGAGCAGGGAATCTCTCACCTAAACCCCTGGGGAGCTGGGAATCCTTCACCTAAACCCATGAGGAGCTGGAAATCCTTCCCCTAAACCTTGGGGAGCAGGAAATCCTTTACCTAAACCCATGAGGAACAGAAAATCCTTCCCTTAAACCGTTGGGGAGCTGGGAATCCTTCACCTAAACCCATGAGGAACAGGAAATCTCTCACCTAAACCCTTGGGGAGCTGGGAATCCTTTACCTAAACCCATGAGGAACAAGAAATCTCTCACCTAAACCCCTGGGGAGCTGAAAATCTCTGACCTAAACCCCTGAGGAACAGGAAATCTCTCACCTAAACCCTTGGCTTTCTTCTTCTCCTGAGCTTTCTTCTGATCCCTGTCCCCAGCCTCCTCTCCAGGCCGGAACTCCTCGCTGCCCTTGGAGTTCTCCTTCTCGCCGTTGATCTCGGGGCCGCCCGGCTCCTGCTCCCCGTTCCTGGGGGAGTCACTGCGGCCCTTGTCGGGCTCCTCGGGGGCATCCCCGTGCCCCCCATCCTCCCCTGGGTTCTCCTGGCTGGCATCCACACAGTAGGTGCTCAGGATGTCCTCCAGCTGCCGGCTCAGCTCCTCCGAGACGTCGCGCGAGGATTTGGGATCCTCCTGAGTCAGGGGAGCTGGGAGGGAGAAAAAGGGAACAACAACAACAAGAAAAAATTGATTAATTGATTGATTGATTCTCTTTCAGCTGTTGGTGATGTATTTCACACCCAAGATAGCTCAGCTACCTTAGAAGGAATAAAATCAGCAGGATGGTTTATGTGGGAGTGTTGGCAACAAGCCCCTGACATCTGTCAGGAAGGAGAATTCCTCCCTCTCCCCTCTCTGTGGTTTTTTATTTTAAGGAAAGCAGGTTGTGTGTGAGCTCAGGGCTTTTTAGCATGACAGTGGATTTGAAATCTGGCTAAGAGCAGCTGGGGATGCAGCAGGCAGGAGAGGGGAACTCCTCCAGGATGCACACACACAAAAACAAGGGGAGAATCAGGTTTAATAAAAGGCAAAATAACAAAACTCTTTACAGAGAAAAACCCAGCCAGGTGCAAGAGGTTCTTGCTCCTGGTAAAACACCTCACAAAAGCTCAATTTTCTGGCTGCTGTCCAACTGGCCATCCTTAAGTGTAAGGTGAAATCCCCCAGCTCCTATGAGGTGCCTTTTTACCTAATTAAAGAGTGAAATTCTGAGCTTATTTCCTCCTTAAGGGGACAAAAGATCGTTTTGTCACTCCATGGAGGGGGCACATTCCCACAAACTGAGCCTTTCCTCCCCTCCTCTCACCCTGCAGGGAATGGGAGGTTTTTCCTGGCTGCACTTGCAGGATAATCTGCTTTGTTCCATTGTCAGGGCATTCCCAACAGCCTCTCCTTTCATCAGCAGAGCATGACCAAGCCCCTGACATCTGTCAAGAAGGAGAATTCCCCCTTCTCCTCTCTTTTTTTTTAAGGAAAGCAGGTTGTGTGTGAGATTTTTCCCACCCCAGAGGAATTGGCAGCTCCGGGGTTGGGCTTTTTAGCATGACAATGGATTTGAAACCTGGCTAAGAGCAGCTGGGATCAAACCGGGATGGAGCAGGCAGAGCATCCTGGCAGGAGAGGGCAACTCCTCGGGATGCACACACACAAAAAAAGGGGAAAAAACAGGATTTTCCTCCCAGGAAACCCAGGATTTTCTGCCCTACAAAACCAGGGTTTTCTGCCCTGGAAACCCAGGATTTTCTGTGCTAGAAAACCAGGATTCTCTGACCTAGAAAACCAGGATTTTTTTTTTTCCTGGAAAACCAGGATTTTCTGCCTGGGAAAACCAGGATTCTCTGGCCAGGAAAACCAGGATTTCTACCCTAGAAAACCATGATTTTTTTTCCCTGGAAAACCAGGATTTTTTAGCCTGGAAAACCAGGATTTCTACCCTAGTAAACCATTATTTTTTTTCCCTGGAAGACCAGGATTTTCTGCCCAGGAAAACCAGGATTTCTACCCTAGAAAACCATGATTTTTTTTTCCCTGGAAAACCAGGATTTTTTAGCCTGGAAAACCAGGATTTCTACCCTAGAAAACCATTATTTTTTTCCCCTGGAAAACCAGGATTTTCTGTCCCCACAAAAACCTGGATTAAAAGCAGCTTCCTGGCTCTTCCCAGGCTCAAAGCTGCCCTCACACATCCCAGGGAATGCCGTGGGCAGGGACAGACCCCCCCAGGGGTCCCCCACCTTCTGGGGGAGCTGCAGCCTCTGGAGAGTCTCCCTCTTCCAGCCCCATCCCGCTGCTGGTTCTGGAAGGACGTGGAGCTGCTTTGGTCTCCACTCCCTGGTTCTTCATCACAGCCTTTGCACCCTCTCAGGCTCTGCAGAGACAGAAGGGAGAGGTTTTGAGGACATCTGCAGGATTTTTGGAGTCATCAGCCCTGGCTGGCAAGGAAGGAGCCCGTTCTCAGCAGAAGCTCAGTGCTGAGGAAAGCATCTCTTGATTTGCTGTTTGTGTCAGGATAATTCCTGTTGGAATCTCCCTCTGGAGAAGGGCAGCACCTCCCAACCCACAGATAACAGAATTTTCATCACTGGGCACAACCCCCTCAGCCCTTTCTGCCCTTCCCAACTCTGGGATTTCACACCTGACCCCAAAACCAGAGCTGGCACCGCTCAGGGGTCAATTCCTGCAGAATTCCGTGGCCAAGGAGAGCCTGAAATCCCAGCCCCGCATCCCCCGAGGGCTTTGGATGCCCTCAGCCCTCCAATCATCGCCCTAATGAGGAGCTGGGGATGCTGCTCCTGCTGGTCCGGAGGGAAAGAACGGTCCCCGGTGATACCGGGACCGGCCCTGCCGGGGCTCCTGGGAGGAAAACCCGCGGGCAAAGCCCGGGCAGAGCCCGGCCCGTGGCAGCACCCACGTGCGGGGTGTCCGGGGCAGCGCCCTTCACCGGCACCTGCCCCGCGCCCCGGGCGCCGCTTTCCGCTGCTGCACCCGCGCGGCTCCGGGGCACGGCAGCGACAACCGGGGGGTGACAACCGGGGCACGGGGGCGACAACCGGGACACGGCAGCGACAACCGGAGGGTGATAACCGGGGCACGGGGGTGATAACCGGGGGGTGATAACCGGGGTCCGGGGGTGACCGGGCCCCGTACCCCCCGGGAGCCTCAGCCCATGGCTCCCCCGGCACCGGCAGCCCCGCCCGTCCAGCCCCGCTGCCCGGCCCGTGGTGCCCCCGTTCCAGGGGGACCCGGCCCCCCCCCAGCCCCCGGTGCAGCCTCCACTTCCCCCGCCCCCCCACCCCCCCCGTTAAAGCGGCCCCGCGCTGCCCCCTCCCCGCACCGCCGTGACGTCACGCGCGCACCCCGTGACGTCAGCGCCGGCGGTCTGACGCAGGTGTCGCCTCGCTCCTCAGCCAACGAGCGCGCAGGGCCCGGCGGGGGCCCGGCGCATCGGCGGGGCGCTGGGTGCCGGTGCCCGCCCGGTGCCCGTGTGGCGGCGGTTGTGGCGGTTCCGGCGGTACCGGCGCTGAGGGAGCGGCTCGGCCCGGGGCCTCCAACGGCCGCGCGTGCGCCCGCCCGCGCCGCCGCCCAATCAGCGCCCGCCGCGCGGGGGCTGCCGGGAAGCACCGGGGAGACGCGGCAAGCGCGGCGGGAGGCGCTGAAGGGACTACAGCTCCCGGCATGCTCCGCGAGAGAGCGGCCACAGGAACTACAGCTCCCGGCATGCTCCGCGCGAGGGTTGCCATAGGAACTACAGCTCCCGGCCGGCTCTGTAGGCCTGGAATGAGAAGAGGATTAGGAAGGAAGTGGAGGAGGAGGAAAGCGGAGGAAGGGAAAGGGGAAGGAAACTGTATCCTACAACTACCCCCATGCCCCGCGGTTGGGGAAGAAGAGGATGAGAAAAGGGAACTGTGGCCTACAACTCCCGGCATGCCCGGCGCATGGCTGCCCTGGGGACACCAATTCTCGCCCTGCTCCTCTGGAAGAAAAAGCAGACGAGGAGGAAGAGGAGGAGGAAGAAGGGAAGGGCGGAGGGAGGAGGGAAAGGGAATAGTGTGGCCTACAACTCCCAGCATGCTCTGCGCACGCCCACTCCGGAGACTACAAGTCCCAGCAGGCCCCGCGCGCCCCCGCTGTCACCGGGCACCGGGAGCCCCTGCCAAGGTCACCGAGCGCGCCCCGGTACCGCCAGCACAGCACAGCACAGCCGGACACCTGCACAGGTGCAGTTTATTCGATCCACAACATGGGGCTCCCCCCGCACCCCGGAACCGGGGCTTTGCTCGGACTGAAATCGCGGCGGGGGCGCGGGGAGCTCCGTGAGCACCGCGGGAGGAGCGGCGGGGCAGCCCCGAGCCCCCGCGGGTTTCCAGGTGTGCCTGCCTCACAGTGCTTATTTACAGCAATCACAGAAATTTCAGCTCGAGTTTTCTCTGTGGCCCAATTAGACAAATATCTCCCTATCTATAATATAAAAAATACAGAGATTTGCCGTTTTTGGAAGTAAAATGTGCATTTATCTGACTGTGAGCAGGAGGAAACCTGAAAACCTGGTGCTGCTGGAGCTCCCATCACTGCTGGCACGTGGAGCCAAATCCTCCTTCACCCCAAACCACCCCAAGGCAGGAAAAACCCAGAATTCAGCCCACATTTCTCATGGCAAATAAAGTATTTCAAGTAAAGATGAAGGTGGGTTTCAGCATTTCAGAGCTCTGAGATCAGTCAGTACAATGCAAACCAAACCTGTGCAACAGCAGCTGTGCTTCCTGCTCCAAAAAAATCCACCCCAGTTCCCATCTTTGGGCTCTTGTTGCTTTTTTTTTTTGTTTTTAATCCTTGGAAATACCACTAGCAGTTCTTTAAAAAAAAAACCAAAAAAACAAAACAAAAAAATCTAGACAAAGGGAAGCAGCAGAAAAAAGAAAAAAACTTCCCAGCAGTGAGAGAACTTCTCATGTTTTCTGTCCATTTTCAGTATTTTTCATCAGGGAACTGGTCCTGGCTTCACCAGGACTGTCCACCTGAAGGAGGAAGGCCAGGGCTGAATTTTGCTCTTGGCATATTAAAGAGTCTTTAATAAAGAGTAACATGTGCAAAAAAAAAAAAAAAAAAAAAGAAAAAAAAAGAAAATTTAAATAGATCAAGCCAGGTTTTGCAGAATTACTGTGGCCAGAACAGCTCCCTCCTCTCCGTGTCCTCACCCCACGAGGTAAAAACTGCACTGGGGAGACACCACCACAAAGAAGAAGCCACCAAGAGGTGCCACCTGTCACCTCAGTGTCCTTCCTGCCTCCAAAGCCGAGGTGAGCAGCAGCCCCAAGGAACCAGGAGCAGAAATTCCCCTTCTCTCCAGGAGCTCTTGGGATTTGCAGAGTTTTCCTAAACAGGTGCAGCGGGTGTCCAACCTTTACCCAGCCAGGACCGGCAGCTGCTCTCCCAAACTTTCCAGAAAGTTCGTGGTGGGTTTGTTTTTTTTTTTTGGGGGGGTTTTGTTGGAGTTTTTCCCCCCAGGATTATAGCTGGAATCCCTCCATGGGAGCCTCAGGCTGCTGGAAGATGTATTGCTGCTGGTTCTCGTCCACCTGCGGAGCCACGGCCGCGTCCTCCTCCACCCCAAAGTAGTGCTCGATCAGATCAAAGGCTTTCTGGTAGATCTCCTGGTTCTCGTGGCTCTGCAGGAATTCTATCTTATCCAAACCTTTGGAAGAAAGAAAAAAAAATGGAATGGGATGAAAGAAAGAAATTCGCTCTCCATCCTCCAAAGAATAAATCCCCACCCAAACCTGGCACTGTGGTATTTTATCAAAAATCCTTTTGCTAAGATCTTTTTCTCCTGAGAAGCCTCAGAAATGAACTGTAAACAATAATAATCTGTTGCTGTGGGATGCAACAGGGGCATCTTTGATTGGTCTCATGTGGTTGTTTTTAATTCATGGCCAATCACACTCTAGCTGTCTCAGACTCTAATCAATCACAAAATTTTATTATCATTCCATTCCTTTCCTTTCAAGCCTTCTGATGAAATCCTTTCTTCTATTCTTTTAGTACAGCTTTAATATATCACTTTCTTTTCATATAATATAGATCATAAAATAATCAATCAGCCTTCTGAAACGTGCAGTCAGGATTCTCAGCTCTTCCCTCCTGTGAACACCAGCACACAACCCCAGCTGTGCCAGAGCCCTGAATCTCAGGTTTGGCTCATCCAGATGTGCTCCCAGCTGCAGGCTGATCCCAGATCCCAGTGGGATTAGAAAGGAGGGATTTGGCAGCTGCAGGGGGTGGGGAGGGGCAGGTCCCAGGAGCCTCCAGCTGCCCCAGTTCAGTGCAGTGAGCACAGAAAGCATCCAGGCACACTGCACCCTCAGGAATTCCAGGAATGATCCTTCCAGGGAGAATCAGGACACTCAGAGTAATGAGAGGGCAAACAGACACTGCCAGCTCACAGGGAGCTTCAGACCAAAATAGGAACTTGTTCCTCCTCAAAGCAACGAGAGCAAGATAAAAAAAATAAATCCATCAGCACCAAATTAAGTCACTGCAGGGAAAAGCAAAGTCTCCCTGGATTTCCAGTGTAAAACTGGGTACAGTCAGAGCAATTTTAGACCCAGAACTGTCACGTTTTACTCAGCTCAGCTCATTTCTGGTTCATACCCCCACCTGGTGCAAGCCACGATTTTCAGCTTGGACTCCAGGTCAGAGATTTTACTTCCAGTTATTTTCTCATCACCCAATAAATGAGTTTGAAAAGATTTTGGAACAAATATTGGCTATTTTGGAACACAACAAACCCTTGAACAGAGCAGAAAAGAGCCCCCTGCAGTGCCCAAAGCCCCACCTACCATAGGCCTCCTCAATCAGGCTGCAGTAGGGGTTGATCCCAGTCCCACTCTGGTTGGCTTCCTGCTCTCCCAGCCTCAGGATGTTTTCCAGCCCATTCAGTGCCACCAGAACAATCTTGGAGTCCATGACAGTCAGCAGGTCACACAGGGGTTTGATACAACCCAAATTCACCAGGTACCTGCAGGGAGAGAGCAGCACCAGCATCACTGCCTGCTCAGAGCAAAGGAGTCCAACTAAAATGAGTCAATTTACCCCAAAATACACATTCACTGCTCTGCAAGGTTAATTTTGATCCATTTCTTTGCATTGCATGCAACCCTATTTTCAGATTTTTTTTTTTTTAAGGAAAGGAGCCACTTCTGAAATCCAGGTGCTGCTCAAATTAAGTCCACACTGGAATTTTATCTGTCATTAAATTTGGATATTTAGCCTCAACTACCCAAAGCCTCAACTGCCACTTCTGAAATCCAGGTGCTGCTCAAATTAAGTCAGGTCCACACTGGAATTTTATCTGTCATTAAATTTGGGCATTTAACCTCAACTACCCAAAGAGGGATGGAGAAAATTTGGGATTAAATTATCCCCGTGCAGAAGGAAATCACAAATTACAGCCCAGCTCTGCCTGGCTCGGTTACTCTCCAGAATCCCTCCAAATTCCTCCTTTGCCTGGAAATTCCCCTGGAGGCAGAGCTCCCAGGAAGTGAGGGGAGGCTGAGGAGTACCTGATCTGCTCAGGGGTGCCTCCCGAGGTGGCGTTGGTGATGGCCCAGGCCGCCTCTTTCCTCGTGCGGAATTCCGCCTTCTGCAGGATCTCGATCAGCACCGGGAAAATGTTGGCATCAATCACTGCCTGGGAAGAGAGGGCAGGAGAGAGCTTGGCATTGGCAGGGCTTCCCAAAAGGCTTCCTGAAAGAATCCTCCACTTCCACATCCCCATCCCCAACTTGAGGGATTGCTGTGGTTCATTCCTCAGCCAAATCCTACTAAAAGCAGATATTCCATAACCAGCACCCTGGAATTGCAGCAATGCTGAAGCTCCAGCTCTTCCAAGAGCAAACAGGGACAAATAGGGGCTGCATCTCCTCTAATTCCAGTGATCCAGCCTCTGGGGTTCAGTCCAAGTGCTGCTGCCATTCCCATTTTTATTCCTATTTTTTAGCTCATTTGGCAGCAGCAGATTTGCAAATGGCTGCAGAATAAGAGAAGTGAACCAATCCAGCCTCTAAGGGTAAGGGAAAAAATCCTTAATGCTGAGCTTGGAATGTGGGATCACTGCACTTTCCAAAGGCTTCCTGAAAGAAACCTCCACTTCCACATCCCCATTCCAAGCTGAAGGGATTGCTGTGGTTCATTCCTCAGTCAAATCCTACTAAAAGCAGATATTCCATAACCAGCTCCCTGGAATTGCAGTAATGCTCAAAGCTCTGCTCTGCTTGTGGAGGTCAGGGAAAGGATAATTCAACCTCAAGCAGCTCCAGCTCTTCCAGAGGGATTGAGGATGGAGAAATAGGAGCTGCATCTCCTCTAATTCCAATGATCCAGCCTCTGGGGTTCAGTCCAAGTGCTGCTGCCATTCCCATTTTTATTCCCATTTTTTTGCTCATTTGGCAGCAGCAGATTTGCAAATGGCTGCAGAATAAGAGAAGTGAACCAATCCTAGCTCTAAGGGTGAGGGAAAGGGAAAAGCTGCAAATCCTGAATGCTGAGCTCAGAATCTGGGATCACTGCAGGCAGGCTGGGGAACACTGTACCTGGATTTGTGCTCTGTTCCCTGCTGTGATGTTGGATATGGTCCAGCACGCCTCTTTCCTGATGGATTCCTTGGGACTGCTCAATAAATGGAGGAGGCAAGGCAGGGCTGAGCAGTTTAGAATCACCTTTGGGGGAAAAGGAAGCACAGGTGAGATCACCAGTGCCAGGCACTGCATCCCCAGCAGGGAATTCCTCTCCTCTCACCTGGGTCTGGATGTCATCCCCTGTCACGATGTTGCCAACTGCTCTCAGCGCTGGGGAGGCCACTTTGTAATCGTTGTGCCTGCAGGAAAAGTGTGCAGAGACAAACCCAGCTCCATCAGATCCCTGGGATATTCACCATGTTCCCTCCCCATGATCCCATCTGCAGGATTTCCTTAGGATTCCATCCCCTGCCACACAGAACACAGGGCAAGGTGAGCATAAAGCCACTGAAAACAAAACTGCAGCACAGTTTGATCCTGTGCATCCCAACTCCACCCCCTTTTCCACAGAGAAATAAAGCCAAGCTGATTTCTCCTAGCCACTGTTTTTGATTTGCCTCATAACCAGTTTCCATTTGAAGTTTGAGAGCACAAAACACTCTGCAATCAGTAAGGAAATCTGGGAAAGGAGAGAAAAGGTTCTTCCCAGTTGTATGTGTAGCTGCCCCACACTCAAAAACTGGTTGAATTTCAGAAATTTATAGGGATAATGTTTGTTCTATCAATAAATTGATAATTGTTGGGGCAGATGTTGAGACCAACACAGGGGTTAGTTCTGCTCCTCCACTTTTCATAGTGGAGGAGCAGAACTAGAAAATCTTCAGCTCAGGAAGCCAAGCCAGCAAATTCCAGCTGTGAATCTGCCCCAGACCCTCCTGGGTCAGCTCAGGAGCCTGGATCCCGTGTGCAAGGGAGCTTTGGTGGGATTTGGATGGATTGATACTCACATTAAGAGCTCCACCAGCCTCCTGCACACCCCTGAGTCCACCACAGCCTGGATCTTCTCGTTGGGACCATCGGACAGGTAGGACAGAGCCCAGCACGCGTCTGCCAGCAGGTCAGAGTCACTGTTGAACAACAATCGGGACAACACTGGCAGGCAGGGGGACACCTGCAACAACAGCCACCACCCAGGGTTAGTCAGCAGCCAGGAGCACCACACCTGCAGGCAAACACCCCCTGCTCCTGCTCCTGCTCAGGTCAGGCCCTGCATGGCCACAGATCCCTTCCTGCACAGCTGCAAAGCCACCTCAGCTTGGCTGCTACATTTAATTTACACTGAGGAGTTACACTGGGAGCTCCTATGAAAGAGCTCTGCTCCATTCCTGACTCTCAAAGTTCATCTCAGTTATTTGTAAGTGGGTTTATATTTACACTCAATTCAGATTTCACCCCTGCACAAAGGCTTCTCAAGTTTGAAATGGGAGGTTTCACTTAAATCAGCATGTTTTCACTTTTTTTAAAACCTTTTTGTGTTGCCAGAGGAGGATGAGACCCCTGCTCGTGCTGACTGCTCAGGTCAAGCCCTGCATGGCCACAGATCCCTTCCTGCACAGCTGCAAAGCCACCTCAGCTTGGCTGCTACATTTAATTTACACTGAGGAGTTACACTGGGAGCTCCTGTTAAAGAGTTCTGCTCCATTCCTGACTCTCAATACTCAGACCAAGTTCACCTCAATCATTTATAAGTGGGTTTATATTTACACTCAATTCAGATTTCACCTCTCACCAAAGGCTTTGATATGTGAGGTTTCATTTAAATCAGCATGTTTTCACTTTTTTTGTGTTGCCAGAGGAGGATGAGATACCTGAAAAGCCAGCAGGACCTTTAGTTAGGCTCCCTGGACAGGGAAAGGGAAGATACCACAGCTCATAAGATTTCTGGTTTTTAGCATTTCCAGCTCTCAGAATAGTTGTTGGCTGTAATTGAAGTCTCAAAATTCCAGAGTTCATAAGAAAATGGTTTAGAGAAACTTTCTAGGGAAGCCTGGGCCTGTCCCTTATTTGAGGGGTGCAGCAGAAAGGTTGGGAAAAATTAAAAATGCAGAAAAAAACCTCACTCTGTGCCTTCCTCGAGCTCAACACCCAAAATAACCCAGCCAAAGCTCTGAAGTGGGTGTCTCCCCATCTCCTGGCTGCCAACAGGGCATTTCTTCTCACCTTCTCAAATTCAGGAGGAGGACTCTTCCCTCTGCACAGGTTTGACAAGGCCCAGACAGCGTTTCGTGTCATTGTCAGCCTGGTGGACGTGGTGAGGAGCCTGAAGAGAGAATCACCAGGGATTATTGTCCTTGTGGAAGCAGAGGGAACCAAAAGAATGAAAATTAAAACATTTAGCTGCAGTTCAGCCCAGGAGGACACTCCCAGTTATCACCAGAACTCAAGTGACACAAACTGCTCAGTCTGAGCTCAGAGTGAGTCCTGTGGGGTGAGGAGCCAGGCTGACACCAGGAGCAACAAAAGCAGCTATTTGGGACAAAGCCTCACTTTTCCAGGCTGGGATGAAGATTCATTCTTGCCAGAGAATTAATTCTTGTCAGAGAACAAGAGCCCTGGCCTGACAGAACTCATTATCACCACGCTGAGGGAGGTGGTGTGAGAGACCTGATCCTATTCCAATCCCAAAAAATCCACAGCCCAAGCAGAGAGCAGGAGCTGAGGGACACTCTGGGACTCCAGAGCAGCATGAAGGAGTTTCATCCACAGAATCCCACTCAGAACCAAAGGTTTCACTGCCAGGGAATCTGTAAGGAATGTTATCCACAAACTCTCACTCCTCTGAGGCAGAGGTTTGATTCCCAGAGATCCCAGAGTGACAGGGACTCTGTAAGGAATGTTACCCACAAAATCCCACTCAGAACCAGAGATTTGATTCCCAGGGACTCTGTAAGCAATGTTATCCACAAATTCCCACCCAGAACCAGAGATTTGATTCCCAGAGATCCCAGCACTGCCAGGGACTCTGTAAGGAATGTCACCCACAAAATCCCACTCAGAACCAGAGGTTGGATTCCCAGGGACTCTGTAAGAAATGTTCTCCCCAGAATCCCACTCCCCTGAACCAGGTTTGATTCTCAGGGATCCCACACTGCCAGGGACTCTTGTCAGGAATGTTCTCCACAGAATCCCACTCAGAACCAGAGCTTTGACTCCCAGGGACTCTGTAGGGAATGTTCTCCACAAAATCCCACTCAGAACCAGAGGTTTGACTCCCAGGGACTCTTGTCAGGAATGCTCTCCACAGAATTCCACTCAGAACCAGGTTTGATTCCCAGGGACTCTGTAGGGAATGTTCTCCACAGAATCCCACCCCCCTGAAGCAGGTTTGATCCCCAGTCTGTGGCCCAGCTCCAACCCTGCTCCCTGCTCCCAGAGCACCCCCAGAACTGCTGGTTACTCACATCAGCAAGGGAGGAAGAATGGCACAGTTCAGGACATAATCTCTACACACAGAGCTGTCTCCAGCAATGTTCCCCAACGCCCAGACAGCCTGAAAGGAAACAGCAACAGCTTCAAAATTCATTTTCTGTGAGGGAGAGGCAGGCAGTGTGCTGAAAAAGCAATTTTCCTGCAAGTCCAGGTAACAATCTGTGCTCTGCAGCCAGATGGGATCACTGCATTTAAACTTTGCAGTTTGAACATGTGGTTCTCCCCAAAATCCCAAAGTGAGGAGGGATCCTTACCTGCTCCTGAACATCCTCAAAGTCAGAGTTGAGGAGCTCTATAAAGATGGGAACTGCCCCAGCCTCGATGACAATTTTGGTTTGTTGGGAGGTGCCCGAGGCGATGTTTGTCAGGGCCCACGCAGCCTCGAACTGAAAGGAGGGATAAAAGCAATAAAATCAGCCTGATTCAGAAAATAAAAGAATAAAACCAGCCTGATTAGGTAAAAGAAAGAAATAAAATCAGCCTGATCCAGAAAAATAAAGGAATAAAATTCAGTGTGATTCAGAAAAATAAAGGAATAAAATCAGCCTGATTCAGAAAAATATAGGAATAAAATCAGCCTGATCCAGAAAAATAAAGCAATAAAACCAGCCTGATTCAGTAAAATAAAGGAATAAAACCAGCCTGATTCAGTAAAATAAAGGAATAAAACCAGCCTGATTCAGTAAAATAAAGGAATAAAACCAGCCTGATTCAGTAAAATAAAGGAATAAAATCAGCCTGATTAAAAAAATAAAGGAATAAAAGCAGCCTGATCCAGAAAAATAAAGGAATAAAATCAGCCTGATTCAGAAAAATAAAGGAATAAAATCAGCCTGATTCAGAAAAATATAGGAATAAAATCAGCCTGATTCAGAAAAAGAAAGGAGTAAAATCAACCTGATTCAGAAAAATAAAGGAATAAAATCAGCCTGATTCAGAAACATAAAGGAATAAAATCAGCCTGATTCAGAAAAATAAAGGAATAAAATCAGCCTGATTCAGTAAAAGAAAATAATAAAATCAGCCTGATTAAAAAAATAAAGGAATAAAATCAGCCTGGTTCAGAAAAATACAGGAATAAAACCAGCCTGATTCAGTAAAATAAAGGAATAAAATCAGCCTGTTTCAGTAAAAGAAAAGAATAAAATCAGCCTGATTAAAAAAATAAAGGAATAAAAGCAGCCTGATCCAGAAAAATAAAGGAATAAAATCAGCCTGTTTCAAAAAAATATAGGAATAAAATCAGCCTGATTCAGAAAAATAAAGGAATAAAATCAGCCTGATCCAGCAAAACAGCTCTCATGAAATTCTGGCTACAATTCCTACAAAGGTTTTGGGAGAGAAAGGAAGAGAATGTCTCAGAGAATGCCTCAAAGGATTTTATTTTCTTGAGCAATAAAAGAGCCACAGCTGTTCAAAGGATGAGCAGGAGTTGTCACCACCACCTCGTTTCTCTTCCACAATCATTTCCCAGCAAGAAACACAGTGCAGGAACACACAAAATAGAATATTTTCTAGATTTCATCCAACATCCCAAAGGTGCTGTGAGTTCAAGGGAAGCTGAGCAGAAATTCCCTGCTTTTGCTTCTCTAATTTGGTTTAAAAGCAGATTTCCATCCTGGAAATGAAGCCCCTTTGGTCCATGGGGCCAGAGAGAAAGAAAAGCAGTCATCACCTTGGATGAAATTCCATGTATGGAAATCTCTTTAACCCCCCCAAAGAAACCAGGATTTATTTCCATGCTGGAAGGAATGTCAGGAAGGCACCCAGGCCTTCCCTCTGCCCCAGGCAGGATCAGAATATCAGACACAGCAAGGCCAAACTCTCTTCTGCTGCAGCTGAATTCGGTGATTTTTGCCAGTATTTTTCCAAGAATTTAATCCAGAACAATTCACAATTTAATTTTTTTGCCTGAGCATTACAGACTAGTTTTGTCTTCTCCCACAGATCACATTTTTAGGGTTCATAATATCATTTTCCCCTCACAGCACCTGTGGGTTCACAGGATAAACAGCTGAAGAATTGATAACAGACTCTCCTTTACCTGTAATGTGCAATTTTCACTTCTCTTCAGGAATTCCACGAACCTCTCCACCACTCCCTGAGTGTTTATCACCTCATCTATTGGAGGATTTGGCTCTGAAACAGCAAGGCAGCGTCAGGGAGTGAGTGCAGGGGGTTAACAAGCCTGATGTGTTAATTAAATTATCTCAAATTGGGCTGAACTCATCAGGCCAGCTTGGCAGAATCATTTCCTGTACAAATCACACAACTGGAGATCATCAGCAATACAAGAGATGATCACATTTCTCAATTATGGATTTTTTTCCCCCCCAACCTGCAAAGCTTTTGTGCACAAACCCCTGTAAAAGGCAGGGAGGAGTTATTTTTACCTTTGGAGAGTAATTTCCTGAATTTCTGAGTGGTTGCTAGCTGTAGGTCAGGGTCATCTGAGAAAAGCATCTCCACCATCTCTCCTGTGATCAATCCCTCCTGAAAAGTGGCAGAGGAGAACAGAAATGGTTTTATTTCAGACTGAGACTATTCCAGGCATCACAGACATCACATCCTACAATTTGGGCTCAGCCAGAAATCCAAAGATTCAAACCTGGGGATCCCAGCACAGCAGAAATCCCCCAGCTCACATTTGCAACGCTGGTGGGGATGGGATAAAAGGGAAAGAGGGGATAAAATGGAATAAAAGGACACTGGAGGAAGATTTTGAGGATTTAAGATGGGAATAACCCTTGATAAACCAGAGTGAGCAGTGGGATGGGGATTTCCTGGCATGGGCTGAGCTTTGCAGGGCTCATGGCTCCTTTGGTGTCCCTCTGGAATAAATTTTCCCCTCAGGAATAAAATCTCCTCTTTGCATTTCAGCCAAGGGTTTGTGGCTGTTCCAGCTGCCTGCACCAACTCACACAAACATTCTTGAAAGTCAGGGAATCAAACCATTGCAGTTCCATGCAAGCACAGGATGCCAGGATGGTTTGGGTTGGAAGGAGCTTAAAAAACTTTAAAAAACCAGTTCCTGTCCAAGGGCAGGGACACCTTCCACTACTCCAGGGTGCTCCAAGCCCCATCCATCTGGGATAATTCCAGGGATGGGGCAGCCACAGCTTCTCTGGGAATCTCTGCAGGGCCCCAAAGCATGAAATTAAATCAATGAAACCTGTCTGAAGGCACCTTACCCCACAGGTTGTGGAGGTGACATAGGAATCCACCAGGAGACTGTCAAACATGGAGTCATCTTCATTGATCAGCTCCACATTCCTTCTTTTGAAGAGCTGGTGGGGAGCAGAACACGGGGATTGTTATTAGAAAGAACCAAGAACAGGCTCCACAACTCGATATTCTTGTTCCTCAACCAAGATCCCTCCTGGACTGAAGGAAGCTGAGAAAAAAGGGATCATTAATGAGCAAAAAGGGGTCATTAATGAGCAAAAAGGGGTCATTAACAGCAGCTCTGCACTCCCAGGGCTGGACTGGCACACAAACTAAGTGCTAATTCTTGCTCTCAGATATGTAAATGTCCCAATCACTGAGCAACCAGGGAAGGCAAGTGCAGAATTTGACCAAAATCAGGATAAATGGGCAAAAAAGTAGCTTGGATAAGGTGCTAATAAAGGAAATATTCAGTTCCAGACAGATCACTTGGGAATCACCTCATGCTTCCAAAATAGAAATACACCCAGGGTTAAGGCCACACTCTCACTTGCTCTTCCTGTTTCTCCAGGAAATAATCCCATTCACTAATTATATCTAAAAAAAAAACCCCCCACCACCTTTAAAATCAAAGATCTGTGGGAAAAACCAAACCCAAAACCAAACAAACCACCTCGAACCAAACAAAAAACAACTCGAGTAGCCCAAGAACAAAACACTTGGGAAACTCCATGTGAGCTGAGTCCAGAGAGGAAAAAAAAAAAGAGAAAAAAGCAAGATCTCAGTTAGAACAGAAAAAATGACTGCAAACAAATTTTAATGCACAGATCCTTGAAGGATCCAGCAGCTGAGGCTGACCCAGCCTGCTTAGGTGAGTGAGTTACTTGCTGTAAGATCTCAGAACAAAAAAAAGAAAGACTGCAAACAAAGTTTGATGCACAGATCCTTGAAGACTGCAGCAGTTAAAGCTGACCCAGCCTGCTCAGGTGAGTTACCTGCAAGATCTCAGTCAAAACAGGAGAAATAAAGCCTGAAAACAAATTTTAATGCACAGATCCTTGAAGGATCCAGCAGCTGAGGCTGACCCAGCCTGCTCAGGTGAGTTACCTGCAAGATCTCAGTCAGAACAGGAAAAATAACTGCAAACAAATTTTACTGCACAGATCCTTGAAGGATCCAGCAGCTGAGGCTGACCCAGCCTGCTCAGGTGTGTGAGTTACCTGCAAGATCTCAGCCAGAACATTAAAAACAAAGCCTGCAAACAAAGTTTGATGCACAGCTCCCTGAAGGCTGCAGCAGTCAGGGCTGAGGCAGCTGCTGAGGGGGGTGAGTTACCTGCTGCTCCCGTTTCTGCTTCCTCAGCTGGATCCCCTCCTCCTCTCTCCTCCTGCGCATCTCCTCGGGGTTCAGGGCTTTGTTCTTGTAGCTCTTCATTCGATAGTTTTCTGTGAAAACAGGAGCAATTCTGCAATTCTGCCTCAGGGCTCCTGCCTCTGGGGGTCCTTCCCACGGGATAACCAGAGCAAACACCTTTATTTACTCCAAGTGCTCCTGGTTTTCAGCAGCAATTCCTATTTCCCTGCTATCAGCATTTTCCCCAGATATTTATTCCCAGGGAGCACAAGCCCAGCAGGGTGAAGGAATGGAGTTTGTAACACACCAGGGCAGAGCTGCAGGTGTGTCCCACCAGGTGTTCAGGACCTGACCTGCCTCTGACAAATGCAGCAATTCCAGCCTGAGCTTCCCTCCCAGTCTGTTTTTCCTCCCTCCCAGTCAGGGAAGGGACACTCCAGGTTTTGGCACAGCTGAAGGCAGCCAGGGCCAAGCTGTAACTGAGGATGGCAGCCCTGAGTGCCCCAGCTGTCCCCTCCTGCTTTCAGCATGGCAGGAACTCCCCACACTCTCTCATTTCTTTATTTATTTGTGCCTTTCTCAGGATAAACCTCAGGGGATCAACTAGCCTTGAACCAAGTTACTCCTTCAGAACTCATTTGAAAACCAATATTTTTTGTTTTTTCCCAGCTGCCAGGAGGAAGTTTGCAGTTTTAACTCCTCCTTATTTCAAGCTTGAGGCACCCTCAGCCCTGTGGCTCACAGAAAGTTTCAGTCTCACTTATCAACAACCTCCAGCCACTCTGGAGCCCTTCCAAGATCAACTGGAGAAGTGTCAGACTCAAAATTCACAGCCAACCCAAGAAAAAACATCTACTAAACACAAATATCCAACTTATGATTACTAAGGAGTGAAAAAACAACTGGAAAAAATTAATATTTTAACAGGAGAGGAAATAAAATACTTTCAGTTCTTTGATTTCCCAAAAGCAGCTAAAAAGACACCAAAAAAAGAGAGAAATCTACAGACTTGAGGGGTTTATATCTGATGTCAATTTACATTCAGAAAATGTATTTAGCAGCCCTGTTATGTTTTTATTTGTATTTCCACCCCATTGTGCCTCATGCAGCCACAGGGAAGAGTAAGAATTGACAGCTTAGTTCTCCAAACAAATTAAGAATCTTAATCCTCCTTTTGGAGAGCAAAGCCTCCAATTAAAAGGTGGTTTTGGAGAGGAGGAGGAAGGAGAAGTGAGGATGCCCAGGATCACCAGGCAGTCCCATAAATAGCCAAGGGACACATGACAGCTCAGCTGTGCCCAGCCAGGCCAGGAACACTCAGCACCTTGTCCTTTAAGGGTTTTTTTTTGTCCCAGAGCACCCATAACTCTCATCCTGCAGGGAAACCCCACAGAGAACTCTTCAGGGCTGCTTGTCACAAAATTCCCTGGTTTTTCTCCCACACTTTATTCCTGCAGATGATTTCATTGATTTTTTTTTTTTCCCCCCCAGCCCATCATCTCTGGCTGATTTGGGACATTCCAGCCCATTCCCATGGCAACTTTAGGGTTTTATAGGGTGGGAGAAATGCAGGATCAGGAGCTCCCAGGGAGCTCTGGCCTGCAGCAGGACCAAAGCCACGGAATGAAACACAGCAGGACAAATTCTGCTGGAATGTTCCAGCACCAAACATCATCTGTGCTAACTCTGAACTCCAGTTCCATCTCTGGGAATATCCCCACAGCCATTGATCAGGGGCTGGGAACACTGGGCTCTCAGGAATGGGGGAGGAAGCCTCTGCTCCTAAGGAAGAGACTCCAGCCACAGATTTTCACTTTATTCTGGACAGATTTGCTTTTACAGAAGTGCCACTGTACTCAGAGACTTCACCCAAGAAAACAACAAATCTTCCAAGATTAATTCCATTTTTAAAAGTTCTGATCCAGCTTGGACAAAACATCCCTTCTGCTTTGGGAATCCCACAGTTCCCCAGGTTGTGCCTTTTAGTGAACTTCATTTATAGCTCCAGCAAAAAATAAAAATAAATTTTAAAAAAATCAGTATTTGCATTTCAAACTTAAGGATGAAACTGAACTGAACACCTTCCCAATTTCCTGTGCAAAGGAAACCCCCTCAGGAGCTGGAAGAAATTTGGCCCCTCTTGCCTTCACTGAGGGTAAAAAATTCCTCCAGCTGCCAAAGAATTCCAAGCCCAAGCTGCCTCACTCCTAAACTGGAAGATGAGAAGGTATTCCCCACTCAGAAGAAAGGAAAAATGAGGTGAAAGTTTGACTTGGACAGCTCAGCAGGGCACTCAAATCCCTGTAAATGAAACTGTAACTCCAGAATTGTCACTCTAACAGCTTCTGGACGCTCCTGGGAGGGGAATCCAAACCTGCCTCTCTTTAATTTTCTTCAAGACGAGAAACATTTGCTCCCAAGGTTTCCTCCAGCTGCTGCTGGAGCCCTGGGAGCTGAGTCACTGCAGGGCTTGTGCTGCTGAGTCAGGGCCAGGGCACTGCCAGACCTGACCCGGCTCTTCTGGAGCCAAAATCGTCCCTTCCCACGGGGAATATTCCACGGGGAACCTTCCAAAGGTGGCTCTGAGCACACAGCGGGGCTGACAGCTGCTCCCTGCTCCGGGAATGATGCAAGTGTAAATAAATACACTTGAGGAACTTGGGCAGCACTAATCTGCCAATTAGTGCCCCATGGGGACATTCCCAGCTCTCAGGTGACCTCCAAAGGCCCTTTCTAGCCAAGTTTTCCCTGGGATGGGATAAAGTTGGTGATTTACAATTTAAACTCCTCTAAATTAGACAAACTGCAGCAAAATAAATGGAGTGGACTGCTGAGTTTCACCTCGTTCCTCATATTTCTCCAACTCCCTGAAATCCCAGAGGATCCTCCCATCCCTTCCTACCATCATTAACATCTCCAGAGGACTCTTCTAGAAAGAAAAAATGTGTCCAGGACAACTTCATTAAGTGAATTGAAACCCTAGAAAAAGAAGACTAAATCACCTGTACTACTTAAACACAAATCAAATGAATAACTACAGAAAAGCAGCTGAATTAATGTGTAAAAGAACAGCTCTGAGCTGCTAGCAGGAATCAGTCAAAACCACTTTTTTTTGACTGTCACCAACAGTTTTGCAGTGAATTAACAGAAAAAAAAAAAAGGAAAAAAATTCACTTTGTTTGCTCAGAAGACACAGCAAATGAAGATAACCAAGCCAAGAAAAATCCTGTCAAATAATCCCAACTCTGGCTGTGCCTACAGCCCTGGAGTTCCCCCAGCTGCAGAGAAGCAGCAGAATTGTGCAGTGCTGACACTGGGGCAGGTCTGGCTGCTGCTGCCGGGGGTTTTTGGGGTGTTGGCAGCACCAGAGCCCCGCTGAGGCTCTGCCGGGGGTGTCCTGGGCAGGCTGGCCCTGTCCCTGTGTAAATCCCCGATCCCCGAGGCTCTCCCGGGATGCGATATCAGCCTGGAATGTGCAGCGCTGCGAGGGGGAAGGGACGGGCAGAAAGTTCTCTTTGGGGGAAGTTCGGCGGCAGCGTTAAAACAAGATTAGGAATTCTTTTTGGAATGTCCCTGCACTGCTCAGTCCGGCTCTCAAAGCTTCCTAGCCCCGATTGGATCTTTTCATCCCAAAATTGGAGGGTTTTAAGTTCTCTTCCAGCTGGTTTATCCATTCAGATTTCCCTCAAAAATGGACTGAGCAAGCACAGGTGTCAGCTGAGAACAGCCCCTAACACAGGGAAAAACTTCAAGTGAATCCACTCAGACTCGAGCCAGCAGAGTTCCAGATTAAAACCGAGCAGAAACACTCAGAGATAATTACAGAAGAATATGAAATTCCAGGAAATCCATCCCTTCCACAACCAGGACTGTGTGATTTGCTAAGCAGATTGACCTGGAGCTCAGCAGCACTGAAAGCCTGAAGGAATCAGGACTTTCACTTTTAATGATCAAACTCTCCCCCTTGACAAAGTTCATGTTTGCTCTGCTGAACTAAAGCAAACAGAGCAAACCAGCCAATTAACTGTTAAATTCATTGAGAATTGAGTTAAACAGCACTAAAAAAGGCATTCAAAGGTGTCACTTGCATGGCAGAGAAGGAATGAACTGATGACAATTTCCAACAGTATCATTAATTTCAAATAATGAAAAAACCCAGCCTTAGCTTGTTTAAAAATAATCAAGTTTAAAAATAATTCAGACAAGGGAGTTTTCAACTGGTACAGGGCTGGGAAGAAGGAGAAGCTCCTGTGCACAAAGTTCTCAACTCCACATAAAATTGCCCCAAGAATTTCCAGACATTCCCACCAGGCCCCAGGACGTTTTTCTCCTCAGAGCCACCAGTCCAGGTTTTACATCTGAAGCCATAAATTAAATTTCCCAAGCTGTGCAGGGCTGGGAGGTGCAGCAGCCACACACAGACGTGGTCACTGACTTCTCCTGGAGGGGGCAGAAAAATCCTGGTGGGATCATGACAAGCAAGATCATTTAAAAATGATCACAGAGCATCAGCAAGGAGCTAAAAACTCATCCAGTGCCACCTCTGCCACTGCCCCAGGCTGCTCCAAGCCCTGTCCAACCTGGCCTGGGATAATTCCAGCCACAGCTTCTCTGGGAAATCCATCCCAGCTCCTCACAGGGGAGAATTTCGTCCCAATATCCAACCTAAACTCGCCACTTTAATGCCACTAAGCTTCTGAAGGAGCTCTGGTTAAAAGACAACATTGTGGGTGGGAAATGGAAACATTTAAATCTTCATTTCCACAAGATCCTCACTCAATTTTGAGGAAAACACAGCTGCTACAGGCTTGGCTTTTCCACCTCATCCTTTCAAACCTTGTCTTCCTACAGGAATCCTCACCAAAATAAAAAAAAAAAATTAAATAAAATAAAATCCACCTTTCCTCCCTGAGCTGGCACCTCCCACATCAGGCAGATCAAACCAAAAAGCTGCTGGAATTAAAGCACTTTTTGAAGGAGAAACACCAAGCAGGGGTTTATTTGCAGGGGACAGAGACCTGCCTGCCACAGATGCCATTCCTTCCCAGCGCTGTGGTGTCACCCACGGTGGCACAGGGACACCCACGGTGGCACAGAGGGCTCAGGCTGGACTTTTAATAAAAGTTCCCAACACCCAGAGCCCAGGAGAGGTTTGTGGGGTTCTGCCCTGAACCCCGAGTTCTGGGGGAGCTCAGAACTCAACTCCAGCAGTGGGAGGAGAATTTCAATGGAGCAGGGACCTGCCAGCCAGGTGAGGCCTCAAACACCCCAAAGTGACAGCAGGGACACCCCAAAACCGGGCTCTGACAGCTCCCACCCCAAAACACGGGCACTGCAGCCTGGACACCCCAAAACCCGGAGTATCCCACCCTGGCACCCCCAAACTCGGTGTCCTGCAACCCTGGCACCCCCAAACCCAGGGTATCCCACCCTGGCACCCCCAAACCCAGGGTATCCCACCCTGGCACCCCCAAACCCGGGGTATCCCACCCTGAGACCCCCAAACCCGGGGTATCCCATCCTGGCACCCCCAAACTCGGTGTTCTGCAACCCGGGCACCCCCAAACCCGGGGTATCCCACCCTGGCACCCCCAAACCCGGGGTATCCCACTCTGGCACCCCCAAACCCGGAGTATCCCACCTTGGCACCCCCAAACCCGGGGTGTCCCACCTTGGCACCCCCAAACCCGGGGTATCCCACCCTGGCACCTCCCGCCCCACCCGGAGCTCCCCAAATGCGCTGCCCGAAGGGGTCACAACCCCCGGGCCGCCCTCACCGAGATCCCCCGAAGACCCCCCCGCCCCCAGGAGCGGCCCCGGGATGACTCAGCGGCCGCGCCGGCCCCGCCGCCCTCAGCCCCGGGAGCGCCCGGGACGCCGGTGAGAGGCGAGGGCGGCGGCAGCGCGGGGCGGACGGCCTGTGCGCGCTGCCCGGCCTCGGGGCGGCTTCTCCCGCTCCACCCCATCCCCTCGGCCGTGCACCGGAGCTCCCCGGGCCGCGCCCGCCCCTCAGGGCCCTCACCCATCGCGGCGGCTGCGGCGGCGGCTCCGGTGGTGGCGGCGGCGGCCAAAATATGGCGGCAGCGGGCGGGGCGCGGGCCGGACGGCGGCCGCGCGGGGCCAAACTTGTGCGCGCGGAGCGCGGCGGGGCGCGGGCGCGGCGCTCGGGCGCCCCCAGCGAGCGGGGTGGGAACTGCACCTCTGTCCTGTCACCTCTGTCCGGTCACTCGTGTCCTGTCACTCGTGTCCCTTTCCCTTGGCTGCAAGAAGGGGCAGGAGCTGCTGCAGCTCAGCACTGCCCCAGCAGATCCCCGAGGAACCCTTGGGCCCAACCCCTGCGGTGCCAGCAGCCCCTGAACCCCGCAATGTCCCCACTGGGGGGGTGTTTGTCACCCACCCAGGCTCGTGGGTGCTGTCCCAGGCAGAGACGAGCTCTGGGGCACACTGGGTGGTTTTATGGGGTCACTCAGGGCCCTGAAAAAGTGGGGGACAGAGCTTGAGGAGCCTGGGGCAGTGGGGGTTCCTTTCCCTCTCCTGAGGGAGGTGGGAAGAAAAGAAAATTGTGTCATCCCCACCCCAGAGGAAATGAGAACACGGCAGAGACTCTGAGAACTCCTTTAATTGCTGTTAACTGCAAGTCTGTAAAAGGTTTGGAGAAAGTCATTGTTACAAAACTACCAGCTGTTAGAATTGTTCCTGGTTTGTCACCCCAGCTAGAAAAGGCTCAGGGAGATGCGGAATAGTTCAAGAACAGAGAATATTGCACAACCAACCCAACGGTTAATTCCACTAAAGAAGGAAAGAAAGTGACATGGATGCTGCACCCTCGGGCTCTGCTGTGGGAGCAGCTGGGGCTCACCCCAGCCCCAGGTCCCCACTGGTGTCCCCTGTGTCCCCTGCCCACCACGACCCCAGCCAGGACAAGGTGAGGCTCTGCTGGACCCGGGGCTTTGGCAGGACAGGGATGCTCCCACCAGGAGCCACCCTAAAGCAGGAAAACCCAGCCCCAAAACCCCAATTCTTCCCAGTGCACCTCGTTTAGTGCTGTCCAAACCCAGCAGGAAACCCCCAGGCCTGGAAGGGGCAGGACAAAGGCAGAAAGTGTCACCCCAGCACCCCAAAGGCCAGGGAGAGCACTGTCCCCGTGGGATAACTGTGCATGAGCAACATCTCGTGTTGTGACAGGGACACTGCCCCAAAAAGGGGCTGGGGGGCTGAAAGAAGGGAAGCAAACAGCGACAGGGGCTGAAGTGAAGGAACCCAATGAGCACAGCAAAGCTGGTGGTGGCTGCAGGGCCTGGCACAGGGCTCAGGTGGGGGGACACAGCCTCAGCCAGCAGGGACCCCCCAGTTTGGGAGCCTCTCTCTGCCCAGGCTGAGGTTGAAGTGGTCTTTGGGCCAGGTTGGACCTTTGCAAGGACTGAACTGGCCACCAACACAGAGGTTCTGCTCCCAGCTGACCCAAAGCACTGCCAGCCCAGCAGGGCTCGAGTAAGAGCAAGCCACGAGGATTCTGCTTGGAGAATTTAACTAGAAAGACACAAAACCCAGTGCAGGGAGGTGGGGCAGCTGCAAAGGGGGGAGCAGCAGGCCTTGGCTCTTGGAGGAACTGCTGGAAACCGGAGTTTCCATGAGAAAAAGCTTCCAAGACAAACAGCCAGGCAGAAGCTCAGGGTTTGGCAGGGGGTTTGGCTCCTTGCAGGGTCAAAGCCACGAGCCAAGTGCCTTTTTGTGCAGCACCTCCAGTCCTCAGGCTCCCCCCGGGTGGGAATGGCAGAGCAGTGAGCAGAGCAGGCACAGCCACGTCCAGGAGCCTCTCAGCTGAGGGTTACACGTGCACACACAAGCAGGGAAGGAGCCAGCACACCTGGCAGGGCTCTGAGAGCCCAGCTGGCCCCAGGGACCCCTGGCTCTGCCTCTTCCCAACAGGGTCAGTTTTGGCTTGGCCAGTCTTCCAGGACCTGCAGAGCAAGTCAGGCTCCTGTGTGCCAGTGACCTCCTGCTTCCTCCTCCTGGATCTGAAGGGCTCACTTGAGTTGCCCCCAGGTTTTTGCAGGAATGGGAACTCCTCCAGGCTGGAGGTGCAACCCCAGCACAGTCACACACAAAGGAACAGCCGGTCCAAGATTGGATTCACATTGGATGGTGGAAATGAGCCTGTGACACGCACTGCAAGCAGCTGCTTTATTCCCAGTCTTCCCACTCTTCATCTTCCAGCTGCAAACAAGAGGAAATCCATTTCTGAATTGTTTCTGAGCTGGTTTCAACTGTTTTGTTTCTGTAACTCAACAGCTTCTCCCGCCCAGGGCACCTGAGGTATCCTCACACTCCCACACCTTCCCAACAGGGATTTGCCTGCTCTGTTCCCCTTGGGAAAGCTGCACACTCATCCCAGCAGCCCCCTGAGTGTCACCATGATATTTTCTGAAAAATCCTCTCTGCCCAGGATTTTCTCCTGGGAAGCTGAGAAGCCTCAGAGAGGAATGGAAACAATAATTATCTGACTGCTGCTGCTGTGTTTGCTGCTTTGGAATGTGGCTTTGGACATTGTTTACCAACAGGTGAATGTTTGATTGGTTCAGTGTGAATTGTTTTTAATTAATGACCAATCACCATCAGCTGTGTCAGACTCTGAGCCAGTCACAGGTTTTTATTATTCATTCTTGTTAAACTTTCTGATGTCTCCTTTCCTTTTCTTTAGTATAGTTTCAGTATAGCATTCTTTATATAATAAATCAGCCGGATCCTCATCCCTCACCTCGTCCTGGGGACCCTCACAAACACCACACCCTGAGGGGTTGGTGATGCTGTAGGGGGGCAGTTTTGCCTGCCCTGACTCACCTCCCCAGACATTTCCACCTTGGACAGTGCCAGCTGCACCTCCTCCTCTGTCATGTCCAGATCAAAGTCCTTCTCCCAGTCCTCGCTGATATCCGTGCTGGAGCCTGGAAGCACAAATGTCCCCACTGAGCCACCAGAGCTGGCCCCAAAGGCCTGGAGTTCCCAGGGCTCAGAGCTGCCTGAGGAGGGAAAGGCTCCACATTCCCAGCAACAGAGATGGGATGGGCTGAGCCTGCTCCCCTCACAGCCAGGGTTGTGCAGAACCAGTGGGAGAGGTGGATGCTGAAAGATTTTCTCCTCTGGCCTGGGAGAACTGGGATGTGTCAGGTTCCAGCCACACAGAAAATGCAGCAGACAAGGAATGACAGGAAGGACTTAGACATGGGGACTGTCATTGTCCCAGCAGGGACACTCCTAGGGATGACAGGCACCACCACATCCCCTCCCCAGAGCACAGCCTTTCCTGGCATCCAGGGACCTGTTCTGCTCAGCCAGCAGATCTTTGATTCTGTGCCTTTCCTCTCCCTCAGCACCACAAATCCCTTCCCAGGAGCTGCCCCTCCCAGAGGGCTGCCAGCCCCACACAAACCTTTCTTGCCGTTGTTGGAGGGGGTGGATTTGCCACTGTCCGAGTTGAGCTCGAAGACTCTCAGATCTGTGGGCCCTTCCTCTCTCAGAGTCTCTGTCCTGGCCTGGCCTTTGCTCTGCAGCTCTCTGAGCTCTGTTCCAGCTGCCAGCTCCGAGGATGCTGCTGATTGCTGGGCAGGTGCAGAAGGCTGAGCAGCTTCTGGGGGCTTGGGCAGGGAGCTCTGCTCTTCCAAGGTGGCCTCCACCAGCCTCTGGGAGAGGTCCACGGCTGGAGCTGCAGTCTGTAGCTGGGTGGCAGGCACAGGGGCAGGGTTTGCAATCTGAGTCACAAGGGACACGCTCTCGCTGCTCTCCGAGGGGCTCTGCTCCGCTGGCAGCAGCTCTGGGGGCAGCACAGCCCAGCTCTCCCCAGAGGGAACCTTGGGAGCAGCAGGGTGGTTTCCCTCTGAGGTGGGTTCTTTCTGTGCTGCTCCTGGAAATGTGATGTTTGCACAAGGCAGGGGGGACATCCCCAAGAACTCCTCTGTAGGGAGGCAGAAGAGAAGCGAGAGATGTTTCAGCAAGGGCAGCAGCAGCTGGGCTGGGAGCTGGATTTCACAGAATCACAGAGTGTCCTGAGCTGGGAGGGACCCAGAGGGATCACCCAGCCCAACCCCTGGCCCTGCACAACACCCCAACAATCCCACCCTGGGCATCCCTGAGAGCCTTGTCCTGGAGCTCTGCCAGCTTTGGGGCCGTGCCCATTCCCTGGGGAGCCTGGGCAGTGCCAGCACCCTCAGGGGGGAGAACATTTCCTGCCATCCAACCTCAACCAGCCTGACACAGCTCCAGAGCAGTGGTTTGTGGGAGAGAGGAGGAGCCAGCACCCCATGAAAGCCCCAAACCCTGTCCCACCTTCATCCTCCTCCCAGCCTGGCTCCTCTTGGTGCATGCTCTGCTCCGCCCGCTGCTTCAGAGCCTCCCTCCGGGCTTCATCCTGCAGGAATCCAACACCAGCAGCTGCTCACAGTCCCTCTCCTCCCCCAGGCATTGCAGCTGACCCCAAGGGCCAGCCCAGATCCCAGTTTGCCCAGGAAAAGCCCCCAGGGATGCCCCCAGGCTGACCCACCTGCTCCAGGCGATGCAGTTTGTAGAAGTAGCGCTGCCAGAACTCCAAGTGGGAAACGGCCACAGGGACCTGGGGAAGGGATCAGGGAAAGGGATGAGCCCCTCAGAGGCAGAGCTGTGCCCCTCTCTCTTCCCAAAGCTTGCAGCTCCCATTTTATTGCAACCATTTTTCCATAGTTTCCATTCCAGCTGCAGGAATGGAATGACACAGCTCAGGGCTTTCCTGCAGCACTCCCCACATCAGGAGCTGCCCAGGCAGGGCTCACCATTTTGGTGTAGAGTGCCCTGATGGAAGGGCTGGTGGCCAGCAGCTCTGCAATCTCCCCTTTCTTCTCCTCCAGGCTGAACTGAGCCAGCCAGGCCTCGAGCAGCTCAGCAGGGCCTGTTTGGGACAAGCACAGGGAGAACAATCCTCGAGTTTGGGGAGGTTTCACCAGAGAGATGCTGGGGCAGAGGAGGAGGGAGACGCAGGGCTCAGAACTCCTCTGCCAGCTCAAGGCCATGTGGCACTAATTTAAACTGGGCTACTAAATTCAGCCCAAGCTGGTCCTTGAGGTAAGAGCCAGATCTGCTCAGCCCTGCTGGCCAAAGGTTTCAGGGAATTCCAGCTGCCCCCAAACCCCCTGAGCCCCCCATACCATCGGGCTCGTTGCAGTAGGTGGCTGGGTCGGACTGGAGGCTGTAGAGACGAGCCTGGAGGAGACACAGAGGGGCAGCTGTGAGGGGAGGGACAGCAGCAGGGCCAGGGGACAGGGCTCAGGATGCCACACTGACCTTGGCACTGTCGTAGGGCTCCGTGGTACCTGAGGGCGTGGCCATCAGCGTGATAACGTCACAGTCAATGGTCTTGTCCGGGGAGGGAGCGAAGGTGTCCGAGATGACCCCCAGGAAGTCAGACAGGCCCTTCCTCACCTTCTCAGTGGCACCTGAGCCTTCTGCCCTCTTCAAGGGAAGAGGCAGCACAGTGTCAGTGACATCCCAGCCTCTCTGGGCAGGATCTGTCCCTTCAGGAAGGTGCTGGGTGGGAGGCACCTGCCTCAGGGGGAACTGAGCTGAGGCTTTGTGGGAGAAGCACAGCCAGGTTTGGGGCTGTCCCAGCAGCAGCTGTGCAGGGCTGAGGCTCACAGCTCGTGTGGAGAGCCTGTGTCACCCTGCAGTGACACTGCCAGCGTCCCCCTGCTCAGCACGGGGGAGAGGGACCCACAGGGACCTTCCTGTGCTCCATGAGGGAGTGAAGAACAAGGCAGAATGGCTCTAAGCTGAAGGAAGGTGGGGTTGGACGGGATATTGGGAAGGAATCCTTCCCTGAGAGGGCACTGGGATGGAATTCCCAGAGAAGCTGTGGCTGTCCCATGCCTGGAATTACCCCAGGCTGGGCTGGACGGGGCTGGGAGCAGCCTGGGATGGTGGAGGGTGTCCCTGCCATGGCAGGGGTGGCACAGGGTGGTGCTGAGGCTCCCCCAGCCCCTACTCACTGCCAGCTTGTCCTTGACCACGCTGGCCGTGGCGGCGATGGTGCAGGCGGTGTCGTGCTGCACCACCTGGGTGAACTCAGCCAGGTCCCTCTTCATGAACTCCAGAGCCTCTGTGGACTGCAAGGAGACAGCAGATGGACTCTCCAGGCTTTTGCTCCCCCAACAAAGCTGGGATTGCTCCCAGCACCTTACAAAAACTCAGGTGTGAGAGTTCAGCCCAGCTGAGCCCTCACCCCAACCTGGGCAATTGCCTAAGACCAGAATAACCTGAACAACAACAGCATCTGCTCTGCCCAACACACATTCCAGGAGGTTCTGAGGCCAAGACCAGCAAAAAACACAGGCTGGGAGAAGCCTGGCTTTAAGTTTTGTGTATAATTAACCCAAGCACTGCTGTCACAGCAGGAAGTTACACACCACAAAGCCATGCTGGAAGCACAACCCCCCTGCTCGGGGGGCGATCTCCACACCACAGAGCCCAGCACGACCCCAGCAAACCCATCCCGACCCCGCTCCGGGCAGACCCCCCCGGGCTGCGGAGGAGCTCCCGGGGCGGCCCGCGGGCCCCGCCCTCCCGCTCCCGGCGGTTCCCATCGGCTCCCGGCGGTTCCCGGCGGTTCCCATCGGTTCCCACCTTCTCCTTGACGGCCTGGTAGCTCTGCTGGAGCCAGCTCCGCCACCAGCCGCCATCCTCCCTGCGCGGGACAGGCACGGCCTCAGCACACGGCCATACACACACAGAGCCCGACCCCAAACCAGGATCCCAGATCCAGAACCAGATCCAATATTCTGATCCCAGACCCCTGATCCTGACCCTATACATAGATCCCAGAGCCCAGATCCAGACCCCAACCCCAGATCCCAAACCCAGATCCAGACCCTAACCCCAGACCCAGATTCCAACCCCAGATCCAGACTCCCAACCCAAATTTGGACCCCAACCCCAGATTCTATCCCCAGACCCTGATCCTGGATCCCAACCCCACACCCAGACCCCAACCCCATATCCAGACCCCAACCCCAGATTCCATCCCCAGACCCCAACCCCATCCCCAGACCCTGATCCTGGATCCCATCCCCAGACCCCCACCCCAAGTTCCAGCCCTCGATTCCACCCCCCGGTTCCATCCCCAGACCCCGTTCCCAGCTCCCCCGCCCCGCCCCGCAGCCCCGGCCCGGCTCCGCTGCCCGGTCCCCTCTGGTGGCCCCCCCGTGCCCACGGGGTCCCCGTCCCGTCCCCTCCCGGTCCCGCCGCCCCCCGGCCGTGCCCCGCTCACCCCTCCGCCATCTTGGCGGTGTGACGTCACCAATATTTACCGACCCCTCACCCCGCGGGCCCCGCCCCCGGGCCGTGCCCCTCTGACGTCACTTCCTGCCCCCGCCCCGGGGGCGCGGCCCGGGTACGGCGGCCGGGCGGGACCGGGAGAGGGAGCGGGCCCGGGCGGAGGTGAGCGGTGGGCACCGAGCGCTCCCCGGGGCGGGCGGGGACGCGTTCCGGGGCACCCCGGTACCGGGCAGGGCGGTGCTGACAGCAGGGAGGGCTCCCGGTACCGGGCGGGACGGTCCTTGGCGCGGCGGGGGATCCCGGGACCGGGCAGGGTGGCCCTTGGCACTCTAGGGGATGCCGGTACTGGGAAGGACGGTCCTTGGTGTTCCGGGACACTCGGTGGGTACCGGGCGGGACGGTCCTTGGAGCAGGGAGGGATGGCGGTACCGAGCAGGATGGGGATGGCGCGGTGGGGTGTCCCGGTACCGGGGCGTTCTGGGGGATGCTGCTACCGGGCAGGACAGACCTTGCTGGGATGCGGGACTCCCGGTACCGGGCGGGAAGGGGTGTGGAACGCTCGGTACCGGGCGGGACGGGCCCCAGGGACCGGGCAGGACGATCCTTGGCGGTGTCTCCGGTGTCCCTGCAGCGCTGGGAAGGGGTGGCGGTGCCAGTGTCCCCGCAGTGCCGGTGTACCCCCGGTCCCGGAGTCCCCGCGGTGCCAGAGCCCCCCTGTCCCGGTGTCCCCCCCGGTCCCGCTGTCTGTCCCCTGTCCCGGTGCTGATGCTCGCTCTGTCCCGCTGTCTGTTCCCCTGTCCCACTGTCTGTCCCTCTGTCCCGCTGTCCATCCCGCTGTCCCCTGTCCTGCTGTCTGTCCCCTGTCCCGGTGCTGACACTCGCTCTGTCCCCCTGTCCCGCTGTCTGTCCCCTGTCCCACTGTCTGTCCCCTGTCCCGCTGTCTGTCCCGCTGTCTGTTCCCCTGTCCCACTGTCTGTCCCCTGTGCCGGCGCTGACACTCGCTCTGTCCCCCTGTCCCGCTGTCTGTCCCCTGTCCCACTGTCTGTCCCCTGTCCCGCTGTCTGTCCCGCTGTCTGTCCCCTGTCCCGCTGTCTGTCCCGCTGTCCGTCCCCCGTCCCGCTGTCTGTCCCCCTGTCCCACTGTCCGTCCCCCGTCCCACTGTCTGTCCCACTGTCCCACTGTCTGTCCCGCTGTCTGTCCCCCTGTTCTGCTGTCCGTCCCCCCGTCCCACTGTCCGTCCCCCCGTCCCGCTGTCCGTCCCCCGTCCCACTGTCCATCCCGCTGTCCGTCTCCCGTCCCGCTGTCCGTCCCCCGTCCCACTGTCTGTCCCGCTGTCCATCCCCTGTCCTGCTGTCCGTCCCCCATCCCGCTGTCCATCCCGCTGTCCGTCCCCTGTCCCGCTGTCCATCCCGCTGTCCATCCCGCTGTCCATCCCGCTGTCCATCCCGCTGTCCGTCCCCTGTCCTGCTGTCCATCCCGCTGTCCATCCCGCTGTCCGTCCCCCGTCCCGCTGCCGCCGCTGACGCCCGCTCTGTCCCCGCACAGCCATGGAGGTGCAGTCCTACTACGCCAAGCTGCTGGGGGAGCTGAACGAGCAGCGCAAGCGGGATTTCTTCTGCGACTGCAGCATCATCGTGGAGGGCCGGATCTTCAAGGCGCACAAGAACATCCTGTTCGCCAACAGCGGCTACTTCCGAGCGCTGCTCATCCACTACATCCAGGACAGCGGGCGCCACAGCACCGCCTCGCTCGACATCGTCACCTCCGAGGCTTTCTCCGTCATCCTGGATTTCCTCTACTCGGGCAAGCTGGATCTGTGCGGCGACAACGTCATCGAGGTGATGTCGGCCGCCAGCTACCTGCAGATGACCGACGTGGTCAACTTCTGCAAGAGCTACATCAGGTCCTCGCTGGACATCTGCAGGAAGATGGAGAGGGAGGCCGTGCTCTACCAGGCCGACAGCGGCAGCTCGGCCAGGGAGGGCCCCTCCAAGGGTTCTGCCACCCCCGCCTCCTCCCTGCAGGAGAAGGTTCTGGAATGCCAGCGGGACCCTCCCTGCGGGGACTGCGGGGAGCTGGTGGCCAGGGAGGCAGGGAGCTCCCCCGATGGCTGCAGGAGGGTGGAACCCAAGGTGGAGTTCGACCCCGACGAGGCGGAGGCGCCGTTCCCCGCGCCCGCCGCGGCGCTGGAGCCCATGGAAGAGGGGCAGCCCCTGGAGCTGGCCTGCAATAATTTGCACATGAAGCAGTTCCTGGAGGCTCTGCTGCGCAACAGCTCGGCCCCGAGGAAGGAGGACGTGGTGCATCACTTTGTCCGGGGATTTGAGGGTAGGGCTGAGGATGCTGGAGTGGCCGTGAGCTCCATGGTGGACATTCACAGCGACTGGTATGGTGAGGACACAGGTGAGAGGACTCGGGGGTGCAGGGCACCAGGGAACAGCTTTGTTGGGCTCCTTTTGTCGTTCTTGTCCGAGAATATTTTGCTGAATTTCTGGCACGGTGAAATAAACTCTTGTTGTGCACTTTGAAAGCAGCTGTACTCGTTTGTTTGGTGCAGCCCGTGGCAGGTGAGTATTGCTGACAGCTCTGCAGCTCCCAGATCGCCCCACGCTCCACTCAGGGGGATTCTTCTTCATAAACAAACTCACTGGGACCTGGTTGAATGTTTTTAAAAAGGATTTTTCCCTCCTGATGGTCGTAGAGCTGAGCACAGGAGGGATCTGCTGCCGGACCTGGTGCAGCAGGAGGAGCTCATCCCATCCCAGCTCCTGCCCCTGCTGCTCTGTTTGCAACTTCAGAGGGCAGGAATCAGTTTTGTCCAACGCTGAGGGATTCCTGCAAGTCCTTTAGGAGCACTGAGAGCTTTCAACTCTGTGGTATGGCATAAAAATGAGGCTTTTTTTCACTTCCCAGCTGCCCCGAGCCCAGCACCAGCTGGAATATCTCAGGAATATTTCCTGGCAGCACTCTCAGGCACCTGGAGAAGAAGAAAATCATGCCCATGTGCATTTCTCCTGGTGTGGACAGTAAACATTTGGGCATTTTATCTGGTTTTTCATAAGTGCCTTGTCCAAACAGCCTTGTGAGGACAGGAGGTGGCTGTGACAGACAGCGAGTGCCACAGGTGCTGAGGATGTGACAAATGCCACAGGGCTGGCACTGACTGTAGCCAGCAAATTTATTTTCCTGTCCTCTCCAGCTCAAGCTGCCTGTGTGACTTTAAAGCCAATAAAAGTGACAAATCCTCTCAAGCAGGGCACTGATAAAATCACAACTGCAGGTTTACTCTCAGAGCAGGGCTGTCACCACTCACGCTGGTGCTTTTTGATGTGTGCCAAGGCAAGAACATCCAACACACAAATTTCATTTCTCCTTTTCCTCTCTCAACATCTCCAGGCTGTTGATGAGTCATTAAAAGGGAAATGCTCCCAGAGTTTGATAGGGAACATCAGGAGTCCTGACAGTGTATCAGAAATGTTAGTGAGAGATGGGGTTTGAGTAGGAGTGAGGGAAAAGAAACCAAACCTCACATTCCTTCTGTTTCTGTGCTAAAACAGGACTTTGTAGCAGTGAGGAGAGTGGGAGTTTCTCAGCTTTCGGTGGTGCTGCTGCCTCAGCTTCTTCACAAGGCACCAGAAATGAGAAATACAAACTCCTGATAAAAGAATGGTGCACTCAGCTTAAGAGATGAGATAAATATCACTTTTTTTCAAGTTTCCACCTCTGTTCCAGTCATCCTTCACAGCAGAAGGAGGGAGAACTGGCACCTGGAGAGCACTGGAAGAAAGACAGGAGTAAGAACTGGGTTTAAATGAAGCTCTAAATGCCCAGCAGGGATTTGCAATCCCTTGGGAAGCTCCAAGACTCTCACTCACATGATTAATACCAGACACACCTTTTTTGATAGTGGGTTGGATAAACCTTAATACAAAGGGTGCTCTGCAGCCTCACCTGCTTGACACACCTGAATCAGGGCCTGGAACAGGGAAAATTAATCCTTTGGAATCACATCTCCACCTTTCTGCTGGTGCTGAAAAACTTGGCAATGCCCACGTTTCTGTAAAATGGGACCTTCAGATTTCATTCTGTTCTTGCACCTGACTCCATAAATTGTGTATTGCTTGTGGTTTGGTTTTTGGAACAGTAAAATATTGTCAGGAAATATATTGGAGTCCTTCACCTCGTTATTTCCAGCAGGAAGGGAGTAGAAACAGAGTCATATTTTCATACCTAACATGGCCAAAATGTGCTGTTTCTGCCTGCAGTTTGTGTGAAAGGTTTTACTTTCTGATGCTGTTTAATGCTAAGAGTCATATTTTCACATCTAAATGTGAAAGAACATGGCCAAAATGTGCTATTTCTACCTGCAGTTTGTGTTTAAGGTTTTACTTTCTGATGCTAATAGTTTAATAATTTTTTATAAAAATGAAGTGGCCGAGATGGAGCAGAGACCCCACTTCACTAGAAGCAGATTTTCGGTACTTAACTAAAAGGCTTCCTAAAATAAAATAAATGTTTTGCTGTCTTGAACAACAGCCAGGCTGATTTTCCAGGGCACTGCAGCTGCATGAGTTCTGCAAGGGCACGGCCGAGGAAGCCCAGGTGAGCCGAGGGGAGCGGCGGATTGGCAGCGAGCAGCACAGGGAGCCCCAGCAGCAGCCCAGCAGTGCCCGAGCTCACCAGTGTGTTCTTGTCCCCAAGGTGACGTGCTGGTGGTGCCCATCAAGCTGCACAAGTGCCCGTTCTGCCCCTACACGGCCAAGCAGAAGGGGATCCTGAAGCGCCACATCCGCTCGCACACCGGGGAGCGGCCGTACCCCTGCGAGACCTGCGGGAAGCGCTTCACGCGCCAGGAGCACCTGCGCAGCCACGCCCTCAGCGTGAGTGCCACACACCCGGCTCACCTGGCGGGCCTCGGGGGTACGGGGGGTCACGGGCTCAGCCTGCTGCTGGTTTGAGCTTTTCAGGGTCTCCAGTGGGTGGGCCTGGGGTTTGTGTTAGGGGGTGGTTATGGGGACTGCAAGGCCACCCCAAATCTGGGCAGTGGTTGGTGTCTGACTCCAAGGCTGCAGAGTGCTGGACGCTGGCCTCGTCAAAACTGGATCATATATAATGACATTACAGGTATATTAGAGAGAGGTACTATACTGTGCTGTACTATGCTCTACTATACTATAGGCTATACTACACTATACTAGACTAGACTAGACTATAGACTATAGTAGACTATATATACTATACTATGCTACAATATAGGCTATACCATTCTATTCTATACTCTATACTATTCTATTCTATACTATTTTATACCATACTATTATATTCTATACTATACTGTTCTATATTATACTACACTATTTTATACTATTCTATACTATACCATACCATACCATATTATACTATACTATTTTATACTATACTATGCTATTACTATACAATACTATTTTTTACTATACTATTCTATACTGTGCTAAACTAAACTATACTATACCATACTATTCTATTCTATACTATACTACACTAGATTATACTATTTTATACTATACTATTCTATACCATACTATACTATTACTATTTTATACTATACTATTCTATACTATGCTACACTATACTACACTATTCTTTACTATACTATTCTGTACTATACTACACAGATATACTATTTTCTACTATTCTATACTATACTATACCATACCATACCATTCTATTACTATACTATTACTATTTTCTACTATTCTATACTATGCTATGCTATACTACACTACACTATATAGTATACCATACTATTCTACTACACTATATACTATTCTTTACTATACCATACTATAATATATACTATTCTAGACTATTCTATACCATACTACACTATACTATATACTGTTCTATACCATACTACACTATACTATATACTATTCTATACCATACTACACTACACTACACTATATATTATTCTATCCTATTCTATACCATACTACACTACACTACACTACACTACACTATGTACTATTCTACACTATTCTATACTATTCTATATCATACTTACTACTGAAGAACTCGTGGCTGTCTGCTGACAGTCAGGACACGACTGTGAGGGATTGGCCAAGGAAACAGAACAATCCTCAATGCAGTGACCAAATTCCTCCAGGTGAATAATCTTCCAGCACATTCCACGAGTGCACAAACACGGGAGCAGCGAGTGAGAGAAGAATTGGTTTGATGTCTCTTTTCTCTGCCTCTCTCTGTTCAGAGGGCATGTGAATAGCACAGATGGGGAGCTCTCTGCACAGAGCAGGGAGACAAAACAATTCCTGCTCCAGCTGGGGACCAAGGACAAATTATCCAAATCTCAGGCCCGTGGGCTGGAGAAGGATGGGACTGCACGGGCTATAATTGGATAATTAACTCTAATATGCAAATGGAGCAGAACTTATAAAAATGTGAGCTCTCATGACCAAGCTCTCTGTTTTGCTTCCATCCTGGAGCATCCAGGCAGAGCCAGGACTGTGGCTGAGGTACTGCCAGGGTGTGGCCTTTGAAGGCGCTTCAATAAATCTCCTCTTTATTCCACTTAACCCCATCCAGCCTCTGTTCCAGCTCCTTGAGGCATCAGCACAGCACTGGGCTGCTTGGTAAACTGCCAGAGGCAGTTTAAGTTAGCTTAAAATCATTTTCTTGTCTACTTTCTCATTACATTAGTTAAATGCATATTTATGGGGATTATAGATATTCAAACATTCCTGTGAGTTTACATGTTCAAAAGATTTATTGTCTTATTGCTCACAGTCAGATAAGTGCATATTATGCTAAACACCCTTCTAGATTTAACAGATTAAAGCTGTCTTCATGTTCTAGCTGTTAGGACCAAAAGTAGAAGTGAGTACTGACAACCTATTCAGCTACCACAGCAAACAGAGCTTATTTACCTTGATATAAACACATCCAATTAGTACTGCAGTGAAATGACAAATATGCATCATGATTAATTAGTGCTCAGCAGTGAAACAGTCCCACTGCCATGTCAGATTTATTTGTGACAGGTGATTCTGCTCCTACAAGTGTCTGATATTTCTCCTGGACTGGACAAATAAGGATTTAGGTGTTTTGTTCTCCCACTCTGTTAGATATGATTTTGGGAAGGAATTCTGCACTGTGAGGGTGGTGAAGATGTGGATTCCCCTTTCTTGGAAGTGTCCCAGGCTGGACAGAGCTTGGGAATGTGGAAGGTGTCCATGGTCTGGACAAGCTCTAAGTGCCTTCCAGCCCAAACCATTCCATGATTCCTACACTTGAGTAACCCAAATTTTTTGTGTCAGAATCACAGTGGGGATTCCACTCCCCTTCAGCTGAAGTGTGGCTGTTTCCCTGTTGTGGCAAGTCTTTCCAAAGCATCAAATTACCTTTTTTCCCCCAAAATTTGCTGTTTTCCCTGCAGGTGCATCGCTCCAACAAGCCCATCATCTGCAAGGGCTGCAGGAGGACCTTCACCAACAGCCTGTCCCAGGGGCTGCGGCGCTTCGGGCTCTGCGACAGCTGCACCTGTGTCACCACCACCCACGAGGACTCCCTGCCCATCAACCTCAGCCTGGTGGAAACGGCCTCAGAAGGGCAGGAAAAAGGAGATGCTGACAATGATTGGCCCATCTATGTGGAGTCTGGAGAGGAAAATGACCCAGCTGAGGATGATGATGGCGATGACAAGCAGGAAATCCACCGGACTTTGATGTAGCAGTGAGAGGAGAGGGGGAGCGCTGAGAGGTTCCCTGGTGGTGTCTGTGACAGAAAACTGCACATTTGCTCAATCAGTGACACTGTGCTGGTTTTTATTATTCTGAGTTTTAATTAAATGGTGAGGAGAACTGGATTTTTTTGATACTTTTTAAGTTTTCAGTGCTGTGCACCAGAAATCTGTGAGGAATCTTCAGTCTGGGGCTCGCAGAGGTTGGACTTGAGCAGTTTCTCTGCCTGCTGGTTTGGGGCTTGCAGGTGGAACACCTCTGGGTTGTTTTGGGGACAGGTTTTTTCAAAAATAAGTAATAGTCCTTAATCCCTGTTTTGAAACTCACACCACCTTTTTCTCTGAAGATAACATAAAATGTGGTTTACATCTCTTACCTTGGGACTTTTCCAAGCTAATCTGTGATCCTTCTGTCTTAGGACAGTGTTATCTAAATTATCAACCATAAACATTTGCTGAGACTGGATTTGACCTGGAAACCAGGGCAGAAAAACCAGGATAACAAAAAAAAACCCACAAAAATATGCTGCTGCTGAAAGGACAGACAGGAAGAATCCATCTATTTCACATAATTAATTGCAGGAATTTATAGATCAAGCTTTTCTTTCTGAATTTTTACTGCACCTTCCTCTCCTGAGAGCCCAGGCTGTAATTGTTGAGCTGCGTCTTTAATGTCATTCAGAATTCAGTAGTCTTGGCTTAAATTTTAAGCACAAATAATGGTGTTTTAGTGGCCAGGACCAAGAGAAACCCCAAATTCTTTTCAGCTTTTTACAATAGGAGTTAAAAGCTGTCAGGCAGGTTCCTTGGGAATTCTGACTGTGGCAGATTGAACAACCAGACCCAGCCTGGTGTAGCTGAGGAGCAGTGAAATATCTGAGCTATGCTATAAAACAGCTCTGGATGCCCTTTTGGAATAATTTTCTTCCTCTTTTCCATTATTTCTTTTCAAATTCGGGGATCCTCTCATGATTTATGTTTGGTGATTTTATCCAATATTTATTTTCTTTAAAAACCTCCACTGTGGACCTCCTGTTTCTTTGCTGGGGCAGCTAAAGCTTTCCAAAGGAGGTGAGATTTTGTCACCTTTCCAGCAGCAAGTTTTTAAGAGCTATCAAAACTCAGGCTGGTTTTAGAAGAAAACCCAGCAGCACTAGAAAGCCTGTTTGCTTAGGGGTGACCTCCTGTTCCCTGACAGAGGGACAAAACTGAAATATACTGTGAAATAAGACTGTTAATGCTTCTTCACTATGCTGTTCCCAAGTGTTTCACAAAAAGGCAAATTTTGATGAGTCTTTTTGGCTGGAGCAGAATTCTGCAGGCAGATTTGGCTGACAAAGAGTGAGCACTTCCTCCCACTTGGTGCTGTTTCCTGAGGGTTTTGGTGTAAAGATTTTCCACTTGGCAAACCTAAAAAACCCAAGAGCCTTCTGATTTACCCAGGGTTTGTTCTGCATACCTCGTGCTTTTCTTGTACACCTTGAAAAAGAACAATTCAGCTTCTCCCTCTGCTTCACCCAGCAGTGAAACTGCCCCACTGTCACGTCAGATTTATTTGTGAGAGCTGATCCTGCTCTCCCAAGTGCAGCCAAGGGTTCATTGCCACACCAGGTAGGATGAGGAAAGAAGAATCAAAGTTCTTTTTAAAGAATTCACTTTACTGGTGGCTGCTGCAAAGAGCAGAAGGTGAAGAGACTTCTTCTGGAGCGCTCTGGTCCGAGTTCTTGATGAGTGTCACCACGTGATGTGTGCTGGGTTTGTTTTCTGTCCCTTCATTTGGGTGAATTTCAGTCATCCCTGTTCCAGGGCAGCTGGAAATTTGAGTTTGCAGGAGCTGGAGCACAGGACAAGACCTTTACAGAATTCCCTGCTCCAGAGCCCCTGCTTTAGTCAATCTGAATTAAGGGACATGGAAGGGACAGCTCGAGGAGGTGCCACTTTTGGAGCGGAGCTCCTCTGAAAATCCTGCTGTGGTTTTGGCTCCTCGGTGCTCATGAAAACCTGAGCAAAATGTGGAGTTTGTAAATCTTGTTGGAATGTGAAAAGCACCTTCCAGCCTCGCAGGGCTTGTCTTTTGGACTGCTGGATTTTTGGTGAGTCCACCCAAAACCACAGGGTGATAAAGGTGATAAAGGAGGGACTTTCTGCCTTGAGAGCCATGGATAAATCTGATTTTTTTTTGGGAGACTCGCCGATGGAAGTGGGACAGGAATGTAAATAGGGATCCAATTAATATCTAGTGACCACCTCTGGTCATGAAGATTCCACCTCATTGTAAATATTGGCAGAAGCCACCAGACCTGGAGTATCAGCTGAGCTGCTTCTGGCAAAGGTGGGGAAGATCCTGGTGTGGCTGAACTCTGCTGACTGAGCCTGTGGAGACACTTGGAGCAGGGAAAATGAACCCTTTGGAAGCTGCAGGAATGGCTGCAGAGACCTTTTCCTTCACCCTGCTGTCTTTGGTCTTAGAGATTGTCCTTGTGTGTTTGTGCCTAGAGAATGGAGCTGTCGGGGGGAGGATTTTCCACAGGGAAACTTCCACCAAACTCGGTGGTTCCTCTTCAGTTGTCATTTTGTGCTGCTTTGTTTTGTTTTCCGTGGAGTCTTTTCAGCCTTTGGATGTAGAAGAGGATGGAGTTGATTTATCCACATGCTTGTGACCGGGGTGTTCATGTGAATCCGTTTGCTTGTGCTTTCCGCTGCCTTTTCTGGATGTTTTTTCTCTGAAATCTTCCATTTGTAGATCCAGCCTCTACAAGCTTTGAGAAAATGATGTTGGCTGTTAAAAAAAAAAAAACCTTGCTGTGGTTCTTGATGAAGAATCAAAAATCATGTTTTTAGGGGAGTTATTTCTAATAGAATCTCTTTCTCAAAGGTTTTTAAAGGCCGTGAAGATGACATATCTTAAAACTTAGCTCGTTGTACTTGACTTTGTTTAGAAATACACATTTTAATGTATTTTTTGCACAGAAATGCACTGTATTTCACTGAAGGAATACATGCTGCACTGGTGTTTGTAGTGCATTTAACCTCTTGGTGCAAAGCCCTTGTAAATCTTCCAAATGTGGTCGTTGAATTTCCTGATGTTTTGTAAGACAGTTTCATAACTGAAGTCCTTTAGTCCAGTAACGATGACAAATTCTTATAAACTGACCCTTATTTGTGCAAGTGACTGAACTATATTTGTGGATCTTGGAGCATTCTGGAGTTTTTTGATTGTCTAGAAAATAAAACTCTCTGAGAGGGTTGCTTTGATTTTTTTTACCCTTCAGATGTTGACTGAGTAAACCTGAGAGTGTCTAGATTGAGGCTCACGTTTCAATTTCTGGCATTAAAATGAAAGAATTAATATTTCCATTTCATTAATTTGGTTTAAAAATCAACATATCAATTTTTGGGGACAGATAGTTTGCAAGAAAAATCAGGTTTTTGGAAGGAAAGGACTGAAAGGATTCTGTTCACTAAAACCCCAGCCAAGTGAGATTTTTAAAAAATATTTTATTAACACTGGCTTGCTTTTTTTTAACAGTCTTTGTAGTTTTATATTAATTCAACTTTTTAAACTTCTCATTTTTCTTGCTGGGAAGCAGACACTGATCCCAGCTAGGAGGGTATGCATATGGGGAGGACAACATCCCAAATATCCTTTCCAGAAATTTTTAAATTATATTGAATATTTGACAAAAAAATCTCACTGCAAGTAGACAATTTTTCCTTTTTTCTTTCCATGAAAGATGTGAGACACTGAAGAACTCAGGGGGGATGAGGGTGGTTATGGATTTATACTCAGAGATTGGGATTTGTGCTTGAACACAGAGGTGGAGCTCAAGCCCTGGGTGGTTCAACTCTCCTGGTTTGGTCCTTGGGAAAGCTGAGGACAGGAATGATGCTACAAATGAAGAAAACCCAAATCCAAGCTGGCAGTGATCACATGACAATTGTAATCTCATTCCTAATTCATTTCTAGGCTTTGAACAGTTCCTTAAGTTGTTCAAGTGTAGGATTTTGAGTGAAAAATATCCTTGGATAATTAAAGTTAGAAGATGCACCATCACTGAAAGCTGTCATTCATCAGGAATATTTATTTTGAAGAGAACTGAAATCTTTTAATTGATTAATTAAACTATTAGAATATATTACACTATACCATTATATATTATTACTGTAAATCCTATTTGCTTACCAAACCCAAGGAGAAATGTATGTTAATTTTTCTATGAGTGAGAAAAATGTAATTTTTTCAGTGTGATTATTCTCTGAAGAGCAGACTCCTTGCACTCTGGCTGTGAGGAGCAGCTCCTTCACCTCCTTCACACAGCTGCCAAGCACATTCCCTCTGGATAAATTCTCCAAACTGCATCTCAAGTGGAACTTTCACAGCTGAAATTAGCCCTAAATTTTAGAAACACAACCTGAAAAAAAACCTCTCTGAGGTCTGGGATCGTTGGGGATGCATTACTGTGCACAACAGGATGAAATCAGCCCCGAGGATGAGAAAAGCAAAGTTTGTTCTGTGCCTGTTCCTGGATCCACAGCGCAGCAGTGAGCAGGAGGTGCTCTGAGGAAAGCACTTGGAGCATCTTTAAAAATTCTAATTAAGCTACTCCAGATAACACTGAAATTTCTCCCCATATTTTTAAAATTCTCTTGCCTGTTCCTGGCAGAAGGAGAACCCTCGAGCTCCTGTTGACATTGATATAAAGCCCCACTGACAGGAGTGAAAGCACCACCCAGGCAAGTCAAACAGAACAAATACCTCCAGATAATTCTTTTCCAAGGGAAGCTTTCAGCTGATGAAATAATTTGGGCAGAAATGTGGAAAAAAATATGTAGAATGTTGAGCAACAAGGTGTCCCTGCCCATGGTCTTTAAGGTCCTTCCCAGCCCAAACCATCCTGGGATTCTGTGATTCCATGTTAAATAAAAAGAGCTGCTACTGACTTGGCTTGACAGGCAAAAATAAACTTTAAAGGAATGAATTCAAATGGTATTAAAACCTGATACTACAAATAAATGTTCTGGTTTATATATTAAACAATCTGACTGTTTAGTTGATTGCAGTCTTTATTTCTCAGCGGTAAGAGCTGTGAGAAGCTGGGGTGAATTCCAGTTGTTTCACATTCAAGAATGTTTAATTTAGAATCTCTTAATTTAGAATGGGTCTCATGAAGATTTTAAGATCATGGCCTGGGTTTGAAAGGAGAATCTAAAAAAAACTAAGAAAATTTATGAAAAATGGGAAATTAAGCTGGAAAATAATATATATATATATATATACAAAAAATATGAATGGATATAAATTGGAGATGAATAAATGTGTATGAATTAGTGGGAGAATGATTTTAATGATCAAAGGAAAGAGTCTTTGGATTGTTATCTTTAGATAAAGTCAATTTTGCTACATTGGGAAAGAAAGATAAATTGTTTCAAGGTGGAATGTCTGAAGTTAGAGAAGGGAAGGCCAAAAATGCCACAAAGGGCTTGGTTAAGGAAGAATGGTTTCCATGGGAAAATAAATATTTATGAAAAATAACTGGGGCGTCAAAATCACAGAAAAGACCCTGGTGGTAAGAAGAGGAAGGAGAAAGATACTAAACTTCGAGGGAGAGAAGGTGAGAGGTTCAGGTTTCGCTTTCAGCCATGCTTTCTTCAGAAGATAACAGACACCAACAGAGAAAAGAAGATGTCACATCTCCTTTGGAGGATGCTGCAAGAGAAAGGAGAAGGATTTGGGTCATCGAGGCCCCCGCTATAGATAAAGGTGTGAAAAGGAGGCATCTGGGGCATCATCGCATCCCCTCCCGGGCAGCCTGTGGGTGCGGGGAGCGGCTGCGGGCGGCCGCGGGGCGCCGGGGCCGAGCAGGCGCTGGGCTGCGGCTGCAATCGGTGCGTTGCCCCTTTAATTGTGTCCCCAGCCCTCGGGCGTCTCTGTCCAACGCCCACGTCAGCAAATACCTTTTGTTTCTCTCCCGTTCGGGCTCGCAGGGCTCGGGGCTGCGGGAGCGGCGGCGCGTCGCCTGGAGGCACGGCGAGCCCCGAGGCGGGGCCGGGGATCCCGCAGCCACCGCCCGCTCCCCCCGGCTCGGCGGCAGCCGCCCGCAGCACCCCGCCGGTGAGTGGCGGCTCCCGCACGCCGGTAGGCCGGGCAGGGCGCTGGGTTTGGGGCGGAACGGGCCCCGCAGCCAGCCCGGTTGCGAGGGCCGGCGAGGAGGGCGCGGGGCTCCGCAGCGGCGGCGGGCGCCTCGGGCCGCTCGGTGCCTCCCGGAGCCGCTCGGTGCCGCCCGGAGCCGCTCGGCGCCGCCCGGAGCCGCTCGGTGCCGGCGCTGCCGCGTCCCCGGCGGGCGCCATTTGCAGCCCCGGGCGCGGACACAAAGGGGCTGCGCGGGGCGGGCGGCGGGAGCGGGGGCGCTGCCGGCGGAGGGGGCTGCGGGCGGCGGGGCGGGAGCGGCACCGGGCGCCGGGCACCGGGCACCGGGCGGGGACACGGGGGGCCCTGGCGGAGGCGCGGCTCCGTTCCCGCGGGCGGCTGCGGGCGGCGCGCCCGGCCCGGGGCGGTCCGTGCGGGCGAAGGGCAGCGCGCGGCCGGCCGGGACAGGCGGGCGCTGCGGTCCCCGCGGCGGGAGCGGGACCGAGAGGCGCCTCCGCGCTGGCGGAGCGGCTCCGGCGCCGTCGGGCGTCCCGGGCTGCCGGGGACCGGCCGGGCGGGTGAGTGACGGCGGCCGCGGCCAATGCCGGGGGGGCCGGGGCGCTGCCGCCGAGCCTCGCTGCCGGAGCTCCCCGGGCGGCGGGAGCGGGGCGAGGCGGAACCGCCGGTTCGAGGCACGGCCGCGGTCGCAGCCGCAGCTGCTCTTGGCTCCTCGTCCTCCCGGAGCTGCCTGAAGGCTGCGCAGCTCCAGCGGGCGGCACGGGTCCAGCCCCGCATCCTGGGCACGGGGATGCTCCCGGCTGGAGCACACCCGTCGGTGCCAAATAACGCGGTCTTGGCTTTGTCATCTCTCTTGTCCTGTTGGAAAATGAATCCATGGTTTAAATCGTGGTTTAAATATATTTGTAGATTTAAAGAAATGCTATTATTTGGAAATATAGCTGTAAAATTAAGTCGGACATGTTTGACTGAGTTACACAGCATCGAAGCCAAGAGTGTAATAATTTTCTTCATTTTTTTAGAGCAACGTTTCATTTCACCTTTTCTGGGATGGAGATTTCTTCTCACCAGTTTCACCTCTTGCAGCAACTAAATGAGCAGCGCAGGCAGGACTTGTTCTGTGACTGCAACATCCTGGTGGAGGGCAAGGTCTTCAAAGCCCATCGCAATGTGCTGTTTGCCAGCAGTGGCTACTTCAAAATGCTCCTTTCACAGAGCTCGAAGGAGACGAGTCAGTCCACGACAGCCACTTTCCAGGCCTTTTCTCCTGACACCTTCACAGTGATCCTAGATTTTGTGTATTCAGGCAAACTGTCCCTCACTGGTCAGAATGTGATCGAGGTCATGTCAGCCGCCAGCTACCTGCAGATGACCGATGTGATCAGCGTGTGTAAAACCTTCATCAAGTCGTCGCTGGACATCAGCGAGAAGGAGAAGGATCGCTACTTCAGCCTGTCAGACAAAGATGTGAGTTCCAACGGCGTGGAGCGATCCTGTGTGTACAGCGGAGGGTGGAGGGCGGAGAGCAGCCCCCCGCATTCCCACTCCAGCCCAGACCCTGGGACTTGTATGATGGGCGGCAACGCTTGGAGCAATTTCAGCTATTACCCCAGCTCTCAAAGAAATGCCCAGCAGCAGCAGCAGCAGCTGTCCAAACACGAGCAGAGGCAGGATTCCATCAAGAAGTCCCGGCACCTGGGGCTGCAGCAGCCCTCGGACATCCCCCACTATAAATCAAGCAAGCTGGAGGACAGGGCTGCCGAGCCCGCCGGCCACGCCGCGCCGCCCGAGGAGCAAGTTCACATCGACACCGAGGTGGAGCAGAGCCCTCACGTGGGCTACCAGTTCAGCCAGGGGGCTGAGGTGATGCCCAGGGGCTTGGCTGTGTCCCAGCAGGAGCACGAGTCGCCCCGCTCCTCCAGTAAATCCAAGTCCTCCAAAGCTGAGGAGCAGTACGGGAGCATGCCCTCCATCCTGGGAGTCATGGGCAACTGGGCTGAAGGTGAGTGGGGTTGAGACACCTGTGAATCCTCTCTTCTGGCTCTGAGAAAATAGCTCTTGCTCAACAGTAAAGCACAACTGCCAAAAAGACAGATGTATTGTCCAGAAATGCATGTTTGGAAAGTTTAACTGATTATCTTGAGTTCTTGAAGTAGCTGGGATACTAAATTTAAGAATAAATATAAAGTGGGATATTTTTAGGCTCATTTTCATGAAATCACAGAATGGTTTGTGTTGGAAAGGACTTGAAAGCTCATTTTCCTGCACTCCCTGCCATGGGCAGGGACACTTCCCACTACCAAGGGTTGCTCCAAGCCCTGTCCAGGCTGGCTTTACCAGGTCTGTGTTAATGCAGCCAATGGTCCACTCCTCCTTTGTTGCACTCCTGTGTAATCTACAGGCAAACACAAAACCTTTATGCTCCAAACAACCCATGAATATTATTTTAATAAAAGTGATGTGCTATTCTTCTCATAAAACACCTTTTCCTAGAGCATTACGTGACGATATTGATTTTTTTTTTTCATCCCATTATTTCCTGACAGATGACCTGGCCAGGATGAGGTTCAAGTGTCCATTCTGCAGCCACGTGGTGAAGAGAAAAGCTGACCTGAAGCGTCACCTTCGCTGTCACACGGGAGAGCGGCCGTACCCCTGCGAGGCGTGTGGGAAGAGATTCAGCAGGCTGGATCACCTCAGCAGCCATTTTCGAACTGTGAGTATTTTTAGCAACTGCATGATTTATTTAACATGTAAATCTGGCTAATTAAACACAGTGTGAGTGTATCTGGTTGATCTAATGACTCCTGTAAAGAAGAGGAGAATAGAAAATTAATTTGGTTTGGTTGCAGTCGAATTGAAGGATAATTTGCAGGAAAGGGGAGGAATTTGTTGGCTAATTGATGGCTTGCAGAGGTTCTGCTCTCTGCAGCCTGTGAGAGCTCCAGTGGGCAATTACTGTGCCTGGGTTGGTGCAGTTCAGTGTTTGATGTCTCTCAAATTGAGGCAATGCTGTGTGTGGTATTTTCTGAGTTGGGAGGAAATGATGAATCTGACTCCAGATTCATCTTCGAAGGCTAATTTATTATTTTATGTTACTATATTATATTAAAGAATACTATATTAAACTATATTAAAGAATAGAGAAAGGATACAGACAGAAGGCTTAACAAAATAATAATGAAAAACTCAGAGTGTGACACAGCTGGAGAGGGATTGGTCATTAAGTCAAAAACAATTCACATGAAACCAATCAAACAATGACCAGTTGGTAAACAATGTCCAAACCACTTTCCAAAGCAGCAAAACACAGGAGAAGCAAATCAGATAATTATTGTTTTCATTTTTCTCTGAGGTTTTCTCAGCTTCCCAGGAGATGAAATCCTGTCAAAGGGATTTTTCAGGAAATGTGATGGTGGCAGTCTGTCACTGTGGAGCGTGACACGGCGCAAAGCACCACGACTCCATCAGAAGGGTGCATAAGAGAGATTCATTTCAGCCACATGTTGCCTTTAGAGTTTTTCAATATATTTACATTTACTTAACAGACACATTCACTGCTCATTGGTCATAAGAAAGAAGCAAAGTTCTCAGTAGGTGAACAAGGAGCCACGTCATATCTTTGAACTTTCTCTCTTCCATCACGTCATGGGCGTAGCCTTGGTGTTTTCCTCGAGAGAGATACGGGGCTTTCCTTTTCTTCAGGAAGCCTTTGATTGTAGCCATGATATTTTATGAAAAATCCTTTCCTTAGGATTTTTCCTCCTGAGAAGCTGAGAGGCCTCAGGAACAAAATGTGAACAATGATTGTTTGCTGCTGTGGAATGCAACAGGTGGATCTGGGATTGGTCTCATGTGGTTGTTTCTAATTAATGGCCAATCCCAGTCCAGCCGTCTCAGACTGTTTTGGTCAGTCTGAACCTTTGTTCTTCATTCCTTTTCTATTCTCAGCTAGCCTTCTGATGAAATCCTTCCTTCTTTTCTTTAATAATATATATATCATAAAATAATAAACCAAGCCTTCTGAACATAGAGTCAACTTTCTCATCTCTCCCCTCATCCTGGTCATTTGCTAGCTCTCAAAACATCACAACATGCCTTTCCTACAACAACCACCTCCCAAAACCCCCATTTGGGGATGCTTAACTCCATCCCTTCTGCCTTCCCCAGATCCACCAGGCGTGCAAGCCCATCTGCAGGAAGTGCAAGCGGCACGTGACGGAGCTGACGGGCCAGGTGGTGCAGGAGGGCACGCGGCGCTACAGACTGTGCAACGAGTGCCTGGCCGAGGCTGGCATCGACAGCATCCGCATTGACTTGGAGGCTGAGGCGCCCCTGGAGTTCCCCCAGGACGGGGACAAGGATTCCAGGTGGCACTACGGGGGGGAGGACAACAGGTCTGACGTGGAGATCGTGGAGGACGGCTCGAGCGATTTGGTCATCCAGCAGGTGGATGACAGCGAGGATGAAGCGGAGGAGAAGGAAGTGAAACCAAATATTAGGTAGTTGGAAGAGAAGGATTGGGAATTTCGTGGAAGAGGGAGGATGTACTGTGAGCAAATGCCCTCTGCCAGCTGATCCTACAGAGACACGTGGTTGAACAGGTCCAGACTTGCATGTATTTATGGACACGTCATTGAGGCCGTGCTGGTTTGTTAGCAGAACCCCCATGTGTTGTTTGGTTCAAAAGAATCCATCCTGAAATTATGGATAAACAAGGAAACTGCAGTGTCACGTGGATAATTTTTATAGCAGGCAATGGGGCACGTCTCAAAGCCTCTTGCAAGGAGGTCTAAATACTTTTTAAAAATCACAGGTTATTGTAAATTGTCCAATTGTCCGTTTTTTACACTTGTAGAGAGGTGGGGTTTATATCACTGGGCTTTAAACAAAGTATAAAACCCTCCACACCAGACAACCTCTCTTGAGTGTTCAGCAGTGAAGAGAATCTTCCATGAAATTTCATTAAATCTTCATATCATGATAAGGAAAACAGCAGCTAATTAAGAAAGAACATTTAAAATGTTTTGGCACTTTTGTCTGGAAAAGGATTTCTGTAAAATTTATTAGGATGAGATGAATCTTTAGTAGATCATATGTTCAAGACTTATTTCTTTCAAAGAAAAGCACATAAATGCTTAACACATCAGAGACAAACTGATTAAAAATTTGGATCATTAATTGATGGCAGTAGATGTTTTAGTCTCAAAATTAGGATCTCAGACTGGGCTGTTCTAATCACCACTATTAAAATACTCTTTTTTTATGTTTGGAAACCTCTCAAAAGTGCCCAGACATGGTGGGATTGTTGGGGTGCAGGGCCAGGACTTGGATTTGGATGATCCTTGTGGGTCCCCTCCAGCTCAGGATATTGAATTCTGTGCACCTTTTCCAGTTTGTACCAGTAAAACCAAGATGTACTGGAAGTTTTAGACACCATATTTGTGTCATTTCACCCACAATTAGGCTACAGAGATGAATAATGATGAAGAAATTTTACTTTTCTAACAAAATAAGCTTGGTTTTGCTGCTTGGTGAGTTTTTCTTACCCAGCACTGTCAACAGGAGAGGAGCAGGAGATGCTCCTGGGGTCCTGCTGCTCTGCATTCCTTGGACACACCCGAGTGTTATTCCAGTTCTTGGGATCATGGAACTCAATGGCTGTAGACTTAGAAAATTATATCTATTTTTTTTTCTTTTTTACAGCTTTGTAAGCATGTTTGGCTGAACCCCGGGGTTTCTTACACAGCAATCCCACATACATATATATAGAAATATATATGTATATGTATATATACTATATAACCCTTCCCAGGGACAGCTAAAAAGTCACTATTTTATTTTTAGTTGTGTAAAAACTGTATAACTTTCTTGTATCATCATGACCAGAGAGTGCAGACTTTTCATTCCAGGCTGCAGGTGACCAACAAATGACAACTCGAGAACTTCATGTTAAATTCAGTGTAAGCATTAAGCACCCTCCTCTTCATGGGAAGCATCATCCCAAGGACACAGGAAATGGTGTTTTATTGTTCCTATAAAAATTATAATTTATTGGCTTAGGTTTGGGGAGGGGGTGACTTAAAAATCTTTGTGATGACCCAGATGAAAACATCTTAAACAAGACTTACACTCGATTTTATGGGACACTTGGTCAGCAGCCCAAAAATGGACTTGATGTGAAAACAGACATTTAATTTCTTGGAGCTTTTAAACTCCTAAAATGCCTGTTATTAAATGGCTTAGAAATATTCCTGAGCAACCTGGATTAAATCAAATACACAGAACAAGAAATATTTCAAAGAATATGGAGTAACCTTTGCTCAAATTTCGTAGATGTTTCCCTTTCCCTTTCCATTAAACAGTTTGACAACAAATCCCAGGTATCAGTGCCTGCTGTCCCAGGGTAAAAATGGGGCTGGAATTGGGCTGGGGATGGATGAAGGGGAGGGGAAAATAAAGTGTTCTCTCCAGACCTGAAATCTTAACTGCCAACTGCAAAGGTCAGACTATTAAGTGTTTCTTAATAGCGGGGGTGTTTTTAGAAGCAAAGGGATTTTTGGATCAATACTCAATTTAATTAGAGATCATAAATCTAACAATGCTGAGGAGCAGATGCTTCAGAACGAGATCTGAAGTGGCTCTAAACTGGCACATGGAACAATCTATCCACAGGAAGACTTTTACTTTTTAAACACAGATTAATTGTTAATTTGCTGGGCAAATAAGGGCTTTTTCTGGATTTATGTGTTGTTATTCTCATTAGTATAATTAGATATCTGTAGTAATTTTTAAAGTATCATATTAAGCTTGGAGGTTTAGCTCAAGGCTGTGATTCCCACAGGTCAATGATGTTTTTCTGGTTTTTAAATTACCATTTTTACATTTGTTCTCTTAATTTTGGTCATTGTTTCCTTCCTTTTGTATTGCAAGACAAGATAAATGTTAAGTGCCTTCTGTTTTCCACGTCCTTCATTTTACACTCATGTATTTTCCTTGGTTTGTTTTTTTTTTCTCTAAATGAAAGTATTTTTCTTTTTGTCTCCTTCCATTGCCTCTGATTGTCTTCTTCATATTTCTTGAGGATCACTTGCCCCTCATCAGCTCAAGGAACATTTCCTTTCCTTTCAAGGAAGAAAGTCAAGACCACACAGGGATGTTCCCATTGAATTTATTTATTTCTTTGTATTTCTTTCATCTTTATGTCTCTTAGGGACAGGGTTTAGTGCTGGATTTGATCTTAGTGGGTCTTTTCCAAGAATTTTGTGATGATTTTTGCTTAGTTTGTGTTTACTTTGTATTCACAAAACCACAGTCCAGAGTGAAGTTCATCATCCTCTGATTAATGTCTCTTTTAACTATCCTTATTTTCTGACAATATCTTCCCTTCCTTTCAAAGGCTGAAATGCTGAATTTAAAAATTCCCTCTCCTCCTTTTCAGGTGTTTCTTACAGAATTCTCTCTGCCCCAAAAAACTTGTAACTTGTGTGATGCTTGATTAGTTCTTTCACATAATTTCCCTTTTTTTTTTATTTTTTTGATTTCCATTAAATTACCTACACATCCATATTTGCTATCCAGAAAATGTCACTTGTCCTTATCTTAAAGGTTAAACAGTTGGGTAGCCCCACTTAAAAAAAAAAAAATCCCAAAGACTGACTTCAGAATGAATCTCCTTTTCCAACCTTTTGTAATTTGGATTCTATTCCAGTTCTAAAGAACTGACATAAGAAAAACAACCCCAAAAATATTGATTTAGGGTGGCTTTGAAAAACCTGAAAGCCCACAGATCCCTCAGAGGGCTGACTCTGACTGCTACAGGTATCCTTGCCTTACTCCTGGCTCTGCAGAATGTTCCATCCTCCAGGATTTTGGGATCCATCTCAAGTTTTCAGTGATAAGGGAAAAAAAAAACCCCACAAAACACTCTGTTGGATATAAAATGATGGAATATACATTTCTTCCCTGAAGCATCTGGTCACTGTCAGAGTTATCCCATTGCAGAGCCATGCCAATGTCTCCCTTTCTTCTATTTTAGTTACTGTTGGTTGGAGGCAACAAGTGCAAAAATTAAATAGTAGAAAAAAATCTCCAATTGTGCCCAAAAGATTGACTTTTGAAGAAAAGGATGTTCTAATCCTCCAGCCCTTGCCTTGCAGAATTTTTCCATTAGGTACAAATTCGTGCCAACACTCTTGAGTGATGGGTGTAAGTTGATAAGCTACTAAGAAAAGCTTATAATATAATTTAGTTAAATATTTTCTATACTGTTTAACTTAAAACCTTTCTACATTGGAGGCGTAACCTTTCATCCTATTTAACTCATGAAATGCAAAGAGGAGGCTTATTCGGTGCATCAAGAATTTTAAACAGAGCAAGAAGACAGAACAAGAGATTTTGTAAGGAAAATTGGGAGGAGTGGCTGGAAAGAGCCTTCCCTATCTTGGCTTAGCTGCTGGAATAAATTAAACACTATTGAAAATCTCACCCGACGCTTGCTGTGGGAATGGGAACTGTTCTTTGCCAGGTTCTTGCTGCCTGCTCTGAGGAGGGGACTGTACCGATGACTGCAGAGCTTCCTTCTCAAAACTATTCCATGATCTCCGGGAATAAGACTGAAAGAATCTCATCTAACAGGCACGAATTGGAAAGTGTCTTGTCTTCAAACAGGCATCCTGTTTCCATTTTGCACCCAGAAGGGAAAACAGGACAATCTCTGTATTGCCCTCCTACGTGCAGCGCTTTGCTTTGGGATTATCCTCATTGTTTGAATACAAAAATCCCGTTATAAAAATGCTGCGATATCGATTTAATACCATTATTCCTACACCGCGGAGCTCCGGCTCTCTGCCGTTCAGCGTTCAGGTGGCGCCTTCCCTCCGCACACACAAAGGTAGCAATAACAAAGCCCCGTGCGAGCGGGGCAGCGGCTCGGAGCAGCATGTGGGTGCGCCGGGGCCGAGCAGGCGCTGGGCTGCGGCTGCAATCGGTGCGTTGCCCCTTTAATTGTGTCCCCAGCCCTCGGGCGTCTCTGTCCAACGCCCACGTCAGCAAATACCTTTTGTTTCTCTCCCGTTCGGGCTCGCAGGGCTCGGGGCTGCGGGAGCGGCGGCGCGTCGCCTGGAGGCACGGCGAGCCCCGAGGCGGGGCCGGGGATCCCGCAGCCACCGCCCGCTCCCCCCGGCTCGGCGGCAGCCGCCCGCAGCACCCCGCCGGTGAGTGGCCGTTCTGCTTTGCGCTGATGGGAAGGACCGGGCGGGCGTCGGGGCTGACGGCGGCTGCGAGCGGGCGGCGGGAGGAGGGCGCGGGGCTCCGCAGCGGCCGCGGGCGCCTCGGTGCCGCCCGGAGCCGCTCGGTGCCGGCGCTGCCGCGTCCCCGGCGGGCGCCATTTGCAGCCCCGGGCGCGGACACAAAGGGGCTGCGCGGGGCGGGCGGCGGCGAGAGGGGACGAGAGGGGGCGACGGAGCGGGGGCGGCGGGGGCGCTGCCGGCGGAGGCGAGAGGAGGCGGCGGGACAGGAACGGGACCGGAGCGGGACCGGCCGGGGTAACCACGGGCGCCCGGCAGCGGGCGGGGACACGGGGGGCTCTGGCGGAGCGGCAGCCGCGGCTCCGTTCCCGCGGGCGGCTGCGGGCGGCACGCCCGGCCCGGGGCGGTCCGTGCGGGCGGAGGGGAGGGCGCTGCCGGCCGGGACAGGCGGGCGCCGCGGTCCCCGAGGCGGGAGCGGGACCGGGAGGCGCCTCCGCGCTGGCGGAGCGGCTCCGGCGCCGTCGGGCGTCCCGGGCTGCCGGGGATGGAGCGGCCAATTCGGCCGGGCGGGCGGGTGAGTGACGGCGGCCGCGGCCAATGCCGGGGGACTCGGGCCGGGAGGGCGGCGACCCCGGGCGCAGCCGCCGCATTCGAGCGGTTCCGATGCGCCGGGGCGGAGGCTGAGCCCACCGTGCGCCCGCGGCTCTGCCCAGGGCGGGAGGGCCAAGTTCTTTTGCAGAGTCTGAGAACCATCATGGCTTGATCGACATAATTTTCCTTCTTTTGGGATACGGAGTAGTCCCGCTGGGACATCTTTTCACCTCTTTTGGAGTTAAGTTTCTTCTCTCTTGTTATGCAGAGTAGCGGCCGCAGGGAGATTGGAGATACACTGGGAATGTGACAGCGCTTTTTAAAAGAGAGTTCATATCTTTAAATTAGGATTCAGCATCATTGATTTAGATTATCATGATGATGTTTTTTCCTTTACAGCAAACCTTCCTCTTACTCCCCGCCTGGAATGGAGATTTCTTCCCACCAGTCTCACCTCCTGGAGCAGCTGAACGAGCAGCGGAAGCAGGACTTGTTCTGTGACTGCAACATCCTGGTGGAGGGCAAGGTCTTCAAAGCCCATCGCAATGTGCTGTTTGCCAGCAGTGGCTACTTCAAAATGCTCCTTTCACAGAGCTCGAAGGAGACGAGTCAGCCAACAATAGCCACGTTTGAGGTCTTCTCTCCAGAGACGTTCATGGTCATCCTGGACTTTGTGTATTCAGGGATATTGTCTTTAACGGGTCAGAATGTGATCGAAGTCATGTCAGCCGCCAGCTATCTGCAGATGACGGATATCCTCAATGTCTGCAAGACCTTCATTAAGTCCTCATTGGATATTAATGAAAAGGAAAAGGATCATTACCTCAGCCTCTCGGCCAAAAGTGCGAGCACTGAGCCTACCCCTGCCCGCCCGGCTCTTTATCGCTCCAGAAGGAAAGCAAAGAGCAACCCCCGGCGTTCCTATTCTATCCCGGATGAAAAACCCAACGGGAACGAAAACTCCTGGAGCAGTTACAGCAGCTACCTGTCCTCACAGGTGATCCTGCAGCGGGCAGAGACCCAGCTGTCCAAAAGAGGCAGGAAACAGAGCTCCACGAGGAAGCGCCGCAAGCACCTGGGGCTGTCGCAGAGCCGGGAGCTGGGAGGATGCAAATCGGACAGAGCCGAGCGAGCCGGAGCCTCGGATCCCGCCCACATCTCCCACGGCAGCGGAGAGGAGGCCGAGTTTGATGCCGAGAACGACGGGGATCAGGATGACTTTGGATATCATCCCGGGACAGAGGCCGGAGCCAAGAGGTGGTCGGTCGCTCAGCTAGAACAAGAACTTTCCAGAACTCCTGAGTTCATGGAGTTAAAGGCAGAAGAACTGTACACCTCAATGCCCACAATTTTAGGGGTAATGAGTAGCTGGAATGAAGGTAAACAACAGAAACCGCTTGGAAAAGTTTGGTTTTATTTAGGAGAATTCAGATGGTGATTTGGAAGGAATTTGTATGGCTGCATGGAAACCAAAAATGTTCCTGGAATTATAGGTGATTTTATCTGCTTGATTTTAGTGCTAACACTAAGATTTTGAAGCCAGAACGGGGCATGGGAATTGGAATGGGACTGACCCAGGTATTCTGTACATTTCAACCAAAACATGCCTGATTATTCGGGCCCAAGTGGAGTTTAATGAAGCCTTAAGGGCTGTAATTGGCTTGGGGACCTGAAAGACTGAGTTTCTCCAATATCTGGCAATCCCAGAAGTGTTTAACCTCAACCCAATCCAAGTCCTTCAATGAGAAGGTCCTGGCATTGCTGGGATGTTGCATTTTGGGGTCCAACCAGCCCAAACTTCTGACAGCACCTGCCTGACAGGGTGGAACAAAACTGACAGGTTTATTCCCATGTGCATTCCTTTGGAAATGAACACATCTGTAGATCATAACTGCATATCCTAAAGACATCTTCATATATCACACAGAGATTATAAATGTCAAAGCTATGAACCATTAGCTGGTGGAAGAGTCAGATATGATGGCTATGTATAAATAGCTGCATATTTATGATAACCTTTAGATCTAAAAAATGTTGTCAGGAGGAAAACACTATCAAGTGATCACTTAACATATTAAATAAGAATAAAAATGCAAGCTGGGGGATATACAGGATTTATATTTAACAAATCTATACCCCCTTATTTATAAAACCACCTTTCAAAACTTATTTTTAGTTCAATTTCTCTCTCAATGACATCTGTCTTATTCCATGACATTTCTAAATCAACATTTCTTATCTCAGAATTTACATAGAAATACATATTTTGTAAACCTTCTATCAAACTTTGAAAATTTTTTTAAAAATCCATTTCCCACATCCCCCAAAGCCTGTATTCTATGTATCATTATATGCTATTTATCATATAATACATACTTATATAAGCATCCAAATATCCCAAATACTGGAGATTTCTCCTACTTAAAGAAAACTCGAGCTGCCATGTATTTTAAACTCAAAACTGATGAGAGTGCAGTGAGAAAGCTGTGCTGTGTGCCCTGTCCCTGCCAGGTGACCTGCCCTGCTTGCATTTCAAGTGCCTGTTCTGCACCCACATAATTATTATATACTATAATACATAAGCATCCAAATATTGGGGATTTTTCCTAGTTAAAGAAAATTTGAGCTGTCACGTATTTTATGCTGAAAACTGATGAAAGCACAGGAATAAAGCTGTGCTGTATGCCCTGTCCCTGCCAGGTGACCTGTCCTGGATGCGTTTCAAGTGCCCGTTCTGCACCCACATGATGTAATTATAATATATAAGCATCCAAATATCCCAAATATTGGGAGTTTTCCTAATTAAAGAAAATTTGAGCTGTCACGTATTTTAAGCTGAAAACTGAGGAGAGTGCAGTGAGAAAGCCGTGTGCCCTGTCCCTGGCAGGTGACCTGCCCCGGATGCGGTTCAAGTGCCCGTTCTGCACGCACACGGTGAAGCGCCGGGCGGACCTGAAGCGCCACCTGCGGTGTCACACCGGGGAGCGGCCCTACCCCTGCGAGGCCTGCGGGAAGAGGTTCACCCGCCTGGAGCACCTCCGGAACCACTTCCAAACGGTAGGAAAACCCAGCAGCCTTCAGGAGAATTGGTTTATAGCTCAGCAGAGACTCTGCTGTTGTGAAAGTGGGAATTAATTCAGTGGTGGCATCTCCAAACTCAACACCGGAAAAGCAGAGCATCAGCTTGAATTATTTAAGTATTCATGATTATTATTTAATTATTCATTATTTAATTATTCAATGTGGCAAACTGTATTTAAAATTTAATCTTTTAGCACAATTTAGCACATTTTCTGTCAGGACCGGTTAATAATTGACACAGACTCCATGCATTTACAGAAGGCTCATAATCATCTTTATTAAGAAACCCATGCTTTTATACCCTAGTTTGCTACAGGCAAACGTAATTGGTCCTCTAATTAAAACACCATCACCATTGGCTAATTAAGAAACCACCCTTTGGTAAACAAATCTTCATAACATATTCCAAATGTTCACAACACCAGGTGCAGCAAGTTAAGAACTGTTTCTCGTTCTTTTCCCTCTGAGCTTCTCACAGCCTTGCCCAGAACGATGCCTGGGAAACGCACAGTTGCCCTCTGTGACGATTTTCACGGTGTAAAAGGATGAAGGCTGAATGTGTAAATGTTAAATCCTTTCAGATCCACCAGGCTGGCAAGCTGATCTGCAGGAAGTGCAAGCGGCACGTGACGGAGCTGACGGGCTGCGTGGTGCAGCAGGGGACGCGGCGCTACAGACTGTGCCACAAGTGCTTGGCAGAAGCCAATTTCGACAGCATCCCCGAGGATTTCAGTGCAGCTGAACATTCTCCTGTCTCCCCCACGGGAAACAAACGCCCCAAATGGGATTTGGAGGAGGAGCAGAAATCAGATGAAGAGACAGGGGAGGAGGAGCCCTATAATTTGGTTGTCCGACACAGTAGTGATGATGTTCCGGAGGAGGTGAAGGAAAAGGTGAAGCCAAATCTTAGGTAGATCTTTGTGGATTTGTTATTGTTGTGTTCAAGGTTGAATGACTGGCATACTACTTTTAATAAAATGAAGTATTGTTAAAATTCTGTTCTGAGAAGCAACATTTGGAGTGAAACAAGTTGTTTTGCAGACATGGAACAGTGTTATTGCTTCTGAATGTCATCCAGAAAATACTGAGGATCATAAAATAGCCTGAGTTGAAAGGGACCCACAAGGAACACTGAAGTCCAGCTGCTCACTTATTATCTGGAAATTGTTTAGAAGAATTGTTTTATATTTCATCAAAGACTTGCTCAGAGTTCCTGCTCGTCGTGGAAGTGTGAACCAGTTTACAGTTCTACAAAGGTTCTGTATGATACAGATTTTGAAAAACCAAATATTGCTGATTTGCTTTGGAAAACTCTTCCTGAGGTGAGCAGCTGAGAAATGTTAAACCACTCTTTTTTTTTCCCTGATATTGTAATTAATTTGTACATAACACATCAGAAACTTCCTAAGAAAGGAGCGAGGGAAACAAGTGGAGTTCTTCCTGTTGAAGAACCTTTTTACCTTTGTTTTCTCAGTGAACTTTACAGCTTCTTATAGTTGAGAAAAGCATGATTTAGGAGCTCCCACAGCCAGAGTAGAGTAGGTGACCAGAACATCTGTAGTGCACTTGGATAGTATGAATTTGCCTTTTTTTTGTACTGTGAATTTTATAGAAAGATACACCAACGTGGTTCCAAGGAAATAAAAGTGCAATCACTGGAAGTGCAGTTGTCAGGTTCTTTCCCATTTTTTTTCCCAGGACTGATGCAAGATTTGCTTAAACCCATCTATTTTACTCTAGGAATAAAGAGGCCAAGTCCCTTGAATTTCAGTGGGACATTTGTGACTTAAGGTCATGGGGCTACTTTGGAAAGGCTCTCCTGCTCGTGTAACTTTAGGGTGCTTGACAGCATAAAACCATTTTTTACAGCACAATTTCCCTCAGAGGTTAAGCAACTCTTGTAGTTCTGGAGTCTCTTAAGCTTTTGTAGTCATATTTATTTCCCCAGCCACTTGGATCAGAGAACCTGCATTTGGTAGAGAAACTAAAAATGCTCACTATTAAATTATTAAAAAAGAAAAGCTCAAGGAGTGCACAGAAGAAACCTTCTGCCTGAGAGCAGAGAATGGCATTCCCAGTGGGTACTCCTGATAAAGAGCCACTGTTTGGTCTCATATCTCATTTGATGCTGTGTCTCCTTTTCTGTTAGCAGCATCTGTAGCCTGAGGTTCCTGCCAAGAAAGCAGAAATTCCCCTCAGAGAATTTGAGAACAGCCACCAGGTTCTGCTTCCAACAGCTGCCATTAAACTTGGCAAAAGTGAGAATGGGGCAAGCTTCTGTAATAATTCCCTAATGCTCTCCCACTCTCCAGCCTTTTTCAGTTCTCCTTGAGATTTGTACCTTTAGTAACCACCAATGCAGGTCTTTTCCAAGTAGTTCACCACTCTATCCTTGAAATTCCTACATCTGCAGGATCCTCTGGCACCCCCAGAAGGGTTTGCAGTTTAAGGGTGTTTTTTAATGACCCACTTTCAGTGGCCTCCTGTAAGGCCCTGGGAGAGCAGCACTGTGAGCTGCCACACAGCTGCCACAGCTGTGCAAATGGAACAAGGTGAATTTAAGGCCTGTTTTAAGAGTAAGTGCTTAATAAATACTGAAAAAAAAATATAGATGAATAACACTTACTTAGTTAATTCCAAATGCTTTCCTAGCAAGCTCCTGTCAGCATTTCACCAAGTAGAGCGCTTCAGTGTGTTACTACAGCCTGAGACTGATCTTGGGGCACCTCAGCACTTGTCTGCAAAGTTAAAATTTAACCACATAAATTTATTTTCTCATGTTTTAGAGAGCTGGGCTATAGGAGCTGAGAGCAGCCTTCCTATACCCACCTCCCCTCAGTTCCTTGCCCATCTCCCCATAGCCCCAGTTCAGACCCTTGCCCAGTTCCCCTCAGTCCCTCACCTACTGACCCTCAGCCAGTGTCCATCTCCCCACAGCACTGACCCTCGGTCCGTGTCCATCTCCTCACACGACTGACCCTCACTCCCTTGGCCTGTGTCCATCTCCCCATGCCACTGACCCTCAGTCCCTTGTTCCGTGTCCATCTCCTCACACCACTGACCCTCAGCCCCAGCTCAGCCCCTCAGTGTCCATCTCCCCACGCTGCTGACCCTCAGTCCCTCGTTCTGTGTCCATCTCCCCACAGCACTGACCCTCAGTCCCAGCTCAGCCCCTCAGTGTCCATCTCCCCCCTCAGAACAAAAGCCGCCTCAACTCGACGCCCGATTGGCCGAGCGCGGTCACGTGACACAGCCAGCCAATGAGGTTCCAGCGCGGCCCCTGAGGGGCAGCAATGGCGGCCGTGCCCTCGGTGCCCTTGGGGCTGTGCGTGAGGGGAATGGAACCCCAAGCTGTCAAAAATCACAATTATTTTGTACCATTAAACTGGCGTGTTGCACTTCTTACTGATAAAAAAGAGTCTGCTCACCTTAGTGGGGAACAAAGCGCAAATGTAATTCATTTGTGTCTGAATTGACCAGTCACGATCACTCACAAAGCCATTAATGTTTTAGTCTAAGTTTTATTTTGGCATTGAGGCTTGCTTAAAAAAATGAGAGAGGTTTTACCCCGCAGTCTTTACAGCATGGAAATAAAACCAGAACTATTTCAGATGATTTTGTAAGACAAGACACCACAGTGAGGCACTTGGAGCACTTATGCTAAGAGAGCAGGCCCATGCTCCTCACATTTAAATTAAATTAAAACAGCAGGCAATGCACATTTGCCATCCTGTGATTAAAAAAAAAAAACAAAACAAAAAAACCCCACTTTTAATTATTTTTGATTCAGTCAAGTCCATAATCCTTTGACATTTAAGGATTCTGTGCATTATTCTTTTTAAAAGACAATTAGGCTGGTCTAAACCATGCTTTTTAAAAAAACCTCAGTTTTCACAAGATACAGCTGGGAGTGCACCCAGGGAGAACCTGGGACATCCCTTTCCCTTCCCTTCCAGCACAGCAGCAAAGCTGCCAACTTTTTAGAGTTATCATAGGTGATAAAAGGATTTCAGGTCCACAGTCACATGCCTAAAGATTTCACGTGGCAATTTATTTACAGCAATTCAGCACCACCTGCTGGCACGACTTCTTTTTAAAGTAGTTTAAAAGATGTGGTGGTTTGTTTGTTTAATTGGCATCATTTTTTAGGTGTCTAATTTTAAACACAGATATTTTTTCCCACATTACATCTGAGCCACTGCAGCTATTTTGGTTTTATGTAATATGGAGGAGGGATGTCAGCTCAGAATTAGAACATGAAATATTCAAATGAAATCAATCTAGATGAACATTATTTCCTGCCACGCTGCAGAAAGGGAGTATTTTAGCTATCAGCTCCACCAATTTCTGTATTTCCTACAGCCCCTAGCACATGTACCAGCATTCCTGGGACTCCTCCAACCTGAACAAACCTCTCCTTCTCCATAGCCCCCAAACCTCAATTAATTCTTATTTTCTGTCTCAGTGAAAACAGTTTGACATTCCCTGCAATTACTCCTTCAATTTCTGATTTTAACTGGCCAATTCTTTAGTTTTTTCCACAGGGATTACAGTTTTAGGGGGCTTTTGCCAGATGATGACCAATATCCACTCAACCACACTGTTCTTGTTTTAAATATCAATGATGACAAAGACTTCTGGCTTTTCATCCTCACAGATCTGCATTGCTGAGTAAGTTATGGCTTTGACCTCAGTGCCCTAGAAAAGAGACACAAACCAGAATTTAGAAATTAATTATATCCCTTTTACCAGTTCAGAACCCCCAGTTCTCATCACTTTCCTCAAATGCTATCCTTTTTTTTTTTCCCAAAAAAGCTGTAGCTATATTTGTTCTGATGAATAAGGAAGTTGCCACAGTAATGGCCAGGTCAAACAGTGAAAAGGGAGCTCTTCCCTTATTTTATTGCCTCTTTACACCACAAATTCCTTCTCTTACCTCTGACAGACCATCAACATTTGCTCTGCTAAAAATGGCACAGAGCAAGACATCAGATTTTGCTTCTAACAATTCCTTAGGGAAAAAAAAAAAAGAAAAGAGCAAAAACTGTCTAAGCAGAAATCTGTACCAATAGTATGAAACCCAAACACATAAATTCTGATTTATAGACTGATTTTCTGTGTTATCAACATCACAAAAAGGAAGCCAAGTGAGTTGATTTGTTGAGTTTTGAGGAAATGTCATGCTCAGTTTCAGGGACACAGTCACCAATCCATGCAGGAAGTGAGATCTTGAGTTCAGTGGTACTTCAGCCACGTTTATATTTTGATCTCTGCAGAACTCAGAGGTCTGATTTAAAGGACACCACATCTCCTCCCCCTAAAATGGAAAAGAGGAACCACTGCCTACCTGTGGGTGTTTGTCTAAAGAGAACTCTTCTCCCCACCTGTAAAGGCAAAAAAATACAAGAGAGGTGTTGCAGTTTAATTCATATTTACCAAATGGTGTAATTAGTTTCAGTGATGAGCACAGAAGAGTGAGATTTCCATTCAAAGCCTCAAAGGAAGCAAGGAAAGTGCACAATCCATTTTCAGCCAAGGGTTGAAGCTCACCCAATTGATCTTATTTTGAACTGCCTTCGGTCAATGTGAAGCACTTTCACTTCCTGCAGAGATTGGGAGGAGAAGTGTGTCAGTCACACCTTCTACCTTCAGGCAGAAATTCCCACTAAATCCCACTTATAAAGGTTATTTCCCACTGTTTAGACACCTTCCACCAGCCCAGCTTGCCCCAAGCCCTATCCCAGCCTGGCCTTGTATTTTTTGTGTTCCTTTTTCCCCTAAAATACCATTTCATTCATTATCAGGGAACAGCTTTGTCCTACAAATGGAAAAAGCTGAAACCAGAACACTTACCCTGGGTATAAAAAACTCATCAGCACTGAATTTATACAGCCACTCATCCAGGAAGTGGAAGAGAAGAGACAACAGGTCATGCCCTGTGTGGTTGAAGCAGAGATTGTCTCAGCAAAATAACATTTTTTAGAGCACCTCAGATGTACAGGAGATTCAGATAATGATGCTAAATTATATTTTAATGAACTGCACTATGGCTCTGGGTAAAGACTGAGATTTTTGGTGCCTTTCTCCCCCTCTTAGCCCTCCATGGAAGAAGTGCAGTCCTCACCTTCTGCCTCTACCTCCACTGTATCCACAGGTTCCACTGTGCCTGTGTCTGTCATGTAGCCAAACATGGCCATGGCACACTGCTCAAAGGCTTCTTCCAACGTGTCCCCCCAGGCATGGAGCCTAAAAACACAGGGAACAATCACTGGAGCCTAAAAACACAGGGAACAACCACTGCAATAAAATACTGGGTCACAGCAAAAAGAAACAGCCCCAAAGTCACACACAAATGGGCAATCAGAACATGGAATTCAGGCAAGGGAGGTAAATGAGCAAAAAACACCTGGTTTTTGGAGAAGTTTGTCAGAAGAGTTTCTTGGGAGAACATGGAAAATAAATGTTTTAGCTGCCTCCAAGAAAGTTATTTCCTAATGTGGCTAATTGGGGTTTATAAAAGTAAACCACACAGGAGAAATTCTGTTTAAAAGGAGATTTCAAAAGATAATTCCAAATAACACAGGGGCTTAGAAGCACCACTGAAATACTAAAAAAGAAACCAAACATAATTCTATGGTGTCCCAAAAGCAGGAACAAAATTGACATCAAAGCAGCCAGTGAGTGACATTTCAGAGCTCCACAAGGTGCAACATCTGCAAAGTGTCCTTGGCTGTTACTCCAGGCTCAAAGCAGTGTAAGAAATAATCAATTTGTCACCCTGAGAAATCCCAGCTGCCCACACTTACTGCACATCTGCTGTGTGATCCAAATCTGAGGGGAAGCAAAAAGAAAAGGAATGGTGTCAGCAAAAGCATTTGTAACATGAGGATTAAAAAAGAAATAACATAAATACCTGTTTTTCTAACAGAACATATTTACATTTACCTGTAGATATGGTAAATCTATTTTGTAGTATATTAGAAAAAATTAGCACTGGTGGAATTTTGGATTATTTCTGCCAAAAAAACACTTTTTTTTTTTTTTTTTAAATGTGATTATGTCAGTGCAGGCTGCTGTAACCCAACAGGCTTCCACAAGTTAACTGCAATAAAAAGAAACTTTCACCAGGAGTAAAGAGTTTATGCTGAAGTCTGCAGGACTGAAAGTTATTCATGCAGAGGGTGAGATTTGCAAATATTTCCAGCTCAGTGAGGAAATTTACCTGTCCACGCCCAAAAGCAACCATTATGCAAAGAGAAGAATTTAAAACATAGAATGGAATATAAAACAGAAGGCAGACTTTATTCATGGAGCATGATTAACATCCCATGCATCCAGTTCTACATGAACCTCATTTATATTTCTTCAGAGGAATGAAAGAAATGCAAACTTCCAGCAGAACTAAGTTGGGATGGGAAAGAAATGCTAAATTCAACTGCAGAATTATTCTGGTGCTGTTTCAAGAGATCACACACTATTAAAGGGTTCTCAACAACAGTCTCTAAAGCAAACAAATTCCTCTGGATGCAGAGGAGAGATAAAACCTCCTGCAGTTATGGAAACTGCGTGGCTGCTGTGGTGTGTCACAATTCCTGCACTTCTATCAAAGTAAGACCTGAACAAAGCCTAAAAATATCAATTCTATCAGAGGTAACAGGCTGTCCCTCCAGGCTGGTGACACAGAGGCAGGGAATGTCCCCTGCCTGGAGCTGGCCCTTGGGCTGCCACCCTCACCCTCTTAGGAGACATTCAGGGGTGGGGAAAGGGAGATAATCATCTCTGAGTAGAGTAAAAACACCACACACAAAACCAGCACACTTCTGAACGCCCCTTCCTACACCAGAGGTAGAAAAATTGCTGAGAGGAGGAAAGTTTTCAGGGTGAGGCTTAAGTAACTTACTTCCATCGTGATTTTTTAACAAGAAAAGCACGATGAAGAAAAATTGCTTTCTCATTTCTGAATTTCCCTCACAACAGCACTCCCACGCTGCATCATGATATTTTTAAAAAATAAAAAATTTTAAAAAAATTAATTTAAAAAATACTCACATTCATATTTCTTGCAGAGAGGAGGGTACTTGTCTTTCACAGCCTTCTGCTCCTGAGTCAGGTTGTAGTCCCTGTCCTCGGCTGCCATGGCTGAGGGCTCTGCAGGAATCCCTCCCTCCTTCCCTTCCTGCTGCTGGGCAGAGCCAGAATCCTCCTCCCTCCTTCCTGGATCCCCCACGGAGCGATTCCACCTGTGGAGGACAGGCAGGGTTCCTCTCAGGGGTGAATTCGTGTCATTTCAGCTGGTTTCTGTCAAACTGGGAAATGAGGAAGTTCAATCCCACAGCCCTGAAGCGATGTTTGTTCAGCCAGCAGAGCCAAGGGAAAATATTCCTCGTGGGAATTGTGGACTTTGGTCCTTTCTGGGGGGAATTGTTCTTTTTTCCTCCTTGTGTACACTGAACATTCCATTCATTGACAAATAATAAAATACAGCCCTGATGGGAACAGCTGGAAAGCAAATTAAACTTCTATGCTTTAGGTTAATTTTAATTTTCTAATTAATTTTTTGGAGGGTGTTCAGCCCGTTGTACATCACACACCTGAAGTGTCACTGCCCCCAAAAAGCCCTGATGGGACCTTACAGAGGATTTGTGTCCTCCTAGGACAAGGATTACATTTAAACCTCCAAACCTCAAAGCACAAAATCCAGCTGTCACCCAAGTGCCAGGGGTTTCTATGTTCCTTTCCTGGTTGATTTTGTAAATAAAATAAACAAACAAAAAAAACTATGTCAACACCCCCATTGAAATGTCAGATTCTCACAGCCATCTCACAAATTGCTGTTTTCCTGTTCATTTGTAAATCCAACAAACTGAAAAACACAATTAACTTCAAGCTAATTAATTTTCCTCTCCAGATTTCCAGACATCATAACCATTCTTGAATATTTTTGTGCGTTATAAGAATCATCCACAGCTGAACTCAAACAACACAAATAATTTACAAATACCCCTTAACTTTTACACAGGAGCTGCTTCTTACTCCAAGGCTTAGAAACAAGACATTGGATTTCCAATTTTTAATTTCAGCTAAAATCTAAGTGTGTTGGAAAGAGAAGGCTGCAGTTGAGAACTCGGGGTATCCCTTGAGGAATAAACCCAGATATTGATTTGATATTTGAATTTAAACCTGTTGAGTCTCAGCTGTGGATGGTAAGGTCCCGGGTTACCCTCAGCAGCCGAGCAGAACCAGCAAATATTTCACCTCTGAAACTCACCGCGGCACTGAATGGTGGAAAAAGGGAATATATTCGTGATTATAGAGAATTAATAACGCCGAGGATCCCCGATGGTGGCAGGGCGGCCCTGGAAGGAGGCCTGGGCCCACACACGCACCGGTCCGATCCGCTCCCGCCCCGATACGCTCTGCCCACGTCTGTGGTGACCGGAGGAGCCGCAGCCACCGGCTCTTCCGAACCGGGGACCGGGAGCGAGGAGCCAGAACCGGGACCAAACCGGAACCCCGCCGCCCTCAGCGCGGGGCGCGGCTCCTTTAAGAGCGCGCCGGGGGCGCTCCGGAAAATGGCGGCTCCCTCGGGGAGCCCGCCCACGTGACCGCCGCGCGCGCTCCCGTCCCCGCCCCCTTGCCCTCCGCCGATTGGCCGGCGCCTCCCGGCGGCGGGCGCTGATTGGGCGGCGTTGGCGCGCGAAGGGGTGCGCGGCGCCGGGAGCCGCACGCAGCGGGGGCAGGAAACAATAGACGGAGCCGCGGCCGGAGGGGTCGGAGCAGGGAGCGCCGGAACCGCCCGCCCGCCTCGCCCAGCCCGCCCCGCCTCGCTCCCCGCGGCCGCCGCGCTCCCCCCGCCCCGCCATGGCGGACAAGGAAGGTAAAGGCTCCGTATGGGCGGCGCGGCCTCCGCCGTGAGGCGCGGGGTGGGCCCCCCCCGCCCGGTACGGCGTGAGGGGAGCGGGGCGGTGCCGCCAGGGGGCGCGCGGGGGCGGGGCCTGAGGGCTCCCCGGTCATGGCCGCCGCTGCCGCCCCGCGCCCGCCGCACCGACCGCGGAGAGCGGCCCGGGCCGGGGCCTTCTGCCCGGCCCCGTGCCCCTAGGAGGGGTTTGTGGGGCCGGGAGAGCCGGGCCGTGCCCTGCGCGGGGAGCGGGCGGACAAAGCGGTGTCACCGGCCGCTGCCGCGCGCCCTGAGCGTGCCCCGGTTCGGCCGGGGCGCCTCCGTTCCATGGGTGAGCTCCGGTTCCGCGGGGGTTCTCCCCTCCCGCGGGCGAGCTGCGGTTCCATGGGGGTGTCCCCGTTTCCATGGGGGTGTCCCCGTTCCGCCGGTGAGCTCCCCCAGGTCTGCCCGTCGCCTTCTCTGCACTGGAGGCTGGTGACAGATGGGCCGAGAAAGTGTTTGAGATTCACAAGGCAGCAGAAGGAGCCTTGGAAACTGGATTTTGGGAATAAGTAGTTCAGGGCTGTGCCCAGACAGGTCTGTTGAAACACCAGTTGCTGGATCTTCTGTGTTTAAACATTGTTCCAAGTCTGGATTTTGCCTCCCTGTGCTCTGAGTCTCAGAATTTTATTGTGCTGCTGTAACATCATCAAATCATCCCAGAATAGGTTGGGTTGGAAGGAGCCCTAAACTCATCCCATCCCACCCCTGCCGTGGCAGGGACACTTTCCTCTATCCCAGGTTGCTCCAAGCCCTGTCCAGCCTGCCCTGAAACACTTCCAGGCATGAAATTTGACATAGTTAATATTAATTCCCAGCCATATATGCAGAAAAAAGGATTAGCATGTGCAACAGGAGATTTTTAACCATTTAGTAACTATTCCAGTAGAGCAAATAGCCAACCAGGCTTTGATTGATGGACTTGATTCTAATCCATTGTGTGCCCACAGTGCTGTGTGTCTCTAAACCCATTTATAAATAATTAATTGTATGTATTTCTTGAAAAACCACTTCAGCAGCCTTTGATGATGCGGTGGAAGAGCGTGTGATCAACGAGGAGTACAAGATATGGAAAAAGAACACCCCCTTCCTGTATGATCTGGTGATGACCCATGCCCTGGAGTGGCCCAGCCTGACTGCTCAGTGGCTTCCTGATGTCACAAGGTAAAGGGACCCCTTCAAAGCAGAATAAACAGCAAATCCAGGGTTGTGCTGGGTTTTATTACAGAATCCCAACCTGGTTTGGGTGGGAAGGGACTGTCAAACTCATCTCTGCTGTCCCAGGTGGCTGCAAGCCCTGTCCAACCTGGCCTTGGACACTTCCACTGATGTGACAGCCACAACTTTTCCTGTGCCAGCACCTCCCCATCCTGATTTTGTGATCCCTCTTGTGTTTCTCCTCCCCTGCAGACCCGAAGGCAAAGATTTCAGCATCCACAGGTTGGTGCTGGGCACCCACACCTCAGATGAGCAGAACCACCTGGTGATTGCCAGCGTGCAGCTGCCCAACGACGATGCCCAGTTTGATGCCTCCCACTATGACAGTGAGAAAGGAGGTGAGAGCCCAAAAAGGGGGATTTGAACCATTTCCCCCTTCTTTTCTCAGTAGAAAATTTGTCTTTTCCTAAAGTTCAGGCAGCAAAGTTCAGATTTTACTTCTAAATACATTTATTTATAAGTGGTGCCTCCTTAATAGACAAGTTCTCTGTTTCTTGAATGTGTTCCTAATCTAAATGTCTAATGATGAAAACAGACAGTAGAGGTTAATTACAAAAATATTTGTGTGTGGGAAAACCTCTCCCTTCCCTATTTCTCAGGAGCTGACCTTGGATCCCACACAGTTCTTTTCATTGGTATTTTTATTACCACATTTGCATTATGTAAAGTCACACAAAACATTTTTACACAAACTCCTGTCAAAGAATATTTTTATTTCAGAGGGGTGTAACATTTCAAACATTCCCCATTTCTCTGTTGAGTTCTGCTGCCTGATTGCTGTCCCAGCCCCTCTGGGGTGAAATTATGTTTCATTCCATGTATCAGACTTGAATTTGATGCTTTGTAACCTTTGTGGCTGTCCCAAGTTAGACATTTCTCCTGTTTGCTTGGCTGAATCAGTCTTTCCACCTGGTGAAAGTCCTTAATGATCCAATGTTTGCTCTGCTTTTTACAGGAAGATTGGATTGTGCAATGAGTATTTTGATCTTTGGGCTTCTTAAAGTTGTTTATGCACACAGGGTTGTCTAATAAATATGGGTTTCTATTCTACTTTAATATTTCTCAAAAGTATTTAAAATTAATTCTAAAATAATCCAAACCCCGTTCTTTTTGCCCATATTTTGCAGTTTTATGAATTATTATGTTATTTTATGTATAAAGACAAGGGAGCTTTAACAAATTGTATCACAGTCCTAAAATTGCAATTTGTTTTTACCACAACTTTGTCTATTCTGAGAGCTTGGTAGCAAACCTTGAACCAACTCTTTGTGCCTTGTTCTGAAACTGGAAAACTCTTCTGAAACTTTATTATTCACAACTCTCTTTTTCCTAGAGTTTGGAGGCTTTGGCTCAGTAAGTGGAAAAATTGAAATTGAGATCAAGATAAACCACGAGGGAGAGGTGAACAGAGCCCGTTACATGCCCCAGAACCCCTGCATCATTGCCACCAAGACTCCCTCCAGCGATGTCCTGGTCTTTGATTACACCAAACACCCCTCCAAACCAGGTCTGTGCCCAGAGAGCAGCCAGCTCTTCCCCCAGGGGTCAAAAAAGAGGTTCAAAATGGTGTGGGCTTCCCCTTATTTGGGATTTTAGGGATGTGTGGGTGTTTATTCAAGAGGTTATTTTGTCTGAAGTTTGAGCAGGTATATCCAAATACATCCTTGGAAAAGGAAACCTTTTTCTGCACTCCCCCTGTTTTTGTCACCTCACTGTGAGGTGTTGCAGGTGGTAGAAGGTGGATTTTTGGAAACAGTGATTGCTTTGGTGGGTAACTGAGCTGTTCCCCTGATATCCTGTAAATAGATTAACAGTCATTTACCTATGAACTCATCAGGATTGTTTCAAGTAACTCCTGCTGCTGCTTGTGGGGAGGATCAGAAGTGCCTTCCTCACTTAAGAAGTGCAGTTGGGGATGATGAGGGGAAGAAAAATATCCCACCTTGTATTTCTGGGTTTTTTGAGCAGTAACAGCTGAGCAGCAGCCAAAACCTGGAGGTGGCTGCTGGGTTAAAGTAAAGTTGAATAAACTAAATGCCAGGTATTGCAGGATGTGCTGGGGATGATTCCAGGCCCTGGAATCCTTACCTTGCCTCCTTGCAGATCCTTCTGGGGAGTGCAACCCCGACCTGCGCCTGCGTGGGCACCAGAAGGAGGGGTACGGGCTGTCCTGGAACCCCAACCTCAGCGGGCACCTGCTGAGTGCTTCTGATGATCACGTGAGTGCCTGGGGCAAACCTGCCCTTGCTGTGCCCTGGCAAGGGCAAAAACATCCTGCCTCAGAGGGGGAGGACAGAAAGAGAATCTAAAGATGTCAATTTTTGACTTTTTTCTTGCTTTCAAGACCATTTGCTTGTGGGATATCAGTGCTGTTCCCAAAGAAGGCAAAGTGGTGGATGCCAAGACCATCTTCACGGGACACACAGCGGTGGTGGAGGATGTATCCTGGCACCTGCTCCATGAATCCCTCTTTGGATCTGTTGCTGATGATCAGAAGCTCATGATGTAAGTGGGGGAACCCCTTCACAAGTTGTTTCTGCCCCTCCCTCAGGTTTTCCCATCTCCATAATCAGTGAAACGAGCTACAAACCTTTGTTAATTCCATGTTTTCCCCTCCCAGCTGGGACACCCGGTCAAACAACACCTCCAAACCCAGTCATTCCGTGGATGCTCACACAGCTGAGGTGAACTGCCTCTCCTTCAACCCCTACAGTGAGTTTATCCTGGCCACAGGATCAGCTGATAAGGTACTTCAGCCTGCATCTTGGAAGATCCTTGCTCACCTTCTGGGGTGGATGTCCGTGTTGGCTACTTCAACAAAATATTTTTCTATTTTTTTTCTCTAGACTGTTGCTCTGTGGGACTTGAGGAACCTAAAACTGAAGCTGCACTCCTTTGAATCACATAAAGATGAAATATTTCAGGTATAAAAAAGTCTTTATCTTTTATCCTCACAGACTTAGTTCTACTCAGCAGCCTGGAAAAGGAAAGTAGTTCTTCCACAATATTTTTGCACTTAAAAACTCCTATTCTATTCTTTTATCTGCTTATATTTTTCTGAGTGTTGTTGTTGTGGACCTGCAGAGCTCCCATGCAGAAAGAGAGTCCAGAAAGGGATCAGGGAAATGCTCTGGAGCTTCAACCACAGCAAGAGGATGAAATGGTAGCAGTGCAGAGTCCATTAAATTATTCATGGCAGCAGATTGAAGCAGGAGGCCCAGGGAAATGGCTGCAGTGTTTGCATCTCCTCAGCCTGCTCCTGCAGGAAGCTTTAACACCCTCTGACAAAAGATAATTGCTGGTTTTGCTGCTGTAAATAGAGAATGTTCACTCCATGGGCAGCAGATTAAATATTTCCATCTCCAACTCGTGCCTTAATCAGAGGAAAAATATGTAGAGGTTTTTTTTTTTAGTGGAGGGATTATCAGTTCAGACTGTGTTATGTCTAAATAAAATTACAGAATCCTGAAATGCCACATTAGTGGGCAGAATTCTGTGTTCCTTCCTAATCCTGTGATCCTATTATAGGTGGTGTGTTCTGGAGAGCTTTATCTCCAGCAGAAGCAGTAAATGTGAGCTTTTGGGCAGTTAAGCTTAATTACAGTGATTTCTTTTCATGTGAGAGCTGTGCCTGCTGCTGAAGGAGTCTCTGAGTTCTGTTTGTGCAATCCTGATTAAGATAAGGAGCAGCCAATACCCTTGGGAGCTGTTTGCACTGGGAAACACGTGGGTTTTGTTAAAGGAAAACTTCCAGGTGGCACCTTTTGGGTGAAATGTCTTTTTTTTTGTGTGTGAATATTCACAATTCTTCCTGTGATAAATGTTATTTACACTATTTGTGTTTGTATTGGTATCAAATTGAGTTCTTGTAGAGCTTTCAGGATACAAAATGAAATGTTGGGGAATGTTACAGCTTTTTAAAACTTACTTTTTAAATTTATCCTCATCTGCAGGTTCAGTGGTCTCCCCATAATGAAACCATCCTGGCCTCCAGTGGCACAGACCGCAGGCTAAACGTTTGGGACTTGAGGTAAATCCCAAATTCTTCAAAATATTACTGACTAACTGCATCACACCTCAAAAAAACCCCAACCAATCCTCACCTTTTCTCTTTTTTTTCCTTTTTTTTTTGCAGTAAAATTGGAGAGGAACAATCCCCTGAGGATGCTGAGGATGGTCCCCCAGAGCTCTTGGTGAATCTTTTCACTCTCATTAATTATTTTCACTTATTACTCACCCTGCAATGCAAATTTCAAACCATTCCCCTGTTTTTCCCCCAATCCCAGTTTATCCATGGTGGTCACACTGCAAAGATCTCGGATTTCTCCTGGAATCCCAATGAGCCCTGGGTCATTTGTTCTGTATCAGAAGATAATATCATGCAAGTCTGGCAAATGGTGAGTGGTTTGGGAAGGTGCAGGTGGGTGATGGGGTTGAAATTCCTGGATTTCAGCATTCCTGCTTTTATTTACAGCCCTCAGAATTACCCAGTTTGTAACACATCTCTAAGTTTTGTTCTTGGCTGCTTTCTGTGTAGTTCTTATACTTGAAACTCATCTGTGAGTCTCGCACTGGACTCACCTTTAGCAGATTCCTTTTTACAGGACATTTTTTCAGACCTGCTTTTATGGATAAGGTTGTTTGTGTTGCTGCTTTGATGTAAATCAGGGATGGGTGATCCATATCTGCAAATAAAAAAATGAGCAGAACTTCCTGGGGGTGCAGTCCTGTCCAGAGGGGTGGGGAATCCTCCCTGAGTGTCTCCATCCCTGTCTTGCAGGCAGAGAACATCTACAACGATGAAGATCCCGAAGGAAGCGTGGATCCAGAAGGTCAAGGATCCTAGATGGCAACTTCCCCCTGGTTTTAGTCTTTCTCCTTCTCTTCCCTCTCAGCCCTGAGATTGACTTAACACTGGTTTTGAGACACACACCTTGACTTTGTGTTCAGCCATCCTCCTGTAGATCCCATCGCAGCCTTTTCCACCCACCACCCAAAAAAGAAAATTAAAAAGGGCTCAGCCCCCTCAGCCAGGTCCCTGCTGTGGCTCCTCGGCCAGAATTCCTACAGCTGCCTCCTTTATTGGTCTGGCTGTCCCTTTTTAACTGCCTTCATCACACAGCAAGCTTGAGATTAGTTTTGTTTCTCTCTTTTGCTTGCTGCAGCCACGGGCTTTTGCCTAATTTAAACAAAAGTTCAATTGGCAGAGCTGCCCGAGTGGGCTTGAGCCAACAGAGATGATCCAAGTGTTAATCCCCTGACAGCTCAGAAATGGTGTGGAAGGTCTTGTCCTCCTCAGTACAACTCAGAAACCTTGGAATTCCTTTAGTTATCTGTACTTTGTGGCTTTTTCTGCCTTTGCAGATACAAGACTTGCAAGTTCTGACTTGAACTGAAATTTTTTCCTTTTTTTTTTTATTTCTTGTCTCTCCTGGCAGTTCTGAGTTTTTCATTTTTCCGTCCTTTCCCTTTCCTCCCTCCTGCTGAGTGCCAGCAATTTGGTTTTAGCTATTCCTGCAGAGCCTCTCCCACCTCCCATGTTTTTTTGCTCTGTTGTGTGTTTCTTGAGCTGTGTTTTCACATAATGTTTCTTTCCTTTCTGTGAAATGGTTTTTGAAACTTGGGGGAGCCCTCAAGTCGTAAAAGGTGTTTGTTTGTACCAACGGGTGACCCCAGTGCCCTCAGCAGCCTCGGCAGCTGGTGGAAAACAAATGAATTGTGGATAAACTCACTTTTTTTAGGAGTTTAGTCCTCGACCACAAGGTCCTGCACGTCTTCCACTCGGGTGTCCAGTGCCACCAGCAGCCTGTTCTCTCCATCTCCTCGTGACTAATTGAGTGTAATTCTTCAGTTGGAATAAAGTTTTTCTACATAAATGCTGCCAAGTTTGAGGAGTTTTGTGCTTTTTCTGCTTTTACTGCTTTGTTGAGGATATTTTCAGGGAGTGAATGTGGTCTCTGCCTATGTGTGTCCATGAGGTTGGGTGCTGGTAGAGATATTTTTTAATTTTTAAGACATCAAATTGGATATTTCTCCCCTTCTCATTTCTGCTGCTTTGTGAAATAAATTAATGAGCACTTAAACAATTGTTCTTCCCCTCAAGCCCTGCTGCTTTCTGCATTTTGGCTCTGCCTTTAGCCCTTTCCACAAGTGTTTTTTGTTATCCTGCAGCACGATTTTGACACAAACACCTCAGTCTGACAGACAAATCTGGGCTTTTGAGGTGCAGCTCTGAGAGTGAAAAGGCTCCTTCAACTCTGACCTTTTATTTTCAGTGTGAGACTCGATATAAAGTGGAAACCTCTTCCCCACCACCTCCTTTCTGTGGAGCATGTCCCAGTACAGCAGAAACTCTTGAAATACAAAAGAAAATCCTCTTCAAAGGAGAAAGCTTCTCTTACATGTAAACTTTAAAAGTCAACCCCCCCTAACACCAGCTTCCAGAACTTTCTGAACAAGACAACATTTTCCTGAACACAGCAAAACATCAATCAGTTATTCCTCATCCATATCCTTTGTTCAGCACAAGGATTGTTTGCTCTGCTCCTCTGGGGAAAAGCAGTTTTACTACAAGAGCAGCAGCACCTGGGGAAATACCCAGGGACAGGATTGGTGTTCCCAGCTCCAGGCAGCTGCTGCACATCAGGCAGGGTAAAGCAGCATGAGGAGATGTCCCTTGCATCCTCTGTCCACTGGTTTTTGCTACAAAGAGGAAAATTCTGTGGTTCTAAGAGTCCTGCTCTGCTTTTTCCTCCGATTTGCAGAGGTGGCCGTAGATTTCTAAGCAGCTCCTGTGAGGGAAAAAAGGAAATTCAGGCTGTGGAATATTTACATCAATGCTTTGGCAGGAGAAAAGAGGGAGAAATGTTCTTTTCATAGTAGGGCAGAAAAAGGAATTGGGAAACACTTCAAGGGGCTCAGTCCGTGATCTCGAACGTGTGGGCCCAGCCCAGCCCTTCCAGAGCCCTTGGCAAACAGGGATTCACAGAAGGGAATGTCATTTTTGGGGGGAGCTCATGGAAAAGGCAGCTCAGAGCTGCACTTAACTCTGAGCTCCCCGGAGCAAATGTGAGAGCTCATTGAAAGGTGTCACTTCCAGGAATGGCAGTTTGTAAATTCCAGGAGCTACACTGCTGAATTTGGGATTCAGTGTTGGGCTGGGGTTTAGAAAAACCCAGGCTGCAAGGACAGGGTGGTGTTGGGATCTGGGCTGAATCCTAAATGCAGTTTGTCCCCTTGGCTGAGAGCTCATCCCTGTGCTGGGATAAAAAACCTTTGGGGTAGGGAATGTCCTCCTGAGGTGTTTGGGTGGAGAAGGGGAAAAAGGAATGCTAAAGAAAATCACACGCAATGAAGACCTGAGTGAAACCAGGAGAGAACAGCTCCAGCACCCCCAGCAGGGCTTCCCAAAGCCAAACCTCAGCTCCTTTCCACACATCCTTGAGGAAACTACCACTGCAGTTCCCTCACCTGCTTCTTGGGAAGCCACTCCACTCCTCTGTGGGAGTTTCCAGCAAATCCCTCTTTGCTGCTGTGCAAAGGAGCTGGAATTGCTGCTGGGGAGCAGGAGCAGGAGCCTGTGCTGTCTGTGAACTGTGGGCTCCTTCTCAGCATCCCTCTCCTCCTCCCCAGCATCCCTCTCCTCCTCCCAGCCCCTCTGCCCCGCAGGGATGAGACCCAAACTCACTTGTAGATGGAGAGCTCCCGATGGAGGCTGGTCCTGAGCTCCTCCAGCTCCTGGTTCTTGCGCTGCTGGAGCTGGACCCCGTTCTTGAGCTCCTTCAGCCTGTCCTCCAGCTCCTCCACCTGCTCCTGCAGGGAGGAATGAGTGCGTAGGTGAGGGAGGGAGGAGCAGCAGTGATCCCCTGCTTCCCTCACTCTCAGGGATCTCCCTGCCCAGCCACCCTCTTTAAAAACCTCTGCAAAAAACCCTTTGTTCTAACACAAAAGTGGGGATTTAGGCTGGGCTGGGCTGTGTTTTGTCCTCAGGCTTCTCCTGGCTGCTCGATTGTGTCCCCTGAACTACTTGGTGTGTGTTTTGAGAAGCTGCCAGAGCTGTATAAACCCGTGAGTCAGAAGGAGATAAATGAGGAATTTGGGAAAAGGAAAATGTGGAGGCGCACCAGGGGTCCAAAAGACCCTGGAAACCCAAGGCCAAGCCATGGTGTGGGTGCTGGTGGTTCTGATCCCCATCCCAGCAGGGAGAAGCTGTGATGGAAGGGCAATGGCACCTTCCAGAAACTGCTGGGAGGAGGCAGCCACTGCGAGCCGAGAACAGAGGGTGTTGAAAGGGGGGAGATTAATTGTGGAGCCTCTTTGCCAAATGTGCTCTTGGAGATATTGAATTGCCTTGTCCCTCAGGCCAAAGGGATGCCTGGCCCAGCCAAATAACCCTCCCAGGAGGCAGCCTGGCCTGGGGCTCTGGGGACATGGGTGAGACCCTTCCTGGCAGCAGGAAGGGCAGAACCTGCCCCAGCAGGAGAGGGATTTGTAAGAAAAGCCACCTGTATTTAAAACTGTCTTTTCCAAGGGTCTTGGCTCAGTCCTGTGCTCAGAGGAAGCGTCTGGTTCCTCTGAGCTTTGGGAAGGAAATCTCCCATCCCTTCCACCTCATCCCTGGAACCATTTCTGAGGGGCCAAAACCAAGTGAATACATTCAGGTGAAACCTATTTTCCAAGCTGGGTGAAGCCCCGAGCTTTCCCACCACATCTTTGGGTTTGCCTTCTGCCCAGGGGCTGCTGTTTCACCTGCTCCATGCCAGGGTGTGGGGTAATTTTGATTCCAACCAGCAGGAGATATTCCACATCCTCCCCATCCTCATCCACCCCATTTCCCTGGGCCCTACAAACAAACCCCACAGCCAAACATTTCCCTGGATGCCAAGCACAGCTCCCACTCTCCAAAAAGGACGGAGCAGCGCCCTTTGGGACTCGTACCCGGTACTGCCCGACCTCCTCATCCCTTTTCTGCTTGACCAGCACGATCTGCTCCTCCAGGCTGCGATTCTGCAGCCTCAGCCGGCTGACCTCACCCTGCAAGGGCCTCAGGGCTTCCTTCATGCCCTGGATCTCCCCCTGCATCTCCTGCAGAGCCTTGGCCCCGGCCTCGCGCCGCTCCAGCAGCCGCAGCAGCTGCGGCTCGTAGTGCTCCTCCAGCCCCCGCCGGCTCTGGGCCACGAAGCTCTCGAACTCCAGGGACAGCCTGCGGCTCTCCTGCAGGTAGAGGTTGTCCTGCCGGCAGGGAGGAGCCTCCAGGCGCTGCCTCAGAACTTCCTTCTCCTTCTCGCAGGTCTCCTTCAGCTGGGACAGCTCCCCCGAGAGCTGCCCCGCCTGGCTCTGCAGCTCGCCCTGGTAGGCGGCGTGCTGGGACAGGTCGTGCCGCCGGCTCTCCAGCTGGTACTGGCAGGCCACGCATTCCTTGGTCACCTTGAAGAGTTTCTGCTTGATCTGGCGGATCTCATCCCGCAGGTTGTCCCTCTCCAGCTCCACCTTGGCCAGCAGCCTGCAGGCAGCCTGGATCTCCTCGTGGGCATGGCGGATCTCCTGCAGCGCCGGCTCGCGCAGCTGGGCCAGCTCGGCGATCAGGCCGTCCCTCTCCCTCTCCAGCTGCTCCACGATCTCGATGCACTCCTGGAAATAATTCCCCAGCTCTTCCAGGGTCAGGCACTGGCGCTCTGTGGCATCAGCATCCAGAGGGCAGCCTGCTCCCTCCGTGTCCATGTCCAGCGGGATCCCTGCCCCATCTGCGCTCTCTGGGATCCCTGCCCTGTCTGTGTCCATGGCCAGTGGGATCCCTGTCCCACCTTCATCCACATCCAGCGGAATTCCTGCTGCATCCTCATCCTCTGGGATCCCTGTCCCACCTTCATCCACATCCAGCGGAATTCCTGCTGCATCCTCATCCTCTGGGATCCCTGTCCCACCTTCATCCACATCCAGCGGAATTCCTGCTGTATCCTCATCCTCTGGGATCCCTGTCCCACCTTCATCCACGTCCAGCGGAATCTCTACCCCATCCATGTCCAGTGGGATTCCACTCCCATCTGCGTCCACGTCCAGCGGGATCCCAGCCCCAGCTGCCCCCTCATCCAGCTGAGTCCCTGGTGTGTTTATCTCCGAGGAAGGATCTCTGCTGGCAGCCTGCAGCTCCTGCCTGGAGTCTGGGCTGCCCCTGTGCAGGGGTTTAGATCCGTTCCCTGCTGGATCCAACGGGCTGTGAGGACGTTCTGGGTGTGGAGCAGCTCCTTCAGCTGCTCCCTGTGGGGCTGGGGATGCTCTGGCTTCATCCAGCTGCAGCTCTGGAGGGGGCTCGGGCTGTGCCATCAGGTCCCTGGGAAGGAGAGGGGATGTGAAGCAGAGCAATGAGTGTAACAGGTCTGAGCCTTCCTCCCCACCCTGTGAGACCCCAGAGCCAGGGGCTCCCACCATGGCCCTGCTGCTGTGACCATCCCAGTGCCACCCACACAACTGTCCAAAACAAGGAAGGAAAACCTCATTAAAACCCTATTAAAGTGCCTGACTGCCACGGAGGAGGAGTGAGCGATGCAAACCCAGACCCCAAACCCAAGAACTGCTCCCATGCCAACCTGTCGGGACCAATCCCTCCAGCGGCACCGTGCGAGCACTCCCTGGAAAACTCGCCGGGATTTTCTCGGTGTGGCATAACCTCACGGCACGGGAATGCGCTGCTGGAAGCCCAGCAGGCTCCGGGATGGCTGAGACGGAGCAAACCCCGCACGCAGAGCCCCGGGCGAGCGGCAGCGCCCGCAGCGGGAGCCGCTTTGCCGAGTCATCCGACCCCGGCATTGTCCCCACCTGCGGCTGCCACCGCCAGACCCCGGCTCTGCCTTCTCCCGGCCGCTCTTTGGGGTGGGATGGACTCGACAGCGCCCGGGCATGAGCCGGGGTTTTCCTGCTGCCGCCAGGAGCCGGTGGGATCGGTGGGAGGATGCTCTCACCTCTCGGCCACTCTGCTGAGCTCATGTCTCGTCATTCCCTGAGGAATGAGCGCAGGCTGGCACTCACAGGCAGCCCTCGGCTCGGAGCAACGGCTTTGAGCAAAGAACTGATTTTCCCCGATAGTTTCTCTCCTAATAAGGCAGTTTTCGGCACTGCTGACACATCGCAGCCTCGGACGCAGCGGCCGGCGGCTGGAGAAGGGGCAGCCCCTGCAAAGGTGGGGAAAAGGCTCCTCTGCCCCCATTTTCCTCGCCCTCCCCGCTGCCTGTGCTTGTTTTTGGAAGTTCTTGGAGCCGCTTGGCACGGGCAGGACGGGAGGGGAGGGCGCCGTGCCCTGCCTGCCCAGCGGGCCGGGGGGGCTCTGTCCCTCCCACCACCCCTCACCCCAGAGCCCCCCAAAACTCCTGCGTGCCCCAGAGGGACTTTCCCCCCTACCTGATCATTCCTGAGCGTGTCAGGAATGCTGAACCCCCGATCCGCCCAGCCCATCCCTGCCCCCTCGCCCCCCACCTCGCCGAGGATCCCGCACCCCACGGGACCCCCCCGGAGGATCCCGGGCCGTTCCTGCCCAGCCCGGGTGGGCTCTTACCTTCCTCCCCCGGAGCCCAGCGCCGCCGGCTCTGCGCTGCACATGGGCTTAGCATGGGGCGGAGAGGGGTTATTAATAAACAGCGCTGGAAATCAGACTCCCCGGAGCAGCCGCTTCCCCCGGCCACCGCCTGCAGTGCCAGCTGCGGCCGCTGCCTTCCTCCGCCCCGGGGAGGAGGAGGAGGAGGAGGAGGAGGGCGGGGAAGGCCCGGCTGGCTGCATCCCTGGCAGAGGCAGCCGCAGGGACGGGCTGCAGCCAGCCCGCAGCCCTGGGGAGCAGCCCCCATCCCGCCCCGGCTGCTCCCAGCCCTGATTTATGGCCGAGCTCGGTTTTGTGGCCTCTCCCTGAGCCACTGGAGGATCCGCGGGTCTCCATCCCGCCGGGATCCTGGGCAGGCTGGGATGGGGATCATGGGGTGGGGATCGTGGGGTGCCTCGGTGGGGTCCCCCGGGGCTGTGGGGTTTGGCTGCGGTGGGAGGGGAAATGCCAGAGGATGCGGCTCGGGGCCCCCAGATGCCCCGGGGGGATGGAATGGGATTTGTGAGGCTGCTGGCAGCACAGTGCTGCACTCCCCAGGTGTGGATTATCCATGGATTCAGTCCCAATATCTCGGGGTCCTTTCTACGCCCCACAAACCCTAGCAATGGCAGAGCACAGCCTCTGCTTCCTCTTCCGCCCCAGAACCGATCCCTGCCACCCTTTCCCCTCTGTTTTGGGGATGCAGAAGGCGACATTTCTCTCTGCAAAGGCCCGTGGTGGCCGTGGTCACACTCCTGGGTGTCCAACAGCGACACTTAGCTTCCCACCTCTGCCCACCCACAGCTCTTCCCTCCCATGGTGCCCATCCATATTTTCCCCACTCCGTGGATCCTAAACCCACATTTATCCATCATATCGCCAGCAAACATTCATCTAAACCCCCAATTTTAGATATATTTTGCCGCGTGGGCGTGGCTGCATCATCCTGGGGTCACCGTTTGTCCTGCTGCTGGTGGTGGCGGTGCCCCCCGAGCCTACCTCTGCCCGCTCCCTCTCCTGCCGTGCCCAGGAAGTGGCACTCGGCTCTCAGGAAGTCTCCGCTTGCCGTGCCCCAAAAGCCGCCAGCAGCGCCCAGCGCAGCGTGCGACACCGCCGGGGCCACCCCGCCACTGGCACCGTCACCTTGCCCATGGCTCGCTGGCCACGGGGCAGAAATCAGATTTAAAATAACAGCGCTGGTCCATCCTTCGGGAACAGAGCTTTAAAAGGAAAAGGGAGATTTGAGTGGGTTTTTTTTTTCTCTTTTTTTTTGGATCCCGTTGCTTTTTTCAGCGCGACACACCTTCTTTTTCTCTCTTTTTTTTTCCATGAAGCGCCTCTATTTTTGACTCAATCGGAGAGGAATGCTGTTAATTCGCACAAGTTGGGTGTAAAAATATCTATCTAAAGCCGCGACTGCCAAGGGGAGAAACCTGCGGATCGCACGGGCTGGGTCCAACAACCCTTGTAGGGCCCGGAGGGGACAATGACAGCGGCGAGCCCGGGCTGGGCTTCATCTGCTGAGCTGCCAAGGGCAGGGTGGGGAGTGAGGAGCCTCAGCTGTTCCCCGTAAGCGGATACCCCGGCCCAGGCCCCGGCACGGGGATGTTTTGTGGATATAACCAGGCAACAGCCGGCTCCGGTGTCCCCGGTGTCCCCGGTGTCCCCGGCAGAGCCGCGGGCACAGCTGGGGCCGGGCGGTGCAGCGAACAAGGCGGACTTTGCTCCGGTAAACAGAACCGGCGGGGCGGCACCGGGGCGGCCAGAGGCGAGGGAAAAGGCAGGAGAGAGCTGGAGAGACGGAGGGTTTGAGATGCGGCGTGAGAGGGGCGGTGGGGGGCAAAGAGCGGCTGCACCCCCTCTCTGGTGCCCTGGGGCTGTCTCTCCTTTCCTGGTGGACTTTTCCTTCCCGTCACGCTCGGCAGATCTGCCCCGAGGGCAGGGACCCGGTGGCACCGCGGTGGCACCAGCCTGGCACTGCCACGGCAGCTCCGTCCCCGTGCAAAAAAACCCAAAAAACCCCAAAAAACAACAAAAAAGCCTTCTGGATTTCAGGATTTCAGACCCTCGTGTTGTGGATGTGTAGGAGAGGAGTGAGTTCGGTGATGAAAAAACACTGAAATGTTCCAAATCAAGAGTTTCACGAGAAATGCAAATGCCCGGGTTCAGGCGCTCATTCTGAGTTTCTGAAATGCATCAATGCCCTGAGAAAGAACATTTTCTCCCGATCTTTGCGCGATCTTTAGGGACAGGCTGGAAGCACCAGCCCGCCCTCGGGGCTCCGGCAGTGCTGGGGGTGTCCCAGAGCGGGATTCAGCTCCCGGGGGGATCCTGGAGCGGGGCTCCCGGGCTGCGCCGTGCCCTGGCTCGCTCTGTTTGCCGAGGGCGCGGGGGGTGCCAGATCCGGCCCCTGGAGTGCGGGAGCTGCAATCTGATCCCAGGGGAAAGTGTGATTCATCCCTGGAGCCGGGAGCGCTTCCAGGGAAGGTCCCGGCTCCGAGGGCGGTGGCACCGTGTGCCGCTCCTGCGCTGCCCTGCCCTCGCATGGTGCCCCCGGGGTCCCCTGTGACTGCCTGGGGGGATTCACCCAGGTTTGAGGGGTTGGATGCCACTCTCCCCTAGGGAACAACCTGGTTTGCTTCGCCTCGTGCCTCAGTTTCCCCAGCTGAGAGCTGGAGAGGGAGGGGAGGTTGCCCAGCAGGGATGGAGGAGGAGGAGGAGTGGAACGTGGGCATGTGCCCAGCTGGGGCAGGGATGAAAGGGGAGCCCAGAGGCGCCGTCTGCCCCGCAGGGACCTTGGGATCTCCGCGGCAGCGGGGCCAGCCCGTGCCCGGTGCCACAGGCGCCGGCGGCTTCCGCTTATCTGGGTCCTGCCGGGTCCTGCGGGCTCCTGCTGGGTCCTGCTGGGTCCTGCTGGGTCCTGCTGGGTCCGGCTGGGTCCGGCTTTCCCTGCCCGGAGGGGGATGAGGAAACTCCCAGCAGCTCCTCAGGGAGACCCCGGCCCGGCCAGGGCAGCAGAGGGGCTGGGGGTGGTTCCAGCTGCGGGGATTCCTGGAGCGTGTCCGCTCCCGCATCCCGCTCGGATAACGGGATTAAACCTCTGCCTGTCCCGGCAGCTCCCCCGGCACCCCGGGGTGTCACCTGTGTCACCCCCGAGGGGGTTTCACACCCCAGGCCGGTGCTGGCACTCGCTGTCAGCCCTGGGGACAGCTCTGATGTGTCCCTGGCATCCCACACGGCACCGAGGCTGTGCTGACATTCCCCCGGGCTTTTCTCTTCCTGGCAATGTTCAGGATGCTCACACAGGAGCGAGAGATGCCTCTTGTGGCCGCCTGTCCCTGTCACCACGACACGGGTGATGCTCCTGGGCTGTGCCGGAGCTGCCCCTCCAGCGTGGGGGAGCTGGGAAGGAGAGACCCGAATTTCTATTTATTCATCCCATTCCATGTGCCCGACCCCTGAGCAAGGACATCAGCGCTTCCCTTTCCCGTGACATTTTTAAAACCCATTTTTACAACTGAGCTGATTCACCAGCAGTCCCCGTGTCCCAACGATCGCCAGCGGGGTCACCGCGGCCCGGGCTCCGCGCTGGCTTTTTCCATGCCCTGGGGCAAGAAACGAGGAGCAGGAGGGGTTTGGGGCCAGCAGCTCCTGCTCGGGGCACCCACGGGGCTCCGAGGGATGCGGGAGGACCTTGTCCTGGCGTTAATGAGTAATGAGGGAGCAGCCAGGGCTCCGTGTCCCCGCCAGGGGACGGAAATGGGGGCAGGGGAGGGATGAGCCCAGCCCGGCTGCAGGAGCTGCTGCGTCTGCTCAAGTGTGCGATGCCACCGCTGCCAGAGGATGGTTTGGCTGCTTTATTCTGGGTTTCACTTCCCAGGGGTCCCCATGTCGCCTGGGGGACGTGGCAGAGTCTCTGCCTCCCCTCCCCCAAGCCTGGGTGTGGTGGGAGCTGAGCTCTTGCTGTCCCCAGGAGAATCCTGCGATCATCCTGGCCCTGCCAGTGGAAATGAGTTACCAGCTGGGGACCCTGCTGGAGCTCTCTGGGAGATTTCTGGGCCTCTCCACGAAGTGCTGGAATTTCTAGGGCTGGGACAACCTTCCTCTTCACCTTCCTGCTGTGCTTCCCTCGCCCCTGTGATGGGAGCTCCCCCCGCAGTGTAACCGATCCTCTCCCCCTCTCTCACTGTGATTATTTGGACAATGCTCCATTGCTCTGTGCAGAAATATTTTTCAAACTGGTTCTGCTGCCACACGAGGAGAGGAAAGATGAAAAATGGGATTTTTTGGGGTTTTTTTTTGGACGCTAGTGACTCAGAAGTTGGAGCCAGCAGCAGAAAGTCAACACAAACACCCTAATTGGGGATTAGAATCTCCTCGGTGCAGCTCAGCTCCACGTGGGTCAGCAAAGCCCAGGGAGCAGTGACACTCTCAACCTTCATCCTGGAAAGGAATCCACCCCCTGGCACCATGGAGTGACACAGACGTGCCAGGAAATTTCTGCCCAGCTCCTCCCAGTGCTCATTTCAACCTTGAGTTTGGGTTCAGATGAGTGAAGGGGAGGGGGAATGTGAGGCAGGGACACAAATCTTGGCCTTTCCTCAGGCATCACCCCGGATTTGGAGCCAAATCCCCATCCCTGGTCACTGGTGCTCCTGGGAAGCAGCAGGAAGCTCAGGTTTGCACAAGATGCAAGAGCCTGAATCCCACAGGAGATGCTGATGTGCTGGGAAGCCTGAAGGATGGAGAGGCTTCTTGCTTCAGAAACCCTTCCAGGCATTTCCAGCAGCTGGCAAACTCCTCTGGGCGTGTGGCCAGGCCCTGGGAGCGTCCGGGAAGGATGTGGCTCCAACACAGCCAGCAGGAAACACAGGGACCCAAACCCCGGCAGGCAGGAGGGTGGAAATGCAGCAGGAACCCCCTGAGTTCTTGTTGGGATCCTTCCCTTGGCTTTGCCACCTTCCTGTCACCGACTTGCTGCTGCTCCAGCCCCGTCCCTGCTGTGCTGTTGTCCCCTCTCAGCTGGAACAGAGGCATGGAATGGTTTGTGTTGGGAGGAAATCTAAAACTCCTCTTGTTCCAAACCCCTGCCATGGGCAGGGACAGCTCCCACTGCCCCAGGCTGCTCCCAGCCCTGTCCAGCCTGGCCTTGGGCACTGCCAGGGATCCAGGGGCAGCCCCAGCTGCTCTGGGCACCCTGTGCCAGGGCTGCCCACCCTCCCAGGGAAGGATTTCTTCCTGAAATCTAAGCTAGATCAGATTGGAGTGGTCATGCTCCTGAGCAATGCCAGCTTGTCCTGGGCAGTGAAATCCTTCCCCAGAGCTGCTGTCTTTCCCAGGCAGCTCCTGGAGCTCTGCAGGCCTCAGGCAGAGCCTGGAGAGCCACGCCAGGAGGCTGAACCCCCCCTCACCCTGTGTCATTCCCTTTTCAGGAGCGGATTTGTCATTAGCAGCAGCAGCAGCGTGGCACAGGCTGCAGGCAGCGTCTCGGTGGCCTCAGGTGCGCCCAGGACGGAGCGTGGTGTCCCCCTGGGCGCTGCCACTGGCGGTGACAGGGCGAGTGCCACCCCCGGGGCCGCCAGGTGAGGAACCGGTGGCGGCTGCGGGATGGGAGGGCAAGGGCAGGACACGGCTGCCAGCTCCGGTTTCTCTCCCGGGGCCGGGGCCGAGGCCGGGGCCATCCCCCCAGGATGAGCGGACGCCGCCCCGGGATGACGATGCTGGAATTCCGCGCCGCTCTCGGTGTTTCTCCGTTTTCCTCCGCCTGCCTCCCGCTGATGCTCAGCACCTCGGGAGCGAACCACAGAGGCTCCCAAGGGCTGGCACCAACCCCGCCGTCCCCGCACCGCCCCCCGAGCGGAGAGCGAGGGGACAAAGCCGGGACCCACCGGGGAACGGGAAGAACACCTCGGGGAGCTCCGGCAGCCGCGGGAGTGACCCCGGTGGCACCAAGGGGAGGGTCCCCGGTCCCCACGCCCCCGGGGCCACCTGCGGGCGACGGGGGCGGGGGCCGGTGCGGGCGGAGCTCCCGCAGCCCGGCCCCGCCTCGCACAGAAACTTTCCGTCGGCGCCGGGCGCTCGGCGGGAGCCCGGAGCGGGGCCGGGGCTGCAGCCGGAGCCGAGCCGAGCCGAGCCGAGCCGAGCCGGGCGGGCCCGGCCCTATGGGCAGCGGCTGCCGGCGGTGCGGGGCGGTGCGGGGCGCTGCCCGCCGCGGCCATGTCCGCCGGGGCTGCACCTGCGGCGGGCGGCGAGCGGGACCCGGAGCGGGGCGGCGGCGGCGGCGGCTCGGCGGGGGCTCCCGGGGCTCCCCCCCGACGGAAGAAGGCCCGGGCGAACTCGCTGCGCCGGGCGTTCAGCTGGCTCCGGGGCCGGCGGCGGCCGCCCAAGGACGGCGGCAGCTCGGGAGGGACGGAGGGAGCAGGTGAGGAGCGGGCGGGGAGGTGGCCACGGTGGCACTTAAGGAGGGGTCACGGTGGTGGCCGCAGCGGAGGTGGACGAGGAGATTTCAGAGGTGTCGAGGCGGTGGCCAGGTGGCGGCCGAGGAGGGTCACGGTGGTGGCCACAGTGGGGTTGGAGTGATGGCAGAGCGTTGAGTGGCGGCCGTGGGAGTGGGCAGGAGGTGTCGGGGTGGTGTTCACTACGGTGGGCAAGGAGGAATAAGGTTGGCGGCTCTGGAGGGCTCAGGGTGGTGGCTGAGGCGTTGTGGCAGTGGCCAAGGAGGAGTCACAGCAGTGCCCATGGAGGAGGTGGTGAAGGAGAGGTCAAGGTGGTGGCCGTGGAGGCCGAGGAGGTGTCACAGTGGAAGCCGAGGAGGGTCAGGCTGCCGACCATGGAGGCGGCCAAAGAGGGGTCCCCGTGGTGGCTGAACAGGAGTCGAGGTGGTGACCAAAGAGGGGACACAGGAGGAGCAGACGTGCTGGCCACAGTGGTGGCCGGGTGGGGTGGAGTTGCTGGCCGTGGTGGCAGCAGCGGGAGAAGGAGGTGGCAGTGGCGGTGGTGGCAGTGGCCGTGGTGGCAGTATGGTGGCAGTGGCCATGGTGGCCATGGTGGCCATGGTGGCCGTGGTGGCAGCAGGATGGATCCGGCAGTCCCTGGCACAATCTGGCCCCGGCCCCGAGGGCTGGTGCCGGTTCACTGGGTAGGTTCTCCTGCGCTGAGTCAGAAGGTCACTGGGGCTGAGGGAAATCTGGAGGGGTGCCAGCCGCTGCCACCTCCTCCTCCTCCTCCTCCTGGGCAGGGTGTTTGCGTGCTCCAGGTGTGGCCCTTCCTGTCCCAGATATGGCTCTCACCCCGGCCCCTCGGTGGCTGCTGCCTCTGCGGCCCGGTCACGTCCCTGCCACCCTGGCCAGGACAATCCTGCAGGGGAAGCTGCTCTGGGTCCCCTCTTGGCCATCCTGGAGCTGTATTTTGGGGATCCAAGGGCTCAGCCAGGGAGCTTTGGCAGAGCCATGGGTGCTGGCTTGTCTGGTCATGCTCCTCTCCTCAGCGCTCTTTTGGCAGCAGTGGATGTCCCAGGGAGGAAGGGATCACCCCAAAAGCCTGTCCCACCCCACACTGTCGGGGACACCGTCTGTGTCACACCCCTGCCCTCCCTGCAGGCACCTCTGGCAGGGAGGTTTTGGCTCTTTTGCCAAGGGAGAGGCCTCTTCTGCGTGCACCCGAGCACAGCAGGGTGTCAGCTGGGACTTTCTTCCTCAATTTGCTCCAGGGGGTGAATTTCCAGGCATCCGAGCCTGCGTGCTGTGTGGAGAAGCACACGGGGATCTGTGCTAGGACAGGAGTGGCCATGGAAAGGGAAAAGAGGCTTGGGAGGAGCTGAGCTCTCTCCTGGGCTGATCCATCAGATGCTGCTGGTGGTTCCTTCCCAGCCCTCCGTGTGTGGACGCCGCTGCCACAGCCCAGCACTGAAACCTGAGCAGAAAAAACGAGATGTGCCGGAGCATGTGATGTTCCTCTTCACGGCAGAAACGCCCCCAGCAGCTCTGCCAGCCCTTTTTTTTCCATTTTTTTTCCCCTTCCCCTGAAGTTGTACCGTTCACCAGCTAATCCTCAAAATGCCAAGTCACGGCCTGTCAGGGTCACAGCTCGGGGACCTCGCTGTGGCAGCTCGTGCCAGCCAGGGCTCTGTCACCGCACTGCCACCCTGCTGTCCCATCAGACACATCCAGGAGAGCTGTCCTGAGTGCCCACAGCCCGTGCTGGTGATGGAGGGGCCGTTCGGTGCCCCAGCCCTGGGGACTCTTCCCCTCCGTCTGCGCTTTTGCCATCCCACGGGACGGGAGGCGCCCCAAATTCCCTCGCATCTCCCCTGGTGTGCCGGGAGAAGCAGCACGGATGTGCAGCGGTTGCAGCTTGCCTGCGTGACTAAATCAGCCTCCCCGTGCGGTTCCAGCACGGAGAGCACGCCAGGAACCCCTCCCTGCTCCAGCGCCTCCGGCTCCGCTGCGGCCGCTGCGCCCTCGGGACGCCGCCGGCACACGCGGGGCTCCCGGCGTTTCCCCGTGGGATGGGGATGGCGTTTCCCCGGGGCATGGGGGTCAGGATGCTTCAAGAGGATCCCTGGAGGATGCCTCAAGGTGCTGGGCTGGGCTGTGGGAAGGAAGGAGTGTTAGCCCCGGGTGTTTTCTGGGGAGATCTGACCTGCCCGGGGGCAGCGCCGACATCACCAGCCGGGCTGGGAATTCTTCCAGACATCAGCTGGGAGCTGTGGGAGGGGAGAGGAGAGAGCTGCGGCGGGCTCTGAGTGCCCTCAGCTTTCCCTGTGTCCGTGTGCTGCTGGGGGAGCTGGATCAGGCCCGTGATCCATCACCCTGCCCTTGCCCAGGTGGGTTTGGGGCAGGGCATGCCTCACCATCCTGTGGTGGCTCCAAGGGATGGGAGAGAAAGAGAGAGAGAGAGAGAATCCATCCCAGGGCTCACTCCTGGGATCTGCCCGCTGTGCTGTGGGCTGGCATTGCTCAGCACTGAAATCAGGCAGAGGGAGGGTGAGAGCATTTCCACTTTGGATCAGTCCCGTGGGTCCCTGGCTATCAGCAATCCCATCTCTGGCTGCCCAAACCGCTGAGCTGCGAGCAAAGGCTCCCTAATCCCCCTCCTGGGCGAGCATCCGCCACCTCTGGGGGACACCAGCGCCTCTGGGAGGGGGGATGGATCCATCCCAGCTGGAATTGCATCCTCTGGATGCTGTGCCTTGTTGGGGTGGATGGGCCCTGCTGGCTGCAGGTGCTGTCGCTGTTCCAGCCGTGTTTATTTCCACAATAACCTTTGAGGCAGAGCAGTGATTAAGCCCCGGGGTGGGAGCTGAGCAGCTGGGCCGTGCCAAGGGTCAAACCCTGAGCAAGGATTTGGGGTACCTGGCTGTTGCCACTCCCTGGGCCGGATTTCTGGGTGCAGAGGTGTGAACACAGCTCTGGGATGAAGGATGAGCTGCTGCTGGGCTCCAGAGCTTTTAGTCTGTTTTTTTGGCTGCTGCTTTATCCAGCTTTCACAACATTCCTCTTAATTCCTTGATGAAGTAAAGGAATCGATGTTCCAGAAATATTAAATTAGGGTTGGCTTTTTTTTTTCCTTTTTTTTTTTTAATCTTTTTGATGCCAGCTTAGTCCAGCAGCAATGATTTCCTGAACTGGGGCGGGGGATAGGGATGTTAAAAATAAAGCTTTCAATGCTCACAGCTGCTTTGTAACAGCAGCAAGTGCTTGTTGGGACTGGGGATTTGCCATGTGCAGGGTGAGCAGAGGGTGGAGGGGCTGGGCTCTGCTGGAGATCGTGCTCAGTTCCTTCATGGAAAGGTTTTTTAAGCACTGGGAGGCGTTCAAGAAACAGCTGGACGTGGCACTCGGTGCTCTGGGCTGGTTGACAAGGTGGGGCTTGATCACAGGTTGGCTTTGATGATCTTGGAGGGTTTTTCCAACCTCAATAATTCCGTGATTCTGTGCTGGTGACATTTGATGCCACAGGGTGCACGTGAGCCCTGAAGGAAACGTGGGGCTGAGCTGTGGAATCTCCCCGGACAATTGTTTCCTCCATCCTCTGCTGCCACGCAGGGTTGGGTGTAAACACAGTCGAGGCCTGAGCTTGTCAGCTCAGGGGAGAGGGGAGAGCGTGGGGATTGCTCCTTGTGTGTGTGGGAATGAGTTTATTCATCTGCCAGAGGCACAGAGTGACACTTCAGCCAATGTGAGCAGCAGGAATCCCCTGGCTGGCCTGGCCTGGCACCGGGGAACAAAGAGAGGTGTGTCTGCAAGCACAGCCACTCCACCTGGAGACGACCGGGAGGATTTCTCCCGGGAATAACGTTCCATGAGATCCGATAAAGCGATTTCAGCGGGGTCGTGTTTCCCCCGTGGAAGGCAGCTCTGGTTTCATAAGACAATATCATCATTGACTCCAGCTCGGGCAGCGGTGGGAACAGAACCCGCTGCAAGGTGAAGAGCTGGGCAAGGATGAAGTGAAAAAACATTTCCCTGCCAAGCAGGAGCCAGAGCCTGGGGCTGGGTGTGCTGTGCATGGATAAAATCCACCTGACCCTGAGCAGGGAGCTGCTCTCCCTCCACCTCTGTGGGCTGGAGCTGGACCTGTCATCAGCAGAGCCGGCCTGGACTCCGGCTGCAGCAGGAAATCGTTTGAAACCCTTCTGGTTATGTATTTCTGTTAATGATTGGGGATCTCAAGTGGGGTTTTTGTGTTACCTTTGCCTCGCTGAGCTTTACTTCCCCGTGAGGGGAACAAGGGCTGAATTCCTTTCTCATTCAGGCAGCTCAGCTGCTGCTCTGTGTTTGCTGGGAGATGGGATCAGGTTCAGAAAACTCCAGAAGGAGTGGGTGAAACAGCAGGAGGGATGGATAGAGCACCAGGAGGGACAGATCTGCCCCCTGTGACAGCACAGAGGGGTCCCCACGCCTGGCCTGGCCTCTCTGGCCAAGGGAATGGGTGGCTTTGGGAAGATCAGATGTGCTCGGGGCAGTCACGCTGTGCTGAGCAGATCTGTATCTCATGAACAGCTTCTCTGCTGCTCCAAGCTCTTATCAGAGTTCTCTGGGTGAATCAAACCAGGGATTTCTGGCCTGGAGAAGAGATTCTGCCTGGAGTCAGCATCTCTGGCCCCCAGCTCTCCATGGGAGGCTGAGGGTGCTTCCCCTCCTTCCCCTCCCCTCCCTTTGGGCTGCACTGAGGTTCTGACAGGGAGCAGGGAATTGGGGTGCTCAGCTGTACCCCCAGGCTCCCTGAGCCAGATTTCTGCTCACAGCAGCATCAGCTCTGGGGTGCAGGATGAGAGCAGGCCCACCCTCAGATTTCAGGGGGTTGTGCCCTGAAGCAGCAAAGGGGCGGCTCAGTGGGGTCTGTGGGGGTGCTGGAGACCCCCTGCCGCTCCCAGCGCCCCAAATCCGGCAGGGACTGAACCGGGAGCTGCAGCTCCTCGTGGCTGTGAGTTGCCCCATCACTCGGTATTTTTGGCACGCGTGGGCCCCGCGGGGTGCCCGGGGCCGGCTCCCTCCCGGAGCTCTGCCGGCACAGCCCGGGCTGTGCCCGGGGGCGGGGACGCCTCGGTGGCCGCGTTCCCTGAGCAAGTGCTGGCACGGAGGGAGGGAGGGAGGGAGGGAGTCTGTTTTGGGAGTGGAGGGGGAAGCGTCTCCCTGGATCTGGGGCAGGCTCCAGCCTCCCTGCTTCTCCCAGGGAGGGAAAGACAAGAGCTGCACAGGGAAATTTGTCCTGGGGGCTGCAGAGGAGCCCCTGGGGCACTGGGGAGGGGTCTGAGTGGCACACGGGGGGTTCATGTTTTGGGATGGACATCCCAGAGATGCTGAGAGGTGCTGGGCAGTGGGAGGAAGCCTCATCCCAGCCTGGAGATGCCCCTGGCTGAGCCGAGGAGAAATGCTGTCCCACAGTCACTGGGCACAGATCAGTCCCTCTGATCTGCTGCTCTTGTGACCATTGTTTGTTTCCTTGTTTCCTCCCCGCTGCCCCAAGGTGGAAAGGCTGTCCTGTGAACAGGAGTGGAAAACAGGGAATATTTTCCCACTGGATCCCCTCATCTCCCACAGCAGATGGGGCAGCAAACCCACGGGGACAGTCCCTGCCCAGCTGAGCGTGCTCTGGGCACCCAACCAAGCTGTGGAGGAGCTGAACCATCAATATTTCCATTGCTGAGGAGAAGACTGAAGTCCAAAGATTAATTCGGTGCCGATCACCTCGGGAGGTCAGGACAAAGCTGCTGGTTGATCTTTAATTTTTTCCTTTCTTTCTTGCACCACCTCCTCGGTTTTGTGCCTTTCCCACAAAACCCTCCTTCCTATTTATCCCAGCCTTTGATGAATCACCTAAGGAACATAAACATTGCCAGCAGGAATTGCCCACCACTGCCTGCCTGGCTGACCCCTCCCTGCCCTCGCAGCATTTAATGTTCTAATTAAAAACCAGGAGGGAAAAGTGGCCTTGGGGAAGGGGCCGTGGAGGGGCTTGGCCGGGAGGTGTGGGCAGCTTTTGGAGCAGCAATTCCCATGGCTTTTCCCTGCTGCTGGAGCAGGGAGAGGCTGAGGTGCCCGGGAGAGGGCACGGGAAGGTGCCGGCAGTGTGAGCAACGTGCTCGTGACTCGCCCAGAGGCAGGAGGGGCCGTGGGGAGGGCACCGGGGGCTGCCACCCACGCCAGGCTGCGTGGGGCTGGCATGTGGCTGCTCGCCCCGACTTTGGGCAGCGAGCAGGACCCAGCCCGTGGCCTCGGGCGCTTTGTCCCAGCCTTGCTAGTCCTGTCCTAACCTTGGCCGGGCTGGGTGAGGTCTCCCAGGGGACCGAGGGGGGAGGGTCGTAGTGGCTTTTGGAGCTGGGGACAGCTGGAAGTGGCGGCAGCGTGGCGAACTCCAGCGAGGTGCGAGCGCGGCTGGAGCAGGGATCCCTGCGCCGCTCTCGCCCCGCTCGGGGATGTTTGGCCGCCGGGGCGTCTCCCTGAGCCCGCTCAGCCTCTCTGCATCACCCAGGCATCCCCGGCGGAGGGATGGGGCTGGGAGGGTGCTGCGATCCGCCGGCTGATCCCGGCAGGCCCCTCCTCTCTGCCCGCACCATTGGCTCCGGCACGGCCGCCTGCGAGCGCTCAGCTCCGCCGGGGCCGGAGCGATGGGAACGGGCGGCTGAGCGCCGCCGTCTGCCGGGGCCGCCCGGGCCACGCCGGAGCCCGCTCGGCTCGGCTCGGCCATGTAGCACCGCGGTGCCCTCCACCCGGCCGCGGTGGAGGCGGCGGCGGCCTCATGGGCAACGCGCACCGCAAGAGGAGCCCGGCGGGCAGCAAGCCCGGCTCCTCCTGGCCCTTCGGCCGCGCCGGGAAGCCCAGGGCAGGTAGGAGCCCTGGGGACACCTGGGGATGCGTGTGGGGATCCCCGCGCCCGGAGTTGGAAGGGGTCGCGCTGGGAAAGTTCGCTGCTGGTGTTCGGCTGGGCAGGAGAGGGGGTGAGGGGAGGGTTCGCTGTGCCCTCCCGGTGCTGGGGGGTGGGATCGGGCCCCGAGCTCGGTGTGGGGCTGGGGGAGCCCCACTGGCTGCGGGCAGGGCTGTGCCGGGGAGCAGCCGCGGGCTGGCTGCGCTATCGGGACGGGATCAGCTGAATTAGTTACTGATTTGTTTTCCAAGTGGGATCCCAGCGCTGCCAGCGTCGCCTTCCTCCCCAGCCCCCCGCTCCCATCCCGTGCCTCGGGGATCTGGGAGTGTTTGCAGGGGCTGCTCCCACCTCGCTCTGCGCCTGTCTGTCTGTCTGTCCGTCTGTCCACACACCGATTGCCCCGCTGCTTTTATGCTCCGTCTCCATGGATGCTGGAAAGTCCAGCAGGAAGCAGGGACCGAGATCTTTCCTGCAGGGACCAGGAGCAGGGAAAGGGTCCCACGCCAGGCTGCACCCACGCGTGGAGCTGTGAACCCCGTGGGGTGCCTGGAGAGCTCCCTCCGTGGTTCCTCCATCAGAGCAGGGGGTGCCAGCAGGGAGGGTCTCTCGCAGTAACATCGTCCCCATCCCGGGGCTGCTGACTCTCCCACCGTTGTCATTAAACTGTCCCTGTGTCCCCAGCCCAGCCCGAGGCAAGGAGGAGCCTTGGGAGGGACAGGGGCAGGGTCACAGGAGCAGGTTAGCAGGACCCCGGGGTAACTGGGGGGTTTTCCCCACCAGCCCTGTGGGATCTTTGGCCCTGCTGTCCCTCCTGCTCTGCTCCCCTTTACAGGCAGCAGCCAGCCAGGTGTGAGAGCCCTGGGTAAAAGGGCCTGGAGTCAACTCTGCACAGGTCTGGGGACAGCACTCGGAGCAAAACCATCCCAGAGCTGGGGCCTGGCATGGGGAGACCCCACAGGTGCACAGGCGGAGGGTGCAGGAATGTCCTGGCTGAGAACATCTGCTCAGTGCATGGGGAAACTGAGGCAGGAGGTCACGCATCACCCATGGCCGTGCTGGGACAGCACCTCCTTCCCTGCAGGCTCTCCACATCCTCCTGTGGGTGGCTGCAGGCTGCAGGTCGTGCTCTCCGTGCAGGAAGGGCTCGGTGCCATTGGCCAGGCTGGGCTGGAGCTGCGATCCCCGGCGCATCCTCACCCTTTCCACGTGCCGTTCCTGCCCTGACCTCCATCTCCTCTCCATCCCTGCCAGCCTCGCCTGTCCCGTGTCCATCCCGAACCAGGACCGTGCCTCCCTCCCCCAGGGCTGGCTGGGGGAGCCCTGCTCCATCTCGGATGCCCCGGAACGGGCGGGATGTGGGACCGGCACAGCCGGGGCAGATCCCGGGAGGCGAGGGCTGCCTCTGGGGCCGAAGGCCGTGGGGTGGAAGGTGCTGAGAAAACATGGGGCGAGTTGTGTTTGTTCTCTGCCACGGCTCCATGGCAACGGCGCGGCGGCCACAAAGCCAAAGAATTTGCATTGTGTCGCTTCAGCGTTTCGGAGGGCGCAGCCGGGATCACCGGCTGGGGGCAGGGTGTGCCGGGCCCCGCCGCCGCTGCCGTCTCCCCCTGCACGACCCCGGGTGCCTCTGGATTTTGGGCCGGAGAGCAATTGCACATGGCGGGCGGCTGGAGCAGTGTCCCCAGCTCCTGTCCCTTGGGTGACTGGCGGGTTCATTTGTCCCCGCCGTGCCCGGTGTTGGCGCACCAGGCCCGGGCAGGGGCTGGCAGATGGTTTCGTGCTTGTGCCATGCGTGCAGAGGTGTGGGCACCGCCTTTGGGTGCTGAGGGGACAGAGCAGGGGTCCCCAGGGACAGGGTGGGCACAGCCGAGGGCTCCGGGGTGGCCCACCCAATTCTGCCCACCGGCGCCAAACCCACGCACCCCGTGCTCGCTTCCCCGTGCCAGAGCAGGGCCTGGCTTGCTCCGGGGGCATCCCCGGCCTCTCCTCCGTGCCGGCGGAGGTCCTTGAGCCCCAGGGAGACCGAAGCCTCTTATCGCCTCCTTATCGGGACTCCCCGCCGGGCCCTGCTGAGTCAGGGCGCAGGAACGTGGCTGCTGGCCAGGCTGCGCCCCGCGGAGTCAGCGGCGATGGAGCTCTGGGTGCGGGGTCACCCGGCACCAGCCTCCCCTCGGTGGCCGCTGGGAAAAAATAATGGAATGGTTTGATTTGGAAAGGACCCTGAAGTTCATCGCGTTGCACTGCACGGGCGGGGACATCTTCCACTATCCCAGACCGCCCCAACCTGGCCTGGAACACTTCCAGGGATGGGGGATCCGAGTGCCGCAGGGGTGGCTGTGAACGTCCCCAGCAGCAGCAGCGGCAGCCATGGAGCCCCTCGGCAGTGCCGGCTCCTGCGGGGCAGCTCCAGTGTGGGCTGAGCAGCTCTGAGCTCTCTCCGTGCCAGCCCCACGCTGGGCCGGCTCCGCAAACACCCGGGGGGCGGATGAGAGCAGGGGCCGGTCCCGGCGGGGGACACGCCGAGATTTACACAGGCGCTTCCTGCAGGCACCGCCAGCCAGCATCCTGCAGCGTCCGGGACACCGAGCCCTTCCCGGTGCCCCCTCCCGCTCCCGGAGCAGGGCAGGAGGCGACCCGCCGCTGTCCCCGGCAGGCAGCTCGGCTCTGACATGCCGTGCCGTGCCGTGCCGTGCTGGCTTGGCACGCTCCCGGCAGCGAGAGGCAGGGATGGGACCTGCCCTGTGCCTCTGGGTTATCCCCCACCCCGTGTTGGTGGCAGCTCGTCTCCCCGCTCGCCGTGTCCGTCCCCATGGGAGGATCGGCACCTCCGCAGCGTTTCCTTGGAAAAGCCCCGCGGGGTTGGGTGCTGCTTGCAAGGACGGGGGATCCGTGCACGGAAAAAACCTGCAACGTCTTGTCCTTAATCCGTCTGCCGGGCTGGCTCCTGCGGGGAGCCAGGTGCCTGCTGTGACAGGCAACGCCTCTGCCGTGGCAAGAGCACCCGGTGCCCTGCAAACAACGGCACGGGCCGGGGACAGCCAGCCCGGAGCACCGGGAAGGGTATCAGGGAGGGACAAAGCTCCGGGGAATGGAAGGAGGAGGCGTTGGTGGCCCACCCCTGGTCACAGTGCCACCGGTGTCACCCTCTGTGTCTCTTTCCCTCTCCCGCCCTGCGCTCCCCAGCTGGGATGTTCCCGCCCGGATCCGGCTCCTGGCCGGGGAAGGCTGTTATTTACCTTCAAACCTGTTTGGTGGCTTCTCCGGGGTGGGGACTGGTGGGATGGAGGCTCGCTGGGCTGCTGCAGGGGCTGGGGTGAGGCACAGCCGGGCACTGGGGTGGTCCTGCCCCAGGACCCCCTCTGGTCTGCTGCCAGCCCCTGGCCCGGATCTGGGATAATTCAGGGAACAGGACACACTCCGTGTCACCCCAGGGCTGGCTGTGGGGCACTGTGGGACAGCAGCGAGGTCAGGGCCCGTTGCACAACCCTGAGTGCTCCTGTCATGACAGCAGCCGTGGCTGGAGGCGACTGGAGCCGCGGCTCTGCTCCAAGTGGGATTTCACCCTGCACCAGCTCCTTCTCCAGGGCCTGCTGGCTCACCGAGGTGAGACCAGGCAGCTTTCTGCACTGTGATTTAGAGGAAGAAAAAAACAATCCAAGTTTGTTTTCCCAGTTGAAATTAATTTTAGTTCAGGCTCTGCGTGGGATCGTGTTTGAGAGCCGGGCCAGCAGCGTGGATGGGGCTGTGTTTATTTGCTTGCTGGAGATGTTTTCCTGGCTGGAGCAGCCCCCCAGGTGTGGCCCGGGGCAGGCTGGCAGCAGGGGCTGTGTGGCCAGAGCCACTGTCAATATTATTGTGCTCTTACCCTGCCTGGAGTGCTCAGGATCCCCCAGGGTGTTCCAGGGCGTGGATGCTGTGCTGAGACAAGGGTTTGGGGAACGGGTTGGTCGCCTTTAGGGGCTCCCAGACACCCTAAAGAGTTCAAGGCTGCAAAGGGAGCAGAGGGACAGGATGCTGGAGCTGAGGGGCTGGATAGGGTCCCTTCCAAATGAGAATATTCTGTGATACTGGAGCACAGCTCCATCAGGGTCCATCCATGTCCTGGCAGCTCCATGGAGCTCTCAGGAATGGGGTTCACAGTGCACCCCACTGGTGTTATCCATGCCCGTGGTGGTTGCTGGCAGGCAGAGCAGCCCCCAGGCCTGGATGGTGCTGGGAGGACACCCAGAGTGGTGGGAGAGCACCAGCCCCGGGGGCAGGGGCGCTTCTCGCTGCTCTGGCTGCCGGGAGAAGGGAGGCAAAGGCTCCATGGTGCTGCGAGCAGGACACAGGTCCCCTTGGGGATCTCGCAGCCCCTTCCCGCCCGCCTGGCAGCTCCCCCTCCTCCCCATTTTTGGGCGGTGAGTCAGTGGCGGTGGAGGGGCGGGCAGGGAGCCGCTGCTGCCGCCGCAGGACCCGCGGAGCAGGCAAGTCGGGGCAGTGCCGAGCAGGCAGAGAGGGATGTTTGCAGCCGAGCCCGGCCAAACCTGCTGCTCGCAGGAGGCACAGGCCCGGAGAGGAGGGGGACAGGAGATGGGATTTGCTCCCCTGGCTCTCTCCAGGTGAAGAGCAGCAGAGACAGAGCTGCGCCAGCACTGAGTTCTGTTTGCAGCATCGGGCTGGGCGGCCCTGGCCGTGCTCCTTGTGGAGCCCATTCCCATTCTGGTACCTCCAGTCTCTCTCAGGCAGAGCTGAAGGCAGGGTGCCTGGGGCTCCCTGTCCCTTCCTGTGCCTTGCTGCAGGGATGCTGCCTTGCTCCAGAGTGCCTTGCTCCCTCTGAGCCACCCCTGGCAGCGGCAGCAGCAGGTACCAGCCCCGAGCTGGGGAGCCCATCCTTGAGAGGCTGCCCGCCTCCTTATCTGGGAGAACCCCGCCGCCACGTGTGGCCGAGGCACGTGTGTACGCCGAGCCCGGAGGGCACGGGGCGATCCGGGATGCACCGCAAGGAATGCACAGGGGCCGGGACACCGGCTCCGACCGGGCGTGTTGCTACCGGCAGCGGCTGCAGCTGCAGCGGCTTCCCCAGCCCACCGGGAGCTCTCTCCCTCCTGGATCCCCCCCGTTTCCAGCCGGTTTCACCGTGTGTTGACAGAGCCGGGGTGAGGCCGGCCGGGTGAGGATGATGAGGTAGCGAAGGTCACAGGGAGTGGGAGAAGTGGAGCTGCCACGAGGCTCCTCCGTGGCCAGGCAGCGTCGTGCCCTGGCTCAGCCCTGGATTATCTTCTGGGAGGTTGCAGCTCCTCCTCAGCGGTGTCACACTGGAGAGGGACACGTCTCCATCGGTGAGGGATGTTCTCCAGGTCCTCTGCGTGGGCAATGGGCCACGGGCAGGGAGGTGGAGCAGGGCCAGGCTGTCTGCCAGCACCCGGGAATGTCCTCACAGCCCTGGAAGCAGCTTCCACCTGTGCTGCCATCAGCAGATCCATGGGGCTGAAGCTCAGCTGTGCCTGGGCCCTGCACCAGCAGCTCAGGAGGGGCTGGAAGGCTGGACCCTGACCTGTGGAGCCAGGAGCAGTGTCCCTGCCAGCTGCCACCGCCCGTGGCCCTTTCTGGGCTCATGACAGGCTCAGCTCAGCACGTGGCTGCCTGCTTTGTGCATCCTCAGCCCTTTAATTATGTCCCTTTTCCACTTGTGCTGTGAAAAGAGCTGGGGAGCATCTGCCCACCCCCAGCAGCACCTTCTGGGGAGCGTTTGGGCAGCAGGGCCCACCCTGCCCGTGCTGGAGCAGGTGCTGGCTCAGGCACAGCCAGGGAGCTGCTGCTGTTTGGGGCCATGGCCATGTTGGAATTCCAGGGAAGAAATCCTTGCTGAGCCCAGAGCTCCCTGGCTGGGGACACAGAGATGCCCTTCACAAGGTCAAACTGTCTCTTGGGCTGCACAGGCACTGCTGGGACCCTGGGCTGGATGAGCCCAGCTGCATCGTGCAGGAACAAACCCTGGGCACGGCCCGTGGGGAGCTGCAGGGCAGGGGCAGAGCCTTTGGCACAAGGACACGGCTGCCTGCTGGGAAAACACTGGGGGCTGTTCACTTTTTGGGGTAAAACACCTGTAAATGGGGGGATGGAGCTCTCAGAGGCGCTGGGCACCCACTGCCCTCCATGGTGGGGACAGTGACCGGCGGTGCCAGTGTAGTGCCACTGTGTGACCGCCTGGCATTTCTGCCCCTGCTTTCACCTGCCTCCGCAGCAGCAGCTGGAGCTACTGGTTAGACTGGTCCCAGAGCTGGTTTTCCCCCGGTGCTGCCAGCCCTTGTGACCGTGACGTAGCCGTGTCCCTAAGGACAAACACCCTTGGCCCCGTCCTGACTCGCGTTCTCTGCCGGGCACGGGGCTCTCCTGGCAGGGTCCTGGGGGACGCTGGGGACAGGCTGGGATGGGGAATGTCACCCTGCTGCCTGTGCTGTGTCATAGCCAAGGTGCAAAAGCCTCCCAGTTCCTCCCAGTTCCTCCCAGTTGGCCGCACTGTTGTGGAAGCGAGCACTGTGGTTTGCAGCGCTGCTGTGCCCAGCAGGGTCCTGGGAAGTCCCAGGGGTCCAAGAGGGAGGAGTAGGGGAAACGCTGGCCCCGAGCCTGGAAGAACAGATCCCTGTGGTCTGTGCCGTGCGTGGGAGGAGGCGGGAGGGCCGGGGGCCAGAGGAGGGGCCCCCTCTTCCCTTCTCCCGCGGCTGCGGAGAGCGGTGGGCGCAGCTGGGACTGTCCCCTCCTGCCGGGGACTGTCCCCTCCTGCCACCGCGCAGCCGTCCCCGGCTCAGGCTGCTCCCTGCTCGCAAGCAGCTGCGCCGGAGCGTCTTCGCCTGGCCGAGCATCCTCCCGCCCGTGCGGATGAGGACGGAGGGAGGGAGCTGGGGGCCGCCGGCATCCGCCCCGCCGGCACACGCCGGGTGAGAGCAGCCCCGGCACAACAGGCTGAGCCTCCTCGGGGGGCGGCGGAGCCCCCCTTCCCTGGGGACCAGACCCTCTCCGCGGCCACCATGGTGGTTTTCATGGGCAGGAACCTCTCCTCGCTCCTGGCTTTCTTTAAGAAGAAGGGTGAGTGAGCAGCGGGCAGGGAGGGAGGCAGGGAGCAGAGCCTTGTCCTTACACAACCCCTGCCCGCCGGGACCCCCCCGCCCGGCCCGGGCTGCTCGCCCACCCGCAGCGGGCAGGGGGGCTGCCATCCCCGGGGGGAGGGCAGGGAAGGTCACCCCCGCCCTGGCCTCTCCCGCCGCGGAGTTACCGGAATAAATCACTGCGCTCCTCTCCCCCAGCACGTCTGGGGGGGGTCAGGCGAGGGGCTGCCGGAATTGGGGGAGAAAAGCGGATTAGGGACGTGATGCTGGGGGGGCTCTGGGTGTCTTGTGTCCCCTGCAGGGGTTTTACACCAGCACGGGGGACCCGTGTGGCAGCACCCGCCGTGCCGGGCGGGCCGTGCCCCGGTGCCCGCTCGCACCGCGCCCCGGTGCCCGCTCGCAGCTCCGGTGCTGGCGGAGGCAGAGGCCGGCATGGCGGCAGGGCGGGAGGCTCCATTGTTCCAGGCCTGCTCCTTTGTGTGCTGGAGACAGAGCACGGCTGCCTCGCTGCCTGCTTGGGCTGGCCCTGAGGGGTGCGGGGACACGGGGACAACAGGGGACGAGGGGTGATTGGTGCGTGGTGCCGGCGATGCTGAGCAGCAGGTGCCCCTGGCCCCGGGGTGCCAGCCTTGACGGTTTCCTGCCCTCACCCTTCCCTTCTTCAAAATTGTTTGTGTTTTTCTGGGCAGGAAGAGTTTGAGGCTCCGCTTAGGAGCAGGCAGGGCTGTGCCACGGTGCTGCAGTGCCAGGGCTGGGTGATGCCAGGGCTGGTGATGCCAGGGCAGCCCCTGGCCGTGGGCACTGCAGGGTGCTGTGGTGGCTGTGGGGAAGGGGCTGCCAGGCAGGGAGTGGAGGCTCCGCGCTGCCCCAGGCGTGGCTGATGGGGTGTTCAGCATCCAGCGGTTTGCAGCAGGGATTTGAGTCCTCTGGGATCTCTGCCGCTGGATGTGCCTCAGTTTCTCTCTTCTGTGCAGTTCCCAGCCTGCCGGGGCATGGGGGGAGTCCCTGCTCTTGGGGTGATGAGCGAAGCCTGGGAATGACGCAATGCTCCGAAGGGAAACTCATCCTCATCCTCATCCTCGTGCCCTCCACATTTAATCCCCTCCTGTGCTGCTCCTTCCCTGCTCAGCTGCCCCAAGCCCCACGCGGTTCAGGGGTGAATAACGAGGTCCTATTACCTCGTTAGTTCCTAAGGAAGGCTCTGGGGAAGGAGGGCGGGCCCACGTCCCAGGGAGAAAAGCGGCAGAGACATCCTGACTCCGGAATATCGACCGGGCAGGGATGGGATTTCTCTCGGTGTTCCCAGCGTCCGCTTTGGAGCTGAGCGGGCTAACATCACCACCTGGTGCTGTCCCCTGCGGGCTGGGTGGCAGCGTGGCCGTGTCCCCCCAGCCCAGCTGACCCCGCTGTCCCCGCAGGCGCTGCCAAGGGCGAGGGCGAGAAGCGGCTGAGCGTGCAGTACACGGCGGGCGAGGAATGTCCCGACAACGTCTTCTTCCCCAGCACGCGGCCCCCGCACCTGGAGGAGCTGCACAACCAGGCCCAGCAGGGGCTGAAGTCCCTGCAGCACCAGGGTAGGTGTCCCCAGCTCCAGGGTGGCCTCGGGGACACGGCGGAAGGGCTGTCCCCAGCTCCTGGCCGGCCGGGCGGTGTGGGCGGCGCACGGGGCTGACCAGAGTCCAGTGCTGGTGGCTGTGCAGGGGCACTGCCAGCTCAGCAGCTGCTTCCTTCAGATCCCCTGGAGGGATTCACCTTCTGTCTTCCCTCCACAGAGAAGCAGAAACAGACCAAAAGTGCCTGGGACCACGGGGACACCAGCAGCCTCCAGGTGAGCCTGGCCAAGCGGTGCTCCAGGGGGTGAGGGGATTCAGAGGGGCTCTCCCGTCCTCCCTGGGTGGTGTCTGGGGGCAGACAGACAACCAGCCAAGGTGGCAGGACCATGTCCAGGGGGGTTGTGGGGCTGGAACTGGCCGTGTGTCCCTTGGTGTTGTCCCCTTTGCCCCATGACAAGCTGTTTTCCCCATCCTCAGCCTTGGCACGTCCTGCTCTGCCCTGTGGGGTTCTGCCAGGGCCCTTCCTGTGCCTGCATCCCCCTGTCCCTTCCCCACTGGTGTCCCCTGGGAGCCTTGACAGAGGAGGGGTGACCTGGTGGCATTTAGGGACTGTTGGCCATATCCAGCCTGGTGCCTGTGCCCCTCCCTGGCTGCTGACGAGGGGAAACTCCCCCTCCTTTGGCTGAGCTGAGCTTTGGCAATCCCTGGGCTCTGACCCCGCTGCCAGTGCCTCACCCTGTTTGTGTTTGCTCAAGCTGCTGCCTCTCCTTGGCTCTCAGCCCCTTTAACCCTTTGGAAGTGGGGGACTGGGAACCCCAGGCTGGGCAGAGCCACGGGAGCTCTGAGGTTCAGGGGTCAGGTTGGTTCTGAAGTGTCTCATCCCAACCTCTGTGCCAGGGGTGCTTTGGAGGGACAGGGACACAGCATGGGGCCGTGTCCAGGGAGTGCTGGGGATCCTGCCTGTCCCTGTCCCTGTCCCACACCCCTCTCCCAGCCATGGCAGCCCTCCAGCCCTGGGCTCTGGGGCACAGCAGGGCTGGGGACACCCACGGAGTCATTTTGGCTTGGCATGAGGGCAGCTCCTCCAGGTGCTCCTTGCATGCCCCAGCCCCGTCTCTCCTGCCCTCCGGGGGGCTGCAGAGCCGTGCGGGGTCCCAGGGGCTGCTCCCAGCCCTGCTCCTGGTGGGAGGACTCTGGATGCCGGCGTGGCTGACTCAGCCTTTGGCCCTCGGAAGAGCTTTTGTCTCGGCTGCAGAGTCAGTTCGCGGCGGGGAAGGGGCCTGGCCGGGGCTGGGGCAGCTCTGTCCCCACAGCCCGGGCTCTGCTGAGCCCTCTGTGTCCCCACAGTCCTGTGCATCCTCGGAGGATGACAGCCTGTCCTTCCGGAGCCGGGCAGCCTCCTGTGCCACGGACAGCACCTCTGAGGATGCGCTCTCCATCCGCTCCGAGATGATCCAGCGCAAAGGTACCCGGCTGGGCTGTGGGCTGGGGGCTGCCAGGGGGGCTGGGGAGCGGGGCAGGGAGCTGAGCACTGCCTTGGTGTGGCCACGAGCCAGCACAGGGATTTGGGGGCTCTTGGGAGAGATGAGAGCAGCTCTGGCTGAGTCAGAGCGCTGGGGCTGGGTGAGGGGAATGGACAGACAAACACAGTCTCCTCCCTGCCCAGACTGTTCCAGTGGCTGAGCCTGGCTTATCCCAGAGCACCTCTGGCAGTGGGAAGTGGGAATACTGGGGACACTGGGGACATCCTGGCCAAGGCCCCCCTCACACCAGCTGGACCCTCCCACACCTCTTGCAGGTTCCACCTTCCGACCACACGACTCCTTTCCCAAATCCTCAGAGAGGGCTGGCAAGAAGAGAAAGGAGAGGAGGACAACAGTGCTGGGCATCCCCCAGCACGTCCATAAGGAGCTGGGTAAGCTTTGGGGCAGCAAGGGGAATTTTTAGGATCTGTTTGCCTTGCCTTGGCATCACACTGAAGTCATCTCTCCCTGCTCCCAGGTCTCAGGAACAGCCATGGAGCCAAGGGACATCCCGAAGTGGATGGGCGAGGGCCAGCGGGCCGTGGGGACAGCCAGGCAGCGCAGCCCCTGCTGAACGGGGGGCAGGTGTCGGGCGATGCCGTCCGCATCCCCACCATCGACGGGAAGCTGCAGCCCCTGCCCGCGGCTGGCGGCGCCCGCGTCTGCCTGGGAGTGCTGGAGGAGGCCGATGCAGCCCTGCAGAAGCACATCAACAGGGTTTATTACGACGACAGCTTGCTGGGGAGGAAGACGGCGGCCAAGCTGTCACCCATGGTGAGGCCGAAGTCGCTGGCCGTGCCGGGCATGACCACCTACGCCAACCCCCCGGAGATGCTGGTGGGCCCCGTCATGTCCATCTCGCCCCAGGGCACCTACATGTCCAAGATCATCCCCAACGCCATCCTGCCGCCCATGGTGGACGTGGTGGCCTTGACGAGCAGCAGCGTGCGGACGCTGAGCCGCTGCAGCCTCGTGTCGTCCAGCCCGGCCTCGGTGCGCTCCCTGTCCCGCTTCTCGGAGCGCGGCCCCCGCAGCCGCGAGCCCTCCTCCTCCAGCGACAACTGGAGCCACTCGCAGTCCACGGAAACCATCGTCTCCAACAGCTCCACCATCTCCTCCCAGGGCGGCTGCGAGCACCGGCAGCCCGAGGCGGGGCCGCGCGGCGAGGTGGACGCGGCGGCTCGCTCTGACACCGACCAAATCAGCATCTACAGCTCCACCAGCTTCGCCAGCTCCTGCTCCAAGCCCGCTGCCGGCCTCGCTGCTGCGGCCCCCGGGCTCCTGGCCGTGGGCGGCGGCCGCGCGTCCCCCGCCTACAGCACGAGCAGCCAGGCGGAGGGCTCGGACACGGCCAGCCTGGCCAGCGAGCGCTCCTCCACCCGCAGCGTGTCCCTCAGGAAGATGAAGAAGCCCCCGGCCCCTCCCCGCAGGACCTACTCGCTGCACCAGAAGGCTGACGGGGAGCCCAAGGTGCTGGGGCTGCCCCCCAGGCCCGAGCGGCGGCCCCAGCGGGAGAGCAGCGTGCCCTGGTCCCCGCGGCCCGAGCCCTTCAGCCCCACGGGCGAGGATGAGGTGTTCTCCCCGGCGCTGAGCGAGACCAGCAGCCTCCGCTCCGAGAGCCTGGCCGGCGCCAGCTCCCCCGAGGCCCCTCGGGGCCGCCCCGGGGTGACGGTGGTGCTGAGGGAGCCCCAAGCTCAGGCCAAGTGGAGCTGCCCCGACGGCTCTGACCGCACCATGTCCCCCTCCAGCGGCTACTCCAGCCAGAGCGGGACGCCCACACTGCCCACCAAGGGGTTGGGACCCCCAGCTGTGTCCCCGGGCAAGTCTCAGCCCCAGAAGCCGGACCGGGTCTGCTCCCTGCAGTCGCCTGCGCTCTCCGTGTCCTCCTCCCTCACCTCCATCTCCTCCTCGGCCTCGGACCCGACGCCCCCCGAGGCGCTGACCAGTCGCTCAGACCGGTTCATCATCCCACCACACCCCAAGGTTCCCGCTCCCTTCTCCCCACCACCCACCAAGCCCCAGCAGCCCCCGACCCCCACCGGCCCCCTCCAGCCCTCACAAACTCCCCCAGCGTCCAGCACTGCCGGCCAGGAGCCCTCGGCCAAGCCCAGCGGCAAGTCCCCGCCACCGTCACCGCCGCCTGCCTACCACCCGCCTCCCCCGCCGGCCAAGAAGGTGGAGGGGAGCCCCCAGACCAGCAGCGAGCCCCCCACCGACACCGCTTGGCCCCCACCACCACCGCCAGCCCCTGAGGAGCACGACCTGTCCATGGCAGACTTCCCCCCTCCGGATGAATCCTATCTCTCCAGCCTGCCCGACGCCAACTCGGCCCTGGCGGACGGGCAGACGGCAACACCGAGCCCGGGGGCTGCATCTTCATCACCTCAGCAGCAAGAGCCACCCACCGGGGTTCCACAGCCTCCACACCCCGCCGAGCCCCTTCCCACGGTGCCCCCGCCACCGCCGCCTCTCCCGCCGCCCTCAGCTCTGGCCCTGCCGCCCCAAATCAGCCTTAAGAAGGCGGCCAACGGCCCCCGGGCGGAGGCCAAGAAGGAGCCGGCGTCGCGGAGCAAGAGCGGCCCGGCTGCCAAGGAGGACGCCAGCCTGCCCATCGTCACCCCCTCGCTGCTGCAGATGGTGCGGCTGCGCTCCGTCAGCGTGGAGCCCTCGGCCGGAGCCGGAGCCGTGGCCGGAGCCGGGGCCGAGGAGCGCCCGGCCCCCCAGAAGCCCGTCCGGCGCTCCCTGTCCATGCGGCAGCCGCCTCCCGCCCAAGATGCGGCGCCTTCCAAGCAGCTCCTCCAGGCCGTGCACCTCAAGGCCGCCGCCTTGGCCTCCGGAGAGGCTGCGGAGAAGCCGCCGGGCGGCCGAGCGGCCCAGCCGGGCGCCGAGGGGCCTCCCGGGGATGGGCAGCTGTCCCCCAGGAGCAAATCGCCGGCCTCCACCGCCAGCTTCATCTTCGCCAAGAGCTCCAGGAAGCTGGTGATCGAGACGGCCTCGTCCCCGGAGGCACAGGCCGACCTGAAGAGGAACTTGGTGGCCGAGCTGATGAATTTCTCCGGGCAGCGCTCGGCAGCCCCGGCCGCTGCCGCCCCGCAGGGCCCTGGCAAGGCGCAAGCCCAGCGCAAACCCGGCAAGATCCCCCCTCCGGTAGCCAAGAAGCCTTCGCTCGGCTCGGGGCCGGCTCCTTCCCCGAAGGCACCGGGGGCAGAGGCGTTGGGCTCCCCGGTGCTGGACGGGGATGCCAAGGTGGAGGAGAGCAGGACTAAGAGCGAGCTGGGGACGGAGGGCAGGAACGGCGCGGAGCCGGCGGCTCAGAGCCTCCCTGCGCAAGGTACGTGGGGTGGGAGCCGCGGGATGATGCTGCTGGAGGTTCAGCTTCGCTGCTCAGCATCCTGAGCTACGCATTCCCAAGGGATAAATTCCCAATTTGGACGCCCAACACGGCTCCTGGGATGTGTTCCAGCTGGGAGGCACGGGGACAGCAGGGACAGGGCCTGGAAGGGCTGTGGGAAGCTGGGATTTGGGGTGGCTGATGGGCTCTTTCCTCCTGCTTTGCAGACAGACGGGGAGAGACGGCCTGAAGGATGACACTGCAGGACTGGAGCTCCCACAGACAGGAATCCAAATCTCTCAGGGACCTGGGCAGGTCAACGGACGAGTGTGGAACTGGCAACTAACTTAATACAGGAAGCAAACAGCCTTAGCCTCCACGGCCTTGATGATATTTATGCAAAAATGGTGTTGGTTTCACTTTCCTAAGTACTACAGCTTTATTTTGCTTTTTTTTTACTGGACTCGAGGCCCGTGCCCAGAGCCAGCACCTCCTCCCTGCCAAGCTGATGCTTGGTGTGGGTGTGTGGAGCTGAGCAGCCACACCCAGAGGAGTTTGGGGGCCAAAGACACCGGGGCTGGGGCTGAAGACGCCAGAGCTGGAGCCACTGCTGCTGGCCAGGCAGGCCCACGAGGAATGGAAGCACTTTGGACAAAGAATGGGAAGGCTTGGGCCATGACAGCACCTGGGGGGATGCAAACAGGAACAGGAGGGGATGGAGGTGCTGCTTGGGAGGGATTGGGGCTTTGGCTCTTGATGGAAAGCCCAGAGGGGCTCAAGGCCAGCCCTGGCTCTGGCCACTCGCCACTGCCCAGCAGGAGGAAGGGCCTGGCTGCCCCTTGAGCTGGCCCTGGGCTTTGGGGTAAAGCCTTGATTCTGTTTCTGTAAACTCGGGTCACATTTTGATTTCTTTGATTGTAAAAAAAAACTAAACAAAAACCAAACCAAACAACAAACTCAACCAAACCAAACCAAACCAAACCAAAAGCAACTGACCCTCTGCCGCCGAGTAGCTGCTCAGAGCTCTGTACCTGGCTGGTAAAAATGATGACCGAAGCTTGCTGGCTCCTGTTCTTCCTGGTTTATGGCTGCAGGTCCCTTCTGGTGCTGCTGAGCTCCAGGGACACCCTTGGGCTGGCTCCCAGCACCACTGCCCAGTAAAACTCCAGAGCAGGGCTGGCTGCCAGCTCCCCTGGACAGATGGGCACAGCCACGTGCAGTCAGCTCGACATTTTATTGGGTTTTATGACAGACAGATGGTTCCCGACTCAGTGTTTAAGGCCCACACCCTCACAGGCTCAGGCCAGCCCCACGGGTGCTGCCTGGGCTGGGGGTGGAGCAGGGGACGGGGCCTGCCGGGCTGTCCCCAGCTCTGGTAGCAGCAACACAAGGTTGGAGAAGCAGCTTTTCCCTTCTGCCCTCACCACAGCAGCCACACATGCCACCCCAGCGGGCAGGGAGTCCAGTCTGTGGCACAGCTGGTGGCACCAAGGCCATGGGGATGAGTCACATGAGTCCCTTGGGTGTGGTGGCACCTCCAGTCCCCAGAGGCCCGGGGGATGCTGGAGGCAGCTCCGGGGTGAGAGGCTGCAAGTTCAGACCAGAGCCCCCAGGGCTGAGCCCCCGACTCTGGTGGGGAGATGATGGGAGGAGCCTGGCTGAGCTGCAGGAGTCAGGCAGGAGGCACCAGAGCAGCCCTGGCACTTGTTAGCTGATGCTGCCACCCCTCAGGCTTTTACAGGAGACAGTTCCCAGCTTGGTCAGGAAGTTTCTCTGCTTCCATTGTGCAACACAATCCTCAGAGATGTGGAAATCGGCCTGGGGAGCACAACAGGGAGCAGGGTCAGCCCTGGGAAGGTTCACCTCCTCCCCAGTAACACCGAGGGGGCAAACAGCCCATTTGGGGTCACCCAGAGGTGGGGACAGTGTCAACTCCAGCCACTCTCAGGCCTCACCTGCAGCTTCTCAAAGACCTTTTTCTTGGGTTTGAGCTCCTCATCGGGTTCCCCAGCCTCGTAGCCCTCCACGTAGACACGCTCCCCGGCACAGCACCCGGCTGGGGGGTCCAGGGGCTCCACTTGACGGGGCTCCCCCACACTAAGGAGAGGTGTGGAGACACCAGAGTCACCTCAGGGTGCTGCCCAGCTGCCCCTCAGCACCCTGAGGCAGGAGGGGTGGTCCAGCCCCGGTGTCCCCTGTGTCCCTCACCTGGAGGCACACAGCACCATGCCCTGTGACTCCACCCCCCTCATCTTCTGGGGTTTGAGGTTGCAGAGCAGCACCACCAGCCTGTCCTGCAGCTGCTCCTTGGGGACAAAGTGCACCAGGCCACTGACCACGGTGCGGGGCTCGGCCTCGCCCACGTCGATCTTCTCCACGTACAGGCTGTCGGCATCTGGGTGCTGCCAGGGGGAGCAGGGATGGGAATGGGGTGGCAGAGAAGGTGGCAGTCCCCTCAGGCACACCCCAAATGTCACCACGTGGGAGGGTTCCTCCCCTCTCCCCATACCTTTTCCACACTGATCACTTTGCCCACACGGATGTCCAGCCGGGATGGGACCACGTCCTCTGGCTCTGAGTTCTTGGTGCTCTTCTCTCCAGGCTCTGCAGGGTGAAGGGAATGGTCACAACACTCAGCACAAACCCAGGCAGGTGGTCAGCCTCAAATGCAGGCCCTGGGGGGAATTCCCTGCAGGGAATTCCATCCCTGTCCCTATACCAGAGCAGAGTCCCTCCTGTGCTGGCTTTCCTCACCTTTCCCAATGCTCTCCATGGCTGCTTTTAAATCTGGAGCTTCAGAACTTTTCTCTGACCTCAGCTGCCTGGAGGGAGCTGTCCCACCCAGCCCTGCATGGCCAGGGCCCCACTTCCCTGAGCTCCCAGGGCCCCACTTCCCCAGGCTCCCAGCCCCTCCTTACTGGCTTTGGATGGGGTGGGATAGGCAGCACTGCTCAGCTTCTTCAGCTCTGGGCAGTTGAACTTCTCTCTGATGGGGTCAAGCAGTTTGTTCAGGGCCACTTCCACAGAGTTCTTCAGGTCTCCAGGGTGCACAACCTGTGTCAGGACAAAGATGTTCTGTCTGAGGCCAGGGGTGGGAACTGTAGACCAAAGAGGGTGGGAAGATGAATCCCAAACCCTTGACCTGATTCCCCTTGGACATCAGATGTTTCTGGACACTTCTGCCTCCAGCCTCTGCTGGGAACAGCTGGGAAGGGTTAAACTGCTGCTCTGCTGCAGGATTGTGGCTGATGTGGTGCTGTCCTGACGTCACACCCTTCACTCATCCTCTCTCCCCCAGGCTCTCCTGCCTAGGAGCATCCCACACTACCAGGCCACACTGCACACCTCCTCCCAGTGCAGATTTCCATCTCCCAGTGCTCCCAGGAACCTCAGGCACAAGGTTCAGCCCCTCCCAGCACTCACCTGCTCAGCAAAGTCCTTCTCCAGGGCCTCGTAGGCTGTGTAGGTTTTGTTTCCTCCCCATTTTTCCTCTCGCAGGACCACAAACTCTGGGACAAAAGAGGTTTTAAAGCTCAGATTAACTCAAGGCTCAGCTAAACCACCCACCCACCCTGCCCAAGAGCAGGGGCTGGGCAGGGGGCACTCAGGACAGCCTTGTCTCAGGGGACACACTCCTGTCCCCTCCTCTTATCCACACCCCAGCATGGCGAGCCCCTCACCTGATTTGAGGGGGAAGAGGACGTGCTTGATGAAGGAGAGGACACCGTTGTTCTCCACATTCCCTGGCTCACAGAAAGCCTTCTTCAGCTTCTTCTTCACATCCTCCTTGCGGTCCAGAAGATCAATCTTGGAATCCTGCAGCAAAAGATTTCCTCAGCCCTTCACCCAAGCTTTTACCCAGGAAACTCATGCTGGAGTTGCTGCACCTTCTTAGAACCCTGTGTGAGTGGGGAGGGAGAGCTCACCTTCCCTGGGGTGGTCCCCTCAGCCCCCAGCCACCAAACCGTCCTCCCAGAGCCCCCTGAGCACAGCCAGATCCAGGACCAACCTCTTCTGATGAGCTCATTTTGCTGCCTGTCAGCCCAGGAACCATGGGGTTCATCAAATGGACACGCTTGGCATAGCCCAGGGAAGGGAGGTACTGGGAAAACACAAGGAGGCAAGTCAGACCCGAGGCTGATTCAGCTTTAAATCCAAATCCCTGTTTGCTCCTGGCTCCAGGTAACTTTGGGACCTGAGGTAACACAGGAAGGGCAGAGTCACAGCCAGGGATGTGTGGCTGCACAGAGCACAGCAGCAGCACAGAGAGCTGTGACATCAACCAAAATCCCACACACTTCTCTCAATGGATTTGGGAGTGGCCAAGGCTTCCCTCAGGCCCCAGTCTGGCAGAAATCCCCCCACTCCTGACCTTCTCTGCGAAGGTGAAGATCTTCCTCTGATCCACCCCTCCAAACTGCGCGTCCACCTTGAGATACTCCTCATCCAAAGCCTGTGGAGAGACACAGAGCCTCGAGGCTGGACCCAGAACAGTCCTGGCTTGTCCCTCAGCCTCTCCTGGGCCACTCCCAGCCAGGGAAAGTCAGGAACATTCCAGACTGTTTGCTCTGTGCTCAGGCCAGCCCTTGTGCCACCGCCAGCTGTGACATTGGGGTGGACAACAACGACCTTGGCACTCAGCCCCCAACAGCCCCGTGGCCCTGGCTGTGCCAGCACCTCCCTGGCCACCAGCCCTGCCTCACCTGCAGGCCTGGGTAGAGCAAACCACTCAGCAAGGGATGCTCCACCTGCTTCACCACCTCTGCCCCTGCCTTCTTGGCGTCGTGCTGCGTCACCACAGAGGAGAGGCGGTACACGTCCAGGGTGTACTCCCTGCGGGGGACAGCACTGTCACCAGGGGCTTGGGGACAGCTCTGACAGCTGCTCCTGGCCACCCCAGCATGGGGACAGCTCTGACAGCTGCTCCTGGCCACACCACTGTCACCACATGCAGAACAGGGAGACAAAACAATTCCTTCCCTAGCTGGCACCAAGGATAAATTATCCAAATCTCAGGCCCAAGAGCACAAACAACGTGGGCTGGAGAAGGATGGGAGCTCATGGGCTGGAGCTGGAACTGGACAATTAACCCCAATATGCAAATGGAGCAAAACTTATAAAAGTGAGAGATCTCGTGGCCAGGTGTCCATTTCGTGATCATTTTGGTTCATCTTGGGTGATGAACCAAGAGCCTGGCTGGGCTGCCCAAGGTGGATCTGTTGAGGCCTTCTAATAAATACCTACTTTTGAGGATAATACCATATTATATATAATAGTATTAGCTACTTCTATATTTAAATATTACATAGATCTATATCTATCTATATAACATATATATATACTTTACATATATCTATATTTATAGATATAAAATATTAGATACGTCTAATAAAGCCCTACTTTCAGGGATAATACTGGATAGTACTACTATATATTATTAGAAACACACACATATATATAAAAATATACAATATTAGATACTTCTAATAAATGCCTACTTTTAGGGATAATACTATATTATACATGATAATATTAGATACATATATACATATATAAAATATATAATTAATTAATAATAATATATAATAATTTTATATGTGTGTATATATGTATATGTGTCTATATATACATATATGTACATATATAGACATATTATTTATGTATATTTATATATACACATATTATACATACAATATTAGATACTTCTAATAAATCCTTGCTTTTAGGGATAATATTGTATTATATATAATAATATTAGATACATATATATATATATATATATATATATATATATATATATATGTAAAAAAAATTAAAAATATATACTATATTAGAAATTAAAAATATATACTATATTAGATACTCCTAAAAAATCCCTACATTTTTCTTTAACTGCATCCAGCCTCTGCTCTAGCTCAGCCTCCCATGTCACCCCTGGCTGCCCAGGACTCACTTGCTGAGCTGGTAATCAGTGCCCCGGACAAATCTGAGCTTCTCCAGGGGCACCCCGATGCTCTCCAGCATGGCTTTGATGACCTGCTCGTAGTACCGGGTCCGCAGCTCCAGCAGCTCCCACGGAGCCTTCATGTTGTCCAGGTAAGCGTGGAGGTCAGCAAAGAGGATCGTCACCTAGCACAGGGGACAGCGGGGTCAGGGGAGCCGTCCCTGCTCGCCGCAGGTGTCCCCCAGCAGGGTGGCAGCGTCCCCACCTCGCAGCCAGCCTTCAGGAAATCGGCGATCTTGGACATGGGCACGAAATAGGCCACGTGCGGCTTGCCGGTGGTGGCGGTGCCCCAGTAGATCTTCAGCTCCCGCTCCTTCAGGATGGCCATGAGCTTCTCCTCGCCCAGCACCTCCTGCCAGGGGACAGAACCCGCGGGGCTGCAGGGACACATCCCGCACAGACACATCCCGCACACCGGGACACGTCCCGCACGCAGGGACACATCCCGCACGCCGGCTCCCGGGGCTTGCCCTGCCTCAGTTCCCCCCATCCCGGCCTCCCCACGCCCCGATCCTGCCCCGTTCCCCCTCTCCGCCCCCAATCCTGCCCGTATTCCCCCCGGTACCCCGACCGCATCCTGCCTCAATAGCCCCCGATCCAGCCTCAACCGACCCGCCCAGCCCCGATTCCTCCGCCCGACCCCGGCCCAGCCCCGCTGCCGCCGCCCCGGCCCCATCCGCCTCCCGGTACCTGCAGGTTCCGCGTGATGAGCTGATATTTCTCCTGCGGGCCGGGCGCAGGCTCCATGGCGGCGGCTGTAGGGCAGGACACGCGGTTACGGGAGGCCCGGTTCGCCCCGGTTCCCCCCGTTCCCCTCCCCGGTTCCCCACCCGGTCCCACCGACCTGCCCCGGGTTGCATCAGCCCCGCTCGGCGCTCGACTGCCGCGCCTGAGGCCTGCCGAGCGCCGAGCTGCCGCTGCAATGAGCGGGAGGGAAGGGGGGCACGCTCCTCCAATCAGAGAGCGCCTCGCGCGGCGAGGAGCCCTCGCTCGGCCAATCAGAGGGCGTCTCGCGCTCTTGTGGGCGTGGCCTTGGCGCCGTTAAGATGGCGGCGGGTGAGCGCCTTTCCCGCCAGGCCCGGCCGGGCCGCGGCCGCTGCTTTGCCTCAGCGAAATTTAATTCTCCCTCGTTTATTTTGGGCCGTTTTACCCCTTTTTTTCCGGGGCTCGGGGAGCTCCCCGTGTTGGCGTGGGCCGGGAGGAGGGGCCGGGGGCGGGGCGGGCTGGGCCCCGCCTTGGGGCGGTGCCGTTGAGGCGCCGGTTGGGCGGTGCCCGCTGAGGGACGGGCGGGTCCCTGACGGAGGGAGACGGGGGCGGTGTTGGCTTCCAACCCTCGGTGAGGGGAGAGCGGGGCGGCAGCGCCTCCTGAGGTTTTAATCTGTACAGCGAAAGGCTCGGGGGTGACCCAAGTGCGGGTTTTGGTGCCTAAAGGGGCTCCGAGGTGGACGTGGGACAGGGGCCTGAGGGGACAGGGCACAGAGAATGGCTCCCAGTGCCAGGGGAGGTGGGATAGTGGGGAAAATTCCTCTCTGTGAGGGCGGTGAGGTCCTGGCACATTGCTCAGAGAAGGTGATGCCTTGTGAAGGCCTAAACCAGAGGCTAGACAGAATTAAAGAATAAAGTTGGGATTTATTAAAAGGCCTCAATGGATCCACATTGAGCAGCACAAGAGCCCAGCCAGGGCTACACCCAAATGAAGGATTTTTGTCTGTCTCAATGACTAATTCCCTGACAGGGTTCCACTTCCTTTGCTCAGTTTTTCCCAACCCCAAACCGATATTTTTTAAAAAATGTGTTTATTTGTATCTCTGAAGGGCGGAGATGGGGGTTGAGACACTTGGAGGTTTTATTTAATGCCTCGAGAGTGTCCTGCAGTTTAAGGCTGTGATTTGGGATTCCTGGGGTCTGCTGTGAGGGACTGGCAGCAGTTTGGGAGGAGAGGGCACAGCCTGAGGGGATTTCCACTGTAGGGATGAAGGATTGGCTGGCACCTAAAACAGTCAAGAACAGAGATCAGATTGTGGTGGGTTTGCCTTCCCTGTTAAATCCCAGCGTTTTTGGGATACAGCTGAGCTCCTTTCACTGAGCACGTTGCTTTTGCTGGCAGGTTGGAGCTGACTCCTGCAGATTCCTCCTCTGGAAGGGCTGATTGAAGGCCAGCAGCAGCAGATGAGCCTCTAGAGCTGGAAGCAGAGCTGCAGGAAGGCACAGAGCCATGGCAGAGAGCTGCCCTCCTTCCCCAGGGCTCCGTCAGGGAGCGAGGCAGGATCCAGTCCCCAGGGCCAAGAGGCTCTCGGATTCCACAGTGCAGGTGCAGGCGCTGCAGTCAGCCAAGAAAGCCTGCGTGCTGAGCCGTGACTGCAGCACTCCAAACCCAGCAGGGAACCCTCTGCTCCCTTCCCCAGGCTCTGGCTGCTCCCTTTTCCTGGATGAGAGCGGGCAGGATGAGCTTGGGGCCAGTTTTCCCCTGGCCAAGTACGACGACGTGGCCATTTCCCTGGACATCAGCAGGTGCTTCGACGACAGCGAGCTGGATGATTCCCTGCTGGAGCTGTCAGGCAGTGAGAAAGGGAATTCTCCCTTTGATTACACCGAGGAAGAGATCCAGGAAATCTTGGCAGATGATTCCATGGAAGCTGAGCAGCAGCAGCAGCTCCCTGGTGAAAGCCACCTGAGCCAAAGCGAGAGCGGGGAGAGCGACCAGGCCCAGAGCAGCGGCTGCACCGCGGGGACGTCGCTCAGTGAGGCGCCCTCAGAGGTGACACAGGAAGCAGAGGAGCCCCAGGAGCATCCCTCAGGCAGCTCTGGGTTCGATGCTGGCTTTTTGAGTGGCACTGCTGTTCTGGATGGGGCCCAGAGGCTGCAGCAGGAGCTGGACCTTGACCTGCAGGAGCTGCTGAACCTGAGCCCCTTCGCCGGCGCCTGCGTCGATGAGGCTCTGGAGGAAAACAACCTGGAAAGAGAAACTTTGGATGCCATGATAGATGATTGCTTGGGATATTCCACAGCTGCTGGGAGCTGCATTCCTGAAAAATCCTCAGAAAGGGTGATGCCTAAAGGCCAGGAAAGCCTGGCTCAGGATTGCCTGGGAAAATCCCTGCCCTTATCCGGCCTTGCCTGTGGCCAGAGCACAGGGGATGAGAGTCCAGCATCTGTGTTGCCACCCAAAAAAGAACTTCCCAAAGCAACAATGAGCTGTTTGTCAAGGAAATCAGGCTCTCCAGAGAATGCTGAAGGGGAATCCAAAGGAGCTGAGCAGCCACCAGGCAGCACTAAAGTAAACTCACATCTTCATTCTTGGAACTTGAATGTTTTTAATCCCATCCCTTTGGATTTGTCCATGTGCACACAAGTGCTGTGTTGATACAGGGGAGGTTTTTAAAGTGGATTTTTATATAACTCTATAAGCAAAGCTTAGATGGAAAAGTTTTATTACATGTTAATCCCCTTTTTCCTTCCCTTTCCAGTTAAGGGACACAGCTGTAGGCCAGAGTGGGCAGGAAGAGCCACCCAGTGGGAAGAAAAGTGGCAAAGTAATTCCTGTCCCACAGGAGGAGGAAGAAAGGTAATTTCTTAGGAAAACTGCACTTTAAAAACCATCCCAGCTGTTTCCTCCACCACTTTGTTGGCCGTGTGTTGCTGGGTTTATTTCTATTTTTAAATTAAGTTGCACTGAAATAGTGGGGAAACAAGAAATATTTCACCTTGTAATATACTGGAAGAGGGGAAAGAATATCGGGAAGCGGGAAAGGAGGTGGGTGAGGCAGTTTTGGCTGCAGGCAGGAGAGGGGATGTTTGTGCCTCCCTGGCTGCTCCTCCCGGAGCCGTTCCCTGCAGGTGGCAGCAGCAGAGCGGGTCGGGATGCTGCTCCTGCTCTCCCCGCTCCTGGAGGTGGCACATCGGGGCTTTCCCCCCTCATTCTGGGCGTTGCTGTTGTGAAAAAGAGCTTTTCCTGCTTTTGAGAGCTCCCCCGCGGGTTCTCGTTGTGGTCAGCAGGGCAGTGACCGGCTGGGTGGCTCAGCTGCTTTGCTCTCGGCGTGGTTGATCTTTGGCAGCTTTACTCAAATAAATACTTTCATTTTTTTCAATCCCAGAACAGTGCTACAAGAATGTCACATCTGCCATAGTTCTGCAGGGCTCTTTGCCCTCTCTGTGAACTGTAACCTAATTTAACAAATAACCTAAAAAAAAATTAACACAATTTATTATTTTCAAGGCCAAAACAACGGACCTGCATTTCAGAAGCACAGCCTGAGCAAAAGAGACGTTTCTCTCCAGGCTGTGCCAATCCAAGTGAGGAAAAGTGTGGCTATTACCTCAGGTAACCTCCAAGTGGGAGGGGATGAGGCTGGTGGGGAGGGAAAAATTCATCTCCTGACTGGACTTGAATTCTTTGTTTGGAGTGTGTTTGTTTTCAGAGGGGAATAAAAAGTGCCTGGGCCACTTTTGTGCACTGCCATGCACAGGAATCAGCCTGCCTCCAGGGCTGGCTCACAGGACTTTTACAGATATCTGGGAAATGTTGTGGGGGGGGTTTGGTGTGGAAAATCAGGGATGCTGCCAAAGCAGGTTTGTATTCCATGGGAAAAGCAGAGTTGAGCTCTGCCTTGTTCTGTTGGGAATTAACTTGGTCTTGTCAGTTCACAACTATCCCAGAATCATCAACATTGGAAAACACCTCCAAGAACATGGAGCTCCCACCTTTTCACCAGCCCAGAGCACTGGGTGCCACCTCCAGGACTCCACCGCCCCCTGAAACCTCACACTGGGGAAATCTTGAGCTCAAGTGCTGGGATTTGGGCTCAGACTGGGGGAATTGAGCTCAAGTGCTGAGATTTGGATTCACACTGGGGGAATTGAGCTCAAGTGCTGGGATTTGGACTCAGACTGAGGGAATTGAGCTCAAGTGCTGAGATTTGGTTTATTTTTGACACCTTCTCTGTGTTGCCTCAGTGGTGTCATCCAAGAACCACTGACTGTGGGGGTGTGGAAAGGAAGGTGTTTGGATTTCAAAGAGGTTTGGATTTCAGCTCATGGGGGGCGGGGGTGGTGCCAGATCTTTTCTGAGAGTCTAATAAGTTTGGATTTTAAAAACAATGACTCCCCCCTGGTTAGCTCTCCCCAGTTTCTCAGTACTAATCCCAGGGGACAACTCTAGGGAAACACTCACAGGAGAATGTACACCCCAGATTTTAACGGTTAGGAGTAGAAATTTTTAAAAAACAGGGAGAGGAGCGTCTGCCCTTCCTACCAGCAGGGGAGGTGGAGAGCACTGCGCCCCGCCTGGATTCCAGAGCACAAAACACCCCCTCACACCCAACTTGGGTGCTAACAGAATATCCCTTCATCCACTCACGGGGTTCTTGGGCTCTGACACCTTCTGGACTGCAGGAGTGGGGGGCAGGAGCTGGGAGCCCCTCTGGCTCTGCTCCAGGGGGGTTTCCAGGTGCTTTCTGTCCCTCTTGATGGCCTTGTGAAGGCTGACCCAAAACAGAGGTTAGGTGGAGCTAAATAATAAAGTAGGGATTTACTAAAAGGCCTCAATGGATCCACCTTGGGCAGCACAAGAGCCCAGCCAGGGCTGCACCCAAAATGAACCTAAATGGTCCCAAAATGCTCAACTGGTCACGGGGTCCCTCACTTTGATCAGTTCTGCTCCATTTGCACCTTGCAGTTCATTGTCCAATTCCAGCTTTAGCCCCTGCAGTCCCATCCTTCTTATTTTTCTCTCTCCAGCCCACAGGGTTTGTGCTCTTGGGCTGATATTTGGATCATTTGTCCTTGGTGCCCAGCTAGAGCAGGAATTGTTTTGTCTCCCTGCTCTGTGCAGAGAGCTCACCATCCCCTAATATCAATCTCAGAACTACACAGTAAAGCACCACAGAACCTGAAAAATAGAAATGCTAAAACCTGATGCATCAGGCTGGGATGTTCTGAGAGCCAAAATATTCTGGTAGCTTCCAGCCACGGCTCCCTGTGGTTATTTCAAGTGTTCATGGGTGCAATAATTGCCATTTCTTGTGAGGCACAAGGAGCTGACAGTTGTGTGTGTGGAGCCTGCACTTAGGCAGGCAGCAGGAGCAGCTGCATCGCCACAGGGCTGCTTCCAGAGGATGAATCCAGCATAAGTAATGCAGAGGGGACAGGCAGGGAAAGCTAAAATGGCCTGTTTTCTCTTGCTTTCAAATTAAAAATGCAAGACGTATGTTGTGAGTCACAAAAAATCAGGCAAGGAGCTCTAAACGAGCGAGGCTGACAAGTGAAACCCAGCTCTCTTTTGCTGGGGAAGAACATTGTCTGTGATGCACACAATTTGATTTTCTTATTAGTGCAAACCTTTCTTATTGCAAATAGCTGGAGGCTTGGCACCCAGCCTGACAGGCAGCGTGGGCTGTGCCGCTTGTGCCAGGTGAAAAGCTCCTGGCTGGGCTGGCAGTGCCCTGTGTGCTGTGCCCTGCATCTGCAGCACTGCCATCTGCATGAGAAATGCTGAGGGATCCCAAGGAATTCATGAAGGAAAATCAGCAGCTTTAGAGCCAGCAAGGGAATTCCTTCTGGGAAGCAGTAACTAATATATTGCTGCTACAAATCTTCAGCTCTGTTTTGAGTTGCAAATCTCCTGGCATTTGTCTCAGGGTAATGTTTGCTTTGCTATCCCATCTTTTACGTAATCTGTCTGTTCTTCCTTGGATCCTGGCTCTTGCTGCTGTGCTGTCTGAGGGAATTCCAAGCTGGCTACAGGAAAGATTTTGTCTTTTCCCTTATCTGCACAGTGCCTTGCAGGAAATAGAATTTTTATATATACAAATACAGCTTCCATATATATCAAATCCATTTTTCATATATATCTCTTTTATATCTGCATATATGTCATATATATTCTTATATTGAGTGATTGAGTGCTAAAAGTCACAGTGAGTAGTTGGGAAAAAAAATCCTTTTATATTCAGAATAAACTTCTCACATTGAGCCATCTCCAGTGTGTTGGGAGAGAACCCCATGGCTCGACTTGTGCTTCCTCTCATTCTGCTTTCTAGATGCTGTTAAATCCTAATATATTCATTTATTTGCAGCTTCCCCTAAGAATTTAAATGCTGCTGAGGCTCTGCTGGAGCAGATGTAAAAATGAGCTGTGATTTGAGCATCTGCTTGGCAATGGGGGGCTGATAATTGACCACGCAAGATTTCTGCCAGCTGACCATTTGTCAGTGTTTGCACTTTATTGCCCTTTATCCAGCAGTAAATGGAATTATTTCCTTCCTGATGAGATCCTCCTTGGTAATTCTGGGGCTGGATCAGCTACACAAATAATGAGGCTCCTAAAACTCTGTTATTTAGAGCAGAATCACAGAATGTCTTGGGTTGGAAGGGACCTTAGAGATGATCCTGTTCCACCCCCTGCCACGAGCAGGGAACTTTCCACTGCTCCAGGCACCTCTGGGAAGCTGAGCTGGCTCCTGTCTGACCTCCATCCATTTTTTTTTCCCAGCCAGGAAGCTCTCCTTGAGGCTTGGTGTGCTTGCTGGAGGTTTTTGATGCTTTTAGAAATTTTATCAGACTTTCTCACAACCTGGCAGAAACCTGATAAATTATTTCCTTGGATCTCCCTGGAATCAAAGGGAGTGGAGGAGGAAATACCTTATAAAGAGGCACAAACCATCTGGTTTTACTGTAATAACAAAGATCAATATCTTTAAAAAACCAGACAGTGTGTTTAAGGTGATGGAAAGTGAGAGCAGTGTCAGGGAACAGATGGAGAAACAAATCTGTGCAACACAAATGAACTCTTTGCTAGCAGACTCTGCCTTGAAAGACTCTGGTCTCTTGATTGATGCTGAGCTGGCTGAGGGGAAGGAAAAAAACTTAATCTTGAAGCAGTTTTTACCTGCCCAAATTAATTTTGCTTGGATGGAGAGTGGGCAGGGAAGGTGCAGGGCTGGGGCTGTGCTGACCTAAAGGAAGAATTCCATTTAGTGGCTGAGCTCAGGAGGGAGATTTCACTTCAAAGCAAATGAAATCCACCTCCAAACCCTAAATTTCAAGAGATGTGGGATGGAGTAAGAATTGATAAAGTGGATTTCTAAGTTTATGGTGAGGAGAATAAGAAGTTCCCTGGGTTCAGAGTGGGAAACTAACTTTTCTAATGGCAAAGCTGAAATAATCAGAGCCCCTGGTTCCTAAATGAGTGCAACTTGTCTGAAAACCTCATCCCAAATGTTTAGTGTGGTCTTGACTGCTGTGGAAGGAATGAGGGGAAAGAAGTCCAAAGGTTTTAAGCACTGTCCCATGGCAGCTGAGTTTCTCCAGTCCCTTTCCTCAGGCCAGAAGGCCTCTGAGCCCTGGGGTGGATGCTGAGGCACTGGGATAAGTTCCTCCAAATATTTGGTGGGATTAATCTGCCCCTGGGACTTCCCCTGTTGGAGAGGAGCTCTAATCTTTTCCTGGAGTGACTCAGGGTGCAAGTTTGTCCAAGTCCTTGTCTTCCCTCAGGGGTGAAAAGTGCACCCACCCCTGGCAGCAGGAAATGTTCCCTCTGTTTTTATGACCTGCTTCACCTCTGAGTCAGAAGGCCAAGGGAAGGAACTGAGATGTAGGAAGGCTCAAAATCTGTGAAATAAAGTTGTGATTTCTTCTACACTCACTGCAGACAATGGGAACTGCTGTGTGCAGTGAGAGTTTGCCTTGGAGAACCTCCCTTCCTCCCACACCACCCGTGGATTTCTCAAGAAAAACTTCTAAAAATCCCTTCTAGAAGTTTCAGTTTTTGGCAAGAAGTTGTTCCTTTGGGTAAGAAGGAGCTGATCCTGCAGTTCATGAAGGAGGCTGGGATTGCTGGGGAGAGGAGCTGTGATTCACATCCATCACATGGCTGCAGGATGGAAAATCTTGGAGTTTGGACTCTGTGCTGTGCTGAGAGCCCCTGGGAAGGGCAGAATTCCAGGGAATTGGCCTTTCCCTGAGCTCTGAGTGGAATCCAGGCCAAGCTGCTTTGATTGGAGCCCTTCTGGTCACTGCCTGTTCTTGCTGAGCAGTGAAAATAAAACTGTGCTGTGACAGAGGTGACAGCCCCGTGCCAGGCAGCTGCTCCTGCTCCAAACCAGATGTCTGAGCAGAGCTTTCACAGGAGTGACCCCCATGGTTGGATTTTGCTTTGAAAACCAGATGGTTTTGCAGTTCAGAATTGTGATTTCCTGCGTTGGGCTCATCCCTGTGCATAAACAAGATCAAAATAAAGCAGCAAAGTTGGGTTTTTTTTAAAACACAGATGGGGCAAAGCTTTGTAGCACTCTGAGGCCTGCAGATAACCAAGTCTCTTGAAGTAGTTTGGGTTTTAATCTTGCTTTTCTGAGGCTGCCTCAAGTTGGTGGGGCTTTGTCGTGCTATTTCAGGAAGTGCAAATGAGAGGATTTAAGGTGGGTGCAGCACTTTGTGAGGAAAATTTCCTTTTTGTTTGAAGTTGAACCTTCAGCCTTTGTGGTGGGCCAGGGAGAAGGAGCTTTGCAAAGAAGGGGATGAGGCATCAGGCAGAATTCCTGAAAGGAACTTTGATGTTCTCACTTCTCAAGGTGCCTTCTGAGGATGTGGTTTCACTTTGAAAAGCTCCTACCAAGAAAATCAGGTACCAGCTGCCAGCACCAAGGAAATGGAGATTTGTTTTCAGAGCTGCTGCTGCTCCAGCCTCATCCAAATGTGTTTAATTTTTTGACTGACTTTTTTAAACAGAAATTCCCCAAATTCCAACCCATCCCAGAGGGTGAGCAAGAACTTGACCAAACCACAATTTCCAGAGAATTCCTGAACACTTCCAGTGCAACCCCACCGAATTTTGCTGCTGAGGGGCTGTGCTGGTACTTGTTCTGCATTTAGAGGTGTTAATTGGTCTGGTTTTCAGTGGTTTGAAGTTTCACTTGTAACTCCTTCTGCAAAAGCATTTCATGAGATTTGCACTTGAGTTTATAAATATTTTGCAGCTTTTAGATGTCATTTTCTTCTTTCCTGTGCTACTGAGCAACTCCAAATGAGTTGGAGGTGGATGGGTTGATCTTCCCAATGTTCTTCCCAGGGGTGCCAGCAGGGCCTTGTGACTCCTTTAGGTATTTATAAGTGGAATTTTGGAGAGCAAATTAAGTTTACTCAGGCAGCAAATCATCTCATATTTTTATCATTGCAATCTGACTATTTTTGGAGATGCTTTTGGCCAATGTGATCTTAAAGAAATCAAAATTTCAGCTCAGTACTGAAGTTTTTCAACGTTGTGGTTCATAGATTTTATTCTGTGGCACCCAGAGTGGGACAGAACTTTGGAAAACAGGCAAAGTTTCTCCCTGCCCTGAATGTGCAGTGACTGAGACAGGGAGAATGGAAGTCATTTGTCCAAAGGATCAGCAGTGAAGCTTGGAGCAGAGCCTGGCTGCACAAAAACCCAGAAATCACAGAAGCCAGGTAGGAGGGAACCCATGGACAGCACTTTTGGGGCTGGGGCATGGCCCTGTCAGGTCCTTGGTGCCACCAGAGCCTCTCAGGTGACTTTTACCTCTGTAAATTTTATTTACAGAGAGCTTTGCATTGAGGGAGAAGGAGAAATCCCTTGGAAGCACATGAGAGTTGTCAGCAGTGCTGTTAAACCAGTGAAGTTTTTTGGGAAAGGAATCCTTTACCTGTGGTCTGGGGACAATTTCACCTGATGTCCATGGGATCCCAGCATGGTTTGGGTTCAGAGGAACACAAAGATCATTCAGATCATCTCAGTCAGGGCAGGGACACCTCCCACTCTCCCAGTTTGCCCCAATCCCTGCCCAACCCAGCCTTGGACACTTCCAGGGATGGAAATTCTCAGCAAGCAGCTCCTGCCCGTGCCAGGGAGGTGCTGATGGCGTCTCCAGGGGTGCTCCATCCCCTCGGGTTTGTTCTTTGGGAGTGTAAAACTCTGCCGTGGAGCAGCTCTGCCTTTGGGAAGGATTTAAGGCTGCAAATTTCCTTCTTTGACCCTGCAAGTGATCCACATCTGAATGGTGGAGAGAGGAGGGAGGCGCTGTGGATGAAGCCTGCATGGAAGGACAGAGAGTTTTGCTGTTTGTTTGCTCTTAGAGAGTAGCCAAGGGCCCTGCTGATGATTTTTGCTGTAGTAGAACCCAGTGATATCAATAAAAACTGGAATAAAACTGGCTTTGTGTGAGCCCTGTGTGAGCTCTGACGAAATGCCTCACAATTAAAAATTTAACAGTGTTCATCAATGCATTGCAGCTGGAAAACAATGAGGCTGGAATGAAACCACTGTGTGGGGGCTTCTTTTTCTGCCTTCCTCTCAAAAACGAACCAGCTCTTGCCTGTAAGGAGGAAGAAATTACATCCTCAAAGGGGAAATAGTGGAAGCTGATTAAATTCTCCCTTTGGTTTGGGAGGATATTTAGGTGCAGAACAGGTCTGGGTGGTATAAATAGGTTTGATTTAGAGGTTGGTGGCATGAAAGGTGAGGGTTTTGTGAGTTCAAAAGGACAAAGATGCTGCAAAGTGTCAAATGGCATCGTGGGGCTCTGTCATTATTGCCACTCAATGGCTCTGCATCCAGCATGTCCAGATTCCAAGGAAAAAGAAGATTTTTCTGGCTGCCAGCTTTGCTGCCTCCATCTGGGAATGTGAAATTCAAGCTGTGCCTTCCCCGGCTCTGTCACTAATAATGAAGATTCTTCATTTGGAACTTACTTAACCAAAATTGAGGCTGAAGGAGAAAGCAGCTCCTTTTCCCTCCAGACGTGTGGGCTGCAGCCCCACCAAGGGGGAACAGCATCATTCCAATGCCTGAGGTCACCAGACAATTCAATAGACACCAGATTTGTGGAGCAAACAGAAGATATTTTAACATAACAAGCGCCTTGATGGGGCAGCTTTTTTAACAAAAGCTGGAAAAGCTGATTGAATTTGGTCAGCTCTGCTTCCAGACGAGGCTGTAATAGCTCATTACGCGTCGTTAGGAAGCTTTTTTTGCTGCAAATCTGGGGGAAATTACATTTGGTGGAACATATGGTGTCATCTTCAGCTCTCTCCTCGGGAAGCTCGGGCCTCGCCGAGGTGCCGTGTTTGGCTGAGGAGAATGGATGTGCAGCTGTGACATCGGCTTTGGAGTGATGTCACCTCTCCCATCTTTGGCAAACGCTGCCACCAGCAGCCCGTTCCTCTCCCTTGGCATCTCCATCACCAGCTGAGATTGTGCTAACACTTTCCTCCGTGTAGGTGTTTCCTCCTCGCTTTCTATGGAAGTGGCAGAGACTCAGAAGTGCCTCGTGTTGCCGTTTTTCCTGGGAGCAGGAGCCTGTGCCGGTGCCTGGTGGCCCGGGGGAGGGGGTGACAAGTGGCTGGGGCTGTGTTGTGAGTTGGAAGGACACGCTGTGCAGGATTGTTTGCTCCACACTTCCTCCCGCGGCTCCTCTTTTGCTAAACTCGTGGGGGAGGAATCTATTGGTTAAATTGTACTTGTAGGCATAATATTACAGTGCTGGGAAGGAGGGAGGAGAGCGGCGCTCAACTCGAAACACGCCCTGGGTGTGCTGCCAAAGGGTTTTGTTTGCAGCTCCCTGCTCCTATTGTGCCCCAAATCTCTGCTCAGTTGGTTCTTGGAAATCCACGGGATTCATCCCGAGCCAGCTGGGAGGGCTTTGCTTTCAGACCTCGGCAGGGAATCGGCCTCTCTGGGATCCCTGGCACAGCAGCCCACTCCCACTCGCTGCTTTTTAGTATTTCTTGAAACTTTCTTTTTGCAGCTCCCGCTTCCAACAATGAGTCAAAATCAGCACTCGGGGCAGAAACACGTGGGGGGACGTGGGTGGTCTGGAGGGTGAGCTGTGCTGTGGCCCAGCATGACTTCCCTCAGGGCGTCTTGGGTTTATTTTTGCTTGTTCTCTTGCCTTTATTGACTGTAAAACACCTCAGGAAGATCTTTTGGCAGCTGCTGATGGGAGTGAGGTCTCTGTTCTAAAGATGGGTTTAGGGTTGAGCTCACACAGGGGCTGACTCTCGTGGCTTACAGTGGAATTTAGTATCCAGACAGCAGTTAAAGCTTTGATGTTTATGACCCTCAGAATAGCAGCGTTTTAAGTAACTTTATTCTCCTATAACCTTTTCCTGAAGTGTGGATTTACTCCATCACTTCAATTCAGAGGGGCTGGAAAATTTCCTTGAAGGGAATCACTTGGACTGAGTGGTTTGGAGTCCCTGTCTGAGCTGAATTCTGCCAGCCCACATTTGTTTCTCCTCACAAATAACATTTCCTTACTCTCCAAGCCTGCAGTTATGGGTTATCAAATGCAGGTTATCAAAATAACCCTGGCATCTCCTGCCACATGTGAATATTGAACTCTGCCCCACACTGACACTTTAAATTTAATTCTCCTCTACCAAATGAGTGATCACATCTCTGTGAGGAAAGAAGTAGCTTAAACCTGTCCCTAGGGAACAACAACTGTGGAAAAAAAAAAGGGATATGGTCTGAATTCCCAGGGACAAGTGGCTTTAAAACAGCCACACAACCCCCAAACCTGCCAAATTACCAGGCTGGATTTCCTCTGGAGCAGCTCTCTGAGGGCTGTCTGCCCCAGGATTAGGAGAGAGCATCTCCCTTATCATTTTGCACATGCTGTACCATCTGTCCTAAATCTCCCTTTGGAGGGCTGTGCATTCCAAATGCTGTTTCTTCCTTGGGAGATAACAGACGTGGCTGAAGAATTTTGTTAGGTAGGGCTGGGGGTGCTATTTATGGTGTAAGTTTTTTTAGTCCAGAACCCTCCCTGGTTTTCTCCACCCAGACACTGAGAAAATATTTTATTTTTTAGGTCTGGGAAATACAAAGTTCCCCAGTTTCAGGATGTGTTTGCTGCTCAAAACAAGTGAATATAAAATAATTCAATTCAGGCATTACAAGGACACAAGAGATGCCTTTAATCTTTTATTGTACATTATAAAATGTTTATTGCTCTGTCTGTATCAGAGGTGGTGACCTCTCCTTCTTGGTGATGGAAGAGTATGTTCAGGCAAAGGATCCTGGAGCCACCTTTGGGGTTGGCCTGGCTGGAGGCAGCACATCCTCAGGAGAATTTCCCAGTGCCTTTTTCCCAAACCAGCTCTTTGGGAAAAGCTGGTGACAGGGGAAGAGGAGAGATGGCAGCTCCTCACTGCCAGGCTGTTCCTGGTCAGGAACTCCCAACCCAGGCTCCTCCAAACCTTCCTCAGGCCAACCTCTGTTGGCATTTGATGGAACAAGGTGGATCCTACCTCATCCCCTAAGTGCATGTGGAGTGGTCTTGTGGAGGAGTTAAATAAACACAGATACCCCATGGCACACTACAAAAGTAAATCTTTTTCATGTCATGGTCCTGCATCTCCCAGCTTTCCAGAGCACCAGCAATCCCCAGGGATCCTGTCAGCTTACAAACATCCAGCACTTGCTAAGAGAGAGGAGAAGCCCAGCTCTTTCCCCTGCATCCTCATCCCTTTTGGGAAGGGCTCCTGCCATTCCAACCTCAGCAGAACAGCACAGGCAGGATTTCTAAGGAGAACCAGCCCTTCCCACACAGAAACTTTACTAAAAGAAGCATTTTAAGAACTTAAGCCCTCAAAAAAAGGCCCCTCAGGCCAGAGCCTTCCACAATAAACAGCTCCTGCCCCTGGAGACCTTGCATAGCAACCGGTATCATCAGGTATTTTGTCTTTTTCTGTATTTTTTTTTTTTTTTGCTGACTGGCTACATTTTTATGGACCTTTTATCCCATTGGTGGTGGACTCAGGCCCAGCTGAAAATACCACAAAGAAAATGGTTGAAATTATCCTGGAAGCTAAAGAACAGCTTCTGGTGTCCCCTCATGTTGGTCTGTGCCTCAGTGTTCCCCGATTTTTCTGAGGTGAAGAGCACCAGTGTGAGAGAGGAGAGACAGCAGCAGCGGAGGATGTGCTGCAGCCCAGCTGGAGAACAGCCAGGGAAGTTCTCCTGGTGGAAATGGAAACTGGGGGATGCCTTTTTTGTTTGAAAAACCCACCTGCAAGACGTGGCACACGACACACATCGATGAACAAAGCGAGGCCCGAGCGCGCTGCAGCCAAAATTTGGCTTCTCGGTGGAGTTTGCCATGAGCTTCCCTCCATTCCTGCTCAGAGAGGGATGTGCCTGATGCCTGGGAGTACTGCCAGGGATGGAGTGACAGTGAGACCAGAGAAAGACACAACAGAACCTTGTGCATTCCCAAAACCCAGGAAAACTGTCCCAGAAGATGGAGTGTGAGCGTGGAAAGGAGCGTGGGAGATGTTGCTCCAATCTGATTCACAGATCACTCCAGCATCACTGATTCTTCTCCATCTTCTTTGTTTGGGTGTCAGGGTTTGGTTCTTTTTTTTTTTTTTTTTTTTGCAGGATTTCCCTTCCTGGCCAGATGTTTTGCAGAAACACGGATGAGGAGGTGGATGCCAGCGAGTGACAATCACGAGGTCTTGTTTTGCAAATTGCTCCGACAATGTTTCACCTCCCCAGTCAGCACGGCTCAGAGGCAGAGTGAGAGTGAGGCATGGAGTCCATCTCTCAGGTGTCAGGCTGTCATGCTTCAATGATGTTCACTGAGGGCTTGTTTTTTGGAAACTAGGAGAGGAAACAAAGGAAAAACTGATGTGTAGAAAGGAAAAATCACATCAGAGCTCAGTGCAGCCTGCAGGTTGTGTTTTGTGAAAATTCTCCTTCCCACACCTTCATGGTGGTGAAAAAGGGTCAGAGTTGAGGTTTTAGGCTTGTGGGGATCATCACTGTGTCTGAACCATCATAAATCAGTGAACAGCTTAAAATACTGAATAAATATAGTGGGAATGTGAACAGAAACACGAGGAAGTTGCATTAATCGAAATAAGTTGGGATAAATTAAAGGCCTGACCTATTTACACTGCGACATCGTGTGTGTCACCATCCCTGCTCCTGCTGATTAACTCTCCAGTTAATTACAGAAGCAGTGTCCTCTTTGCCACGTGCTGCTGTGGGAGGACCCAAGGAACTCATTTTTTTTCCCTCCAGAGATGCTCAGATCATCCAGAAACGTGGCTTGAAATCTGATTTCTGGCGGCCAGGCAGGATCCTGGGGGTGGGAGCGAAGCGCTGCTGTCCTGCTCAGCAGAGCCGTGGGTGTGGAGGGTGTTCCCTTCCCGCATCCCGCCTGGGGGGAGGATTTTTAACAGAGCTTTTTTTGGGTCGGTTTAGCACAAATCGGGCACTCACCTTGCTCCGCAGGAGGCCCCCGCCCTGGTGCTCGGGTGTGCTGTTCTCCGAGGCGCTCTTGGCTTTCTCCTTGCTGTTGTTGGGCTCGTTATCTTTGATGATATCGTACTGTCTGCAGAACAGGGCGATCACCCCTGTCGGGAGAGAGCATCACCATCACACCCGGGAGCTCAGCAGCCCGCAGAGATCACAGATCCCTCTGGCCAGCCTCGGCAGCATTCCCAGTTCCTCCCAGACCACAGCCAGGCTGCCCTCTGGCTCTTCCCTTAATTCCATGCTAAACTAGTTAGACAGGACGACAGAAGATTAATTAGATTCCAGCCTCCCTGTTATGAAGTGTTTTAAGCTCTGCATTTGGAGCTCGACCAACACCAACCCTGCGGTTCAGCGAGCACTGGAGGAGCTCCTGGAATTTCTGCCTGGTGGAAAAGTGTCCTCTGCTCCTTGTCCTCTGTTCCCTGTCCTCTGTTCTTTGTCCTCTGCTCCCCGTCCTCTGGAGCTGGAGCTGGCAGAGGAGAGGTTCTGAACCTGCCAGCACCTGCAAATGGGCACCAGCACAAGCTGCGAGTGGAAATTTCCTTCCCCACAGCCCCAGGCACGTGGAGAGGGAAGCAGGGGCAGCCGTGGCACGTAAGATGACTGCAAATGTCTGTCTGAGAAGCTTTATGTGATGTTTCCACCAAATAACCTCTCTGCCTGCAGATTCCAGACACGTAGGTGAAGTGGATCCAGGCAGATGCTGCTTTTCCCTCCTTGAAAAAAATCTTCCTTAATAGCCAAATATATTTAAATCTTCCAGCATCCTGCTCTATAAAACGAGCTGGCAGTTGCCCCCAGGCTTTGCTGATAAACACAGTGGCCCAAATTCTTTCTTTGGGAATGTGGGTAAATGGCTGATTCCGGGAGAAAAGGCGTTAACATCTGCCACAGCCATTCCTTGTGTGATTTCCCTGGGTAAAACTGACACACAAAGAAGGAAAATGCCATGAGAAATTCCAGAAACACAAGAGCTGGGGCTTGGCTCAGTCCAGAGCCCTGGGCAGGGACTGGTTCCATTTGGATTTTCCCAAATATTGTCATACAGGCCAGGTGAAAGGCTGGAGGGAGGTTTTTGTGTATTGAGACTTTTTAAAGAACCCATTTGATGTAGAGAGATTCTCCCCACACCCCTTTTGCTTTTTAAATGTAAGTAATTTGTCTGGAAGGGAAATTGTGGGATTAGCAAATTCTTTGTTCCCAGCTGATCCGAGTCTCAGATTATTCTACAGCAGGAGATGAATCAGTTGTTCAGTCACCCCATGTAATTATTCATGATTATTTTCCCTGGCAGGGCATTGAAACTGGGATGTGCACAACTAAAACATGGCATAAATGCTGAAAAAATAACGGCCTAGAGGTTCTGGAAATCTTCTAAATTGATTTCGATTTTCATGTGATTGTTGGCTTTAGGAATAATTGCTGTCCAGCCTCTGGAAATGCAAATAAAGGGGAAAAAATTTATTATACATGGATCTGATTCGGTTTCACCTGGATTCCTGCATCCCATTTCTGTGATGGGGAAATTTATCTGGAAAATGTATATAGAAATATAAGCAAAATATAAATATAAATATAAATATAAATATAAATATAAATATAAATATAAATATAAATATAAATATAAATATAAATATAAATATAAATATAAATATAAATATAAATATAAATATAAATATAAATAGTGGGTGTGGAGAGCAATACTCTTAAATCTCTGTTTTGCCTGAGCATTGCAGTAATTTAATATCCAGAAAATTACTGCAATCTGTAATATCTGAAGGACTCAAGGCATATCCTGTTGGAATTTGAATCCCTGGAAATGTTCCAGGACAGAGCTTGGAGCAACCTGCCCTGGTGGAAGGTTAGGTGAAACAAAATGATCTTTATGTCCCTTCCAACCCAAACCATTCCATGATTCTGTGGCTGAGAGCATCATAATCAGGGCAGTCTGGAAAAAAATGAGATTACAGGATTAGCCATAGGGCATTGCTTCCATCAAATCCATTTTCTGCTTCCTGGTGGACCAAACTCGAGCTGCAAAACCCAACCTGAGGCGCCCTTACAGCTGAGAACTTTTATTTTTTGTGGGAGGAAGGGTTTCTTCCATGGTTCCACGTGCAGCCAGGCATTGCTGAGGATATCCTGTGGGTATTATTTTGGACAGGGAGTCGGGACTGACCTGCCCACATGAACAACACCACAACAATGATGAGAACTTCCCCCGCTCGCAGCTGTTGGTTTTTCTTCGCCATCTCCTTCATTGTCACCTCATCTGCACAAGGGCAAAGAGACACCGTGAGACCCAAAGCCCGGCTCAGAGCCTGGCTTAGGAGCACTCCTGACCCCAGGCAGTGTCAGGGGCAGTCCTGAGACTCCTTGGATTGGGATTTTGGAAGCAATTCCTCCCTCTGAGGCTGGAGAGGGGCTGGGATGGATTTCCCAGAGAAGCTGTGGCTGCTCCATCCGTGGAAGTGTCCAAGGCCAGCTTGGACAGGCTTGGAGCACCCTGGGATAGTGGAAGTGTCCCTGCCCATGGCAGGGGGTGGAACAGGATGAGCTTTATGTCCCATCCAACCCAAACCAGGCTGGGATTCCAGGATTCATCCTGTGGCACCCTGAGGAGACAGGGCAGGGAGGAGCAGTGGGACAGGGCAGTGTTTTCTGTCCCCATGGCTGCTCTCTCTGCTGTCCCTGTCCCTGTTAGTGCCATCTGCACCTGTCACAAAGCCTGGCATGCTCCAGCAGCTCCAGCTCCGGGGTGTGGAGAGCCTGGCAGGATGTTTTTCAGCAGAGCCCTGGGATTCAGAAAGGAGCAGAGCCTTTTTGCAGGGCATAATTCGCCTCCTTGGCTTCAAAGCATTAAGGAGATTACAGTTCAGGCCCCCAGGAAAGGAGCAGTGCTCCTCTTAGTGCTCCGAGATAAACAGCAATTCAGGATTTACTGCCTCCAAATCAGTTTAATAAAGAGAGTCAAGGACTCACATCCTCAGAACCACGGCCAAAAGCCCTGGAACAGGCTGGGCCCTCAGCAGGCAGGGGGAACCTGGGTGTCCCCACAGCCCTGCACTGCCAGGCCCTCCTTGGAGCAGGATTCTTGCTGACAGAAAACCCTCAAGAGCCCGGTTTGGCTAAAGAGGAACAAGGGAAGGAATTTCCAGTGAGGAAGTGCCTGATTTTCTCCTTGGAGATAATGCAAACCCAGCTGGATGTGATCCTGGACAACCTGCTCTGCTTGACCCTGCCTGGGTGAGGTCCCTTCCAAGCTCAGCTCTCTGTGATTTGGCAGAAATATTGAAAATGTAAGAAAAGTGGGAGCCTTTGGGTATTTTTTTGTCTGAAACCCAAGCCCAGGAGGTGCTGTGAATCCCACAGGTGCCCTGTGAGCACAGTGGTGTGCCCAGTGCCATCCAGGGGGGCTGGTTCCATGTGAGTTCACAGGCTGGCCAGGAATTACCTCTGGCATTCTCCACTTGTAGGGAGCAGGACACAGAGCTGCAAACCTCCTCCTCCTCCTCCTCACTTTGTTAAATCTCATCTGAAGGGAGAAGGGGCAGCCACCTCCAGCAGCACCTCCCTGGCACCTTGTGCCCCCTTAGCACATCCTGAGAGCACACTCAGCCCCACGAGTGTTTTTATCTATTTGTCACCTATTTATTCTCCCAGCTCCTCTCACCACTCAGGATCCTGGTTCCTCTCTGCGGAGCCCTGCGTCCCAGGGGCCACGTAGGAACTCACCCACACTTGCCTTTATTTTTAGAGGCTAGTTTCTCAGCTTCCCTGGGGGTCTTGAAGAGGACTGGCTCACTGGCAGGGCTCTGGCCTTGGATGCTGATGGACTGGACATGCACAATGTACTCAGTGTCCTCCTCTAGGTCCCAGAGGGCACAGGAGCGGGTGGTGGTGTTCACCTCCTGGATGAAGCGCAGCATCCGCACGTCCTTCTTCTGGAAGCCGAGAGAGGAGAGCACAGAGTGGTGGAGAGGCCTCTCCACGTGCATTTGCTGTCACCTAAGGCCACTGATTCCTGCCCTGCCCACCACGTGGATGTGGAGAAACCATCAGGATCCTTCCCTCTCTGCAGCCACTGAGTGCAAAGCGCCGCTGCAAAGGGGATGGGGGAGCCAAATCCCCTCCGGGACCACGAGGGACAGGACGAGAAGGAATGGGCTTAAACTGCAGCAGGAGGATTTGGGAAGCAAGGGCACCTGGGGGGAGATGGACATGGCTGGAACTGGGTAATTCTAGGCACGGTACCTGTTGGGAAATTGCAAATCCAATGACAACTTCGTCTTCCAGGACATCCCAAGTGACCACGGCCGAGTTGGCTTTCAGGTGTTTGACTGTGACATTTACTGGAGCCGATGGGCTGTCTGCAAGGAGGGAGAGCAGAGCCTTTACAGGGACAGGACACACAGCAAGGGCAAGGAAGGGGGTGGGAAAGGACCTTCCTCAGGATCTGGTTTGGATTTATGGCCTGGAAGTTGCAGGCACTCCAGGTCTCAATTCCCAGGGTGGAGCTAGGAGATGTCAGCTGACAATAAGAGTTACATTCAGCACGGGTTCCAACTGATAGAGGGGAAATTTAAGTTAAATGCAGGGAAAAAATCCTTCCCTGGGAAGGTGGTGGAGGTTGCCCAGAGAAGCTGTGACTGCCCCTGGGATCCCTGGAAGTGTCCAAGGCCAGGCTGGAGCAACCTGGGACAGTGCAAAGTGTCCCTGCCCATGGCAGGGGGTGGGACTGGCTGATCCTCCAGCCAAACCATTCCATGACTCCATGTGTGAAATACTCGACCCTTGGGAAGAATTTCTTGAACACCACAGCCAAGCCCTGAGCAGCTCATTCATGCCATCCTCCCCAGCCACATTTTTCCCTGTCACAGCCTGACAGTGACAGCTGGGAGGAAATTCCAGCTCTGCCATGGACGTGTGCACTCAGAATGCTTTGAGGAGCATTCTGGAGGTTTGAAACACAGGAGTGCAGGAACTGGGAGAGTTTCTTTTGTTTTTTTTCCTGGCAGAAAATGTTCCTTACAATGTTTTGTGGCTGATGTCAGAGCACATCCAGTGAGCATCCACTTGGAGCTGCCAGGACCTGGTGGATCTTGTAATGTGGAAAGGGCAGGCCAGGAGAGCAGGAGCCTGAGGCTCTGTGTTTATTCCCAGTTCCAGAGCACAGCTGAATTTCCAGCAGGATCCTCCTAGCCTTGCCAAGGAGAGCTGGGCTCCTGCACAACCTCCCCAGGAGCCTCTTCCCAAGGGAGCTGCCCAGTCCAAAGCCCTTCCTGGCATCTCAAGGGAAGGTTTTGCCTCCTAGGCTTGGCACAGCTCTTCCAGCTGGACTCTGTTCCCTCTCCTCTGGTGAAATTTAATTCACAATCTTCAGCTTTGCTCTGAACCCAAAGCAGTGAATGCTCTGAGCCCCCCAGGAGGTCAGTAGGGTGAGGAAGAGTTGTGTTATTCCTATTTTTATGAGAAATTAATGCTTTTATTTCATTATAACCACCCCTTGGGGGCTGACACAGGTCACCAGTATAAGAGGGGTGCACTTGTGCCCATCTCCAGTGACACTTGTTGGATTTATGGTCATTCCCAGCTGCCTGGATGGAGCTGAAAATATTCAAGCTGTAGTGTCAGTGTGTGACATCACTCCTGGTGAATGTTCCCCCAGGGACAGAGGAGCACAGAATTCCCCAGCTGAAGGTCACTTGGCACAGTGATCCCTCGTTCCTTTCACAGCCAGCAGGTAGAGCCTTAGGGATAAAACGTCTGGAGAAGCCATTCGAGCCAGACTGATACTCAGTAAGAAAAAAAATCACTGAATGGCTGAATTCACACAAATTTAGGACTTTAGGAGGAGCAGCAAGTCTGTGATTCCACAGAGGGATGTCACTCCTCTCTGGACTAACAATGGAATCCGTGTTGACCCAGAGCATTCTTATCTCCCAGGGCTCGGCCCTCATGGGATGAAGCAGAATTCCCCAGCCATCCTCTTGGAGGATGGGATCCCTCACCATCCTCACCCTCCCTGCAGCAGCAATGCCAGTGACAAGCCAAGGGAGGAGACTAATCATCCTCCCCATCCTGGAATAAAAGAATAAAAGTCCCTTCCAAAGCCGGCTGTGACACGAGGAAGGGACGTGGGTCTGCAGCTCTTCACCTTCCCCCGTGACTGAACCAACAAAAGTCGAGTCTAATTTTAGGAAGGGGCGGTCAGCAGACAGGAATGTGCACGGGGAAGGTCTGTGAGTCATGCCTGATGAATTTGCTGGAACATACGGAGGACATGACGGAGTTGAGGGATGGGAGACAAAACATTCTCCAGCTGCAGCCGAGCACTTGGCCCTTCCCGGCTGCAGCGCTCAATCCCGCCCTGCTTGGCTTCCCTGGGTATTTTTAGGAGCTAAATTTTAATATTTTTTTAGGAGCTACCACTGATTTAGCCAGCTTCAGTTGGAGGAGGGCTTTGAAAAGAGATGAATTAACCCCACAGGAACAGAGAGCAGAGATCATGTTAAAAAAGCTGGGAAAAGGGAACAGCACTCGGAGTGTTCAGGTCCCCTTTGAAATTTGTGACCTTGAGGGAGGCACAGCATAAAAAGTGTCCGAGTTTCCTGATGGCATAAGATGTGGGGGAGTTGGGAGGACCTTGAAGAGCTGGAGGAGAGCAAAAACCTCTCCTGGGAAGTGGTGGGAGAGGGTGGAGAGCTGTGAGGCAGGAGGGAAGCACTCAGCAAAGCTGAAATCCAGAGCCTGAAGCCTCCAAAACTGGAATCTGGATGGAGGTGAGGGAGAAATCCCCTGGAGTGGGTGGTCAGGAACATTCTAGAACCTTTCTTTGTAGGAATACCTGAGAGAGGGATGGGGTAGTGAAGCCAGCAGCTCTAAAATCCAGGAATCCAGGGCAGCAGATCCCAATGTGCCTTCCCTTGCACTGCTACACCCAAATCAGTGGTGCCCAACCAGCACAAAAACACTAAAAAGAGAATTAAATTGTGTTTGACAGAAACACAAACCCAGGAAAATGAATTTCCTGCTCCCAGAGCTGTGGGGATAATTTGGAACCAAAATTTTCATCCATGAGGTTTCTTTCCTCCCTGTTCCCAAGAGATGAAATGATGAGATCACGACTTCCTAAGACCTAAAACACCGTTCCAAGATATTCCACAGGACTTTTGGCTCCCTGACCCTGTTGCAGCTCTTTGTCAGTGCCAGCCTGGCTGAGATCAGGTGGAAAAGGTGCAATTCCTGTAATTTACCAGCTGGCTGCAGGGGGTCAGCAGCTCCAGCAGGGCTTTGAGGAGCCAAATCTAAATTTTTGTTTCCTTCTAGAGTCATGTGCAACTCCTGGAAACTTTGCTTCTGTGCCTGTGGCAGCCAGGAAAACTGCTGGTGTTCTGGGGGTGGGCACAGAGGGTGGGAATGCTGCAGGGATAACAGGGAATGGGTTGTGGATCAAGGTTTTTATTTTTGTGCCTCTTTACTCCAGAGCTGCTGAGGGCAGCACGTTCCTTGTCTGCTCCATAAGGGAATGGTGCAAGATTTCTGGTTTAGCACTTTAACTTCATTCCAGTGCAGGATGCTGGAGCAAATCCCACCCTGCAAACTGGCAGAGGATATTTACCCAAATTTAGATGGAAAAAAATATTCTCATTTTCATGTCAGCAGAAAATCGCCCCACCCCTCATTAAGGGAAACCCTGATGATTTCAGCTGAAATCTGGACTTTTAAACATGAATAGCAGCTTAAAAACAGAGGATTTCTAAAATCCCATCTGGTTTCCTTCCCACAGAGTCAGAAATCTCCCATCCCCCAGGCCTGTGTGTCCCAGCCCTCCCCGATTCCGCCGCACCTGGGGCCCTTTTGGCAGGAGCAGGTCGGAGCCTCCGCTGTGCACCAAGAAATCCTGAGCCCTGGAGATGATCCTTCATCCCTTCCCCGTGCTGAGAACCCCTCCCAGCCTTCCATTAAATGTTTTCCTCGTTATTGTTGGACTTTAATTGGAGAGAGAGGGGCCCCACACACCCTCTACAGCTCATTATGTGGCAGCAGGAAGAGGAGCCCCCCTACTTCCCTGTGAGTTGGATTCCCTGTGGGAGCTGTGGCATGGATGGGAGGGAGTGGGAGAAAGAGCAGGGAAAAGTTTTGTCCCATCCCACTGCTGGTGTCACCTGGGAATGGGGAAGATGCTGAATATTGGGGTGTCCAAACCTTGGGGTGTCTGGTAGGATCAGAGAGGTACCCAGGCCACAAAGGCATCACTGAAGGAAAGGAGGAACCTGTGGGAATGTCACACCCTTGGGGTCACCTCAGGCCAGCCAGGTCCAGGCCACAGGTCTGGAATTAAAGTGCATTTCTGGATTTATCTCTTCACCCAAGGGGTGCCCAAAACCCCTGAATTCACCTCTTCCATGGAGGTGCTTGGAATTGCATCCTTCCTGAGGCTGTGCTGTATTCCCAGCATTTTCCACTTCTTTCAGCTCCTCTCCCAAGCAGCTCCTTCCCTGCTGGGAAGGGCTTGAGCTGCCTCAGAGCCCCAGGGACATGGTCTGGTGAGCTGAGGCTCTGAAGCTGCTCATTCCCTGCTTTCCAGCTGCCCCTTCCTGCAGGAAGCAGTGAATCCCAGCCTTAATTCCCAGCATCTCTTGATTTTTGCACCACAACCTTCCCTGGAGATGCAGGAGATGAAAGGACACGACCTGAAAGGAGCATCCCTAAAATGCATGTGATGTTTTCTGCCTTTTCCCCGAGTGTGGATTCACACAGAGCTGATTTTGCTGCTTTCTCTGTGCTCTCCCAGCATGGATCCCATCCGTGGCTCTAATTGCTTGTGGGTTTTATGGGGTGTGTAGGAAGGGCTGGCACATTGCTCAGCATTCCCAAGAGTTTTAATGAAGGGAGCCCCAGGGGTATGTGTGGGAGCAGGGATCATTCCTGCTCCCAGCCCCATGGGAAGCAGAGCTGTTTGCTAAGATCCAGAGATTTCAAAGAGCAGGGAGGCCAACTGGTGGTTCTTCAGCTGGGAAAGAGGCAATTATTCCCTGCTGACTGCTCACTTGCCTATAAAAATGGGATATTAATAGGCCAGCAGCCCCCTCCTGCCCACCCCTTGGCTCTGTGGCTGATTCCCCAGGGAGCAGCTGCCCAAACGTGCTGGAAATGCTGCCAGGAGCGTGGAGCCTTTTCAGGGAGCACAGAGACTGTGGCCAGCCAAGCATTAGGAATTTCTTGGGGCTGAAGGAAGGAATGTTTCTACCCTGGAGAGTCCCAGAGACAGGCAGGATTCTCTCAGGTCTCCCCAGTGCTACAATTTGGGTTTAAATGCTGCCAACTCAGAGCAGAGTCGTTCCCATCGTGGCATTTTTTATCCAGGATCTAAATATCCACGGAGAACTGGGTACCACAGGCTTTCTTAGCTCCTCTTATCCCACACCTCTGTCATATCAGAGCAGTCAGAGGGGGTGAGGAAGCCTGGAATTTCCTGGACAGTGCTGGATGCTGACACCAGAGCTCTCCCAGGATTTTGCTGCCTGCTCCAGGCCCAGCTCTGCTCCTGTATCCCACTTTTTACTGCACACATAAAAGTTTGCAGCTTCATTGCTCAACACATTTCTGCTTATAACTGAATTATACTCAATCCAGGCCCTAATTCAGCCTTTGGGCACTTCATAAACCAGCAAGAGTTTGTTTAGCAACGAACATCCGAAGGGTGAGGACGGATCCAGGAGCAGCACGTGCATGGAGTGCGTGGCTAATAACTGCAAGCACATCTCTCTGGGAGGAATCTCCCACAAGCAGATTCCCAGCAGGAGACAGAAGAGGATGGCTCAACCTTGGCTGCCTCTCACAGCACCATCCCTGCTGAGAGCCTGACACCGGGGTGAGAAACCTCCCCATCCCAATTAAATCCCTCCCACGCCGAGCGCGGCAATCAATAAAGCGCTTACGCCATCCCCAGCCAGGCAGGAATCTCCCCGGCCTCTGGGATGGAGGGAGAGGGCTGCAATGGGCTGCCTTGTTGTTTCCAAATTGCTGAGAGACCTTCTGCTGCTCTCCTGAGCCTGCTGAGCTCGTTGCTCACCCTGATCCACGGGTGATGCCAGCTCCCCAGGGAGCACATCCAGCTCGGGCAAGCTGGGGATCAGCACCTGGAGTCAGACTGGTGCCTTTGCTTTGCTCTCCTTCCCCCCACGAGGCTGAGGGGCTGCCTAGGGACGGGGTGAGGCTGGTTTGAAGTGGTTCAGGGGGTGAGGACACGCTTCAGAATCCAGCCAGGGGGGTTTGGCACCTTTTTGGGGAGCTGAGGTGGGGGAGCTGTGAAGCTGGAGCTTGTCCTGGTGCCAAGGGCTGGCCCAGAGCTGTGCTGGCAGGGGAGGTTTTACCTGAGCTGTGTCACCTCTGCTCTCCATCTGACAAAAATAAACCTGACCTGAGCTGCTCTATGGGCTGGCAGCTCGCAGTGAGGCTGCTTGCAAGTCACTGGGGCTGTGGCCTATTTTGGGGTCTTCCATCATCACCCCCCTGCTCATTGAGCCCTCAGCAGTGCCCTGAGCCCAGCCCAGCTCCCCTCTCTTCATTAGCTCAGCCTAATGAGGAGGGGACAAAGATTAAATTAAATCCTATTCCTGACTTGCCAACCATCCTGAGTGTTTCCTCAGGGTCCTTCTGGAGCAGTGGGAATGATGGGAGGGCATCACCCACCCAGGTGGGATTTGGGGTTGCCAAGGAACCTTGGTGTGAAGATTATTTCTCAGCCACCTCATCATCCTGCTCCTGCTTCCCCTCCTCACTCACCTTGGCATCACCTTGGCAAAAACTGGTCCTGCCTGGCCAAAATCCCTGAATTCAGAGCAGGGCCTGTGCTCGGTGTCACTCAGCAGACCTTGCCCTGGTATTGCCAGGGGGGGAATTTGCACCAGTCCCTCCTGGGAATGGCAGCTTTAATCTCTCATGGCAGGAATTATTTTAAACCCACTCACACAAGCTCTGGGTCCAAAGGGGACAGACCCTGGAGCCTCCATCCCTGCCTGGGAATGATTTCCTCCCCATGGGCTTTTCCAAGGCTCGTGTGCCTTGGTGGCCTTGTGGCCACATCATCAGCAGGGCTGGGGACACGGAGCTGTCATGGTGGTGACGCTGCCACTACCTCTGTGTGACCTTGGGAAAATCACTCTGTGCCCTCATCCCTCCGTTCCTGCTCTGGAAAACAGGGACAGCTCAGGTCCTCTGCCTCACCTGGGTGCAGGGAGAGCCCGTCAGGACCCTTGGCACGGGTGACACAGGAGGAGGAGGCAGTGGGGGGTGCATGGCAGCACCCCAAAGTCCCACAGCTCACCGTGAGCTCCTGGGGACGTGGCACTGACAGGAGCAGGAGGTGTTTATGTGCAGGGACACAACTCCCTGTTTACTCTGGGATGCCAAGCGAGGTGATCCAAGGATAAGGAGGAGCAGGGAAGTGGCCTAGTTTACAGAAACCCCGAGTGCTGTCACAACTGCAGACGCCTCCATTGTGTTTTCCGCGGTGTTTTCCTCATGGCTCCCTCCCTTTGGGAATGTTTCATTAATCTCCCCGGCTCTGGCAGTTGTGAAACAGCAACTTCAGGAGCCAACGCCTGGCCAAGGACGGGTGGCAGAGCTGAAGGCATCCAGGGCTTGCTGCAGCCCTGTATGTAACCCCAAATGTAACTCCAGCAACTTCCAGGGATGGCTGGAGAGAAGGAATTTCCACTCCCTGGAGCTCTGCATCCCTAATAATCACCCCCCAGCCTCCTGGAATGCAAGATATCCTGGCAGCAGCAGGCTGCAAATCAAAGCAGCTGTTCCACCAACATCTTACAGCCAGCAAAGGAGACAGCCCTCAGCTGGTTTGGGCTGGGGAGCTCCACCAGCACTGCCCACTTTACACCCACACAGGGGCTGCTGGGGCCAGTGAAGGCAGGAGTGGACTCGGGTCCATCCTGGTAGCTCCAAAATTAGGTCCAGCTCAAGGGACCGCCAAAGATCCCCCACTCCAGGTGAGCTGCTCAGCTCGGAGGGGCCTGGTTTTTGTGGCAGGGATGTGCAGTGCCCCTGGAGAGGTGCTTCCTCTGGGACCACCGGGGTTCCTCTGGGACCACCAGGGTTCCTCTGGGGCCACGGTGCTTCCCCAGCGTTCACAGAGCTCCCAGCAGAGCCGGCAGGGCCCTGGACAGCCGGGAAGGGACATTGACAGAGCAGACCCGGCTTTGCCCCCTCCACTCCGGTTCAGCCCCGTGACACGAACCGGGGCCGCTGCTCAGGTGCCCCAAACCTCCCCCTGCCCTTGCCCAGCGCAGGGTGAGGGGCTCCGCTCCCTCTCCCCGTTTCCACATCTCCCTCCCCGGGGATGCCGGGCTGCGAGCGCCCGGCGCTGCCCGATCCCGGTGCCGCGGGGCTGCGTGTCCCAAACCGCCGCCTCTTCTGCACCCAATTCCCGGCAAAGTCCCCCCAAACTCCGACCCCTCTGCGCAGCCCTGCCCGCTCCCGCCGCTCCCCCCCGGGGGTCTCTCCTGGCACCGAACCCCCTCCCCAGAGCCCGGCAGCCGCTCCCGGGCCCGGCCGCCCGTACCTGCCTCCACCGGGCGCAGACCGGCGTAGCTGAAGCAGAGCAGGAGCGCGGCGCCGGTGCAGCCGAGGAAGGGCTCCATCCCCCGCGGCCGCTCGGGGCCGGGCCGAGCCGCTCCGGGCCGGGCCGGGCCGGGCCCCGCCGGCGGCGCGTCCTGCGGGCGCGGCGGAGCCGTTCAGCACCGCGGAGAGCGCCGGTGCCGCCCGGTGCCGCCGGTGCCGCCCGGTGCGGCGCGGCTCGGCGGGGCTCCGCTCCGCCCGGCAGCGCCCGGCTCGCCTCGGTTCGGTTCGGTACGGCACGGCACGGCACGGTACGGTACGGTACGGTACGGCTGGGCTCGACCGGGAGGCGGCCCCGCCGAGCCCCGGCTCCGCCCGCTGCAGCGCCGGGCAGCCCCGCTCCGGTCCCTCCCCCGGCCGCGGAGGCGGCGGGACGGGGGCGGCTCGGGCCCCCCGCTCAGCACGGCCCCGCTCGCTGCCTCAGTTTCCCCGTCCCGCCCCTCCCGCCCCCGCCAGGGTCCCGGCACAGCCGTCCCGGGGGTGCTCGGACACCGGGGGTCCCATCCCGGCCGGGAGCAGCCCTGGGGCGCAGCAGCGGGGACGTGGCACCGCCGGGGTGTCACAGAGCCCCTGCGGGGCAGCAGGTGCTGAATTCCGAGGGAAGAGGATCCGAGGAGCCTCTGGAATTAGCCGTGCCTGCAGGGTAATTAACCGGCACCCTCTGATTGATGCTCGCTGGGATGGGAGCAGAATCCAAGTCCCCAGCTCAGCTGGCAAATCGTGCGACACTGGAGGGGGACCCTGCTGTGACCCCGCTGCTGCTCCCCACCGGCAATGGGGTGTCCTGGCCCTGGGAGGGGCTGCACGTGGGGTGGGGGGCTCTGTGCACGGGTGACACCTTCCAGCACCCAGGGACAGCCCTGACTGCGGCACCCACCCGTGCTGAGTGTTGGGAGTGCTGGCTGTGTGTCCCTCACTGTCTGTCTGTCTGTCTGTCTGTCCCAGATGTTCACCTGCCACCTGCCCGGGTGTGCTGGGGACTCCCAGGAGCGTCACTGTGGCAATCCCGGTCCCCATGGGCTGGTTCATGGCCCGGTGGTTTCTCCCTGCTCATCCCTGCAGCTGGATGGAGAGGGGGGTGAATCAGGCGTGGGGGGCTCTGCCACCCTCCCCTCGCCACCCTCCCCTTGCCACCCTCCCTCTGGCCATGCAGAGACCCCCCCCCACCTGAGGAATCCCCAGAGATCCTTCCTGGAGAGTGACAGGACCCAAGGGAGAGCCAAAAAGCCTCTGCCAGAGCCAGGGGACAGCCAGGGGACAGCCCTGTGGTGCCACTCCAGCTCCCTGTGCCCAGCCTGGGTGATGACAGTTCCCAGCACGGTGTCTGTGCCACGGTCCCTGCTGCATCCCAGGGAAATGCCTGTGGTGCCTCCCTTTCATCTCCTGCCTGGCAGCAGATTAAAATTTCATCACTTCAGAGCTGGGGAAGGTGCAGGGGAGGAGCAGGAGCCCTGGGATGGACAGGGGGGTTCAGCCCCTCGCTGGAGCTGCCTGCACTGAGCTTGGGGGACCCCAAATCCAGCCTGGGCAGGAAGGAGCAGGATTTGGGCACAATGCAGGGATGGCTGGGCTGGAAGGAGCAGGATTTGGGCACAGCCCTGCAGGGATGGCTGGGCTGCAAGGAGCAGGATTTGGGCACAATGCAGAGATGGCTGGGCTGGAAGGAGCAGGATTTGGGCACAATGCAGGGATGGCTGGGCTGGAAGGAGCAGGATTTGGGCACAGCCCTGCAGGGATGGCTGGGCTGCAAGGAGCAGGATTTGGGCACTGCCCTGCAGGGGGGTGGCTCCAGGCCAGGCTGCCGATTCCCCTGGGCCTTCCTTCACCAGAACACGAGGCTGGGCAGGAGACTCTGCTGGGCTCAGGCTCTTGGTGGTGCCTCCTCCATGGCCTGCACACCTGGAGCAGCACCACAAACCCTGAATTCTGGTACCAGTGATGCCAGAACAGCTCCAGGAGTCAAAGCCAAGGTCCCAGCAGGATGTGCCTCTGTGCCAGCAGCAGCAGCAGCAGCTCCCCAGTCTCTGCAGAGGGAATTCCAAGTCCCCCAGCAGTGATTTGCAGGGATTGGCACGCAAAACCAAGGATTCCCTGCCTGCCTGGACCCCATCCTGGGCCAAGGCTGGGCCCCAGCACATGGGTCGGGCAGTGTTCTGCCCCAGTGGCTCCTGGCAGATGTGACAAGGCTGGTCCCTGTCATCCCACTGCCTCCCAGACTCCCACAGGAGGGTTTTGGATGTGTCCTGGTATTTTTCCAGAGGCTGAACACAGCTACCACCACAATTTCTTGGCTTTTTCCTTTCTCCCTTTCCAAATAAAGGAGGAGCATTGCTCTTTTCCAGCCCCATGACATCTGCCACGCCCAGCAGGTGCCCTGGGATGTCACCACCGCACTGAGGTCCCCTCTGGGGGCTCAGGTCCCGGCTGCCCCCGGGTTCCATGGGACAGCCCACGCTGTGCTTGTCCTTTCTCTGTCCCCTCTCCTTTCCCACCACTGGCCAAAGCTTTTTGGGGTGTCCTGGTCCCCCTGGGCTCCCCGTGCGGTGCGGAGCCTCCTCTACCTCCCCAGCCCATCACTATTCAAGTCACACGATGCCCGTCACGCGTCCCCCGTCTGCCAATTAAGTCACAGCTCTAATTACGCACTCAGGCTCCGCAGACGCTCCTCTTCCCTCTCCCGGCACCAGACGGACACCTGGGAGGTCGCCAGCTGTCCCACCCCTCACAGCCAGCCCTCCTCACTGCGCCGGGGCCGAGCACCGAGCCCGCAGCTCTGTGACACCAAAAAACTGTCCCCAAATCGGTGATGTGGGGTGGGGCCGTGGGGAGGGGCTCTCTGTGCAGCCCAGCAGGGAAATGGGGCTGGATGTCCCCCAAAAGGGACAGTCCCATTCCTGGGGGGTTGTGGTGGCACAGAGGGGCGCACTGAGGGGGGGCAGGGGGTTCAGAAGGTGCAGGAGGTGCGGGGGGTGCGGGGTACAGGGAGCTCAGGGGGTACAGGGGGTACAGAGGGTACAGGGGGTACAGAGGGTACAGAGGGTACAGGGGGTACAGGGGGTTCAGGAGCTGCAGGACGTGCAGGGAGCGAGGGGTACAGAGGGTTCTGGGGGTTCAGGGGTTCAGAAAGTGCGGGATACAGGGGGCTTAGGAGGTACAGGAGATGCAGGAGGTGCAGAAAGTGTGGGATACAGGGGGTTCAGGAGGTGCAGGGGGTTCAGGGGGTGCGGGGTACAGGAGGTTCAGGGGATTCAGGGGGTTCAGGAGGTGCAGGGGTTTCAGAGGGATTCAGGGCGTTCAGGGGGATTCAGGGGGTTCAGGAGGTGCAGGGGCTCAGGAGGTGCAGGGGGTTCAGGGGGATTCAGGGGGTTCAGGGGGATTCAGGGGGTTCAGGAGGTGCAGGGAGTTCAGTTTCGGGGAGCCCCCGCATCCCGGCGCTGCCGAAAGCCGCTGCTGCCATCTGCCGACACCGCGCCGGCTCCGGCCCCGCGGAGCGCCGGGAGAGGATGGGGGGCACAGCCGGGACCCCCCAACATCCCCCGGGCGCCCCCGAGACAGGACCCGCACCCCGGCCCCGCCGTGCCCCGCGGGTTCTGCCGCAGGGGCTGGGGACAGCTTGGCCGGGAGGGGTCCGGGGTGTCCCCGCTGGGAGCCCCCGGCTCGGAGCCCCCCGGCCCCGCCGTCCCGGCTGCCGCTGCCCCGCGGTGTCCCCGAGGGTCCCTCGGTCACCCCATGGGAAGGGGCGAGAAGCCGCGAGAGGGAGCCCGGGGCCCGCGCGTGGCCGCTGCACTGGGGACAGCGGTGGCACCGGTGGCGCTGGTGGCACTGGTGGCGCTGGTGATGGCGTTTAACCCCTGCGTTCCTTGACGAGGGCGGGGAGACAAGGGACAAGTCTGCGTGCAGACCCCTCTGGGTCCCCCCCAGTGTCACCCATTCCTGCACCATGGGGCCGTGCCATTCCCAGGGTGGCAGTGCCACCTCTGCAGCCCTCGGTGCCCGGGCTGGGACACACAGGGACGAGCTGCAGCCCCCGGGCGCCCTGGGCATGGCCTGACCCCCAACAGAGCCCAAACTGGGGCAGAGCTCAGGGACAGCCCCGTGCCCAAAGTGCCCCAAAGCACGGCCCAGACCGGTGTCACCGCTCTGCTGAGCACACGTGTCCGGGTGCCACACGGTGTCCCCAGGAGCCCCGACCTTGGCTGGCAGGGCAAGGTGACCTGGACGTGCAGGTCAGCACTGCGGGCACCACACAGGGACAGGGGGACAGAGGAATATGGGGACACAGGGACACGGGGATAGAGGGATACGGGGACACAGGGACATGTGGATGCGGGGACATGGGGACACGGGGATACAGGGACATGGGGACACAGGGACACGGGGGCACGGGGACATGGGGACACTAGGACACAGAGGACATGGGGGACATGGGGACATGGAGACACGGGGACATGGGAATATGGGGACATGGGGACATGGGAACAGAGGGACATGGACACACGGGGATACAGGGACATGAGGATATGGGGACATAGAGATATGGGGACGTGGGGATAGAGGGACACGGGGACACGGGGACACCAGATGGAGCCACTCGGTTCTGAAATGTTATGAAACGTCCCCGAATCCCCCGCTGTAAGTCAAGGTTTAGCGAGAGTGGCTCCTGATCCCGATGAGATGGGGCATCACAAAGGGCTTTGTATTCCAGGAAGCCTATTAGAGCTTTAAATTATACAAATGGGCTTTTTCCCAAAGATCCTCATTATCTGGGTATTTGCTTTTAATCCCCGGCTCTTCCCGCTGCCCCTGCCCCACCCTGCCCTGCTTACCTTGTCCTCCGCAGGGCCAGGGCATGGGGACAGGGACAGGGACACGCTCTGGGGACAGGGACAGGCCCTGGGGACAGCGTGGGCCCGCGGGGAGGGGTCTGTGAGGTATTTGGGACACCCTGATTGTGCTCACTGGTGCAACGAGGGGCTGAGCCCCGTCCCAGTTTGTCCCAGTATCCCAGAAGGTTTTTGGGATGGTGTCTGCTCTGTGCTGAGCACCAAACCTGTCTGGACGCCCCCACGGCCATCCTGGGTACACCCGGGCTCCTTCTGTGCCCCCCTGGCTGTGTGGGCACCCACGAGGACCCTCCCGTGGGCACTGGGGGGTGATGCTGGACCCCAAATCCCCGAGCTCTGGGCAGCCTGAGCATCACGGAGACCCATCAGCTTGGGGACAACAGCCGGGGCCAGGCCGAGGTCACCGCACACTGCCCGGGGCACACAGAGGTGTGTGCGAGCCCTGGGAGCCCTGACCCCCGTCCTGGGGGTGTCCCCTCCCCTTCCCGGGGTGTCCCCTCCCGGGGTGTCCCCTGCAGCCCCACCCCACCCAGCTCTGCCGCAGCCAAGCCTCGGGGGCTTCACGGCTGCCATGACAACGCAGGATATTCCCACCGACATCCGAAATCCCTGCAGGGAGGAGGAAGGAAGAGGAGGAAAAGCAGGAGGAAAAGCCCAGGCAGGCATCGGCAGCACCGCGGTGTGTCCCCAGCAGCTTTGGGACGATGCCACAGTGGCACTTGTGGCTGTTTCAGCCTCTCCTGGCAGCGCCCTCGGGCCAGCAGGACCCAGCCCTGGCACCCCCAGGGCACCACGAGCTGCTGCCCATCCCCGTGCCAAGGGGGGCTGAGGCAGCTCCAGCCATAAACCCACAAAATTTTGGGGTGGAGGGGGTGGGAACCAGGCAGGATGAGCTTGGGAGGGGTTTGCCCCCGTGCCAGGGACCCTGGGAATCTCTGGGGGTTGGATGTGGTGCCTGTGCCCCCCTCCTGGGCATTATCCCCCCCGTCCCTCCTGCAATCCCTTCCAGCTCGGGGATTAGGTGGGTTTAGGGTCGGGTTGGAGTCGGAAATGGGATGCTTTCAAATCAGCCTGCGTCACTTGTGCCTCTGTCACTCATGCCCAGGGGGATTAAAATAGATATGAAGATTATCAGAGGGGAGCTGCACCCCCACCTTGGGGCCCCCACTCTCCCTCAGCCCTGACACTGCTGCCTGTGGGGTGCTCAGCTCCAGCACCCCAGGATGCCTCCCCAAAGGCACAAACATCTCCCTTTTCCTCACCCTTCTGCTCACACCCCATCCCACCCCCTCCCCAAATCTCCTTCTGCAACAGGAGAGGAGAAATCACCACTGCAGCACCTCCTCCCTGCCAGCTCCTGTGTTCCCAGCCCAATCCCATTCCCAGAACGCTGCACTGGGCTGGATCCCAGTGCCCAAACCCCGATTTGGAGCTCAGGGAGAGTTCCCAGTGCCCAAACCCCAACCTGGAGCTCAGGGAGGGTTCCCAGTGGCCAAACCCCAACCTGGAGCTCAGGGAGAGTTCCCAGTGCCCAAACCCCAACCTGGAGCTCAGGGAGAGTTCCCAGTGCCCAAACCCCAACCTGGAGCTCAGGGAGAGTTCCCAGTGCCCAAACCCCAACCTGGAGCTCAGGGAGAGTTCCCAGGTTCCTGAGTGGGAATTTTTCATTCCTGGGCTGTGTCAAGTCCCCGTGATCCTCAGGGCTGGGCTGCTCCTGTTCTCTGTCTCTGTTTGGTGCAGAGCTGATGTTCCAAAGCACACCTCTGGGCTTTGGGTGCTGTGCCAGGACTGCTCCCTGTCCCCTGCCCTGCTTCAGCCTGGCTTTGAGGCCTGGAGGTGCCAGGAGGTGCCCAAAGCCCCTCAGCCTCACTGACCATGGCCTTGTTTGGGTTGGAAACTCACTCAGTGCCACCCCTGCCACAGCAGGGACACCTTCTGCCACCCCAGGCTGCTCCAAACCCCATCCAACCCAGCCTTGGACACTTCCAGGGAGGGGCAGACCCAGTTTATTAATGCCCAGGAGATTTTGGGGTGAATTAGCTCCATGCTGGGTCCTTCCCCCAGCTCCCCGTGGTGGAGCAGCCACCCCAGCACCTCCCTGCTCCCCCAGGCCAGCGGTGGGGCCCTGGCTTTAATCACTTGATGCATTTTTGTTTGTGTAATTCCAAGGAGAGTGGCTCCTGCTCCCATCTGCCCCTGCCATCTGCTGCCCGGGGCTCTGCAGAGGAGGGAGCTGGTGCTGGAACCCAGCTGGGAATGGCACCTCCTCATGGAGAGCATCTGTCCCCACTGCAGCCCTTTCCCAGCGCTCTGAAATCCACTTTGCTCCTTGCTGCAGTCTCTGGGGATGCTCTGCTGCCCTTGCCCGAGTCCTGGGGATAGCCAGCCCAAAATGTCCCTTTCTAGTCCCAAAAAGCCTGGCCTGGCACCTTCTGGGGCCAGTGGAGACAGCGTGTCCCAGTGCTTCCAGTGCCCTCCCAGTGCTCCCAGTGCCCTCCCAGTGCTCCCAGTGCCCCCAGAGCTCTCAGTCCCCCAAGATTTCTCAGAGTTCCCAGTGCACAAAGACCTTCCAGTCCACCCAGTGCTCCCAGTGTTCCTTCCCAGTGTTCCCATTGCCTGAAGACTTCCCAGTGCTCTGAGCCTTCCCAGTCCCCAAAACCTTCCTGTTCTCACAGTGTTCCCAGTGCCTGAAAACCTCCCAGTGTTCCCAGTGTTCCCAGTGTTCCCAGTACTCCCAGTGTTCCCATTCCCCAAGACCCCCCCGTGCTCCCAGAGCCCCCCCAGCCCCTCCTCCGGGGGTACAGGGGCTGCACCCCGAGCTCTCTCGGTGGGGCGCAGTCCCGGGGGGGTGCAAGGTACCCCGGGGGGTCCCAGGGAACGCTGCCGGTGCCCTCCCGGTGCCGGTGCCCCCCCGGTGCCGGTGCCCCCCCGCCCCCCGGCGCTGCGGCGGGCGCTCCCGGGCTGCGGTGGCGGTGGCGGCGGCGACAGCGGCCGTCTCCGGGCAGGTAGGAGGTGGCGGGGACAAGGGGCCCGGGGGGGACACGCACACACACGAGCGGGGGGCACCGAGGAGCCGCCGAGCCCGGGGCACCGGCGCGGACCCAGCCCCGGGCACGTCCGTCCCCGCCGGCGGCCGCAGAGCCGCCCCCGCCCCGCCGCATCCTTCGGGGGTGCTCGGGGTCCCCCGCGGTCCCCGACGTTTCTTTCGGGGCTGCCCGGTGATGCCTCTCCGCGGGTGTATCCCGGCAATCCAGGGTGTCCGGTTTGGGGGGAATCCCCCGGAGCCCCCCCGCCCCCGGAGGGGATCCCCTGGGAGTGCCCAGCCGCCCCTCCGGGGGTGTCCGCTGTGGGGGGGTCCCTGCAGAGCCCTCTCGGGGTGCAGAGCCCCCCGCGGGTTCCCTCCCCTGTCCCGGGCAGTGGGGAGGGATCACAGACCCCGGGCATTGGGGGTGGGGGTCGTGCCGGCCCCGGGGGGACAAAACCGGGGACCCCCGAGTGGGGTGGGGACAGGCAGGTCCTTCCTCGGGCTGCTGGAGCGGGGCTGGAGCCGTGGGGGGGATGGAGAGACCCTGAGGGGTCCCAGCCCCCCGAACTGGGGGATCCTGGCTGCTCCTCCTGGGGAGTCCCGTTTGCCCGGAGATCCGAGGGAATCTTTGGGGGTTTGGGGGTGCTGGGGTCTCTCCCCACTCTGGATGAGGCAGCTCCAGGCGCCGAAGCCCCCTCTGCACCCTGGGCACCCCAGGGGGGTGGCAGTGGGTCAAGGTCACCACAGAGTCCCCAGGCTGGGCGCTGGACGCCCTCCCTGGTGAGCTCCTCCTTGCTGGGCCGGGTCCCCCCGGGCTGGGGGCACCCTGGGGCAGGGACAGAGCCCCGAGCAGGTCCCTGCCACCCCCAGCCCTTCCCGGGGCTCCAGTGCCCGCCGGAGGCATCAAATATTAACGGAAAGAGCGGAGGAGCTGAAAATAACCCTCCTCCGAGGGATCTGACCCAGATCCGGCCGGCCCAGAGCTGGGCTGGACCCAGAACCGCAGGCACGGCTCTGCCGGGGCCCCCTCCCCTCCTCGGGGCCGCTCTGCCCGGCTGATCCCACCTATATATCACCTATATATTATGCAAATGAGCTCTAAGGGCTTATTACGCAAACAGGAGGGGGCTGGCGCTGCCCGGCGCTGGGTGCTCCCCGGGGCCGGCCCCGAGGGCTCAGAGCGGCCGGCGGGGATGGAGGGAGCAGCATCGGCGTCCGGCCGGGTGTCCGGGGGCTGCCAGCGAGCGCTGCCCCGTCCCTGTCCCCTCCTGTAGCGCACAGGGACCCTCGAGCCCGGCCAGACCCCTGTCCCCGCAGCGCTCGCGTCCCCCGCGTCCCAGCGCGATGGGGAAGCAGAACAGCAAACTCCGCCCGGAGATGCTCCAGGACCTGCGGGAAAACACGGAGTTCTCCGACCTGGAGCTGCAGGGCTGGTACAAGGGCTTCCTGAAGGACTGTCCCTCGGGCATGCTGGACGTGGAGGAGTTCAAGAAGATCTACGCCAACTTCTTCCCCTACGGCGACGCCTCCAAGTTCGCCGAGCACGTTTTCCGCACCTTCGACACCAACGGCGACGGCACCATCGACTTCAGGGAGTTCATCATCGCCCTGAGCGTCACCTCCCGCGGCAAGCTCGAGCAGAAGCTCATGTGGGCCTTCAGCATGTACGACCTGGACGGCAACGGCTACATCAGCCGGGAGGAGATGCTGGAGATCGTGCAGGTACCGGGCGGCCCCGCCCCGCCGCGGCTCCCGATGCGCGCTCCGGCTGTCACCGCGCTGCCGCCTCCCGGGGTGCGGCTGGGTTGGGGATTTCACCCCGTGGGACCCCCGGGACAGGGTTTTGCTGCAGCAGGGATGAAGCCGTTGCTGCCTCGTAGCTGTGGCTGCAGGGGTCATTTTATCCTGGAGCATCCCGAGTCCTTCCCTGCCTGGGGATGTTCCTTTGTCACCCCATCCCGGCACTCTCCCGTGCTTCCAGGGCGGGCAGTTGTCCCCCTTTGTCACTCCATCCCGGGACTCTCCCGTGCTTCCAGGGCGGGCAGTTGTCCCTCTTTGTCACCCCATCCCGGTACTCTCCCGTGCTTCCAGGGCGGGCAGTTGTCCCCCTTTGTCACTCCATCCCGGGACTCTCCCGTGCTTCCAGGGCGGGCAGTTGTCTCCCTGCACGCCTGGCAGTGTTGGCAAATGGGCAGGAGATGCTCTCCTTGCCCAAATCCCTACCTGGTGATTCTCAGTGGCATCCCAGCGGCCAAATCCTCCCTGCAGGAGCAGCTCCAGCCCCGGCTGTGCTGGAAGCTGAAGTTCCCACATCCCAATCCCATGGGAAGGGTGATAAACACCAGCCCCATTCCCAGGGAAGCAAAGCCCAGAGCTCTGTCCCTGCCCCAGGTGGGCGATGCCAGGAGCCCACCCTGACCCACCCTCACCCCCTGTCCTTCCCCCAGGCCATCTACAAAATGGTCTCCTCTGTCATGAACATGCCTGAAGATGAATCCACCCCGGAGAAAAGGACGGACAAAATCTTCCGACAGATGGACACTAATAACGACGGTAAATGAGAGGAGCTGCAGGGGATTAGGGAAAGGTCTCATGGCTAAATCCAGGGCTCTCAGGAGGAGCTGATTAAATGGCTCATGTCCCAGGGGCTCAGGGTGCTGGGCACCCCAGGGTGCTCCCCCCGGGTGGGGAGGGGTCCGTGGGCTGCTCTGGGTGGTCTCTGGTGCTGGTGGGTGGCTGAGCTGTGTCCCTTCCCCACAGGGAAGCTCTCGCTGGAGGAGTTCATCCGAGGGGCCAAGAGCGACCCGTCCATCGTGCGCCTGCTGCAGTGTGACCCCAGCGGGGCCATGCAGTTCTGAGCCCCACGGACCCCCAGAGCCCCCCCTGCCACCCCCCACCCTGCAGATGGTCACTGTCCCTTGCCCAGCCCCTGCAGTCCCTGCTGTGCCCCCACAGCCCCTCGTGGGATGAGAGCTGGAGCCCGGCTGATATTGGGGTGAGGGGGGCCCGGGGCACAGCCCCATCCCTGGGGGGCTCCTCAGTGGCCTCACTGGTGGGAGGGTGGAGGCAGGGCCTGCCCTGAGTGAGGACAGACCCCCCAGCACCAGGCTTGGAGCAGGGGGACAGCCCAGCCTGGTGGGACAGGTGTGGGGACACAGCCCAGGGGACAAAGCCCCCGTGGCTGGGGGGTCCCCAGCACCCAGCCCCACGAGGGGACACCCCCAGGGGCAGGGCTGGGTGAGCCCCTTCCCCACGGCCAGTGCAGGGGGTGGGGCTGCGCTTCCGGGCTTTAATACCTGCAGAATAAACTTTGTGTCAGTGCAGTCCGTGCTGGGAAAGGGGACACGGAGCCCCTGGGGGAAGTTCCTCCCTGCAGGGCCCGGATCCAGGCCGGTTCCATCCCTTGCTGCAGCCCAAGGCCACGGGATGGGCTCGTGTTCCAGGGGATGCGTGCACTCGTCCTGGGAGGCAGCTGAGTCCTGTCGTGGGGCTGGGCCGGTGCTGGAACGGGGCAGGAAGGGCCAGGACACATCCACAGGGTCATTCATCCCTCAGAGCCGGGCAATTTCTCCACTGTCCAGTCTCAGCAAGGCCAGGCACTGCCCGGGCCCGGGGCTCTCCACCGGGGCTGCCTGCAGAGAGACCTGGAAGCCAGAGAGAAGGATGAGAAGGGGAGCAGAGGGGACCCACAAATCACCCCTGGGCACAGCCAGGTCTGCCCCGGCCCTGCAGGGAAGGGGTTGGGGCTGAGCCCATGAATCAGAAATCACCTTCAGCCCTGCAGGGAAGGGGTTGGGGCTGAGCCCATGAATCAGAAATCACCTTCAGCCCTGCAGGGAAGGGGTTGGGGCTGGGCCCATGAATCAGAAATCACCTTCATCCGGAGCATCCCGCGGCAGCAGCGGCCGAGGCGCAGGAGCTCGAGGGTGAGCAGGAGGCAGCGGATGCTGAAGAAGATCCCCATGGCCTCCAGCAGGATGGAGACGACCCAGAGGGACAGCGTGGAGCTCTGGGAGGCAGGGGGGGAGCATCAGCCCCCCGCACATCCTCCCCACCCCCGGCACATCCCGTCCCCAGCCCGCGGGGCACTCACGTAGACGCGGGTGGGGTCGAAGGGGCACTCGCGGGACACCGGGGCCGGGGCGGCGCTGCCGGGGGAGCAGGGGGCCAGCAGCACCCGGCCCTGCGTGCCCAGGGTCAGGCCGATGGCCACGAGCAGCCCCAGCAGGCAGCACAGGCTGCACAGGCTGCTGCAGGCGCTCAGGGCCAGCAGAGCCCATTTCTGCAGGAGGGAGAGGAGAGGAGACGCAGCAGTGGGGACAGGGGGATGCTCCCTGCCCAGGAGGGACCCGGAGGGGCTGTGGGGGCTGTGCAGGTCCCTGGGAGGGCTGCACCCCCCGGGTGACGGGAGAGGGGCTGGGGGTGCTTACGAGGGCAGCAGGGCCGGGGTAACGGGAGAGCAGCAGGGCACAGACTCCACAGGAGATGGTCTGCGGGGAAGAACGGGGGGTCAGCGAGGGGCAGCCCCTGCCCCACGGACACCGGGCCCCTTTCCCTGCTGGGGCTGTCCCTGGGAGCCCATCCAGGGGTACAGAGCTTCCCCTCCCACAGCCTCACCCAGCAGCGAGCCCCGGAGTGTTGAATTCCCCAGGAAAGGTTTGTTTCGAGTGGGGAAGGGGAGACAGAGCAGCGTCCATCCTGCATCCCTCCCCTTCCCACCCTCCCCTTCCCTCCCTCATCCCTCCCCACGTCCCCCCGTGTCCCCAGCCCGTTCGGGCGGTACCAGCAGTGCAGCAATGACAGAGGCGCTGTTGGTGACACCGTAGTGCAGGGAGGTGGCGTCGCGGGCGGTGAGCACGAAGCGCAGCACGGTGCCGTGCACCAGGGCCCCGGTGATGAAGTTGAGGTGCCCGACGATGAGGAGGATGAGCCCCGTTTTCATCAGAACCGTTCGGTGGCTGCTGGGATCGAGGTGACCTGAGACGAGGGGACAGGAGGGTGTGGGGTGGCCAGCACCGAGCTGTCCCTGCCTGGCACAGGAGTTTGGGGACAGCCCCAGAGGACGTGGCCCGAGCTGGCAGGGGGATGAGGCAGGAGGGGATGTGGAAGTCACCGGTAGCCCAGGTATGCAGACCACTGGTCCAGCCAGCTCTCGTGGGACTGGAGCAAAGGTGCGGGGCCAGTGGCCATGGGGACAGGGCCCCTGTGGGGCAGGGAAGAGCTGGGGCTCCTCGGGGTGAGGAGGAAGCTCTGGGAGAGCAGCTGGCCCCAAATGGCAGCTCCAGGGCTGGGTGCTGGCAGCCAGCACGTGGAGGAGTGACTGTGGGGCTGTTCCCCTCTGGAAGCCACCCTCACACAGCCATCACCACCGGAGCTCAGCCCAGCTCCTTCCCCGACCGATCCGAGTCCCTCAGCTCCTCTCCCTCCCTCCCTGCCTCAGTTTCCCCTGCAGAGGGCAGAGATGGAGCCCTCCTGTTGTGATCCCCACGCCGAGCTGGACTCACCCGCTCGGCACATCCTCACCAGGCCGGGATCAGCCCGTCAGAGCCCCTCGGTGCCCCTGCCCTGCCCTCAGCCCCCGGATCCATCGGCTCTGGGACGGGGCAGGACCAGGACACCGGGGCCACCCGGAGCCACCCGCCTGCCGCTCCAGTTCCTGTCAGACCAGCTCCCCGGGACAAAGGGATAACTCCACCTTTTCCTGCGTGTCCCACCCCTGCCCTCCCCTTGCTGCCAAGCCAGCAGCCGTGCCGTGACATGCCGTGCTGTGCCATGCCATGCCATTTCGCCATTCCAGGCTTCCTCATCCCCCTCCCCACCGTGCCCACACCCCAAAGCTGTGGCACAGGATCCAGCCAGGCAGGTCCCAGGCTCGGGCTGAGGGTCTGGGAAGGGGCAGCCCCTGGGGCTGGGACACTGCCAGGCCACAGGGCAGCAGTGCCAGGGGCTGCCCTGCAGGGACAGGGCAGAGCAGAGGGGTCAGAGCAGGTGGTGACCTGGCCTCAGGTGACTCAGGAGCTGTTTGGTGACCATGGCTCTCAGGGAGCTTCCAGGGAAATTCCAGGGACTGGGATGGGGACAGGACTTTGCTGGGGTGGCTGTGGGAGGAGCGCCGAGTTCAGCTCACACTGAGGGGCTGTGGGCTCCCACAATTTAATTCCAGGGGCAACTCTGGTTCCTGGGACTGCTCTGGGGAAAGGCACTGGCCCCAACGCCCCACCTGAGCCACTGCTCTCAGCATCCTCAGCTCCCACACAGCCACAAGCGCTGGAAATTTGCCTTTTTTTCCTGTTCTTCCCCTCCTTTCACCTGTACCCAGCCCTGGTGCACAGGGAGAGGGAGAAGAGAGACGTCTCCTATTCCCAAGCCTTTGGGAACAGCATTCACGTGGGCAAAGGCAGCTGGAAGATTTCCCTGCAGCTTTGGAAAGGATGAGCTGGATTCAGGTCCAATGACAACCAGAGTCTTTATTCCAAGAGTCCCTTAGGATGGTTGCAGACATACAGACACACGTACATATTTACACTCTTACACACCTCACAGAGTTTGAACCAATAAATTAAAACAAAAAGAGGGCGAGGGGGATTTTTTGTTTTCCTTTCCTTTTTTTTTGTTTTGTTTTGTTTTGTTGTTTTTTTTTCTGTCACGTAAGAAACAGCAACTCCCCAAGGCGAGGCTGGGGGAGCCAGCTGGAGGATGGCAAAGAGAAGCCAACAGGGACACAACCCTGGCCCAGAAGCTGCAGTGACAATGGGAGTGTGCTCAGCTCACACTCTGGCTTCGATGCATTCCAGCTGGACCATCTCATCCAGCCGGCAGCCCTCGGCTTGGGCACAGTGGCTCAGGTGGGCACTTGGGCTCTGGGCACCTCTTGCTCTGGGGGTGTGGGGGCAGCCTGCTGCAGTCTGGCACTGAGGGGACTCGCACTCGTCCGAGGTAATGTCGGGCACGTCGTCCGACTGGCTGTCCGAGCTCTCCAGGTCGCTGCGGATGCTCTCGGGCTGGGCCAGGGTGATGTCCCACGTCTGGCTGCCAATGCAGTCCTTTTGCTCACAGCTTTGGTGTTTGCACGTCTGCTCCTGCTTGTCGTCCTCCTCCTCCTCCTCTTCCTCCTCCTCCTCCTCCTCTTCCTCGTTCTCTGCCATTTGGGTGTGGACGTGCAGGGAGTCCTCCGTGCTGCTGCCGCTGGTCAGCTGGTAGTGACTGGGTTTGGCTTCAATGTCCACCTGGATCTCCATGTTATTGCACTCCCTGCAGGAAGAACCACCCTCACGTTACTGGGCTCTGCTGGGAGGATCACATCACACCCCCCAAATGCGAGCAAGATGCTGCTCACCACCTCATGACTCCCTGCTCTCCTTGAATCCTCCCAACAGAGCCAAGATCATCCCAAAGCTGAGCCAGGAAAGCTCCAGAATCCCCTCCAAGTGCCAGAGCAGCCCCTGAGGGTGCTGGGCTGCAGATCCCCTCGCCAGCCTCCACACCACACAGGGAAGCTGCTCCCAAACTGTCCCCAGCCCTCCTCCTGTGCTGGGAGAAGGACGGATCCCTGTGCAAACACAGCCATCCCACCACCCACAGCAGTGCTCACAGAGCCTGCATTTTTCCAGGACAGCCTCCACCAACGCTCTGCTCAGCTCTCCACGTCCTCCTACCTGTCCTGGGGGTTGTAGGAGCTGATGATGGAACCAGCCATGGCTCGGGTGCTGGCGTTGTCGCTGATGGCCCCCAAACTGACCGAGTCTTTGGGGAAAATCTCCTTCTGCACATCTGCCTGGACTTCCAGCCTGCAGGAAAGAAGAGGGTTCCTCAGAAATGCTTGAGGAGCACCAACCCATCCCTGCTCCTCACGGGAAAGCAAGAATCCCTGTGAGCTGGCCCAGCTGAGTGTGAGAGGAGTTTAACCCCAGTGGCTGCTCTCATTTAGTCTCATTTTTGGCTCCATTTAGGCAAATCCATCCCGTTTTCCATGACGAAGGTAAAGCCGTGTTTACATCCATGACTCACACGATTCCTGCGAAGAGCTGATTTCCACGGATCTCGCACAGAGCTGTGATTACATCCTGGCTGCCACATCAACACGTGGCTCTAATTACCCAGCAAACTGACTCACAGGCAAGTTAGGAGGAAAACTGTGGTGTAACCTCCTGACTTGGAGAGCCATGATCCTGCCTGCAGAACAGGAAGCATCAAAGCCTCCAGGCTAGGATAACAGGGCTGGAGCAGCTTTAAGCAGGGCAGGCAGGAGCTCTGTGCTGTTCCAAATTAAGCTGAAGCATCAGCTCTGTGGTCTCAAGGAGCTCAGTAGGGATCTGTCCTGCTTGCAAGAACTAGACTGGCACTGACTCCAGAAACAGAATCATGGAATGGTTTGGGTTGGAAAGGACCTTAAAGATCATCCAGTTCCAACTCCCTGCCACAGGCAGGAACACTTTCTCCTAGACCAGGCTACTGAGAGCCCCACCCAGCCTGGTCCTGAACATCTACAAGGATGGGGACCCCACAACCTCTCTGAGCAATCTGTGCCGGTGTCTCCCCACCCTGGGTGGCTCTGGGTTCCAGATCATCCCAGGTGATCTCCTAGACCTGGTTATTCTACAACAGACCAAGGCACAAAAACACCACGATGCAACCCCTAGATCAAAGCAGCTTCACTCACACTCCTGGAAAGCTCCCCAAAACAAACCCACTCAACCCACACAGGCCTTGGGATCCCCTCTGCTGTTCCCACAGCCCAGTTACCTGCTGTACTTCCCCTTGCTCCCCGAGAGGACGCCCCCGCTCAGGGTGCCCCCGGACAGGGCGGCAAAGCTGGCGGTCTCGCTGTAGTTGCCCTGGATGACACTGAGCCCATCTGTGGGGCTGCCACTGGTGCTCAGCACACTGGTCAGCCCCTCAATGCTGCTCTCTCCAATGCTGGGGTTCTTCAGGGCTCTCCAGGCATCGGCCACTGCGGGGAAGGAGAGCACAGGGGTTGGAATCGGCAGCGGGAGCGCTCGGCCGTGACGTCTCATCTCAGATTTGAGAGACATCAGGACTTCAAACCATTTCATTACAAGAGGCAACAACAAGAGTATTTTGCTTCAACCCCTCTCCAGCACCAGTTATTACCTGTGATAGGTCCATCATCTTCATCAAACTCGATTTTCACCCCCTTTCCGTTGGCTGTGCTGACCCCACAGCCACCGCCCCGGCACAGCGAGATGGGCACGACCCCATAGACGTAGGCCAGCATGATGGGGACCCCAATTCCTGGAGAGGAGGATGAGCTGGGTTAAGAGGAGCTTTAGGATGTGATGGGCAGACAGAAAAGATTTTTTAAGGACTCTCTCAGTCATGTTTTTGTTGCTTTTAAAGGTTCCAATTCACAGTTATGCAGACAGACAGTGGAGGAGCACTGTGGGCTGAGTGGGGGAACCCCAAGAGCATTCAACCCACAAGACATCAGCCACCAAACCATGACAGGAGACAGCTCTGTGTGACAAGGGACTCCAGGATGGGCTGTGGCACAGCCAGCTGCTGCTGCAGACAAGCCCTGTGCTGGCTGTGGGCCAGCTCGAGCACACCAGGATGTGAGACAGCATTGTGCCCAAACCCACAGACACTCTGCAAATTGTCCCTTGGCCACCCCCATGGCACAGGGCTGGGCCACCCCCTTGTCTCAGTGGCTCCTGGGCCAGCAGAAGGGACAGGGCTGAGCCCACTTACCAACACTGACAGCAGCAATGACTGGGGAGGCAATGACAGACAGGGTGACCCCACCAGTAATGGCCAAGTTCCTCTTGTGCTTGGAGGTTTTCTTCCCCTCATACCTGCTGTGGATCTGATGGAAGAAAAAGCACCAGGTGAGAACAGCAGAGTCCCAGGGGACATTAAGAAGTGACTTTACAGCATTGCAGGCTGCATGAGCCCTTGAAGAGCTTCATTTTGAGCACAGATCTCCTCACAGAGCAGACCTAGCAGGAGGGTCTGTGTTGGAAGAAAAAGCAGCAACCACAAGTACAGGGCTGATGGGCTCAAAAGGGACCCCCTGGGTGCTCCTGGGTCAAGGCAGAGGCACAAGGGAAATGTAAAATGCATTTGGGAGGACTTGAACCTGAAGGGTTCAAGGCTATCAGTCACCACCTTGCCCCTGCCCACACAAAGCCCAGGAGATAAGAGAAGCTTTAGAAGAAAAAACTGAATTTGGGTCCTATGACATGATCCACCCTTCCTATCAGCTCTAAATTTCTGGTCAGCACAAAGAACACCCCAAAGCCTTCTGCCCCCCACACTCACCTTCCTCCCCACGTACACAGGGATGCCAATGACCATGGCAGGAATGGCAATGCCAGCAATGAGGGAAATGCCCACAGGAGCTCCAATCAACGTGCCCAGCTGCCAGAGAATCTTCTTTTTACGACTCCATGGCTTTTTGCCCCAGAATGTACAGCCAGAGGGGCTTCATGGAAGGGAAAAAATGACATTAGCACTCCAGCAATTCCTATAAACTCCTGAGAATCCCAAGTTCAACTTGCACATGAATAAAACCCAAAATTTAGGAAGCAGGTAGACAACACAAATAAGTTTTCTGCCTTTTTTTTTCCCCCAAAAGGTGAATATCACACTATTGGGTCTATGTTTAATGGTCAGTACACCAAGAGGTCTCAAAGGTAATTGTACCAGGAGCTTTGTTTGGTGTGGGAAGAGATCTGAATGCTGCAAACTGGGATCAGAGTTCACCTCTTTGGGTCAGAAACAATAAAATTTCACTGAAGCAGGAGGGTGAAAGTCCAGCAGGGGCAGTGAACTCCTCCACACAGCCCGAGAGAGGCAGGTGCTGCTGCCCTGCTCACCTGAGGTAATGCAGATCTGAGATCTCCTTCATGCAGAGCCAGCAGAACTCGCAGCCACACACAGCACACGTCATGTGGTTGCAGCTGCCATCGTTCATCTTGATGATGTAAGCACTGCAGCGTGGGCACGGCTTGATGTCATCAGCTGAAGGGAGGAAACAGGGAATTCAGATGGGATCTGTGCTCTCAGAGTCAACAATCAGCCAGGGGGTTCTCATTGAGGACTGAAATCCTTATTTGCTCTGCAGCAGGACACCTCTGCTGCTCGCTGGGGGTGCTGTGCCTTTAATTTATCTCAGAGAAGATAATTTTGATGTGACAGACCCCACCAACAGCAGGGATTGGGAACAACAGCCACTTTTAAAAGCTTGCTCTAATCTTGGATGGGATGCATTCCAGAATTCATGCTTAAACACAGGGAACAAGTCATACCTGCCCAGCACAACGAGCCATTACTGAATTGCTCCACGGAGGTGATTCATGGGCCAAGAACAACACAACAAGTGGGAGAACAGGCACTGGAGAAACCCCAAACCTGGCCTTTAGGGGACCAGGGGCTGCAGCCCCACACAGCTGCAGAGGCTGCCCAGGCCCCAGCCTGCTGCTGGCAGAGCAGGATAAGGGGTTTTCATCCCTTCCTTAGCTCAGGCATCATCTGATGGTGGTTATGCAATGGCTGTGCCGTGGTTCAGGGCTCTGCTGGCCCCTGCAAAGCTCAGCAAGATGAAATCCAGCTGTGAGCCCGGCTCACACCTTATTAATCACCAGGCTGGATCCAGCACGGCGGGGTGGGGAGAAACCACTGTCTCAAAAACCTCCCTTCCCGTGGCTAAGTGCCCTTCCTGGCAGGGATCTCTTGAACAGCATATTAAAACTGGGTTTTTCTGCTGGCTGGGGCAGTATCTATGCTGTCCATTCTTAGGGTTCTCTAAATTTGGGCATGTTGGACATCAGCACACCACGAAGCCACCTCAGAACCACCCACGACAGCTCCACACCGAGTGAATTAATATTTAAACTCCTCACACAGAAGGAAAACCAGGGTGTTTTGTTTGGGGGTAGGGCAGGGCTTTAACAAATGGCCTCACTGCCCACTTCCAGAGTCAATACAGTTATTTTTAAGGAACACCAACTCAGCAGACACAGCAGCTCCTACCAAGCAGCAGAGGAGTTCTGTGGGTTGGCATTTTTTTGGTACCTGCCATTACCAAGACCTAACAGTGCACAGAGCAGAGCTCCCCACACACAGCTGGCCGTGAATGCTGCTCTTCACCACCAGGCAACTTTGAAGCTGCAACAGTAAAAAAGTGACTGCTTGTTCAGGGTTTAGATCAGCAAAAAAGCAAGAACATCCAAGATCAAAAGAGCCACAAGCAGAGCTGGGGCGGATGAGGGGAGTTGCCGTGACACAAAAGGACCCAAAGCACATCATCACCTACTGATCTATTTGGTGCTGCTGGAAGAGATCAGATGTGTTCTAACACATAGGAGGAGGGGAAATGACTCTGAGTTTCACAGCTGCTGGAGACACTTTGAGGGGAGGAGGTTTGCACAGAGGTGCTGCTTCCTCATCACACACACAGAGCCAAGCAGCCAAAAAATCAGGGTGTGACTCTTGCAGGGCAAGGAGCTGGAGCCTAGTGGGTCTCTCTGAACTTGGGATGAGGGATGTGGGACTCCAAGCAGCTCTTCAAAATGCAGTTTATTACATCCATGACATTACAGCAGCCTAGGGTCATGGGTGACAGAGCCTGTGCCTACAGCTGTCAGCTCCAGCTGCAGGCAGGCCTGGAGAACCTTAGTTTAGGTTACAAATGCATTATTTACTTTTCTTTTGGTTACAATGCATTATTTACTTTTCTTTGCTGAGCATCTTAATACAGTAGAACCAATCTATAACTATTACCTATAGCCTACCATAACCACTATAATCACCATATTTATGTTACTGTTCTCCAATCACTAACAGTCAGTACATCACAGTTTAAGCTGGAAGTTGTTTTTCAGTTTTCTTGCAGTGGAAAATTCTGAGACCTTTTTTCTACTTGCCACATTTGCTGCCTTGTTTGCCTGTGCTCTCTTTCTGCTTGGTAAAAACATCTTGTTTGAGGTGGGTTTATCCTTTGTTTTAAGTCATAAAAACCCCTTCTAACTAACACACCCTCCTTGGTTATCCAGTGAGACTGGCTCAGCAATCCTTTTCTTCTATATCAAAACTTGCTTCCATCTCTATTCCTCCTTCAGATTCTACACTCAAAAATCTTTCTGCTAAGCACACATATCTCTTGTCAGGCTTTCATCCTCCCCAAGAGGGTATTTTCTGAGCAGTGGGTGAGTGCATACCTGGCCCAGACTCCTGCCCGTAGCTGAGCCCCGAGGTGTGCTTGGTGCGAACGCGCAGGGTCTGCGCCCGCTGCTGCCGGGCCATGTCACACGTTTGGTTGGGGTGCCAGATCTGCTTGCAGTGGTAGCAGAACTCTGTCTGGCAGCCCTCCCTCTCACAGGTCAGCTTGGGGCAGCTGGCACAGCCGTAGGCGATCACGGCGTACCTGCGGGCAGGAATTGAAACACAAAGTTACCGAGTGAGAGCCGCTTCATTCACACACCCAGAGCCACCAGCCCAACTCCCCCATCCCACTCCTGGTCACTGCTGCAGCAGCCTCCACAGAGGCACCAGACACATTCCTGCACTCTGCAGGGCCTGGAATTGAGCAGTGCTAATTGGGTTACTCAGGGCAGGGACCTTTCATGCAGGCAGCTAGAGATGCTGAGTTGTTCTCTCCTCAGAAACTGCTGGCAGTTCTTGCTGGCAACTCCCACAGAGCAGATTTGTCTGGCCCAGTGTGCCCAGTTAACTCCTTGCTGTTTCCTCCCAGCTGCTCTTTCCAGGCACACACATCCCTCATTTCCTTAGGACAGATCTGTGGATGGTCCAGAGCGGTCTAGGAAAGCTGAGCTTGTCCCGGGCACTTCTCTCAGCTGAATGATTCTAAAAAGGTGGAATAATAGTTCCAGAATAACAGTTCCATACGTAGCTAAGCCAACAAGTGACCTCCTGAGGATCTCTTCAGAGCTTCCTTTTCCAAAGAGTGGTGAAAAACAATGCCCTGCCTTTGGAACAAGCCAAAACTGGAGTTAAAAAATCAACTGTGCAAGAGAGAGAGGCCAAGCTCAACCAGCTCACTGTGACAGCAGTGTGACACGCCCAGAAGGAAGTGTCCTGTGTACACAGAAGCCTAAGCAGCATCACCAAGCAGTGCTGCAGAAATCTGACTGACAGCCACTGAGGATGAGGCTGTTTCCATTGGCAGGGGCTGACATGAGCAATTCCAGAAGGGCCTTCCCAGTCCTGCAACACCCATGTGGCAAAAAGGGTATTTTTGTTAGTGGTCAGAGGAGAATAAACTCCTATTTAAGGTTTCATATTTAGAGCTTGTGTGGCTCGAGTTGTATTTGCCTCTTCTTCTCCGAGGCAGCAGCGTGAGAACCACTGAATGTGTCATACCACAATGATTCATATCCCGTGGGAGTTTGAGCAACTTCATCCTGCCAGGCTACGACAGCATCGCCAGAGAAACAACATCTGAGGGCTGGCAGGCACGACTGCAGCTCTACCTGTGCATCCACACACCTGCACCTGAGCCCAGCAGGAGGAGAGATGGGAAAACTCCATCCCTGGAAGTGTCCCAGCCCATGACTGAATGAATTTTAAGGTCCCCTTCCAACCCAAACCACTCTGTTCCTATATGATAATTCTGTTATGGAAATGACTTGGGGTTTAGGAGGGATGAATTTGATTCCTGTGCACCTTGTCTAGGGAATATCCCACTAAATTTCCTCACCCTGGCCTGCCCTTGGCAAAACAGAAAGGAAAAGCTTCATCTGCCCAGCTGTGTTGTGACACTGCTATTTCAAACCATAACAGCAGCCTAGGAGAGCTCAGTGTAATATATTAAGCACATTCTAAATTAACTCCTCGCTCAAAATGTTGGGTTTTTTAAAACACTCAAGAAATCAAAATCATCAGCATTTATATTTTATTGCTGGAGCTGAAATGACAAATATCATGCACAAGCCCACAGCTGTGGGGAAAGAAGCTCCAGGACTGTCTAGTGGGGAAAGAAATAACACAGCTCCATGTCAAGGTCCACTAAAAAGTGGGTTTTGAAGTGAAATGCTGAGGAATAGTCATGGCAGGACCTGGATGGACAGGGGTTCTCCTCTTCCACTGGCTTAAATGGCCATTTTCAGGCTCAGTTCCTTTAGGTAAGAAGAGAAACTGAGTTCTCTTCCCTGAGTTTTCCCCACAAAGAAATGCAAGTGTCTTCCTGAGACCCCAGGAATGGCACAGCTCCATTTCCAGCCCCCTCCTTGGATGGCCACGAGTTTCCTCTGTCCCTCCTCCTGCCCATTCACGGATCTCAGCCCACACACCTCCGTTTTCTTTAAAGGTTCTGTTTTTCTCCCAAGCTTTTGGGAAGGCTGCAGTGTGACAAACACTAGACAGCGATACCACCTGATTGTAGCAAGGGGAAAAAAAAACCAAAACCCTGGAGCTGCAAACACAGAAAATGATTTGTTTTGCGATTGATGGCGCATCAATTGACCAGGGTTTCCATGGCAACACGCACCGGTGTTGTGCTGTCCTCCTCCTCCTGGGCAGCACAGCCAGGCTCTTTCATTTAGGAAACACTGCAGGATGCAGGAGGAAGGCACAGGATGTTTTTAGGGTCCTGTCACAGCCCTGCAGCTCCTTGATGCCACCACCTCGGTGGGGGTGACCACCCAATGCCACCCCAGCCCTTGTGGGGTATTGGAAATGATACAACTTTTAGCATTTTTGTTGTAACTTCACTCAGGGGTTTTGTTTGCCTTTGCCCAGGGGGAGGGGATTTGAAGTTTCGGGTGAGGCCTCATGAGCTGAACATCAACAGATTGGGAGGAGCCAGGAGAAACAGAGGAAATAGAGGGACATCAACAAACATCACCCCCTGGTGAGGCTGGAGACACCTGGTCTGGGGAAAGATTGATAAGAGAACCAAAGAATGAGGGCTGAATTAGCATCGAAGGGATCAATACCCAATAGGAGATGGAATCATTGTGGAATTGAAGACCAACGAGCATGAATTTCTTTGGGGTTTTTAATGTATAAATATGTGAAAAGTCTGGTAAAGAACCAGGTGGCATGGAAGGATTTTCACTGCACAAGCCAGGCATGTGTGGATGAAATGATTTCTGCTGCACATCCTGGCCAGAATAAAGGAATGCCTTGTTTCTCTGACACTGAAATGACGTTGCTGGCGAGTTTCAGTTCGGGTGACAGTGGTGGGTGACACCCAGTGCCAAACATCACTCTGCCGTGCCCCCAGCCCTACACTCGGTACTACTCCACCACTACTACAGCGGGGAAAGCCCGCTGTAAATAATTCATACCCTGATTTTACATAAGCACAGCCACACAAGCTCTGCTGGGAAGAATGAATAGGGTGATTAATTCTTCTCCCTGCCGGAGGGCTGATTCCAACAGCCTTTGTTCGAGCGATACAGACACACCAGCAGCGCTGGTCCACTAGAGCTGTCTCCAACATCTCCAATAGCCCCGGGGTCGCTTCTTGCTCTTCTGGGCAGCTGGGAGGAGGATGCCAGCACGTCACCCGGCTCATCCTGCTCCCCGAGTAACCAGGGAGGAGGCTTTAGCTCAGAGAACGAGCCGTGTGTGACAGCAGCCTGCCCAAACCCCCCCAGAGGAAGGGATCAGGCTCAGGCTGCGTTGCTGTCACAGAGGCAACGCCCTCCGGGCCGAGCTGGAGCGCTGGCTCCTTCCAACCAGCCAGCCCGGGTGACGCCGCTGTTTGTACACCTTATCCTGGGCACAGATAACATCACAACACTCAAGGAGCCGAGGTTCGGTGAGCAGGAACCGGATTTTCTCTAGCCGGTTACCAGCAGAGGCATTCCCTCCGTGGCTGCTCTGTCTCCCTGATCTTATCCCCAGCGATGCTGAAATATCCAGATCTTGCACTTGATTTGGCTCCAGAAAGGAGCAAAGGTGTTGTTTGCTGTTAATTTCACCCTCTGAAGGAACAAGCCCTTATACAGGATGCTCGAGAGGCCGTGAAATGGGTAACCTGAGCCAGGTTCACTGATTTGCATAGGATGCCTATTACAAGGCCCTGATTAAATCTTCACAATCCTCCCACCAACTTTTCCATTCCGACTACTAGGTCAGACTTTCCTTTCATGTTCTTGCTACCCAGAATTGCCATCCAAGCTGAGTCGTAGCTCAACTTCACAGCACTTCTTTTTAAGTTCCCCGACCAAGCCCTTTTCCAGGCAGCTTTAGCTCACACCCAAAACAGAAACCTAACAGAGTTCGTTTAAAAGAAAAGGGAAGAGAAAATGAAAGCAACACGTTCATAAGTACACAGTCATCAGGCTTGGCTGGGCTGACTTCTGGACAGACAGACGTTTCCTCACTTGGGCAACGGACAGTGAGTCAACATCACTCCTCTCTGCTGTGTATTCCTGTCCTCATTGGGAAAAAGTGACTGGTTACTGTTCCTTCTTCCCCACCACTGGAGGCTGCAGCGTTGTCCCCATGTAAGTGTCCCCAGGACTGGCAGAGAAATGCACAACTGGGAAAGTCCACACTTACCATTTGTGCAGGAAAAAGGTTTCTGTTCTATTAGGGAAGCGATGGCTCTGCAAAAACCCCCTTCAAGTCATATCACTCCTACCCAATCTGTCTGTGTTTTCACAATCCCCAAGGTCAAATCCTGGAGCTCTTGAGAGATAATGGGGATGAATGGAATTTTGGTACCCAAGGCCTATCAGCTGTCCCGAACAGACTGCAGATAAGCAAAGAAACCCTGCAGCGAGGGCTCTTTATGGAACACAGCAGGACCAGAAGTGCATCATCAGCAGCACCCTACTGAGGGTGTGCCACCCCTCCCTGTGCCGTCCTGGGACCCACGTGGGCACGGGCAGGACAGTGATCCCAGGGCCATCCCAGCTGGGATGCCATCCGCAGGATGCTGGGGATAGGCAGCAACCACAGCGGGTTCCACCTCACCCAGCTATCCCAGCACGTGTAGGGGACAGGCAGCATCCCTCCAGGGTGGGGTCTACCTTCCCCAATACGCCCCAGGACAGACAGATGGAGCAGCGCCCTAAGGAGACAGCAGGTCTCCCTGCCAAGCTGTCCCACGATGGAAGGGACACGCTGTCCCAGGATAGAGAGGACAGAACCCTACGGGGACAGCAGTTCCCCACTCCCCAAGGTGTCCCAGGACGGAGAGACAAGCAGGTCCCGGCTGTCCGAGCTGTCCCAGCACGGAGTGGCATCACCCCACCGCCACCGCTCGTCCCCCGCATCACTCACCCGCAGTCGGGGGCCGGGCACCAGCGGCAGTCGGGGTCGGCGGCGAGGCAGCGGCGCAGCATGAACTCCTCGTACTTGGCGACGAGGTGCGGGGAGTCGCGGAGCAGGCGGCGGATGTCGGCGGGGTTGAGGCGCTCGCTGCACTCGGGGCAGCAGATGTTGACGCGGGACTCGGTGATCTCGATGCGCAGGTACTGCCGCAGGCAGGCCCCGCACGACCGGTGCGGGCACGACAGCAGCCGCGGCGCGTTCTCCGCCGGCTGCCGCACCAGGCACAGCGGGCACTCCAGCTCCTCCTCGCCCTCCGGGACCACCGGAGCCTCCTCGGGGGGCGGCGGCGGCGGCGGCGGCGGCGGTGGGGCCGGCGGGGCGGCGGGGGGCGGCGGCGGGGCGGCCGGGGGCGGCTCGGCCTTGGCGCGGCGGCGGCCGCCCGCGGCGGAGGCGGCGGCGGCGGAGAAGACGCTCTGGAAGGAGAGGCGGCGGCGGCGGCCGGGCTTGGGGCACTTGGCGGCGGCCGAGTGGATGGATGAGGACCGCGGCGACTCGGAGTCCCGCTCGGAGCCCATGGCGGCGAGGTTAGCCCGGCGGTGTCACCGGCGGCGGGGTCCGAGGTGGAGGCAGCGGATCAGTCCGAGGGCTCCGGGCGCCGCGTCCCGCCGGGCGCTGCCTCGGCCGCGCTGTAACGAGAGCGGCGCCGGGGCCGGGTGAGCGCAGCTCCGCCTCGTCCCGCCCCGCACCGGGCGCGGCCGCCGCCGCCGCCATTTCGGTTGTGGGCACCGCCCCCGGGCAGTCCCGGAGCCTGCGGTCCCCGTCCGAGTGCCCGTCCCCGTCCCGCGGCTGCGGTGCCTGAAAGTGGCTCTGAAGCATCTCAGTGAGGTAGAGCTGAGCCTCCGCTCGGCTTCTGGGTTCCCCTCTGTGCCCCCCGACCCTCAGCGCCTCCATCTCCCCTCAGCGCCATTGCTCCCCTCAGCCCCTGGCTCCCCTCAGCGCCATTGCTCCCCTCAGCGCCATTGCTCCCCTCAGCGCCTGACTCTCCTCATCTTCCCGGTTCCATCAGCACCCCCTGCTCCCCTCAGTGCCCCCATGTCCCCTAAACACCCGTCTCCCTTCTATTTCCCCTCAGTGCCCTTGGCTCCTCTCAACACCTAGCTCCCCTCAGTCCCCAGGTCCCCTCAGCGCTCCCATTCTCCCCTCAGCGCCCTGATTCTCTCAGTGTTTGGGTAACACTCTCAGGCACATGGTGGCATTCATGGGGTGTCCTGCATAAGGCCAGGAGTTGGACTCGATGTTCCTGATGGGTCCCTTCCATCTCAGCTTATTCTATGATTCTCCTGTCAGATTTACATCTTCTCCTCAACATCCCTCACTCAGCACTGCCATGGCTGCCTCACCCAGGACCTGGAATGGGGGGAATCTTCTGGCTGGATTGTGTGGAAAAAAAAGGTTTCTATTTAAGAAAAACCTGGGGCAGTTTGCTTTTTAACATCTCTCGTTGTTGAGGGGTGTCAGTAATCTCAGGAGCCCCCTCTAACTCCATCCATCCCAGTGGAGCACCTTGTCCTTCTCTGTGTGTCCCTCCTTGAAACGTTTCTGAAGATCACGTAAAGATTTACTCAGCTGGGAACTCCTCCCCAAGTGCCAGGTTTAGAGGCACTGAAACTACAACCCACATCCTCACTGCACTCATGCAGAAATTTAAAAGCCTTCGTATCCTTCCAGGGTTCCCCTGTGCCCAGAGGGGTCTGCCAGCCTCACATCCCATCCAAAGGCAGATAAACTAACAGGAAGGATGCTGCTTCTTATTATGCAGGGGAGGTGAAGCAGAAAGATCTGCTGTGTCTACGAAGAGCCTCTTAAATCATCACAGAAGGAGCTGCCTTGCCTTAGACTGTCAGCTCTGACTGGACAGACTGTGGTTATTCATGTGACAAGTGTGGCTCCATCACTGTCTCCCAGCTATCACCGTTCCTGAAATCATCTCCCTCAGCAAAGCCTGTTTGCACAATTATTATTACCAGGATCCTTCCAAGAGCTGGGATGGGAACAAGGAACCAGGATTTCGGTGCTGGTGCTGCTGGATTGCTGTAGGCAAAGACCCAGATCTGTTGGCACAGCGAGGATAATGATGACACTTCCCTGTCTGATGGGTGAATGAAGGCACAGAAGGAGTAAATCACCTGCACAAATGAAGCTTCCTCCTCTCCTAAACGCCCTGCAGCAATCCTGCTTTTCCCTGTGTTCCTTCTCCATTAATTCTGTGCCTGCTATACACCCTCCCTTACTGCTTATCCCGAGATGTCTGCTACACCCAAGTCCTTCCCCAGAGATTGCATTCCCCAGACATTTGTCAGCTCTTCACATTCCTGCCACAGCACACAGGGCTTTGGACCAGCTGGAAGTTTTGGACCACACTTAGGTTTGGCCTCAGAGTGGTAAATTCCTGCTTGGGATCAAAAAACCCTGTTAATTAGCAAGTTAATTTGGGCAAGGGCCGAACAGCTCTGCTCCAAGAGAAGCAGGGATGCTTCCAGGGTGTGTCTGTGGAGCACATTTTCCCTGAGCAGTGAGTTGCTGAGCTGTGGTCCTTGGGCAGGCATGAAGATTTCCCTGATACTTTGTGGTGTGGAACTCCCAGAGGAAAAAGACCCTTTTCCTTGGGAAAGGAGGGCTAGATGAAGAAGGGAGAGATGTTAGGCTGGTGTAAAATGAGATTATATTGAAATTAACTACTCCTGTCTTGAGACAAGCCAGGTATGAGGCATTTTCAAATGGCTGTCACTGCCCATCTGTAGCAGAGACTGTCTTGCTTTGATGATTTCACTAGAAAAATCACACTTTTGACTGAAATAGAGAAACTTGAACAGGACTTGTGTGGGACGGATCTCCCAGACAGCGCTGTGCCAGCTCAGCCCTACGTCCTCTGCAGCGCAGAAGCAGACTCTAACTAATTGTGGGAAGGTTTTAGCTCAAAAGTTAATGTGAGACAGGCCTGAATTACCAGTAGTGCAGACACAGAGAGACAGAGAGCAAAACCATCTGGAGCTCCTGGGAAAGGATGGGCTGATGGGGCAGAAATGACTCTTCACTGCCTTATATGAGGAATCATGATACCAGCAAGGCTGTGGGAGGCCAGGGTAAATCCGAGTGACTTCAGAGCCATCTTCCCTCCTCCCAAGCTGTGCAGAGCTCTTGCCAGTGGTTATATATTTGAGGGAACTCAGTGCTTTTATACAGCTCTGAGATACAGATTTCCAACTTTCCAGACCCTGCTGTGGTCCAGACATCCCCAGCTACTTAAAAACAAGTTCTCCATGGCAGAGGTGTTTCTCCATGGCGAGTTTCCACAGCCCTTGCCAGGAGCAAAGGCTCCTGCTCAGCGCGTTCCTGACTAGTAGTTTGAACCCGGTAGTTTGTTTTGATTTAAAAAAAAAAAACAAACACCCCAAGACAAACAGCCAGGAACTGGAAGCAGAGGGCAGGAAAGCAAGCTGCCAGGGAGGAAAAAGGCTGATTGGGAAGTCACCGGATTGGGAGTGAGATCAGATCAGCCCCTCCCCGAAGCTGCGGGGAAGCTGCCACCAGCCTGACCGTTAAACTGGGGGATATTTGAAAAGATAAACCCAAACCAAACAAACAAAAAAGATACAGAAGGCAGGGGCGTGGCGGGGGGGGGGGATTCAAACGCTGCAGCGAATCGTTCTGCAAATCCCAGCTCCAATAGGCAAATTTGCTTTTGCTTACGCTGGCAGAAAGCTGGAAGATTGCTGACTTCCGACCCCGCTGGATTTGGCACAGGCGGCTTTTAAAGCTGCCTGAAAGCGCTGTATCCCCCAGGAAGGCTTCCAGGGAGAAGGCTTTGTCCAGACACCGTTTGGAGCCACCCCACACTGCCCAGTGCCGTTCCCAGCCTGGATGGAGCCACTGGGGGAGGCTGAGCTGGCCTGGACCTGCTTTTGGGAGGTATTTCTCTTTCCAGAGAAATATCCTCATCACCCACACCCCAAAAACCCCCTGCAAAGCAAAGTGACAGCTCTGTCGCTGTCGAGGAGGAAGCGCCTCTGGTGATGTAATGAAAATTCCCCTTGGTAATTCAGAGAGTGAAAGCAGAGGCTGAGCTGCTGGGAAGGGATTGTGAAAGTCAGACTGCATGGAGGAAGCGGGGTGTGCCTGGCCAGGAATGTCGCTGTGGCAGGAGGCACGTCAGTTTGGGTTTGCAGCTGATAAAATTGAAATTCCAGCTCCTACCACATCCCTTTTGCCCACCTTTCCCCCCTTCTTGGTGACCCAAATATCACAGGAATGGGAAATACCTGCCTGGTGCTCTCCTCCCTGGCATGCAGGACACAGGGGGTGTTGAAACAGCTATTTTAGACACACAAAGATCCAATCTGCCTTAAACCTCTGGAATGCAGGAACTGAGGTGTGTACCTCTCCTTAGCACTGCCTCTTTTCTCTAGAAGTCCGTGGGTCTCCTCAGGGTTTCTCCCACTTTTCCCAGGCAGGGATGGGGGGGTTATTCAAGGGGGACAGGCTGCATTGCAGAGCAAATGGAGTTTAGAGAAAACCCAGCTCGTGTTGCTGCTTGCTGATGAAATGCAGGAAGGAGGGGAGCAGCTTTACACCAAGAATTCTTCCTCGTTTTTGCATAGGGAGGCTGGAGAATGACTCAGCTCTGGTTTTACTGGGCAGGCTGAGACCTTTGGCCCTATTAAGGTGGGACAGCCAGGGCTGTTAAAGTGATCCAGGTGCATCAAGATGCCAAAATGCAGATGGCAGTTTCAGGGGTCTCTCTGCTGAGCACCCACCATGGGCCCCGATTGAAATGTGCTGCACTCACAGCATCTGGAGGAAGATGAGATGGACAGACAGATTTAAGTAGCACAGAGGTCATTTTAAACCTCTCAGAAGTGCAGTGCGAGGTATCCCCCCAGCTCCTTGCCCTGGAGAGTTGTGCCAGGGGCACGTGTGCTTCCCTACTCCTCTTTTAGAGGTCCCAGCTCCAGGGCAGGGATGTCAATCTCGGCTTGCCCGAGGCATTCGGTGAGGCTTAACCCCGAGAGCCTGGAGCTGTGCGGGAGGAACGGAGGAACTGCTGAACGGGGAGCAGCTGTGATTGCAAGAACTGAAGCTCACTGGGGTCATTTTCTGCCAGGACCCCAGGGAAGCACTGGGTCGTAATGACATGCATTGTGATCGTTTGTCAGATGGAGATGTCATTAACGGGCTGCTCATGTCTCTCCAGGGAAGACACCCGAGGCTGGGGAGGGCTCTCCCCAGTGTGCACATCTCTGCCTCTATCCAGTTAGTTCGTGTTCTGTTTGCCTCTCCTGGTCCCCTGAGATGTGTTCAGGGAAGGAAGGAGATGATTGTGCTTGACTCCTCTTTTCTCTGCTGGACTTAACAAGGATTGACATTCTTTTAAATGAAGAGGAAGAGGCAGGAGATGAGAGTCTTGGGATCAGAAATGCAAGGCTCTTCCAAGAGGATTTGTTCTGGTTTAGTCTGTGGTTACACCTCCTCTCCCCTCCATCTCCCCATCCCACTCTGCTCCCTCCTAACACCCACACGCACGGCAATCTTCCACTCCCTGCTGTGACTTTCTGGGGAAGAGGCTGTCATGTGAAATCCTGGGAGAGAGAGAGAGAGAGAGAGTTACCACATGGAGCTCTCTGAAAGCATCAGAACAGGCCTGGCAGAACAGGCCCGCAGCCGGAGGAACGCTGCGCTCCCCCTCCCCGAAATCCTGGGCGCTCCTCTCCCGGATGGGAGGTGGGGGGAGCGGGGAATCATCTTGGAAGCTTGGGAGCCGCCTACACACATGGCAAGTCTTGTCAGCAGCTGATAAAAGAGGTGGGAGGTGGGGAGATTTCGAGGGGGAAGAAATGTGGAGGCTCTCATGCCCACACAGCTCCCCCGTCCTGTCTCCTGCAGGGCTCCCACAGCTGGGACGGCCACAGGCTTGGCCCCGTTGGTGACACACGTGCAGTGAGGAGAGACCCCAAAAAGGGACTCGGATGTACTTCAGCACTGACGCAGAGGTAGGGACCATTAAGCAATTACTTATAATAGTAATCTGACATGCTTTTTCCCTCTACAAAAAGCAGCATTTCCTTTTGTAATAAAAGCACAGGCTGTTCTGTGTTCTTTATTCACCTCCGCGCTCACTGAACAGCTTTGGGGATAGAAGTGACAGTGATCCCTGCTCTCAAGTCACTCTCACCGCTGACCTGCTAGCCTTAATGATGGGGGATTTATAGCTGAGAAGGTTTAGCACTGTAGAGTGCTGCCATCAGGATAGGGCTGGCCAGATCCCTATGGCAGGAGGAAGGAGCCAGACTCCCTCCTCACCTGAGTCATTAAATAGACAATTAAGTGTTTGGTGTTGGCGTAAACACAGGCAAATTAGTCACTGGAGAAAACCTCAGTGCCTGTGATGGCTGGCTGAGTTAGAAGGTGGTGGTGACAAACACCTGTGACAGCAGAAGGCCAAGAGGCATGGAGATGGCATGGCATGGCATGCTCCTGGCTCTGGAGTATCTCCCTGATGCCAGCTGGTTTTTGGGATGCTCAGCATCTTGCAGGACACGAGCAAACCTGGCCACAGCAGAAGCATCAAGATCAAAGTGAAATCTTCAGGAGGAACACCCATGGAGAGCTAGGGAAGAGTTTGTCCTGCCCTTCAGAGAGCACAAGGCAGATGCACAAGGCAGAGCTCTGGCACAGGCTTGGATTTCTGCAAGGAGAACAGAGTGAGGCACTGGCCTGGTTTCTAGGAAAGGAGAACAGTGTGTCACAGAGAAGGCATTGAAAAGACCTGAGGCTTCTGCCTCAGCTTTCGGTCTTACTCCTGCAGACACGTGGGTGCTCGGGAGTTCAAAAGGCTGAACTGGAGGCTGTCCTGCAGCTGGCACAGGACAGGAAGCTGTGGGCTCCTCCTGCAGAGCTGCTGGAGCAGACACCACAGAGGGTGTCCCCGTCTCTGCTGGAGATCCCTGCTCAGCTCACATCAATCCCTGCAGTGCTGACCTTTGCAGTGGGACTGTGGCAATCTGAGGTGGGCAGGAAGGAGGAAGGCTTGGTACAAGGCACCATCTCCAGTGCCCAGAGCCTCCAAAAGACACTGGCAGCCCTTCAGCAACATCTCAGAACCTCACAAGGTCTCTGACATCCTCTCCAGCTGGTGCTTCCCACAGCACAGGTAGGGCTGGGCACACCACACGTTTCCTCCAGCTGACCCACCCATTTCCTATTTTCTGCAGACACGACAACTAGTGAGTTAATCCTGCAGGCCATAAACTAAGCTGTATTAGCAGACACCATCTGTCCTTTTTCATTTGCTGATGCACGACCTATTTTGCTGTGTAGTGGAGCAGGCACTGCAGTTTTGGGGCTTGCATGTTGCAGTTCCCTGTTGCCAGGGCATAATCCACTGCTCGCAGGGACCTGCTGGTGGGAGAAAGCTGCAGTGAACTGAGCACCACTGGGACCTGCTGCCATGGGCAGGTGGTGGATGAAGCCTGTCCCCATGGCTCTCTGGCCTCCAAGGAGGTTTGGGCTTCAATCCCACAAAGCACCTGGAAAGGGAAAGGTCTCAGCAGAACTTCCAAGGACAAGAGCATGACTGCCCTCAGCAGGGTCTTCTGAAGCCCCTTCAGCAATGGCCACATCCAGATTCCCTCACTTGTCAGGAGGTCATGGAGAGACCTGAATTCTAATCCCAAAGTGGGGTTATGGGAACAGGCTCAGCACTCCAGCCATGCTGCTCTGGCCTGGAGTAATTCCTGTGCTTTACAGAGCTGAGCAATAGCAATCACACCAGGATAGGGAAAGACAGGAAGAGAACTCTTCCTTTATCCCTCTGGTCATGTCTTGGAGCAGTGTGGTGACCCTTGTCTGGGTACAGAAGTACAGACATTGTGAAAGGTCATAAAACCATCAGGATTTTCCAAGCCAGTTATTATTTGACTTTGCCAGCTCTTGAGGCAATTCCAAAGGTTAGTGCCTTGTCGAAAGAAACCTCCTGAATTTACCAACTTTCAATTTAACTCAGTGCTGGTAGCAGGAATTTTCCCTGAGTTCTGAAACAAAAAGCCAGGAAATTCTGTGGATATGTGCTAAGGAGTCAGGAGGGAGCTGAGAGCAGGGCTGGGTGCTAACACACTCATCTGTTCCTCAGAGCCAGCATGATCAATTGTCACTGACCTCTGGACTCCCAAAATCAGCCAGAGAATTTTCAGCTTCCTGCCTCACTGCACAAAAGCAGAAGAGAAAATTGAAGGAATTATTCAGACTGACCTTAGCCAGACCATTCCTCTCTGACTGAGCTCAGTTGCATTATTTGGGTTTTACAAAGGACTCCCAAGCTCCTGGCTAGGATGTGGCCCAAACCCACCCCCTTCTGTGCCACCACTCAGTATCCTCTGAGTATCCAGCACTGCCAGAAAGATGGCCTGGAGTCATTCCCCTTTCCTGCTAGTCCAGCTCTTCTCTCTTAGAAACTGGCTTAAGCTTTGAACCCTGGGGTTTCCCACCCTGAAATCTGTGGTAGCTCCTGCACAGTCTCACTGCCTGACTCCTCTGCAGAGTTCTGTACCCTCAGCTTCCAGCAGCAGCAAGCCCTGCTGTCTCCTTCCTGCCTTCCCTAAGCTTTTCTCAGTGTTCCTTTGTGCTGTTGACACTGCATCAGGTGTGAAATAATGTTCCACAACACGCTCTGGTGTTCCTGCAAGCTGTGCTCCCCATCCTGCACTGGGGAGAGGAGAGCTGGTGTCAGGATCTCTGTGCTAGACACAGACTGACAGTTCGGGGTGTAAATCCCCACGGCGTGAGACTGAGCCCAACTTTTCTTCTGTCTCTGTCTGAGCTCTGGGAGGAGGATTGGCTCAATAATTGTATTGATCTCAGTCCAGGAACAAACATTCCCCTTCCACAGGCCACAGCTTCTCTCTCCTGTGTGTCATGTGAGGAAGAGGAGCAGGGAAGGGCAGTGCTTTGCCAAGACTAGAACGTACCCAAAACTGTGACTGCTGTCAGGAGGTGGGAAGAGGAAGAAAGAGCCCGTGCGGTCAGCCCTGGAAAGGGCAGTTCCTGCTGAGAACTGCCTGGGGAACAGTCCCATTTTCATAACCAGCAACAGCTGTGAAAAGGGGAAAGAACAGTGTTTCTGGACTCTGCCAGCAGCACCTCTTGCCTCCAGCCAGCCTGGGGGAGCAGAGAGAGCTCCCAGCACAGCGCTCTGGCCCCACAGCAAGGAAAACGTTTGTCATTTTCCAGAGGGCTGAGCCAGCATTAACCAGGTGGGGAATGTGTGAGCCTCTCACTCTGAACATGTGCTTGCTCAGGGTTCCCTTGTCTCAGCTGAGATCTTTCCTGTCTGACCCTTGGCTGCCAGGCCCCTGCCCCCAGCTCAGTCCAGGTCTGTTCTCCCTGTGCTCTGTTCTCTGCAGCACAACAAGGTGGGCAAAGGGAGAGGGGAGCTGTAGTTTGTCCTTCATTCCTGGGCTGGCACAGAAAGGCAAATGAGGTTTTTATGCTGGGTTTTGCTGCTGACCCACGCCTTCCTTCCCCCAACCTGATGCAGTGACCACAAGCCCATTCTCTCTAACTTCAAGCACAACCCACCTTTTCCACAACCAGGAAATTCCTCTTCTCCCTCCCTCCTCTCCCTCAGCCCTTCACCACCATGAGAAACACTCACCCCGCACTGGGGCTTGTCATCTGTGGGCTGTCTTAACCAGTGCTGGAGCAAACTGCCCCCTGTGCTGCCTCAGGCTGGGCTGTGCACAGCAGAAAACTGAGTAGGAGGTGTCTGGAGCGATCAGTGTGCCCTGAAACCTCAAATGCTTCTCTGAAATCAGGCCCTGCTGTTGCTCCAGAGCATCCTTCTAACAGGGAGGCAGCAGCCTCTCATCTGCTCAGCCCTGCCATCTCTGATCCAGGCTGCCATCCTTTTTCCCCTGAGCACCAGGAAAAGTCCAGTGCCTGACACTGAAACAGCAGTAGCTGCCAAGAGCCTCTCAGCTGCCTCTGAGTTACAGAATCCCTCCCTGCAGGCTCTCAGGAGGAGCTGTCAGCAAAAAACAGCCCTATTTAACCAAAGCAGAGACAGCCTGGCTTTACATGGCCTCCCTCTGCCTTTCCCTGCTCCCCTGGAATTGGGCATTCTTTGGGAAAAGTCCCTCAGGGCAGCACCAGCTCCTGTGCTTCTCCGTGGATGTGAAGTTCAGCTCAGCAGCATGCAGGGCTTCACACAGCTCTGGGTGCTGCTCCAGCTATTCCCTCCCCCTTCCATGGATCTCCTGGAGGATTCACAGCCCAGCACCCAGGGGTGCTCCCCATCCCCAGAATGGTGCCCTCAGCATGGGATGAGCAGCAAAATCTCAGCTGGAAAATCTGGCAGTGGCCGTGGAGCAGAGCCCTGTCCCCGGGCTGAGGACCAAGAATGCCTCTTTCCCATCCAACACGCCAAGGCTCTGAGCCCTGCCAAACCCCAGTGTTTGTTCCTGCCTTTGGCAAGCAAGGGATGGCAACAAAAGCATGTGCGAGGCAGAAGGAGTTCAGTGAAGGAGGGAAGTGGGTTTCTCTTGGGTCTCTGTGACCTTTTCTGGTTTGGAAAGAACAGAAATGTGCAGAGATGCTCACAATGCACAGCAAGGCTGTTTCCACTGCCCCAGCAGCAGAACAAACCTCGTGGCCTCCTTCAGTCACAAGAAATTGGAGCCCAGAGCCACAGCCCAGCCTTTGGCTGCTGGGGTGGAACCAGAAATCCAGCTCCTGGGAGTTGGTGCCTTTGCCTGTTTGCAAGGAAAATTTATGTGCAGCCATGGAACCTCACTATGTGGCTTGTCTTCCAGCCCTGGTTCTCTGGGATACAGCTCCTGCTGTGGGATGGGAACAATTTTTCTTCAGCTGGCAGCAGCTGAGCCAAGTTGTTTTGGAGTCCGTGGACTGGGACTTATGTCAGCAGTGCCCTTGGCCATGAGGATCCCATTGACTCTCACCTCTCTCCTTGGAGAAGCGAGCACAGAGAAGGAGCTGTTGGGGCAGGGCCAAGAGAAGGGCTGAGACTGAATATCTCCAGTGATTTCTCCGTGTGCTTCCAGCCCTTACAGCTCAACCTCAGAGAGAAAAAGTGGTGCTGGCAGGAGGAAAGAAGAGGGAGGTGGGGTTCTGTGCAGGTAAATCAGGAATGCACCTCCATCCTTCAACAGCTTGAGAGTCAGGAGCAGGTTTATAGCAAAGATAGAAAAGCTGATTTGGCCAGAGGGATAATATTTCTGCTGGGAACCAGAGAACTATTGATTACTCAAGTAACCTCAACTATTTAACAGCTACCTCAGCAGAAAGAAATTTCAGCCTGGCTTTAGGGAGAGGATTGAGGGGTCTCCAGGGTGGCCAGGCAACAGTGGGAATGTGTATTCCCTCTCTCCTTGACTCTCCTTGCTGCACTCCTGCCCTGCCTGCTCCCAGTGGCACCAGATAAGGAGTGAAAACAAACACCAGGTAGGTGCCTGTGAGTGCCCCTAACAAAGGAAGGGGAAAATGTTCACTGCAGTGCAGTTGTGGCCAAGATAGCCTGTGAAATAGGCAGGATTAAAACGTCTCACAGGACCTGGCTCAGCTCCCAGGGCCTTCTCTGGACACTGGCACAAAGGCAGCTCCTCCTGGTGCTCCAGGTCTCTGCAGAGGCTCACAGATCCATAGCACTGTTCCCAGGAGGGAGCATGAGTTCCCAGTTAATGTATTTATGTATTATTGTGTGCCTGGCAGTGACAGCCTGTTGTGGGGGCTGAACACACAGGTGACAGAGCATGGCTGTGGGGACAGGGTCACACCAAGGCACCAGGAGCATGTCAGAGCTTCAGCTGCTGCAGCTGATGTGCAGATGCCAGGCTTTGTAATATTCACATGATCATCCCTTTTGCAGTGTAGGCAAGTATGGGGGAAAGCAAAGAGAGCCAGCTGAGCCATGGAGAAGGTCAAGGACTAGGAGGGGGTGACTTGGTCTTTCTGTTTGTGAGAGGTCCTGGTGCCATTCCTGCACTGAAATTTGAATAACCTCGAAAAAAATCAAGTTGGAACATGACTTTGAAGCAGTCCTGCTGCTGGTCATGCAGAACCACAACCTGGGGAATGAAACTGCAGAAGAATAGCAGTGTTAACTCCTCCCTGCACCCTTCCCAAGCTGACCCTGGGAGCCCAGCTCAGGCTGTGCCCAGTGAGGTCCCCCTTGGGGCATGGGGGCCCATCCCAAGCTGGCTCCCTCCCAGCACAGCTGCCCTGGGCAGAGCTGAGAGCTGGCACGGAGCAGCTGATGGGCCCTCCCCTCCCTGCCTGCCCATGCCAGAGCCTTGAAATGCAGCTGGCCCTGCAGCCACCTGGGTGACAGCACTGCCTGTCACCCTCCCAGCGTGGGGCTCCCAGCCCTTGCTCCCAGAGAAGCCCCACAGAGCAGCACAAGCTGTTGCTGTCGGCAGTTTCCATCCCATAAGCAGCAGTATGGCCACCTGGGCCACTCCCAAGTGGTCCCAGTAGACCCAGCATGTGTGCCATGGTGGGGAGGGATTGTGCATCACACAGCAATTGCTTCCCTAATTAAAGAATACTTATGCTTCTTGTTGCAATTACACTCTCAAGCACTCCTGGCTGCATTTCTTCGTGGTCCTGCTGGGTCACAGCCCCCAGCCCTTTAAATGCCTCGGGAAATGTGCTGGTTCAACAAAATGGTCGTGACAGGAGCATTGGCCTCTCCCTGTTCTTGGATTTCAAGCAAGGTTTCTACTTTGTGCCTCTTCCATCTCCACTCCCATACTGGTTTCTGACACTCACAGGGGTCACCAAGACTGGGTTTTTGACCCCAGCTGTATTTTCCTCAGTCAGGCACGCACTGAGAATCCTGACAGGCCAGCATCAGGTCAGCACAGATGCGTGGGGTGCTCACAAACTCATCTTCTACTTTGCTAAGGCTGTGTAGCCTGAGTGTAGGTGTAGAGTCCCTACATCCTGCTGCTGTGGGATTGCAGCTGGGAACCCACAAACAGCAAGGAACCAGCCCAGCTCTTGGATTAAGAAAAAGATTAAATTCCCCCCAGGACCATGGGCCAGCACAGCACACAGGTACTGCTGGGCAGAGGTGACTGTCACCCCTACCCCCTCTGCTAACAAAACAGATCCCGTTATGCAACCCTTGTGCTAAAAGGCAACACGACACCCAGAGAGGCGTCAAGGACTTTGTTGTTTTGCCTTCCAGGTCTGCAATCCCCAGGATTCACATCCAGAGAGCTGCTGGCAGTACCCATGCACCTGGCTGCCTTCCCCAGAACTATTGCACAGGCAGGGGAAGTGCTGATGCTGCTGGGGATGTGCAGTTTAGGATTCCCACCACAAACGCGCTGCTGGGCTCAGTCCCAGTGCACCAGCTCTGCTCACAGCCTCCTCTAAGATAGATGCAGCTCGGGGGATGGAGTCTCAAACTTCTGATTGATTTCTTCAATGATCCCTGCTCTAATCCCTAGGGAGAATTCTGCTCCCCTTCTCCAGCCAGGGACCAGGGCTGCTCTCCAGTCCCTTTATCCTGTTCTGGAAGTGCAGGTACTCCTGGCTCTTCCCAGTACAGCACCAGTGACACACACACTGCTATCCTGGGGGGAAGCATCTGCACCAGTTTCTGCACCAGCCAGCTGGGCTCTGACCTGCTCTCACAGTCCCACAGCCAAGCCCTGCTGTGCCAGGCTGTTCGGGCATTGTATAATATTCCCGCTGTCCAGGAGCCACCCCCCAGCACCACATCACCCCGAGAGTTGCCGAGGCAGGCGCTGATCCCACAGCAGCCCACGGAGCCCCCCCTGCCCGCTGCCCCCGGGCATCCCTTACCTGTCCCCGGAGCCCACTCGCGGTGCCGCGCTCTCCCCTCCGCAGTCTCCCCGCTCTCTCTTTCCCACTCCCCTTCCCTCTGCGCCACCTCCCCGCGTGATGTCAGCGCAGCCCGGCCCCCGCAGCCTCCCCAGCGCACCCTTCACGCCACGCAGCCGCCCATCGCATCCCGCTGCTGCTGCTGCTTCCCTGCCCAGCGTTGCCACAGCGACAGCAGGGGAATCCCATCCTCTGCTCCTCCACCTGCCTCGCTTGGTATCACCCACTGCAGCTCTTCCCAAAGGACAGGGCGACAGCAGGGGACAGCAGCAGGGAGCGGCCAGCGATGGCCTTGGGGCTTAACAAACCTGGAAGGGAAGGGAGAGCAGAGGGAGCCAGGGGAAGCAGGCTCAGAGCAAACAGGCTCTCACCTTACCCGCAGCAGTTCCACCCGTGTCCCCTGAGCTCTGCCCACCTTCCCACTCCCTCCATTGCTCACTCCCAGGCAGTTCTTTGTTCCTCAGCCCCACGTGTTCCTCAGCTCCTTCAGGGCTGTGCACATGAGCACCGTGATGGCACCAAGTCCCCACAGACATCTCTGCAGCGGCTTCTCCTCGCCCCACATCAAGGTCAGAGATCAGGTTATTGATCAGAAACTTAAGCCCAGCTCCAAACCAGACCATCAGGAGTCGGTGGGCTCATTACCACCAACCACAAACCCACAGTGAAAGGTTTTCCTTCAATCCCTGTCGCCAACGGTTTCATTGGGAAGGGAGAAGGGCAGATACATTTTTAGGACTGCAGCACATTTTTAATGGAAAGAAATGGCCCAGGGCTTTCATCCCTCCCCCCATTCAAGATGCTGTTTCTTTTCAGCAGAAATACTGCTGCATTAGAGAACAGGTCACTTCCTCTATCAGTGAGAATTCAGTGTCCTATTTGATGCTGGTCCTTGTGCTATAAATAGGAATTTTCCCCTTTTATAGTTGCTGAATAATTGTGTGTATGAAATATGAACAGAGTTTTCAAAAGAGTGCCTGATAAGCAGCTTGCTGGAACGAAATGGTTGAGCAGAAGGAATTTACAGCACCTGCAGAGCATCGTGTGCTGTGGAAAACATTCAAGGTCAGCCTGAGAGAGACAGGTCACAGCACAGATCCAGCTCCAGAGGATCCAGGCTTGAGCTCACAGACTCCCCACTGCAGCCTCCCCACAGCTCCCCAGCAATCCATTTCATGCTCCACACTCATGTAAGGATCAAACAGAGGCAGCCCAGCTCAGAGGAGCCAGGACTCCTCCATCCCACAGACCAGAAAGCCAGGAGGAGCAGGCAGAACAGGTTTTTAAAACAACAGCAGGCAAGGAGCACAGGACACGATCCCAGACAAGGAGGAAGAGCACAGTTTAACATCCACCATCAAAAGGAACAAGGGAAGAACACCACAAAGGCCAGAGAGGCACAAAAATGGTAATGGGAGGTACAGAGAGGTAATGAAAACACCTGAGCACAGAGACAGAATGGCGGAGGAGAGGGAGAGCCAAATTATGCTGGAAAACCAATAATTCCTGCAGGAAATGGGTACAAGCAGCCCAACCCTTTCTGGTGCCTGAACACATGCAGGGCTGCAAGAATCGTGGATAAACAACAAACCTCCATCAGTCCATCAGGAACAGCCTCCTCTGGGATACCACAGAGGGTCAGAGTCCCTGTGGAGGCAGGAGAAAGGGAGGCCAGGAAATGCTCTCATTCCCTGCATTAGGACAGAATTTTCCCAGTGAATTTAGAGGAAGGGATGCAGCAAAGTATGAAAGGCAGAAACAGAAGACACAATAATGTGGCTTCCAGTTGCTGCAGGAGGAGAAGGAAATAACATCAGCTCCTCCACACACTGGAGATTCAAAGGGAGGAGGAAAAAAAGGGATTACATCAGTTAAAATGCTGCAAGGAGCTCTGGACAGAGAGGATACACAGGGGCTTGGTGCTTTCAGCCTCACACAGGAAGAAACAGGAGAGAGAACCAGCAAAAAACCACCATTGCTATGGTGATCTAAAGCACTGGACACACTCAGCAAGGAGAAGAGATAAAAGGAATTACAAGCCACATTTCCAGCTGCACAGAACATCCTTGAGATAGGATCAGGCCCCAGGATCCACCCAGCTCAATTGTTAGTTGATGCTGTCATCTGCCTCCTCACCCTCCACACTGTCTGCAGGTCAAAGAGGACACAGCACCAGATACAAATGTAAAGGGGTTATTTTATTATTGATTCAGAGGTTAGACAAGGCACCATTTGATCTAAAAAGAAATGCAAAAAAAACCCCAATTAAGTGTTATTTTTTGCAGGCAATTAAGAAAAAGTCTCTTTTGCATTTCTTCAGCATTGTGTGAATTCCAGCTTGGTCATGATCACAGAAAAGCCACCCCATTCCCAAGTAAGGCAGGTTTGGACTAGAGCCACAGCCCCTCTGTTCAGCAGCAGAGAATCCTTGAGAAGTCTTTATGCCAGGGTTTAGGAATGCAGCAGAACAAGAAAAACAGAACTTCCAGGAAAAGACCACGGCATCTCTTTTTCCTTTCCATTTCACACATGATGATGAATCATTTGTTCCTTTTGGTCCTCGCTGATAGGAAGCAACTTTAGAAAAAAATCACAGCAAACCTTTCAGTGGCCTCAGAATACCAGGAGCCCATGAGACAAGCCCTGAAAGTCCTGGAGAAGCCTGGAGTAACATCTAGCCCTGCCCTCCAACAGGTCAAGGACCTGCAGCTGATCACTGAGAGATGTTTCCCTCTCCACAATTGTTTTGCCTCCACAAACATGATTTCTAAGGAGAAGGCCGCCTCCTCTTCACAATGATTCTGCCAAATAAGAAATCCAACCAAAACCCAACCAAATCAGCCCCCCAACCCCTTGTTTACCACCTCCTTCCCCCCTCCCATCAGTCATAATCCCCTCCCAGCTGCCCTCCCTGCACCCAGGGAAGAGCTGCAATGGGTGATGTAGCAGAGTGTGCAGCGTTTGGTGGTGTCTCATCTGCTTGATGGAGTCACTCAGCTGGAATAAATGGGAACAGAGAGAAAAAAAATATTTAGGGAAAAACAAACAAACAAAATTAAGCATGGTTTATGGTAAAAAAAAAAAAACAAAGGCTGGTGAGCTGGATGTGAGGAGAGCACAAGGGAGGAAAGGAACGAAGAGCGGGGAAACATCTTGCTCTTGCTGTAAAATCTTGACCAAATCCAGGAATGCCAACTGGCTGGGAACCCTTCCCAGAGTGTAGGGAGCTGCAGCTCTCCCTCTGGCTCTCAAAAACTTCTTTAGTTACCAAGATGCCAGGGCAGCTGTAACCCACACACTTTCCCACTCCCTGGGGCACAGCAGTCTTATCCTAAATGCTATCCCAACCTCCCAGCACACCAATTCCAGGTTACCCTTCCACAGGAAACCCAGAGAGAGAGCAAGGGCTGTCTGGGAGTCCCAGGGGACAACAGGCTGCTGGCAAAACCAGCCCTGTTTACTGTCAGAGCCTTTCTCCTCAGTCATGTGCTTTCTAGAGCAACAAGTCCACTGCTTTTGGTTCCCAGTTTGCTGGAAGGGAAGAGGTTCTGTCCCTGGAAAGGATGTGTGAGGACAGAGAGGGGATTGTCAGGCAAAAGAGAAGTTATAAAGGAAAAGAGCAAGGGATTCCTGAGGATTAAACATCTGCTCTGGCCACAGAGCTCACAGCAGCTCAGGGCACAGGATGGAGTGGGCCATCCCCAGAGAGAGAGAGGAGGATAGTCAGTAACATTCAATCAGTAAACACACATGGAATGCCAAAGGACAAAGTTTCATCTGGGCCAATCCGTATTTACAGCAGGGTCCTCTAGGAAGGGCTGGAATCCCTCATGGCCAAAGGTCAGTGCCAGCCCTGCAGTGTCACCACACAGCAGCACAATGCCCTGGAAGGGCTCTGAGCACACACAGTGTCCTCAAACACAGCCTGGTGGAGCTGCTGGATTTGCTCAAGAAACAGGAACATTTCCATGAGCTCACAACCAAGGTCGTTAGCTCAAGGGCACATGGAGCCAGTGCTTAATAATGCTGTCTCTTGAGCCTTGAGAAATCATTTGTTTTGCAATAAGGCTTTATTATATTTAGACTTGGGGATCAGGAGAAGCTCAATGCATCTTCCTCTCCTTGGTCAAAACCAAGGCAAGAGTGAAGAGTTAAAAACCCAAGTCCTTTTCTTATCCTCAGGGCATCCCAATCTGCCATACAGTAACTATCAGACTCTGGCCACAGATTTCACATTAAAAAGAAGCATTTCACTAATTTGCTATAAATCCCACAAATAAATAAAGGTTGAAACCCCCCACCCTCCTTCTGCCCCACCAAGTGCCATCAGAACAGGAACCTGCTACCCCACAGGGAATAAAACACATACAAGGAGAACAAGTCATCACCCAGCCCCGAGCAGGAGCCAGGCTGTCCCTCAGGCTGCTCCCACAGCAAAACACACAGAGCAACCCCAGGATTCAATCCTGCAGCTTCACATCTCCTGGGAAATCCTTCCCCCACATCCCCAACCTTCTCCAAGGGCCCTGTGGGGTAGCTGGGAGGAGTTGGAAGTACAGTTCCTTCCAGAGAGCAGCATTTCTAGGATGAAACAAAGGCTCTTTGATCCAAAGGAGTGCAGAGCCCATTTCGAGCAGCTGGAGCCTGGGGTCGCTGCGGCCTCTAGAGGCCAAAATCCCAACATCTACACACAGACTGACGTTCACATATAGGCACATCGAGACCGTTAACAGCTCGTTTAATTAAATTAGGGAATTAGCACAGCCTTGCCTTGGGCTGCATCACCTCATCCCTTCCCCTTCTACTCTGCTCAGCTCTTCACCCTCCTTGGCCCCAGAGAGACAGAGACAGAAAAAGAGAGAGGGAAAAAAAAAGGAGAACTCCATCCTGGGACGGAGCTTTAAATGAACATAACCAGGTCTTTACATGTTGCTTTGGTGAAGGCTGCCAGGATGCTGGCAAACACCACGTCGGGGGACTGGGAGGCATCCACGGCTGTATGGATCCCTCTCTTGCTGTAGTAGGACACCAGGGGGGAGGTCTGGGTGTGATAGGCCTTCAGCCGGGTTTTCAGGGCCGTTTCGTTATCGTCCGAGCGGCGGATCAGGGGCTCTCCAGTGACCTGGGAGAAGCAAGGGGACAGTCTCCAGCCAGCTGCAGCCTGGCACGCTCCCCCCTTCTCTCCCTGCTCCCCTCTTTCAGGGCGGTGCTGCAGAGGAGATGGAGTGAGCCCAGGGCAGCCAGAACAAGTCCCAGAGCAGTCACTGAAGAGAGAAGGGCTCAGCACCGTGGGCTTTTTCCCCACACATAACTCTGCTTGTTAAAAGGAGCCTCAAGACCAGGCACCAGCTACAGCTGCTCCCCAGGATGGAAACCAGTCACAATTTGAGCTGTGGACAGAGTCCAACAAGTTCAGAGGCTGGCAGAGCCTGGGCCAGCTCTGCAGACTGGCCATGCCCTTCATCCAATCCATCCATCCATCCATCCCTCCAGGCCTCGCTCCCCGCAGTGCCGTTGGATCAGTCTGCCCAAGCAGCTCCCCACGCTCCCCAGAAAGCCAGGACAGGAAGGTACAACAGAAGGAAAGAAATTAGTTTTTCCAGGGAGAGACTGCAAAGCATCAGCTAAACCCAAAGCAAGGTAAGCTGCAGCCTTGGGAGCTCACATACATCGTCCTTCATGTGCTCTTTTGGGGGTCTGAACTCCTCGTGATACGAGCGGCCACTCGCTGGGTGAATCAGCCTGAGACAGAAAAGAAGTGTCAGCAAAGCAGCTGGTCAGGACAAGATCTCCTGAACCTGCCACTCATCAGCACAGAAACATCTGCCACAGCAACACCATTAGCCTTTCACTTGTAAGAAAATTCTCTCCAGTTATTTCTGTACCAAGGGCCTCTTCAGTTTGGAAAAGCAGCTGCACTGGGAGATGGAGAAGGGGAGTTTTACATCCTGCTCTGCTGGGAAAGGGGTCTGGAAAACAGTGCAAGAGAACACACTCCTGACCCTGGAGGAAATTTACTGGTGCTCAAATGTAGGCTCCTGTGTAAGGGAGCAATGATAGCTTTGGGGAAGGAGGAACTTACAGAGTGAGCTAAGATTTTCTATAGAAATCCCTGATTTATAGGGCTCTGCTCAAGGCTGGCCCACGCACAGGGCAGAAATAGAGACCAGCCAGCCTTAAGCACCATGAGGACAACCTGGGACCTGAACTGAGGATGCTCTTCCATAGACTAGGAAATCCCAAGCCAAGCCCTGAGCACTGGGAGAGGAGGATTTACCGTCCCGTGATCCTCCGGATCAGCAACGAGTCGGGGATGCTGAACTCAATGACGGAGTCGAGCTTCTCTCTCCTTTTCTCCAGGAGCTCATCCAGCTGCAACAGCAAACACCCACCTCAGAGGGGCTGATGGAGCAGGGACCCCTGGGTTTGAGGGAAGGGGGTGCTGGAGCAGCCCCTGAGCAGGGGCTCCCATACCATCTCTGCCTGTTTCACTGTGCGTGGGAAGCCGTCCAGGAGGAACCCGTTCTTGCAGGGAGGGGAGTCCAGGTTGTTCTCAATCAGCTCCACCACCATCTCGTCACTCACCTGCAGAGATGAGACAGGTATGTTGTCAGGAGGGGCACCCTGAATTTACACACAGCTGCTGTCCGTGTGGACAGGGTGAGATTTTTGGAGTTGCCCTCTGCAGGGCCAAGGGTTGGGCTCAATAATTCCAATTCTTGTGTGTCAGGATATTCTGTGATTCTATAATTCATGTCAATGCTCAGGCTGCCTGTTCAGGCCTGCCCACATCAGGGCAGCACTCCCTGCAACACCAGGACATGGGCAATGCCACATTTCACTCCAGGGACACTCCAGCCTACGCAGGGACTTGGACCAGCACTGTAACCTCACTGTTACAAAGGTTACTGTATTGCAAGGAAGGCTGTCAGCTCAAACTCCTTAGATTATTTTTTTTTTTACCAATTCACAATACAAAGTATCAACATAACCTTGATTTCCTGTTACTTTGTACCTTCACCTACACATCCACCTCGGGAGGCAGGCCTGGGCAGGAAGGGCAGAGCAGCTGAGTTGCTCATTGACTCCCATAAACCTCATACGAAGGTAAAAGCCCAAGAGTTGCTGACAAGCTCTGGCTTCACTGGATAGTTTTTTCCCCATCTAACAATCTCAGCATACCACTGGGATTAGTGCCTTTTCCACACTGCAGCACTCACAGATGCTGCAGCCCCAACAATAGCTATTTATTTGGGAGCAGCTCTGTTTTCTCCAGCACACACAGCTAGGACCCAGCAGGATTGGGGACCAGGCTGTCACAACACACAAACAACAGCCCTGCAGGCAGGGGAAGTAAGCAACAAGTCACTTCTGTGCCTTCTTGATTACACCCTTTGGAGAAAAAAAGATCCTGAGCGTAAAGCCCATCCTGAAATGCTGGGGTGCTCCCAGCTGAGTTATCACAGAGCTGCGGGATGTGCCCGTGGAGCAGCCTGGAGCTGCCTGCCACACACAAACACACGTGGCAGACCCTACCAGCCTGGCCAGATAACGTCCCTATCTTTCATAACCAGCTGGGTATTGCAGGCTCAGTGTTGCAATGAGCTCTGAGCAGAAGTCAGATAAGGCTGCTCTCCCCATCTGGGGCCTGCAGATTCTCCCTGGGGTGTTAGGAGCCCGTGGCAGCCTCAGGGATGCTTGAGATCTGCCCCACACTGGGGCAAGTCACTGCAATTTGTGGTCCCTCGAGTTTCCCTGAGATATTTCAGTCGTTAGGATGAGATAATGAGACCCTCAGAAAATGAATGTCAGAGATTCTAACTTGTGTCCCTTGAGAATCCAAAGTGTCTCTCTCGCACAGCAGCTGCTGTAACTACCACAGCAACACCTTTAAGTCTATTTTCACCTCACAGTTACAGGTGAATCGAGCTTATGCAAGAGCTGGGATGCAGATGAACCCTCTGAAGTGATACCTGGAGCTCACTCAGGTATCAAATGAAGAGACACGGAAACCACAAAGCATGGCTGTAACATCCTGCAGCTCCAAGGATACACTGTGACCTCAGTGTTCAGGAGCCAGAAAATTACCAACCAGACTGCACCCCCTAAAAGATAAAAACAACCCGGGGCCACAAACTGCTGGTAAGCAAACAGTAATTTTGAAGAGGAAGGATGTTTGTATGGGATGCTTCTCCTGCAGGGTGATAGAATGAAAGCCCCCAGCCCATCCCTACCTTCACCCTGCAATCTGCCTTCACCCTGCAATCTGCATTCCTACACTGATTAAAGAATCCTAATTAGGAGATGGATTTTGTCTGCTCTCATTCCAGATGCTGCCAGCCCATGTCCCCTCCCAGCATATTCCCAGTGACCCACCAGCTTCCCCGAATCCATCGTCTCCTTGAGCCGCTTGCCCAGCTCGGAGCCCGAGGCCACCATGGCCCGCAGCATGTCGCCGGTAGCCAGGTGGCACACGCAGTAGGTCTCGGCCAGCTTCGGGGCCTGTGGAAGAGGACAGAGGTGAGAGCGGCCCTCGGAGGCTGAGGATCCCCGGCCCGCCGGGGCCTCGTCCCCCTGTCGCGGCAGCGGGACAGTCGTTGACCGGCCAGCACGTGGCAGGGCCCGGCACGGAGCCCCGGAGCTCAGCGACACCCGGTCCCCGCGGCCGGCCCGAGTCCGGGACAAAGGGACCGGGGACAAAGAGCCCCGGCGAGCGGGGCCCTGGAGGCGGGATAGGACCGACCCCCGCGGAAGGGAGAGCCGGGGCCACACGAACACACCGCGATCCCGCGGCGGGCAACCGAAGGCCGGACACCCGCGTCCCTCCGCGCGGGGGTCACACGCTGAGCGCCGGCAGTGGGGAAGGCCGGGCGGGCCGGTCCCGCCGGTCGCTGCCGCCCGCATCGCCCTCACCTGCGTGCCCTTGCCGGCGCCGGGCGGGCCCAGCAGCACGGCGCGGATGCCGTGGCGGATCCCCGCGGCCGGGGCCGGGGCCTGCCCGCGGCCGCCCCCCGCCTGCGCGCTCGGAGCCATGGCCGCCGCCGACTGCGCGCCCGGCCCGCGCCTCGTGGGCGGCGACAGCGCCGCTGGGCGGGGATATGCAAATGAGGAGCGGCGACATGCAAACTACAGCGCGTGTTTTACATGGAGCAGGCGTGGTTATGCATGAATTATGCGTGGTTATGCATGATTAGGCGTGGTTATGTATGAAGTAGGCGTGGTTATGCAGGGTGGGCGGGGCTTTGCGCGCCACGCGGATGCTCGGTGTCCCCGCGTTTGCCCCGAGCTGTCCCCAAGCCCTGGGCGCACCACGAGTGCTGCGTCCAGCTCTGGGTCCCTCGGCTCAAGGAGGACCTTGGGCTGCTGGAATGTGTCCAGAGAAGGGCAACGGGGCTGGAGTACAAATCTGATGAGGAGCGGCTGAGGGAGCTGAGCCAGGAGAAAAGGAGGTTCAGGGGTGACCTTATCTCTCTGCATCTACCTGAAAGGAGTTTGGAGCCAGGTAGCAGTAGGACTTGCCTCCCAGGCAGCTGGTGACAGGGCAAGAGGACACAGTCTTCAGCTATACAAGGGGACAAGGTTGGACATTAGGAAGAATTTCTTCACAGGAAGATTAGACATTGGAACGGGCTTCCCTGGGAAATGGTGGAGTCACCACCCTTGGAAGCATTTAAGGATAGACTGGACGTGGCACTTGGTGCTGTGGGCCAGTTAACACGGTGGTGTCTGGTCAGAATTGGACTTTGTGATCTCAGAGATTTTTTCCAACCTAATTGATCCTGTGATTCTGAGCTGTGCTTGTCCTGGCGTTGTGTGGGATGGGCTCAGTGCCCTGCTCTGCGTGGGCTGTGCATCACAACACTGCCCAGCACATCCAGGGGGGGCTGGCACTGCAGGGCTCTGCATCTCCCTGTTCTCCCAGCCTCTGCATGGTCCCCACATCCCACACAGCACAGTCCAGCGCTGGGGATGGGCCAGAGCACAGGCAAAACCAGCCAGGATCTCACAGCAGACAAGAGCTTCCTTGGCCCTGGTTGCCAGCAGAGTCTGTGGCAAAGCCAAGACCACAGTGTTGAATACAGAAACCCAGGATAAGTTGGTCCTTCTCACTCCCCCCTTGGTGGGGACAGCCAGCCCTCCACAGACAGAACATTGGCTCCTCAGCAGCACCAGAGAGAGACCTGCACATTTAAGAAGAGTTTAAAAGTTCCTGCTGAGCCCATCCTGTTTGTAGGAGGGAGCAGTGGCACCGTGCCCAAGATCCAGGTCTCACGGATCACTCAGAGCATCTGCACTGACGGCAGAGCTGGATCTGCCCCTGGGGCGCCCACCAGAACCAGCGGCAGCTCTGCAAGGGCAGGATCAGTCCCTGACATCTCAACTCCCTCCCCCTCTGCCGAGTCCCAGCCAAACACCGCTCAGCCTTTCATCTGCAGGAAGCCTGGTTTCCCTGGCAGCAGCATTTCCGAGGTATTTCGGGCTCTCTTCCCCCCGAGGGTCCCCGCGGTGCTCAGGACGCGCAGCCGCGGGAGGCAGGGCCGGGCTGCCAGGCTGGGGATGAGCTGCGGGGACGCGGTGAGAGCCCGGGGTGACTGCGGGGGGCAGCCCCAGCCTCGGGAGAGGGTGGGCGAGGAGGGGGAGCCTCCTCCAAAAGGGATGAAGGATGCTCGGAGGCGGCTCAGCCAATGGGGTGGCTGGATTTGGTTGTCATGGCTACGGTTGGGAGGCAGAACAGGCAGGCAGTGTTGGGAGAGAAGGGGTGCAGAGCCCCCCCATCCTCTGCAGGGGCTCGGGACAGGCAGGGAGCTGGGGCAGGACACACAGCCAGCCTTGGGGCCGGTTCATTCTCTTGGGATACCCATGGCAGAATCTGTTTAAATGCTTTCCGAGGTAAGGGGGCTTTTGGGGGGCTGTGGGGGAGTTGCCTTGCCTGGCACAGTGAGAAGGGAGCTGTAGAGTGCCTGTGGTTGCTAATTTAGGGATGGGGGTGAAGGGCATTGTGCTGTCAGTGCCCTTCTCCCTCTCTAAGCCCCTGCACTGCTTCTCCCCAGACACCCCGGACCCCCAGGCACAGTTACACCTCAGGCTGCTGCAGGAGCTCAGTGTTCCTCGGGGAGCCCCCCTGACAGCACACCAGGACACCTGGGAGGGACAGCTGGACCGTGGTAAGGAGGGGATGTCCCAGGCTGGGGCACAAGTTCTGACAGGAGTGACCCATTTCACCCCTTCTGTGCCCAACCAGGGTGGGCTGGTGCTGTTTGGTGAAGGGGACTGAAGGGTAAAGCTGAAGGAGTTGCTCTCCTTTCCTGCTTATGAAGCTCTAAGAGCTTCAAAACATGTTTTTTCATCCCATTCCTGTCTCTGGAATCGGCTGGTGGTGCTTGCTCAATGCATTACAACATCCTGCTGCTCCGGGGTCAGCGTGGTCTTTCTCCCAGTGCCCCCTGGAATGCTGTCAGGAGGTCTCTGTGGGGAGGAGGGGGTGTGCAGCTCTGAGAAATGAAACCTCTGCCTCCTGCTCGCTTCAAATCAGAGAGACCATGCTCCTGGAAGAGCCCTGGAGCTAGACCTGGATTATTGGAGTGGAAATGTTCCCTGCTAGCTCATCAGCTCCTGGGTTATGGGCCAGGCTGGATCCAGGGCAGGAGATCATTAAAGCTCAGGGTATGAGCTCAAAACTAAAGCTCTGCTAGGATGAGCCAGAAAACTCTGTGCTGCTTAATTGTGTCCTTGTTCCACAGCCTGTGTCACAGGACAGCCATGGAACTGCACCCACAGCAGGGATCCAGGCTGTCCTGAGGTTTGATGGTGTCAGTGAGTGCCCTGTGCTGTGCTTCCCTTGTCCTGGGGCTTTCCACTGGGAAGGTGGGTCCAGGAGCCTTCAGCTGTTTGGGATACCTCTGGGATGTTCACCCCACTGAGCACTCAGCAGATCCAGCTGCATTCCAGGGCATGAGGGGGCCTGTCCTGGCCTAGAGAGGCATCTCTGCTCTTTGTGGTGCACTTGGCTTTGTGCTGGTGCCTGCTGATGGAGACAAGGCTGCTGTGTGCCAAAACAGCTCTGAACTGCAGAGAAATGTGTCTCCTCCCCCAGAGAAGATGCTGTAACCCACAGCAGGGCCCTGCTGAGCTGCTGGTTTGGAGCAGGGCAGCACAGAGCTCTACCCTGGGGCACCCCAGGCTGTGGGATGGGTGGTCCATGCTGATGGAGCTTCTGGACCCTTCCTCTAAATATTCCTTTCCTTTTTATAGTGTGTCTCATCCTTAGAATCCATCCCCTACTCCAGAAGGCTTTAAAGGAGCATCCCCACCCCCAGAACACCACACCATGAACGGGTACTTGAACGAATCCAACTTCCTGATGGTGGAGGAGGGCTTCACCACCAGAGACCTCCTGGAGAACCTCCTGGGGGAGCTGTGCCAAGAGGTGAGGGCTGATGCTCTGCTGCTGCCTTTGCAAAAGGCACTCCTGGAGCTGCTGCTCACTCCAGCTGTCTCCTAGAGCCACGAGCAGGCCTTCTTCGTGGCAGACCTTGGGGACATTGTGAAGAAGCACCTGTGTTTCCTGAAGGCCCTGCCCCGGGTGAAGCCCTATTTCCCAGTGAAATGCAACGGCAGCGAGGGGGTGATCCGGCTGCTGGCAGAGCTGGGGGCAGGCTTTGCCTGTGCCAACAAGGTAGGGCTGTGGGAGGACAGCTCCAGGGGAAATGTTAGTGGGGGAGTGGCAGAGCTCTCCCTCCTTTCCTAAGTCTCTGCTCTAGGTGGCATTTTCAGGGGCAGGAGTGTCCCTCTGCTGTCACAGCCCAGAAATTCCTGTCCCATCTGTGTTGTCCCCGTTCCTGTCCCTGGAACTGCTGTCCTGGCTGGTGGCGCAGCACATCCCTGGGGTGTCACTGCCACAGCTGTCCAACTCTTGGTGTCCTTAGGGTTGAACATAAAGCTTTTTACTCCCTCCTGCTTGTAATTTTTAACAGCCAAACTTCCAGGGAGGAGGCAAAATAAAATCAATTTATGTAATTAAATAGGACAAGAAAGGGCAAGAGAAAAGGCAAGAGTTGTCACAGCTCAGACCAGGAGTCAGCCCCAGGGCTGCCAGCCCCACTTGTCTCCTCTCCTGTTCTCCTGGTGTTTTTAAACCTGTCCATGCCAGGACAAAGTCCACTGTGATCCCTTTGAGCTCTGGTAGCTTTTCCCTGGAAAAGCCCAGGCTGTGACACTCCTCAGCACTGCAAGCTGGCCAAGACCCAGAGCTGGTGGCTGGTCCCCACCCAGCTCCTGGGGACCTGCTGCACGTGTCCCCTTCTCCCTGCAGGCAGAGATCACCCGGGTCCAAGGCATTGGGGTGCCCCCAGACAGGATCTTCTACAGCAGCCCCTGCAAGCAGGTCGCCCACCTCAGGTATGCAGCCACCCACGGGGTCAGGCTGATGGCCTTTGACAACGAGGTGGAGCTGAGCAAGGTGGCCAGGAGCCACCCCCGTGCCAGGTGGGTGTCTGGCAGTGGAGGAGGGGATGGGCAGGGGGCTCTGGGGGGCAAGAGGAGGTTGTACAAGGTGGGTGTCAATCTCTTCCCCCAAGAGATAGGACAAGAGGAATGGCCTCAAGCAGTGCCAGGGGAAGTTTAGATTGGATGAGGGGAAAAATTGAATCACTGAAGGGGTGACCAGGCAGTGGAACAGGCTGCCCAGGGAAGGGGTGGAATCATCATCTCTGGAAACATTCAAAAACCTCGTAGATGTGGTCCCCATGGCTTAGTGCTGGACTTAATACTTGGGCTTAATATTTGGGCTCAGTGATCCTGGAGAGCTTTTCCAGCCCTCAAAGGCTTTTCCTTTCATGATCCTGTTATTCTGAGACCCCTCAACACAGCGTGGCTTTGCTGTGCAGGATGTTGTTGGGGATCACTGCTGACTCCATCCCTGCTGCCCACGCGAGCATGAGCTTTGGGACCACGCTGAAATCCTGCAGGCACCTGCTGGAGACAGCCAAGGACCAGGCTGTGGAGGTTGTTGGCATCAGGTACAGCCCTGGGCCTCCTTCCCTAGGGGTGCTCAGCCCCTCTGGGTGGGGATCTGGGGAGCTCTGCCCTGCTGGAGCAACAGTGCTCCAGCTGCTCTGCTTGGGGGCGAGGTGAAGGCAGGGATTTGACCTTGGTGGGGCCAATTTGGGGCAGGTTTGACCCCAGGAAAGGCTCTGTGGGTCTGGCTTGGGTCAGTGTTCCAGCTGCTCTGCTTGGGGGTGAGGTGAAGGCAGGGATTTGACCTCGGTGGGGCCAGTTTGGGGCAGGTTTGACCCCAGGAAAGGCTCTGTGGGGCTCTCTGGGTCTGTCTTGGCACGGTGTGTGGGAAGCTGTGTGAGTGACAACCCCAGTGCCGTGTCCCCTCTGCTCTGGGGACGATCAAACCCTGCTGAGATGGGGTCTGTGCCCTCAGCTTCCACCTGGGGAGCCGTGGGCTGGAGCCCCAGGCCTGGGCCCAGGCTGTGGCCACAGCACAGCTGGTGTTTGACATGGGCACGGAGCTGGGACACCACATGCACCTCCTGGACATCGGGGGGGGCTTCCCTGGCACTGAGGACACCAGAGCCCCGCTGGAAGAGGTACAAACCTCCAACACCTACCCTCAGCAGGCAGAGAATGAGCTTGGAAGCTCTCCCTGGGTCTGGCTCCCTGCAGAATTCCCAGCTAACCAAGAGGAAGGTTCTTTTTCTTCCCTCACAGATCGCTGCTGGGATAAACTCTGCTTTGGATTTGTACTTCCCTGAGGGCACTGGGGTGGACATTATTGCCAGGCCTGGGCGTTACTATGTCACCTCTGCCTTCACCTTGGCTGTCAGCATCACTGCTTTGGAGGAGATCCCCGTGGAGCAGCCTGGCTCTGATGGTAGGTGTGACAACAGGGGGTGTCCCCTGTGTCCCTGAGCCCCCCTGAGCCCTCTCCCCACTCCCTGATGTGTCCCCTCTGTCCCTGAGCCCCTCTAAACCCTCTCCTCACTCCTTCCCAGAGGAAGAGTGTGGCAGCAAGAAGAGCCTGGTCTATCACCTCAGTGATGGCATCTATGGTGCCTTCAGCTGCCTCCTGTTCGACAGCCCCTGCCCCAGGCCTCGGCTGCACAAGGTGAGGGACTCACCTGGCCTGGGGACAGCTCAGGATGTCCAGGACATTGAGTCAGCCACCCTCCTGCCACAGGGGAGGCTGCACCCATTCCGTGGGGCTGAATTTGGGGCTCAGTGTGCCACTGGGACATGGTGAGGGGCTCACCTGCCTTGGGGACAGTCTGGGATGTCCTCAGATTGGGTTAACCAACCCCCTGCCACAGGAGAAGCTTCACCCAGTCCGTGGGGCTGAATTTGGGGCTCAGTGTGCCCCTGGGACGTGGTGAGGGGCTCACCTGGCCCAGGGACAGCTCGGGATGTCCCTCACATTGAATCAGCCACACCCTTGCCACAGGGGAAGCTGCACCCAGTTTGTGGGGCTGAATGTGGGGCTCAGTGTGCCCCTGGGACATGGTGAGGGGCTCACCTGCCTTGGGGACAGTCTGGGATGTCCCTCACATTGAGTCAGCCACCCTCCTGCCACAGGGGAAGCTGCACCCAGTTTTTGGGGCTGAGTTTGGGGCTCAGTGTACCCCTGGGCCAGGCTCCCCCCTGTTTTCCCTGCAGAGGCCGTGCCCGGAGCAGCCCTGGCACAGCAGCATTCTGCGGGGCCCGCCGGGGCACGGCGAGGAGCGCATCGCTGAGGGGCTGCAGCTGCCCCAGCTGCACGTGGGGGACTGGCTGCTCTTTGGCAACATGGGGGCCTACAGCATGCCAGCATCAGCCCTGCTGCCAGCTGCTGCCCAGGCACGGGTCACCTACGCCATGTCCCGCATGGCCTGGTAAGAGATGGGCAGGGTGGGAGGGCAGGGCTGGGTCCTGTGCCAGGTGCTGGATTCTCTTCCACCTGGGCTCTCTCTTGGTCCAAGGGAGAGGGAAAGCTGTGTCCCAGAACCAGAAATTCATGGTGAAATCATGGCCTCAGAGGCAAAAATCCAATTTTTTTAATATAATCATACTTGAGGCAATTTATTACCGGAGAAAAGAGAGCCAGCTCACCTCTGGCTGTCATTCTGGGGGACAGGAGAGCTCTGGTGTGTCCCCATCCCATTCTCAAGGGGCTGCTCCTTCCCCTGGCTCCCCCTGGGGTGTCTCCCCTTGCAGGAAAGCCATCCAGCTCTTCCAGGGAAAGCCACCCCAGACAGAAGATGACCGTGAGAGCCTCTGCACCCCGCTGTCCTGTGGCTGGGAGATGGCAGAGACACTTTGTGTCACCCCTGTCTTCGCTCCAGCTGGCATCATCTGAGCAGCTCTGGGGAAGGAGCCACGGTGGGAAAGGTCCTGTGGTGGTACTGGCAGGGGAAATGTCCCATCGTGGTGTTGGGGTGGGAAAAATCCCATGGCAGCACCAGGGGAAATGTCCCATAATGATATTGGGGTGAGAAATGTCCTACAATGGTGTTGGGGTGGGAAAAATCCCATGGCAGCCCCAGGGGAAAAGGTCCCACAGTGGTGCTGGAGGGATAAAAATCCTCCAGTGGAAAAAGTGGGATTTTTACATCCTAAAAATCCACAATGGGGAAAATCCCCTGGCAGTACCAGAAGGGAGAGGTCCTGTGGTGGTACCAGAGGGGAAAGGATCTCATGGCAGTGCCAGGGAGGGAGGATGCCATCCTGCCTCTGGCATCACCCCACTCTGTTCTCATGGACTTGGAATTAAATCCTGTCCCATAAATCCTGCTCCTCCAGCTCCCGTGGTGTCCCAGTGCCTTCCAAAGGGGTTGGGCAGTTTTGGGCTCTGTTTTTAGGAGTGGTGGTGACCACTGGCAGCCCAGTGGGGCTTGAGGGGTGGAGTGAGGAAGCCCCTGGGTCACCCTCCCCACCCTGTGCCAGGAACTGGGAGAGCTGGGGGGCACTGGGAGAGCTGGGAGGAGGACAGAGGGAGGACTCTGGGGCACTGGGAGGGCACTGGGTGCATTGGGAGGGCACTGGGAGGAGGACAGAGGGAGGACTGGGGCACTGGGAGGGCACTGGGTGCATTGGGAGCAGTGGGAGGGCACTGAGAGGACACTGAGAGGACACTAGGAGCACTGGGAGGGCACTGAGATGACACTGGGAGCACTGGGAGGGCACTGGGAGGGCACTGAGAGCACTGGGAGGGCACTGGGAGGGCACTGGGAGGGCACTGAGAGCCCTGGGAAGGCACTGGGTGCATTGGGAGGGCACTGGGAGGGCACTGGGAGGGCACTGAGAGCACTGGGAGGGCACTGAGAGCACTGGGAGGGCACTGGGTGCATTGGGAGGGCGCTGGGAGGGCACTGGGAGCACTGGGAAGGCACTGGGGGCACTGGGAGGGCACTGGGAGGGCACTGAGAGGGCACTGGGAGGGCACTGGGAGGGCACTGAGAGCACTGGGTGGGCACTGGGTGCACTGGGTGCATTGGGAGGGCACTGGGAGCACTGGAAAGGCACTGGGAGCACTGGGAGGGCACTGGGAGGGCACTGAGAGCACTGGGTGGACACTGGGTGCACTGGGAGGGCACTGGGTGCATTGGGAGCGCGCTGGGAGGGCACTGGGAGCACTGGGAAGGCACTGGGAGGGCACTGGGAGGGCACTGGGAGCACTGGGAGGGCACTGGGAACACTGGGTGCATTGGGAGGGCACTGGGAGGGCACTGGGAGCACTGGGAGGGCACTGGGGGCACTGGGAGCACTGGGTGCATTGGGAGGGCACTGGGAGGGCACTGGGAGCACTGGGAGGGCACTGGGGGCACTGGGAGCACTGGGTGCATTGGGAGGGCACTGGGAGGGCACTGGGAGGGCACTGGGAGCACTGGGAGCGCCTTGCGCAGCGTGGCCGCCAGAGGGCGCCGGGGCGCGGCGTGCAGCGAGGCCTCCGCTCCGCCAGGGGCGCTGCAGTGCAGGGGGGGGCGCTGGGGCCGCTCTTCCCTCTGGCTCCGCCCGGCCGTAGAGCGCGACGCGGTGCCGCGCCGTCGGTCGCGCTTGACGGCGGGGGCGTCGCGAAAGGCCCGTGAAGGACGGCGGCCGGCCCGTGAGGGGGGGCGGCGGCGTCGGCGGCGCGACAGCGGCCGTGTCGCGACAGAAGCGCAGCCATGCCGTTCGTGGGCCTGCAGAAGCAGCTGGGCATCGATGTGGACAGCTTTCTGCTGCGGCAGAGCATGCCGCAGCCGCACGGCCAGGCCGCGGCCTGCCACGCCTTCGAGCGCGAGTGGGTGGAGTGCGGGCACGGGCTGGGCCAGACCCGCGCCCGGCGCGAGTGTCAGCTCGAGTACGAGGATTTCATGGAGTGCATGAAGCGCACCAAGCTGGTGGGTGTGCGGGGGGACACCGCGGGGCCTCGGGGGGACACGGGGGGTCTGGGGGTACTGACAAAGGGGGGAACCAGGTGCGGGCTGGGGGGACTCGAGGTGCTGGGTCAGGCTGGGGAGGGGTGCAGAGGGTCCTGGACATGCTCTGGGGAAGGTCTGGGGGCTCCAGCCCAGGGTGGGAGCGCTGCCTGGTCGTTCCCAGCCTGAGGGGGGTCTGGCCCCGCAGCAGCCCCTTCCCCCGAGGCTGTGGGGGCTGCAGGAGCCCGGGGATGCTGCGGCTGCCCCGTTCCTGGAAGAGATCCAGGCCAGCTTGGAGCAATCTGGTCAGTGGAAGGTGTCCCTGCCCACGGGGGTGGGACTGGATGGGATTAAACCATTCCATGTTTTGGGGCAGTGTGGAGCCGACCTTTGTCCCTGTCCCCAGCGCTCCTCCAGCAGCGTCCACACCCAGGACAAAATCCTGGTCAGAAAACGGGGCTGGAAACTCAAATTTCATCAGTACAGAACATCCTGAGAGCCCTAAAATCTTTGAGAAGAGCCTCAAACTGGAGTGAGGAGCCCCAGGGCAGGGTTAGTGTGGGCTCCACATCTGGGGGGCTGCCAGGACCTGCCCTGGGGACCCCCTGAGACCCCCCTGTGTCCCTGGCAGACTCAGCGGCTCCGGACCATCCTGGAGCAGCGGGACAGGATGATCAAGCAGGGGAAGTACAGACCCCCCGAGCATCACATGGGCACTGAGCAGCCCAGGCCCTGATTGCCTCTGGAATTCCTCTTGGAAGAAAAATTCCTCTTGGAAGAAAAATTCCTCTTGGAAGAAAACCCCCAGAGCATGGGGCAGGGGCTCTGCTGTGGCTGGAGGGGAGCAGCCTCAGGTTGGGCATTGCTGGGGCAGTAAATATCCCTTTGGAATGTCTCCTGGCCTCTGTCTCCTCTTTTTGGGGGGGTAAAACACCTCGTTTCCACACGGATTCAGAGTGGAAGTGGATGGATTCGGGATCTCTCCTGGCTTTTCAGTGTGTGGGAGGCAGATTTCCTCACTGGGGGCTTTGAAATTCCATTTTCCAGCAGGATCCATGGAGGCCCTGGCACAGCCCAGGGCGTTTGTCCCTCCCAAGGACAGTTTTTCCTTCCATTCCCTCAGTTTTGGAGCAGCACTGAAGGGGGAGAGTCCCTGCAAGTGGAGAGTGGCCAGCTCTGTGCTTTGATCCACATTTTTAATACTGCTGGATCTTTGCTGGGGGATTCCTGATCCCAAATCCCCCTGCTGGGATGGCAGAGGCTGAGCCCAGCATGACCTCTGGGGGCAGGGATGTGACACAAGGGACATTCCAGACCCCTGGGTGCTGGTTTTGGGGGCTCTGAGCCTCCCCAGGGTGTCCAGGGCAGGGATCTGAGGCAGGAGAGCTCTGCTGTTCCCCCTTGGAACAAAGTGCACTGCAAGAAGCCCTTCCCTGGATTTCACAGGCGCCATCCCAGCAGGGTTGGAGCTTTCCCTGGGATTTCTGCTGCTCCTCACAAGCTCCTGTCCCTCAGCTCCCCCCAGAGCAGCCTTGCCCGAGGTTTGTCCCTCCCCCCAGGCCCAGATGGATTCCCTGTGCTCTGCCTGAGTCACAGCCACCCCTGTCCCTGGCAGGGCAGGCACTGGGGGAGGGTGGCACTGGAGAGCTCCAAATTCCCAGGCTGGGTTCAATCCTCTGAGCCAGGGGCACATCCCTGTCCCAGGACTGGCTCTGCCCTCTGTCTGCCTTGGTTTGGCACAGCTGATCACACTCTGCCATTTGTGTTACCTCTAATTTAGATAATTCTGGAAATAATGTCCTTTTACATTTTTTTTTTTCATCAATTTTGATATTTTTCTCCTGTTTCCTGCCCAAAGCAGGAATAAATGACCCAAGACCCCATCCTGGATGGATCCTGGCTAATTCCTGGCTGTCCTTACAGTAACTGTTGGAGACTGATAATCCTCAGGGATTCTTTAAATATGAAAACTCTGGTGGTGATGGGTTTGAGCAGAGGAAAACCAACATCAGATATCAGTGCTCCATGGATATCAGCATTCCAGCTGTAAAAATGGGCAAGGAGGAGCTCTGAGGAGGGAAACCCAGGGAAAATATGGGAACCACGTCAGGAAAAGGGAGTGGCTTCAGGTGGAAAGGGACTGGGGAGGCTCCAGGGCTGTCAGAACAAATAAGGGATGGATAAAGAGGGGAAATGGTGCTGGGGATGGAAACTGAGCAGTGCCACGGAGCCATTGGAGTTATTTATCCTCAGTGACCTGTCCCAGGGGGATTTGGGGAGAAGGAATGAGGGAGGGGATGGGACTGTGGCTGGGGGACATGGGGACCCACATGGAGCACCCAGAGGGTCTGAGCAGGGCTGAGCTGTTCCAGGAGCTGATCCCTCACCAAAGCACCCTGCAACTCCCCAGGGCAATCCCTGGGTTTCAGCCATGGATGGAGATTTGGGAAGCAGAGCCAGGGGGTCAAACCCTCATGAGCCTCCACACTTGCAGTCGCTCATTATGGATGATGATTAATTATTATCAATTATCTTTCCCAAAGAGATGTGCACTGCTGGAGGAGTGCAGAGAAGACTTTGGGGATGACTTTTCTGGTGGAGAATTTGCCAGTGGCATCACAAGTTCCTCCCAAGCTGGATGTGAGGGCTGATGGCACCCAGAGCCACGCAGTGACACGGGCCAAAGCTCCCAGGAATTTTGGGGAAAAAAACCCGTGTTTTGATTAGAAGGGTTGCTTTTCCAGGGAGAGGAAGGAAAAAAACCAGGCTCAGCAAAAAGCCTGGCAGTGTGGAGAGTGACTCATCCCATGGAGCTGTGCAGATGTCAGAGGGAACATTGGGATGCATCCGAGCACTCCTGGCTCCCGAGGGGCTCTTTAGATCCCTTCAAAATCAAATTGCTCTGGTGATCGCAGCCACAGCCAGGAAGATCCATTTGCCTGAGTTAAAAGCTCTGTCAAGAATTTCACCCATAAAGGGAATAATCAAAGACCCGATGAAAACAATCAAATTTATGGAGAGATTAAAATAAAAACACCTCCCGGCTCTGCTGGGAGGAGACCGAGGCCGAGGCTCTGGCTGAGCAGCAGGGATCGAAAATGGATCCGATGCTCCTGACCGAGTTCCCCTGGGCAAAGGGATTTGGAGCATCCTCAGCTCCACAGTGTGGTTCACCACGAAGCCTGAACAGGATCCATATCCAGCCTGTAGTAGTTCCAAATTTATATTTTGCTCTTTGCCTTTTTTGTCGCTTTTTTGGCACGGGGTGATGCCACGTCCCAGCTGGGTGGGAGGCACCGGGGCTGCGATGGGGTGGGAGATCTCCATGGGGAGCTGCTTCTGCCATGGACACGGCCTTGGCTGGGCAGGAGCTGGTGAAGGCAGAGCAGCATCCCTCCCCCCAGCCCCTCATTCCCATTTTCCTACAACTCTTAGCCCCCAGGATTGGGAATTAGAGTCTGGGATGGGGATGAGCCCCCATCTCCTGCAGCTCTGGATGTGCTGTGCATCATCTGCAGCTCCTCTCTGCCTCGGAGAGGGGAACAAACAACTCTCAGGAGATGAATAATTTATCAAAAGTCAAGGGAAAAGGCAGATTTCAGCCCTGGGCTTGGGCAGAAGGTTTTAATGAGGGAGAGGGGACGGTTCTTGGGGCAGAGCCGGGTTCTGGCTGATTTGCAGCAGGAGACATCTCCCTGCATCCCTGTGGGTGTCCAAGGTCTTGGCACTCGGGGTCCCAGGGGTCCCCTCAATCCTGCTGAGCAGCACAGGAGCAGGAAAATGAAATGATTTAGGGATTGAAATTATTTTCCCCCTTCCTCCCAAAATAACGATTCCCTGTCTCCACGTCGGCAAAACAAGGCACGATCCTAACCCAGATTCGCAGCACAAATAATCCAGCAGCTCCCGGCGCTGCGAGGGATTTCGGGAAGCGCGTTCCAGGTGCGAGATCCACGCAGGCTGGAACAGGCGCCGTCTCCCAGCCACCCGCGCTCCTCCGGGATTCGGCACGGCTGGAATTGGCTGCCTTTGCTCCCAGAGCACCGTGAGGGAGGAGGCTGGAGCCCGGCTGGTGACACACGGGGTGACAAAGGCAGGCGTCACCCCGCAGCCAGCACCGGACTTCCCGCAGCCGGCCGGGGTGTGAACCCTGCGTGCTGTCCCCAGGGCGGGCGGTGCCCGGTCAGCAAGGCGGGCAGCAGGGGTGACCGAGGGTGTCACAGCATCCCCCCAGCGTGTGCCCGGGGCCGGACCGGCCGTGGCCGCGCTCTCGGGGCCGGCAGCGCTGCAGACACGCGGCGGAGCCGCCCAACCCGTCCGGGAGCTTTGGGAACGGCGCTGCGGCAGCGTCTGGCTCTCCAGGCGCTTCCCTCCTCCCAGCGCCTCTGGGGCCGCCGGCTCTGCCGCGATGAGCCTGCCCTGCTCCTCTCTCACGGGTTTTGGGGTCCCCCGTAACGATGGGAACCACAGCCCCCCCTTGAGTGCATTTATCCATCAGTGTCCAGTACGGACCCGACCACATGCTCCAAGGGCGTGCACAGAAAGCAGTGCCAGGGTGGCACCAGGGTGATGGCCCTGTCACTATCACCTCCCGTTGGGGTGGTGGGACTGGTGCCAGCCCACAAGCACACCCTTTTCCAGTACACCCTTTAGTCTGCCCCGAGTTCCCCAGCACCAGTCTGGCCTGGATGCAGCCCACGAGGGTTCCCCGGTCCCAGAACTCATTCCCAGCTGGAGTTCATGTCGTCGAGGCCTTGCCCCTGCATCTGTGGGGTCACCCCACCGGTGTGTCCACACCCGGGCGGGTTTTGGCCAAGTGCTTCCTCCCCATCCCTGCATCCCAGCGGGCAGGGCCGCAGGGCAACACGTGCTCCTCTCCAGCCACGTCCCAAGCTGCGTCCAGGAGCCGGTGTCACCACACCCCACGCCCTGTGTCCTGCACCACGTCCCACCCCGTCGCTGGAAGCACTCAGGAAAACACACACCGGGGAAGCAGAAGTGTTGGGATGAGATCTGAAAACCGGCGGGGGAGAGATGCCCACGGGGCGCTCGGGTGCGCCGAGACCCCGGGGGGACCGGGGCGCCGGGCTTGGCCGGGCCGCGTGCGGCGCCGCGGGAGCAGCCGCGCTGGCCCCGGGCCGTGGCACGGAGCTGCTGCCGCCGCTGCTGCTCGTTGGATGCCGCCGTCGGTGCGGGGCGGCTGGATCTGCCGTCAGCCGGAGCGGTTTAGCCTGCTTCACTCCTGCCAGGCGGCTGGGGCTGTCCTGCAGCTCCGCCACCCCTTCGGGCTGCTCCTGGTGTCCCTGCCCGCGCCGCGGCTGGCGCTGGGACACATTCGGCTGCGGCTGGGATGCCCGGCTGCCCCGCAGGTGAGGCCCTGGGCAGCTCACGGCTCTCCCAGCGCGGCCCTCCGGACCTCCCCGAGCCTGTCCCCGCACCCTGCTCGTGTCCCCCGCGATGCGCTGCGGCTGCTGGCCCCGATCCCCGATCGATGGGTGCTCTAATTACCCTGGGCCTGGGGGGATCCGGAGGATGAGGATGGAACGGGGGTGCTGGGAGGACGCCGGGGGGGCTCTGCGGGGTGCGGGGAGCTGCTGGGGGGTTTGGGGGGATCCCCTGCGCAATGGGGGTGCAGGGTGGGGAGGCGGCAGCCTTTGGAGCACGGGCAGGTTGGAGGGCGCAGCCGGGGAGCCCCGAGGGGGTGGCCCGGGGGTGCCCGGGGTGGAGGTGCCGGTTGTGCCGGTGCAGGGGCGGGCGGCGGGGCCGGTCCCGGGGCTGAGCGGGGCGGGAGGCGGCCGGGACCCCCCCGCCGCTCCCCGCCGCCCGGTGGGCAGGGCCGGGCCGGGCCGGGGGAGGCGCCGCGGCGGCGGGAGCGCACGGCGGGGCCGGGAGCGGCCGGACCGGGAGCGCACGGCGGGGCCGGGCCGGCACCGGAGCGCCGCGTCCTGTCCGCGCCGAGTCGGTACCGGAGCGCCGCCGGGGGGTGAGCGGGGCCGGAGCTGCGGGCAGGGGGCTGCGCACCGGGGAGGGACCGGGGAAGGGCGGCGGATGGAGCGGGGATGGGCCGGGGATGGAGCGGGGAAGCGCAGGGTCAGAGCGGGAGATGAGCGGGGGATGAAGCGGGAAGGGCAGGACACGGGGATGCAGCGGGGATGGAGCGCGGATGGGCGGCGGGTGGGGATGAGGAAGGACCGGGAAGAGGGGGGAGCAGCCGCCGGGGCTGGGCTGGAGCTATGGGCACCGGAGGGTGCTGGGAGAAGGGGTAGGACCAGGTGGGAGCAGGACCCGGGGGGGCCACACCGGCCCCGTGTGCCCCCGCAGAGCCGTGCCCGCACCCCGCTGCCTCCTGCACCTGCTGCCCCCCCGCCCGTGCCGCAAACCCGGCTCCAGCCCCCGCAGCCCCCGGCCCTGCCGCTGCCTGGGCACCGAACCCCGCCCGGCCCCGCAGCCCCCCCAGCCCCACACCCGCGGGTCCCCCAAAGCGGGGCGCGGGCTGAGCCCCTCGGGGCTGCCGGGGGAGCCGCGGTTTTGGGCCGCGATTCATTTTTTCGCAGCTTTTCAATGGGGGGTGAATGACTCATGGAATCCTTTCTCCGTTTCTTTCAATGTTTTTTTGGGTCTCTTTGTTCCTGTTTTGCTGATTAAATGATGGGAATAAGGAAAGGCTCGGCGTGATGGAGGCGGCTCCTGCGCCGCGGCACATCGGTTGTAGGAGTCTCAGGCATTTTTCCTGGCCGTGCTAGAGGACACAATGAGATTTATTTTAAATATGTCTCATGCAAGGTGCTTATTTGCCCAGCGTGTGTACGCGGCACAGCTCACTCCCGGCGTGCTCCAGAAAGCCCGACCATCTTCCTCTGCCATGATTAATAAGATTTTTAAATCCATCCCCGTTCTCAGAGGGGAAAAACCTGCAGGTACAAAGGGCAGAGCCGAGCTGATTCTCCTTCTTGCACTGAGCACAAAGAAATCGAGCCCAAAAGGTTGGACTTGGCTTTGAGGGAGCGAGCTCAGTGTGAGCTTTGCTGGTAGAGGGGCAGCCGTGCCAGCATCCCCATCCCTGGGATCCCCAGCAGGGGGGAAACTGAGGCAGCATTCAGAACCTCCAGCAGGGCTGATTCACCCGGCAGAGACACCCATGGTGGACGATCCCTTCTCCACCACCCGCAGCACCTGTGGCGGGGAGGGCCCCGCGGCCGGTGGCCCGGTGTCACGCGCTGTTTGCTCCTTCTCCAGGCTGCTGCTGCCCGCGGGGACGTCCTGCCCGCCCTCCTGCCCTTGCCCTGGGCCATGTCGTCCTCCGACGAGGAGACCCTCAGCGAGCGCTCCTGCCGGAGCGAGCGGTCGTGCCGGAGCGAGCGCTCCTACCGCAGCGAGCGCTCGGGCAGCCTCTCCCCCTGCCCCCCCGGGGACACCTTGCCCTGGAATTTACCCCTCCATGAGCAGAGGAAGAGGAAGAGTCAGGATTCGGTGCTGGACCCGGCCGAGAGGGCTGTCGTCAGGGTCGCAGGTAAGGCAGCGCCTTGTTGGTTCCCCCCGGGGGTTCCCGGGGCTCCCCGGCGGTGACTGAGATGCTCTTGGGGTCACCTCTGTGCCCCGCTGCTCCTCAGGGAGCCTGGGGATGGAGGGGGAGAGGAGGGGAGGGATGGAGGTGGCTCTGGTGGCTGAGGAGCAGGGTGGTGGTTTGTCTCTGCCATGGCTTTGTCCTCTCCAGGCTGGCCCCGGGTGGTTCATCCCCTCAGCGCTGGGGTTAAGGGATGACTGGGCACCTCCAACTGCGGGTTGGGTGACATTAAAATGCTTAATTAAGGACTGAATGGCTCCTTGGTGGAACAATGCCCTCGGCTGAACTCCGGGGAGGAATTTGCCCGGGGAGGTTTGGGATTCCCGCCCGGCTGACGGAGCTGGGGCCGCTCCTTTGTGGTGCCCATCAGCAGCTCCGTCGCTGTGGTCACTGGGACACGCGATGTCCCCGTGTGGAGGGGACAGTGCCTCGTGTGTCCCTTTGCCTGCTGCGCTGCTGACCCGGTCACGGCTCCGGGGAAGGAGCGGAGCTGGGAAGCAGAAACAAAGGCAGGGCTGGACCCACCTTGGCCGATGGCTCCTGGTTCAAGCGCCGCTCTGGGGGTGGTGGGGACCCTGCTCCAGGAGGGCTGGGGAGGGAGGGTGGGGAAATCTGCTCAGGGTGGCGGCTCCAGGCACCAGAGCTGGGGTTTGATTCTTCACTGGGGCCAAACGGCCGTCGAGGGCTTTGATCTGTGTCTGCCGGGCTCTGTCCACATCTCCCGGCGCTCCGGGCGCCTTTGATCTGCTCCTGCCGGAGCAAACGGGGATTTGGGAATCAGGGCCGTGCTGAGGGACCCCTGCTGAGCCCTGGCCAGGCTGTTCCTGCTTGTTGCTCCAAGAGAAACCCGGGGCTGGGTTTTAATCTGTCTGGTGGCAGTGGGCACAAGGGTGGCAAACCCATGAGGTGCCCGCTCTGCCCAGCCAACCCCCAGTCAGGGACCAAACCAGCCCCAGTGCTGGGCTCCCCATCCTGTGGGGACACAGACTGGGAGCACTGGGGAGCGGGGACACACCTGGCACAGGGACAGGTGCCACCAGGTCAGGGGTGGCTGTGGGGTGCTGCTCCCTCTCTCTCTCCCTGCCTGCCCCATGGCACGGGGTGCGTGGGGATCCGGCCGTGCCACCGTGCCAGCCTGGGAATCTCGGGGCTGGAAGAACCAGTTGATTCAAATGATGGCTCTTGAGAATGCACTGTCTGGGGCTGGGACAGGCAAATGTGCAGGGTGCGGCTGGCCCTGCCCCAAATCCCAAATCCCAAATCCCTGGGGCTGGGAGATGGAGAGGTACCGGGATCCTGCCGTGTTCACTGCTTCTCATGGACCTGCTCTGCCCCAAAATCCCCATCCTCCCACACCCCAGGGATGGATTCTGCCAAGGCCCAGCCATTCCCCAGCTCCATTTCTGCCCGGGATGCCGAGTGTTTGTCATCACCCAGCTGGATCCAGCCCGTGATGAAAGGCAGGGGGATGTCACAAAATTCGGTCTCATGCAGATTGCCCATTAAAAATAACTCGGGAGGTGCAGCGAGACAGTGCTGAGCTGGGAAAAAAAAAGAAGAGTTCGGAGACAGTTTTGTGTCACCAAGTTTGAAAATGAGCTGAAATATTGATTCAGATCCTTGCATTATTCAGTGGGAATGTCTGCGGGGCGCTGGCTGCCCCAGGGCCTCTTCCCACTGGAATCAGGCTTGGCACCAGGGATGGTGGCCTGAGGAATGTGCCCTGGGGCACCTGCCACCTCTCAGTGAGCTGAGGGGAGGGCAGTGGGGGCTTGGCTTTTTGGGATCCCCAGGAAGGGGCACCAGGGCCTGGGGATGGAGCCTGGGCATCATTTGGGGCTGGGGAGCCCCATCCTTGTGCCACCATGGACCTTGTAGAGATGACACAGCAGGAGTGGCACCTTTGTGGGCTTGGGGGACACAGGGATCTTGGGTTTGGGGGGACACAGAGATCTGGGGGGGGCTCTTCCTCCTCACAGTCCATGGGGTTCAGCAGTTTCTGCATCCCTTCTGGCCATCAGAGCCAAGGAAAGGAGGGCAGAGCCCAGGGAGGGCCAGTGGGGGGCTGGGACACGCTGGTCCAGGTCTCCAGGCAGCTCTGGAGCCGTTCCCTGCTTTTCTGGCATCTCCTGGGAAGGCAGCGGTGGGAGGGGAGGGGGGAGCAGGACGTGGAGGGTCAGAGTGTGACCCTTGGCCCTGCCTTGCTCTGTCTCCCTCCAGGCGCTTGGCAGAGGGTGAGGGAGGGCGGGGGTGGCTGCTTTTGGGGGAAAAAAGGGCTCTTTTATCCTAAATCTGGTGCTGCCAGGGCCGAGCTGGGGTGCTGCTGGGCCAGGAGGGGCCGGGGGACTCCGGCATGCCAGGGGTGAGCGGGCAGGGGTGATGGACGAGGCGTCGCTGGGGCTTTCCAAGGGCTCTTTGAAAAGGTTCCTGGGAGTCCTTTGTCACCCGGGCGCGTCACCCGCGCCGCTGGCAGAGCCGGCGCTGGCTGAGGGAGGGAGCTGCGCTTCATCCCCGGGGACACGGGAACAAACCCCCTTGTTCTCGCTGCCTTGGGAGCTCGGGGCAGGTTTCGAGCAGCGCTCCCGCTGCCCGAGGAGGAATCGCTGAGTGCCAGCTGGCCGGCACAGATTTCCCTTTCCCTGGGAACGCGTTTTTGGGTCAGAGGGATGTGGCGAGCGCAGGCACCTCTGCAGGGCTCCGTGCCGTGCCGGGGGCGGCTCCGCGGGCAGAGCCGGGGGAGCTGCGCCCCTGGGGCCGTTCCCGGGGGATTCTCCGGCCGTTCCCGGGGGGATGCTCCGCTGAGGATGCGTGCCTGGCACCGCCGGGCACAAAGGCCCTGCCACGAGGTCGCCGCGATCGAAACCCTCCTCCCCACGGAGGCTCTGCCGGGGATGCAGCCGGGCACCGGCGCTCTGTGCCGCGTTAATTACTTTTCCTAATTAAGGCGCTAAGCTGAAAGGGAGATGCCTCCAAAACTGGGATGAGGGGGGTGATTTGTGTAACCCCACCCCAGGCCTGGGGCTGCGGGAGGAGGAGGAGGAGGAGGAAGATGGAGGTGCTGCCCCCGGCCCCTCTTCATTTCCTGGAGGGATGCGGGGTGCGGCCCCCCCACCCTGAGGGGCCTCGGGGGTCCCTGGGTGACGGTGGGGACACACAGGGTGTCTGTCTGAGCGGGATGGGGCTTTTCTCGTTGCCATGGTTACCCAGCCGGGCCCTCCAGTTGCCATGGGAACGGCGCATCGGGGTGAAAAAGCAACATCTTGAGATGGCCAAAAAAGGGCCGGGATTTGCCCCAGTCGGGGGGGGCTGGGTCATGGCGAGGGGGTGTCCTGTGGGCTCAGCGGGGTGTGGGTGGGCACTGGGGGGACTGGGGTGTCCCCTGGCCTGGGGACAGCCACCCTCGTGCCCTGTAAGAGCTTTTTCCACAGGAGGTTTTGCTCCATCAGCTCGGTTGGGATTTGGGGGGGGCTGAGTGGGGTTTCTGTGGGTATGGGGGTGCCAGGCAGGTTTGGCCCTGAACCCCCATTTCCCAAACCCGCTGGGGTTTGGTTCTGCCCCTCTGCTCCCCTTGGTGGGGCCTTTCCCTCCCCTCCAAAGTCCCCCAGCTGATTCTCAGGGCCCCCATTTTCCTGCCCATCCCTCACCAAGTGATGCTGAGGGGTCCCCACTCCCCCCAGGCAGTGCCAGGTGTCACCCCTGGTGTCAGACCCGCTGTCACCCCCAGTATAATCCCCGATGTCACCCCCGTGTCACTCCCTGGTGTTGTTCTTGGTATCACATCCAGTATCACTCCCAGTGTCACCCCCCCGGTGTCACACACAGTGTCACCACGCCTCTGGTGTCGTTCCTGGCATCACAGCCATTGTCTCCACTGGTGTCACCCCCAGTGTAATCCCTGGTGTCACCCCGATGTCACCCCCGATGTCACCCCTGTGTCACCCCTGTGTCACCCCCAGTATAATCCCCGATGTCACCCCGATGTCACCCCTGTGTCACCCCCAGTATAATCCCTGATGTCACCCTGATGTCACCCCTATGTCACCCCCAGTATAATCCCTGATGTCACCCCGATGTCACCCCTCTGTCACCCCCAGTATAATCCCGGGTATCACCCCCGTGTCACCCCCGGTGTCACCCCCGTGTCACCCCTCGTTGTCCCCACCCGGTGCTGTCCCGAGCGGCCGCCAGGCGTCGCGGCGGGCCCGGGACGGGCGCCAGGGGGCGGTGCCTATTCAGGGGTGTGGCCTCAACGGGGCGGAGCAAATACGGCCAGGTGGGCGGGGACTGTTCAGACGGGCGTGGTCACGGGCGTGGCCACGATAATTTCGGACTCTGGGGCGTGTCCAGGGGCGTGTCCCCACGCGTGGCAGTGTCCCCACGCGTGGCCGTGTCCCCGTCCATGGGCGGTTACCGGGCCGGTGTGGGGAGTGTCCCGGGGGCCATAAGCGGGTCCAGGGGCGTGTCCCGGTCGGTGGGCGGGTCCCGGGGCGGGTCCCGGGGCGGGTCCCGGGGCGGATCCCGGGGCGGATCCCGGGGCGGATCCCGGGGCGGGTCTCGGGGCGGCTCCCCGGGGCGGGTCCCGGTGGCGAGGGGCGGGTCCCGGGGCGGGTCCCGGTGGCGAGGGGCGGCTCCCCGGGGCGGGCCGGTGCCGGGCGCGGCGCGGCGGAAGCGGCCCCGGCACAGACGGGCCCTGGCCGCGCCGCCGGCAGCTGCGCCCAGCGCGGGCACAAAGGCCGCCATGGCCGGGTACGTGCCGGGGCTGCTCCCGGCCAACCGCAGCCAGGAGAAGGAGTTCGTGCAGGCCTACGAGGACGTGCTGGAGCGATACAAAGGTACCGAGCCCGCCGGGCCCCGCCGCCGGGCCTGGAGCGCGCCGGGGCCGCCCCGCGGGGCTCAACCGGCGCCGTCCCGGAGCCTTCCCGGTGTTTTCCCGGTGTTTTCCCGGTGTTTTCCCGGTGTTTTCTCGGTTTTCCGGGCTAGATGCTCTGGGGCAGCATCCTCGGGTAGCGCGGTGTCCCCGCGTGGGGTGCCCCGGTGCGGGTGTCCCCAGCGTGGGGACAGCGTCTGAGCGTCCCAGGTGTCGCCTGCGTGGGGTGTCCCGCGCTCCCGCGTGGGCTGTGTGCGGGAGCTCCATCCCTGCGTGGGGCTCCGGGTGCCGCGGCTCCTGCGTGGGCCGCCCGCGGGCTCAGCATCCCTGCGTGGGGTGCCCGCGGGATGAGCGGCGCTGCTGTCGCCAGCGCGGGGTGTCCGGGGGCGCTCGGCAGCCCCGCGTGAGCGCCCCACCTCCCCTGGGTGCCTTGCGCGGAGTTTTGGGGTCCCCCTGTCCCTTTCAGCATCCCTGCGGGGCACCCCGAGCAGCGCGGCATCCCTCATCGCTGCGCGCTCACCCGCGGTGCCACCCGGGACGCGGGGACCCCTCGGTGTCCCCACCGCCCCCGCCGCGGCCGGGGTCCCTCTCGGAGGGGGATGAGGGGCCCAGGTGCTGCCGGTGTCGGTACCGGCAGTGAGTGTGCAGTTTTGATGTCAGCGGCTCGTCCCCGGCAGCTGTGTGTGCGTTCCCATTCTTCAGCTTGTTATTATTATTTTTTTTTTTTTTCCTCCTCCTCCTCTCCGCTGCAGCGCTCGGCTTGTCCTGGAGCCCAGATTCCAGCCCCACAGGGCTCCCAGTGCTCCGTTTTATGAGTTTAGCAGCCAAGTCTCTTTAAAATGCGGATGGCCGGGCTGAGAGGGGCCAGGCGCTCGCAGTGCCTGTTTCCTTTTCCTCTTTTTTCCTGCGGAAAAGGGGAATAATGGATTCCCTGGCTCCCTGACTCGGGGGGTGCCACTCAAACATCCCAGAGGTGGGAGAGGCACGCAGCCTCTGCAGGCAGCAGGGAATAAAAACCTCCTCAGGTGCCTTGGAGAGGCTCTGGAAACGTGAGGACTCGGGCTCGTCCGAGTACTTGACAAACTTTTTTATTAATCAAAAGATGCTTTGATGTCGTTGGGTTCAGCGTGGAGACGCTGGCGTGGAAGGAGCTGCTGTTTGCATCAGGTTTGCTTTGTTCCAGAAAAAAAATGGAAATTCCAGGGCCTGTCATGCCCTTGGTGCAGCTGGAGCACCCTTGGCACCTGGGCACCCCTTGCCCACTCCCTACTCTGGCTGTTGGTGACTTCCATGAGCAGCTGGGTTCTTTTGGGAAGGAGTTTTCAAGGGAATTCCTGATTTTTTGCACTGGGATATGGTAGAAAGCTGGATAACTTGGAAATACCCTGCTGGGTGTTGTCAGAGCTTGTTTGTGGTGTAGGGGAAATGAGTGTTTGTACTCCATAAAAGCTTTTCTCTGCTTTTGACCCTTTCCCACCTCCCACCCCTCCTGGGGCATCCCACCAGCGCTGCAAGGGCTGAATGGGAGCCCCAGTTTGGGTTGTTTGGGTTTGAGTTGGTGGATATGTTGTCTCTTCCCTGTTATTCCCCACTGCAGCTCCTGCAAACCGTTTGGTTTTTCCTGTCCAGAACAAGTTTTCCACTGGCTCATCCCCTCCCCCTCTTAATCCTGCAAAAACAGAGTTTTCACTGAAATGTGACTGCTGAGCGGGGAGACCTGTGGCGTGCTTGTGGTGGCCATCCCAGACCTGCCACCTCCAGGACCTGGCACTGGCAGCAAGGAGGGCAAGGAGGACACTTGGCGCTGCCAGAGCCAGGATTGCAAATGCATTTCTCTCAGCCAGCACCGCTGAATACCCTAAAAAATCCCAATTTGAGCAGCGAGGCCTCTGCTGTCGAGCGAGCCGGGACAGGTCTGGAGGGAAGGAGAGCAGCAGCACGGGAAGGGTCCCAGAGCAGGCTGTGAGTCCTGAATTTCCCTGGTGAGCAGGAGCGAAGCAGCTGGCAGATCCCCGTGATTCCTTTCTTTCTAAGAACACCCACCCTCGGCAGCGGGGTGCGGGAGCTGTGCCGCAGCGCTGCGGCGCCGGGGCTCGCGGGATGCTCCCGATCCCGGGCCTGCCTGGGGGAGGACATTTCCATCAGCACTGCGGGGGACACCCACCTGCTGTGCCCTGCTCCTGAGGGGGTGGCTGCAACCAGAGGATGGGGCTAAAAGTGGGCATTTTGGGGGTGGTGACTCCGGTGACGTCTCAGCGCTTCGTTGCTCTCGGGTTGTCCCGTCTGGAGAGAACCTGCAGCTGGGAGATCCCCAGTGCCACCACCTTCACCTGTGTGGCCCAGCTGGGTGCCAGCAGGCCAGTTCCCTGCAGGGATTCCAGCCCCTCTTGCCTCATCCCTGGATCACGGCGCCGTGGCGCATGCCGGGACCTGCTGCCGCGGATCCCGGTGGGAATGACGGTGTCGGCGCGGGGGGTGACGCCGATGGTTGAGGTTTTTGGATGCCTCTCTGCCATCCTGAGCGAGGCCCAGCAGCTGAGGCCACTCTCCATTCCCGTGGCAGCCTCCTGTCGTGTTTTGGGGGTGCTGACCCTCGCTTGGAAGATCAGGAGCCAGCACGTGGAAATCACAGCCCCGTGCTGAGCAGCTCCCGGCAGCTCAAGGGTGCCGGCGGCTCTGCCAAGCTCAGGACACAGGTCATGCTTCCCCTGCTGTAAACATTAACTAATCAATCCTGGTGAAATCCTTTCTTTCTCATAATTAACTGGGGTTTTTTGGGGACTGGGGGTAGAAAACCTGGAGCTGTGGCACCTCAAAAGCTTTTGCCCGCTCCCGGCGCTGTCTCTGCCTGCTCCGTGGTGCCCGGCACGTGGCCTGGCTTGTTTGGACTGGGACAGCACAGGGTGGTTTGTCACCTTGGTTGAGTACACTGCCTCCAGTTAGGGAGGGAACAACCCCTCAAGGACTGGAGGAGGCCCTGGGGTGGGCAGGAGAGGTGGAGGACCCTTGTATAGATCGACCAGGATTCATTCCAGTTGGGACTGGAGCCTTCCTGTGGTGGGTGGCATTCTTGGCCATGCCCATCTCTGAGGAACCTTGTTTCTTCCCACTTGTGGCTGGTGTTGTGCCACAACAAACGCACCTGGAGGTGTCTGGGGACTCAGAAGTGCCTTGTTCCTTGAGCCAAGCAGCTCTCCCAGCGTGCTGCTGCCTCCTGATGCAGGGGATTGCTGGGAGATGCATCCCACGGGAATAAACCTCTCTCCTGGCTGGTGCTGGGTGAGCTGCACGAGGCCTCTGTGGCCTCTGAGATCACTGCTGGGGCTGGTGGCGTGGTGGTGACTCCTCACTGGGGGAGAGGAAGCCCTTCTTCCTCTTCATCCCTCAGGAGCAGGGGTGGCCAAGTTCCACTTTTGGAGTGGAGAGTCCCTGGCTGGAGAAGTGTTGGGGGAAGCTGGGCTGGAGGCCAGGGGGTTTTCCATCATTGGGTGAATAACCCTGATTTTGGGGGCGTTTGTATGGGAGTCATTGGCTTCTCTGGCACGGGGGAAGGGGACCAGAGGCAAAAGGGGGGCCAGGGAGGTGGGGCAGCCCTGGGTGTCCGAGCTGGAGCCCCAGCACTGGGTACAAGGAGCTGTTTTGCTCAGCTTGTTTTGGCCAGCAGGAAAATGGGGCTGGTGGTGCTGCAGGTGACAGGATCCACCCCACCTGGCCCGGGTGGCTCTCTGCACGGAGCCATCCCCACGCCAAGGCCCAGCAGTGCCCCCCGGGCTGGCACTGTCTGGCAGAGAGGCAGTGTGTGCCTCCCCCACCCCGCCAGCATCCCCAGCACCGGCGGAAGCCGCGGCCGGCGTTGTCCTGGTGCCCTGCTGATGACCCAGAACCGTGGCTGAGCTGCTCTCAGAGCTCCTGCAGCTCTTGGCTGCTTCTCCTCCTCCCCACGTGCGTGAGAAGATCCCCTGGGAGGGCGGGGGGTGGCAGCGAGGTGGCCTCGGTACCTCGGCGGCACCGGGATGCGAGCGGGGCTGTGCCGGAAGGCTTTGATCTCCTCTCGGCAGCCTCTGGAAGGGGCTGGGGCCGTTCTCTGCCTGCTCTGCTCGGCTCTGCATTCCCGTGGAGCCTTTTCCTTCCCGGCTCATGCTCCGGGGCGAGACCAGAGTCTTTGACCTCCGTCTGCTGGGTCTGAGCCAACCTCCTTTCCAGGCTGGTCTCGCCTGTGTCAGCTAAGTTTAGACTGCTCTGGACATACTGTGGCTGATGCCAGTGGCAAGGAACCTCCCAGAGGGAAGTAAAACAAGAGGTTTTATTTAAATTTAAAGTGTCTTAACACCGTTGTTTGAATACCCGGGTGATAAGTGCCTTTTTTATGGGTCTGAAATGGATAAATGCAGGCCGTGGGAGCAGCAGGGTGCTGTAGGTTCCAGTTCCTCCTGTCTTCCTGCAGGGAGAGGCTGTACTGGAGCTCGGGGTGGGCGTGAAGGAGCTGGTCCATGCTGGGATCTCTGGATCCAGCTCCATCCTCCTGCACAGAGGGGCTCTGAGCCCTGCCTGGACCATGTGGCCGGTTCCTGCACGGGGCAGTGTTTCTCTGCCGGCTGCAGCAGGAGGGCCGGGACAGCCGTGGGGTGGCAGGAGGATGCTCAGAGCAGCTGGGAAGCAGCGCGGGGAAGCCCTGGAAGGGACCCCACTCACTCCTTGAGCTGCAATAATCCAGCCCTTCCCGATCCTCTGCCGTGCTGTGGCCGGATCTTAGCAACGCCAGGCGGGTGTTGCAGGCAGGTGAGGCAATCGCCGCCCTGGGGAGAGGCGGTGCAGCGGTGCCGGCACACCTGGGATGGGGCCGGCAGCGGGGACACGCCGCTGATCGCTGGGGCTGGTCACCCGTGCTGTGCCCCCCGGCAGTGGGTGAGCCCTCGCAGGTCCATGGGCAGGAGCAGCAAACCGCAGCCCTGATTGCTCACACCTTTCCCATCCCATCCCGTCCCGGCCCGTGGGGTGGGAACCAGCAGAGCCGGTGCTGGGAGGTGGAGGCAGGGAGCTGATCTGCCCAGCACACCCCTCATCCCTGCTGGATGCTGTCCTTGAGAGCTGCCTTTCCTTCCAGACGCTCTTTCCCCCGGGAAACTCCAGATTTAATCTCTCAGCACTGCCCTGGCTGGGGGGTCTGGGGGTGTTCAAACAGCTTCCAGCTTGGAGAGGGAAACTGCCAAGGAAATTCCCTGCGCGGGGGATGCTGGCGTTAACGAGCTGGGAAGTTTCACTTCCAAGCTTTTGTCGTGGGGTTTTGTGTGTCTGGATGGATCTCACCCGGCTGGGGGGCCGGGGAGGGGGATCCTCCGGCCTCAGCTTCCCGCAGGGATGTTTGGTGGGGCAGGAGGCCGAGGGATCAGATTCGGTGTGTGTTTGGCCGTGGAGAGGGTGGAATGAGTGCTGGGATGTGATCGGTGTGTCCTGCCCCTGGGTGAGATAAGCCCAGGGATTCCTGGAAGAGGGGGGGAGGTGGGAGGGGGGCTGTTGGGCGAGATGGTTTGGGAGATTCTGGGTGAGAAGGAGGATGCTGATCCTGGCAGGACGGGCTGCAGCCCCCCGTGGCCCCTCGGAGCAGAGCCTGGCTCTGGCTGCCAGCAGAGGTGGGACAGGTCTGGCTGCAGAGCCCGTGCTGGTCCCTGCAGCCGTGCCCGGAGTGTCCCTTTGTCACCCACTGTTTATCAGCGCTCTGAGCCAGCGAGCTCCAGGAGCTGGGAGGCCACAATTGTGTTTATTTTGTTGTTTTCCTGTGCGTGACAAGGCTGCATTTCCATTTTTCATTTCCTGTTGAGCCCTGTTTCCCTCCGCTGAGTCCCAGCGTGCCCGGCCTGCCCTCTCTGCTCAGATGAGCGTTTTTTTTTTAATGATGCTGGGGAAGCTTTTCAGCCTCCCACAGGTGATGAGTGCTGTGTTTTGCACATCTGCAGCACCTGCGTGGGCTGTGTTCTCTCCCAGCTTCTGTTTTGCCCACCTTGAGCTCTGCTGGGAGCCTCTTCCCCTTCCTCAAGCTCTGCTGGGACCCCTGCCCAGGCTGGGGGTGTAATCCTGGCGTGGGATTGAAAGCAGCTCCTTCTCCAAATCTCTTGCTCTGCCCTTGCTCCCCCCAGCCATCCACCTCACTCCTGCACAGCCATGAAACTGTGCCTTGATCCCGGTGGGATTTTTGTGTCCTGTCAGGCTGGGACTCATCTTGGTTTTATTAATCTTTAGTTGGGTCTGTTGTGACCCTACAGAAATGCTTTTGGCAGCAGCTTTTTTTTCCCTGCAGGAAACTGTATACACGGGCTCCCTTGGCTGGGAGATTCCAGCTGACCTTGGGCAGTTTTGCTCCTGGTAAATCCTGTGGGAGCGACTCCTTTCCATGCAGTGTGGGGTCGGGAGGTCTTCCCAGCCTGGTGGTCCCGCTAATGAGTGTTAATTAGTGCCCCCCCGTGCCCCACCCCTGTGCTTCAGGCGTGTTCAGTTGCCACAGTGATGCTGGGGACAGCTGGTGTGGCCCTGGCTGTCCCTGTGACCCCACTGGGGGCTCACCAGGGCGAGCCTTAAGGCTGTCCCTAAATAAATCCACCCCAGACGTGTCCGGGATCCATTCCCTGGCTCTGGCAACACCCTTGGCACGCCTTGAACAGCCCCATCCCCACTCCTGGGGCTGCTGGGGTGTCCAGCATCCCCCCAGCTCCGGGGTGGCAGCTCTGGGGACAGCCAGGGGTGGCACAGGAGGTGTCAGGGCAGGCGCCTCCGGCCGGGGATGCTCCATCCTGGCCGGCTGCTCGGGATGCCGCTCGTTCCTGCTGGGAGGGCAGTTGCTGTGCTGGGAGATCTGGGATTCCTGGGTGTTTCGGGAGCTGGGGGCTCCCCTGCCTCTCCCCCCCGGTCTGAGAGCGCTGCCGGAGCCAGCTGGAGCGATCCTCCCTCCTGCAGGAATTCCTGGCGTTCCCTGAGCTGGGATGCTTGGGGATGGGATCTGCTGGTGTCAGACCCGCTTCCCATTAACCCCCTCGTGTCCTTCTCTCAGGGCTTTGGGGGGGCTCAGTGGGTTCTGGGGTGAGTTCCCCCCACCTCCCTCCTGCTGCTGGCGTTTTGGAGCAGCTTGCCTTGTCCAGGGGCTGTCCTGGTCCCTCCCTTTGCCAGGAAGGAGAGGATGGAGATGGATAAGGTTGGATCTCACTGTCCCCCCATGATGGGCTCAGCTCTCAGCTTGGGAGTGTTGGAGAGGAAGGACCTGATGTCCCCTCATGTCCCCTCCATGGTGCTGTTCCAACCCTTCCTTCTCACAGCCCCTTTGTCAGCAAGGATCAGGATTATTTTTTTTTTTTTCTCTTCCTTTAGAGGAAAATTCCATTGTGCTATTTTTAGTGGTGACAACTTGGCTTCTCCCAACAACTTTTATTCTGCTGCTGACGGGCGAGGGGGGATGGCTGGGAATGGCCCTGTGGTGCCAGGGATGCAGAGGGCACCAGGAACCTCCAGCTCCTAAATCCAGGAGCCCCTTCTGGATTTCACATGGCTTCTCCCTGGATGAGGTCCTGGATCAGCTCCTTGCTGGGAGCTGAGATGTCACCTCCATCCCCAGGGGTGCAGAGGGTGCTGGGCTAACCAGAGTGTGGAGGAGGCACCTCAGCACTGCTCCCCTTTCCAACTGGGAGCTCCCAGAGGGATTTTTGGCTCCCTGGTTCCCAGCTGTCAGGGGTACCAGCAGCAGCTGGCCTGCTGGGTTTGCTCTGCTCACCGTGCAAAGTGATACCCCCGGCGTGTGTCCGTCCCTGGAGAAGTGGCTGTGTGTCCTGGAGCTGTGGAGGAGGTGGACACAGGGTTGTTTCCACGAGTGTTTTGTTTTTGTTAATATTTTTATGGACAATTTACTGTGGGATGCATCTCAACACATGGTGAGAGAGCCAGGCATTCGTGTGCCCTGGGTGAGGGGAATCTCCTCACTGCCCTGAGTTTCAGGGAGCTTCCCCCTGGTTTTTGGGGGGACATTTGCTCCTGCAGCACATCCTTGCTCTGTTTCTCTCCCCTTCCTCTCAAAATGCTGTGTGGGAGCCCAGGCAGGATGATCCTGCACCGTGTGGTGGGTCTTGCTCAATCTGCTGGGATCTTTCCAGAGAGGGAATGGGGAGAGCAGGATCCACCTCCATGACAGCACGTTTCAACACTGCTGCTGATGATTATATTATCATAATTATCATTGTCATTATTGTCTTTATTATTTGATTTAACAGAAGTCCTGGTCCGTGCCTGGTGGACACCAGTCCTGCTGAAGGGCAGCAATGAGCAGGTCAGGCACTTGGATCCATCCCCCTTGGATCGCTCTGGGCTGGTTCCTGCTGCCAAAAAATTCCTTTAAAACCAGTAAATCTCCTTTTCAGCTTTGTAAGCCCCTTGCAGCCGGGGCGAGGTGAACATGTGGCGGGGGGCAGAGACAGGAGGGATCTGCTCCCCATCTGCTCCTGCTTCTCACCTGGCCCATCTTCCCAACATTTTATGGCTCTTTTCTGGTGGCTTCTCCCAGACTGGTGTCAGTCACCAGGGTGGCTTTTCCCACAAGGATTGGAGCCCATCTTCCCTGCCTGCCTTGAATCCCATTGGTGTTTTTTTCCCTCGACCACGCTCCTTGCTGGAAATATCCCCAGGACATCCAATCTCTGAAAGCTCTGCTGGGAAGGGGATGCCGGGGGGCCCTGGTGGTGCAGGGCAGTTGCTGGGCTCATTTGCAAAAAGGGGGGTGGCCTCAGCCCCGGGAGGCTTTCATCAAATAAGGAAACACTGCCAGTGGTCAAAGGGCGACCGAGAGGAGTCCGGCAGGAATGCTGAGCCGGGGACAGCGGCTGGAGCTGCGGGGTGCCCCGATGCCACCCAGCTGAGCAGCGGGCTGTGTTGGGCTGCAAGATGAACTTGGAGAAGTACAAGAAGTTCCTGGATGGACTGGGCACCCTGAGAGGTATTTGTGACCCAGGGCAGGCAGAGGCTGAGCAGATGGGTGCCACCATCTGTCATCGATCCCTGATCGAGGCGGACCCGGCAGGGCCAGGAGGAGCTGCTGGGGAGGGAGGGAGGGAGGGAGGGGAGCTGCTCCCAGGGCTCCTTCACTTCCCTCTTTTGTCTCTCCTTGCCTTTGGAGCTGGGCACAAAGGAGCTCTGGGGCAGCAGCCCTGCGAGCAGCTCAGGGAGCCTGAGGAAGCTGCTTGGCAAAGAACTGGGGAAGGAATTGAGCTCAAATTGCTGCTCCAGGGGAGAGCAGGCTGCTGTTCCCACGGGCTGGGGGCTGACCCTGCTCTGCTGAGCGTGTTTGCACCGTGTGGCTGCAGGTAGATGGTGGCACCCGGGTGCAGATTGCTGTTTTCCCACTTTTCTGCTTTCTAAAGCTCTTTTCCCAGTGCTCTGCCCTCTCCTGGCTCTCAGGCTGTCCCTGGAGAGCCAGCTGGGACACCCGATCGTGCTGGGCTGGCCCCTGGCAGGTGGCTGGAGGCACGCAGCCGTTGTCCCACGGTCACCAGCAGCGAGCCCGGGCTGCAGGGGAGCAGCTCGCCTTACCTGGAGCTCTGAGAATGCTTTTTCTCCCCTTTCTTTCTCTATTTTTTATCCTCCCTGCTGTCAGAGGAGCTTTTTTCCCTCTGGAATTCCCAGCCAGCCTCACCCTGCTGCAGGAGTTCTGCTAGGAGGAGAGGAGAGGAGAGCAGCAGGCACCTGGAATGCCATCGCCTGTCATCCAACAATGCTGTCATTGACTTGCCCCTTTTTACAGCGAGGCCTCGGCTGGGCTTTACCAGCTGATCCCATTGTATAACAAAGGTGAATCAATTCCATGTTTAATTTAGCAGGGAGCCAAGGGAGTTGTCACCAGCGGGCCGGCAGCGTCCCCACCCTCCTGTGCCGCCGCCGCCGCTGCGAAGGGTTAATCCCACAGCTCTGTGCTGACAGCTGCCCTGAGTTATCGAGTCTGGGAGGAATATAATTCACTTTCTTACGCTGCCCTGGTGTCCATCATACATTTTTCCTGAGCCTCGCTGCAGCTGGCACTGGGGATCAATGTAAGAGGAGCCCTGAGTGGCCGTGTGCCGGCTGGGTGTGCCGGGGGTGGTGGCCGCTGCTGTCCCCTCCATCTCCAGCCCTCTGGCAGCCAGAGCAGGGATGGGTGCTGGCTTTGGGTGTGGGGTTTGGGTGCCACTGAGCCCCACTCTGTGTTTTGGGGCTGCTGCTGAAGCTCTCCCACGGAGATTTCCAGCCCCGTCTCCAGCTGCAGCTCGTTGAATTCCCGTCGTGCCCGCGAGAGCGAGGTGCAGGGAGCCAAGATGACATTATTCATCGTGTTTACAAGGTGACTGCTTGCAGGAGCTGAGCTGGCAGCCTTCCCCTCTCCAGGTGCTGCCCAGAGCCCTGCTGGGAGCCTTGGCTCCTGCACTGGCTCCCACATCCCAGAGCTCGTGGCACTTTCCGTTTCCCCGAGCCCGGAACAAGGACATGGAAACGTGGGTGGCACGTCCCCGAGAAGCTCAGTCTGTGGGTTTTGGTCTGTTTTGCTGCCTCTAGACCCAGTGATGACGACTTTGTCTGTCACCAGCTGTGTTTACCGCAGCCCTTTGTGGTTTTAGTTCAGTGGGGTGGAGGCTGGAAGTGTCCAACCTGGTCTGGTGGAAGGTGTTCCTGCCCGTGGGGCTGAAATGGCCTTTAAGGTCCCTTCCAACCAAACCAGTCTGGGATCCTCTGCTTGGAGGAGGCCAAACACTGCTTGAACCAGCACAGTTTGAACCCTTTCACGCTGCTGGGGGGCTTCCCAATGCATCCAAGCACAAAAGGGGTACCCACAGGGAATGTTTGGCTCTGTGGCGCTCACTGGCGTGGGGATGCTGTGCCGTGCATCCTGCTGTCACTGTTTGGCATTGCCACGGATCTAAGTGTGCTCCCAGCACTGAGAACAGCCAGCCCAGCCTGCCCTTGAGCTACAGGGCCGGCCAGAGCTGGAGGAAAACAAGGTTTTATTGCTGGAGAGGTTTCTTTTCCCTTCTCCCCCCTCATCTCTATTCATCTCCCCGGGGAGGTGGAGGCAGCAGCGGATATTGGAGCTGCGAGTGTTTCATATGTAAATGCTCGTGCCTGTAAGTCCAGGCCCCTGACCCCCGGCTCCGTGCCAGCATCCATCCCTGTCAGCCCTCCAAGGGGCTTGGAGAGCATCCCAGTGCCCCCAGCCCGCCCAGCTGGGCCGGGGCTGGGGGGCCCTGCCAGATCCCTGTCTCCATGCCGGGGACAAAGGATGCTGCTCCGGGGGGGACCCTGCCCCGGTGGCCGTGGGGTCACCCAGACTTTCCACACAGTTTCCATCTTGAGTTTCCTGGGGCAGCATCAGTCACGGCCCCGAGATGACCAGATCCTTTGGGCTGGGCTGAGGAAACCCATTAGATTACAAATTTATTGCTGGGTTAATTTTACCGGCGAGCACGAGGCCGGCTGCTTTCGCTTTCTGAGGAGTTTTGTTGTTTACTTGGTAGCCGGCTCAAACCTGGCATCTCCTTGGCCCTGTCCGTGCATTGCCAGCTAATCTGGCTCCATCTGACCTTGGAGCTGCCACGTGCTTTCCCCAGGGGAACCAGGCTCAGATTTTCCCCCGTGACCAAGGAGTAGGTCCATGCTTGTTCCTGTCACCTCACGGCGGCACATGTGCCCGCAGTGAAGAATTTTGCAGCTCTGCTGAGTTTCTGCTGTTAAAAAGGAGGGATTTGGGTCTCAGGTGCTGCCTGAGGGATGTGTGGGGTCAGAGCAGGAGGCAGGAGCAGCATCCTGCCCTGCTGTGTGCCACGGTGCTGGAGTGGTGCCACAGCTCGTCCCCTTGTCACTGTTTGCTTTCGTCCCGTCGTGTGGTGGCTTCCCCGAGGAGCACACCCAAGGTGGCCGGGTGTGATAAGAGATCCAGGGCCAACATCTTCCCTGGGTGGAGGCCCTGGTGAGTTTTGGCTCTGCCAGCCCTGTGTATGAGGAGGATGGGGCTGGTGTCTCCTGGGAAGGGGTGAGGGACGCTTTTCCAGCACAGCAGCCCTGCCAGGCAGGGACACTCACAGGCTGTGCCCTAACTGAGGATCTCTGCTGATTTACAGCTTTCCCACCACAGCTGTGTGGTGCCAGGGATGGTTTTAGCCCCAGAGAGGTCCGGCTCAGCCCTGCTGAGGGAATCTGCTGGGCTTGGGCCAGGCTGGAGGGGTCCGGCGGATCTGGGGCTTGAACGGAGCGGCCAGAGCGGTGTTAGCAACTGGATTATTTCATTTGCTTTTTAACAGGGATTAAGTTTCTCTGCAGGAGAGCAGGTCTCTAGGGAACAGAAGTTTTGGGCTCCTGCCTCCCCCTTTTTTTTTAATCCTACATTTCTCTGTGCTGCTGCACGCCAAGGCCAACTGGCCGGGAGCTGGCAGGAGCAGCTGGGATGAAGCTTCACTCCAGGGCACAGCACAGCCATGACCTGGGGTGTGATCGAGCTTGGAAGGACCAGGAGCAGGTCCTGGGTGCTGTGGGGAGACAGTTGTGGGTGCTGTGCTCCTCAGACGCCCCTCTCCAAGGCGGGGTGCTGGGGCTGGCTGGCAGAACAAGCCGCCGCTCCTTCTCCCGCCTCCCGCCCGGCGCTAATCAGGTTTCACACTGCTTAGTTTGGGACATCTAATGAGATCAGGGCTCAAGGTTGCTGCCTGCCCTCCATCTGCAGAGGAAGAGGAGGGAATCGCCTGCTTCCTTCTCTTTGACCTCCATTTCTCAGAGGAGGCCTTGCACATCTCCGGCTCCACCACCGCCGTCCTTGGCAGCCTGGCGATGCTGGCGAAACCCTGAGCTGCCTTTTGGGGCTCACCTGGGGAGCTGCAGGCAGAAAAAACGGGGGGACCCACAACTCCACCTCGGGCAGTGACCTCTGAGCTTTATTTGTGGGCAGCAGGACAAGGCCTGGCCATACCCTGCCCTGCCCTGACCCCCCTGGCCCCGACACCCCCATTGTGTGGGGCCTGTGCAAACACAGCAGCCCCCAAACAAAGCCCAGCCAGTTCCCACTAGCCCAACATTTGCCTATTCCCCCGCTGCCAGGCAGCCTCTGCTTGGCGTTGGAATAACGAGCCTCTCTGTGGAGACACCGGCTCTTTTGTTAGCTGGCAGAAAAGGAGTTTTGATGCCGGCCATCCCTCCGCCCCCCGGCTTTCCTGCCTCCTAAGCCGCTGCTGTGGGAAGTGCAAAGCGTGGACTTGAGCTGCCGGGGATGATCCCAGTGCTTCCACTCTGATCCAGCTCCCCCGAGCAGCCCTGGACCCTGAGCAGCCACAGCACAGCGGGGTCTGCCTCCTCCCAGAGGGGCTGGGGTCTGAGACCTGATTTGGGGGATTTTTCCAGCGTTCAGGGCATTCCTGCTGCTCGGCTCCTGTGCAGGCAGCGGGTGCAGGATTTGGGATTTGGGTTGCTTTCTTGTGCCTGTCCCCTCTGCTGGGGTTTCTATCAAATCTCCTGGTGGGGGGGTTTTTTGGGTGATTTGTTGTTTCGTGGCTCTCTCCCCCCGCTGCCGAGGTGTGCTGGGAATTCCGGAGCGGGTGTTTACCCAGCGCGGAGAGGAGACGGCGGCTCTGTGGAGGTGTCCCCGTGGCCGGAGGGGCAGGGAGGGACCCGGAGATGGCATCGCCTTCCTCCTCCTCCCCCGGCCTGGGAAAGAAGCCACCTCTCGTGTCAGCACAGGCCCCTGGGAAGGCGTGCAGACGTGTGTGTCCTCTTGCACGTGGGTGTGCGAGCAAGCCTTCCTCTGCCCAGGGCTGGTGCTGCTCCCTCCCGAGGAGCCTTTGCTGTTCCTTTCGCTGTGCATCCCCAGCCTCACCTCTTCCCTCTCACCCAGCGCTTCCAAGTGCATCCAGGATGGCTCCGAGCTCTCTGTGCAGCTTTGATCTGTCAAAGCCTGTCCCTGTTCCCTCCTGCCCTCCCCGTGCAGGACGATGCCACCAAGTCGGTGCCAGCTCCTCGGGGTTCGGTGCTTTCCGTGAATTCCGTGGCATCACTCAACGAGCGGGAGCTGCCAGCGTCCTCGGAGGGGTGACAAGCCACGGGAGGCTTCCGAGAAGTGGGAAGCGATGAAATAATGCCTGAGCTGCTGCGTCAGCAGGATCCCAGCAGCCTTGGGGAGGGAGGTTTGTCATGCTGGGAAGGCAGCGGTGAGATCACCCCCCCCTCCAGCCTGACGCTGGCTCCCGGGCTGCAGGGAGAGTTCCAAAGGCCGGGCAGCGCTGGGGAGAGTTGGGAATGAGATGTGTCCAGGCTGGGTCTGCGTGCTGGGCATGGGGAGCTGGGGCACTCTGGGGGATGCATGGAGGGGTGGGCGCCCTGCTGGGGCTGGAAGTGCTTCTGGCTCTGGAAAGGTGCTCAATCTGCGGCACCAAAAAGTGAGCCCCACCAAGGAAAGGAGGGTGATGCCTTGGGAATGCCAACTGCTCTTCCTGCGGGAAATGTGGGAGCCTCTTCCTGATCCTGCTGTGTAGGGAACGGTCTCCTGCTGAGTTATTTTGGAGGTTCTTGAGGCCCTGGGTTCTCCTGTTGGCTCTGTCCATCTCACTGGAGTTGGTCCCTTTGGATGGCCCCCGTTGGGATGTCACATTCCTGTAGACCCCATAACTGCTGGTGTGCTGCGGGATTTGCCCTCCAGCCTGGCAGCAGGAGTTCATGCTGCTGGGGAATGATTAAGTCATGAGCAGGTGGCCCTCCAGCTCAGCTGTTTGCCTTTGCAGGATGAAAGCCACAGGAATGATGTTTGCTTCCAGCCTTGCCTCGAACCTTCTTATCCCTGCTCTCCATGTTTGTATCCCACAGCAAGGGGGTCCTGGGGTGCTTTCCCACGTCCCCCCCATGCAGCACTGCCAGCCCTGCTGTGGGAAGGGAAGTCTTGTCTTTTTTAGAAGATATTATTCTAATTTTGGTGCCCAGACGTCTGCTGGAAAAGGGAACATCTCCATTCTTATCACTGGAGCTTCCTGTCGCTCTGATTTTACCACTGATGGTGCCTGGGGGGGTTCCAAGGTTTCCTCCCAGCCCCTTCTCTCTCCCCTTGTTTTGCTGACCTTTGGAAGCTCCTCTGTGAGACACTTGCAGGCAAATATTGATTTGTGCTGCCCTCACGGTGCAGACTGGGGGGAGTGGTGCAGAACAGCCCCCAGCCCCGCGTGGGATGGAGCTGCTCTGCTTAATCCAGATGAACCCACCTCGAGCAGTGGAGTGATACTCAGAGCCAAAATCCCTATTTGCACAAACCCCTGTGTTCGGGACGTGGGTTTTCCAGAGCCACAAGAGCTTTGCTGTCTTTATGTCTTTCCACAATCCCGATTTTTGCCTCGCTGCAGTTGGGCGGCGATGCCCAGGGACCGGCACGGGACCCCGCGGGCTTTTCCCTGTCCCTCCCAGCAGGAATGTGGCCGCCGGGGGATGATGAAAGCCAGAAGGAAATGTCGAACGTGGGGAATGTGCCCGCTGTGCCAGGAGCCGGTTGGCGAGGGCTCCCCGGCTGTGCCCGCACACGCTGGGGCCGGTGATTCACGGCAGCGGGAGGGGATGGGGAGCTGGAGCCGAGGAGCTGGGCAGCGTCGGGAGCTGTGACCTGCCTCGTTCCACCTTGTTTTTTAACAGCCCGGATCAGAAGAAACGTCATCTTTGTTCTGGCTTTCCTTTCCCAAGGCTGCTGGCGCCGCGGGCAGGGTGGAGCGGGGCTCCGCACCCGGCGGGGCGCTGCCCGTGCTTGCCGGCGGAACGGGGCGCCGTGGCACGTGCGGCAGCGCTCGGCAGCCAGGGATGCGCCTTGCTGAGCTGGCTGTCTGTCTGTCTGTCCGCAGCTGCCTTTGCTGTGGTTTGCCAGGAGGGTGTGATGCTGCGGAGGGGGGGATGATCTCAGCTGAGCTCTGGAGGAGGGGATGTGCTCCATCCCCTGGCTGAGGGTCGGGAGCTGTGTTTGTTCCAGCCCTGTGCCCCCATCCAGCCCCTCTGGAAGCCCAGACAGACTCCTCGACCCACCTGCCCCTGGGTGATGCTGACTGTGATTTACCAGGGCGCCCCGATCCAAAACCTGGACTCTCCTTCCCCTCCTGGTCGATTTTAATCCACTGCCATAACTGACTGAGATTTGCCCCTAAAGCTCCCAGAAAGGAGGAAAAAAACAACAGAAAGGGGAAAAGCTTTGCTGAGGAAGCACGGCAGGAAACCTGGCTCCTGTCCTGCAGTCAGGAGTTTGTGTGTGCTCAGCACTGCTGCTGGACAGACCCTTTACCTGCTGCGGGGGTCGGGGTGCCTGGTGGGCAGGGTGGGGTGACCCTGGTGACCCTTGGGGGCAGAGAAGCCCTGCAGGGCCCTCCCAGCTGCTCCCACGTCCAGTTTTTCCTGCTGCAGGCAATGGGGGGGCTTTGCCGGGCTAGGCTGGGGGGCACTGGCAGCACCCTCACCCACCTGGGCACGGCGGGGTGCAGGCAGAACCCCGGAGCCATGCCTCACCCCGGCTCGGTGCTGCCGGGTGCCAGCTCTGGCTCTGTCACAGCCGTGCCCCCTCCAGCGTTTCCACAGTGCCACCTGGCTGGGACACCGAGCCCTGGCCGGAGCTCACGGAGCTTTTGCTGCCTCCTGCGAAGCCACAGCGGCCAGGGGATGAAGGAGCAGCCCAGTGGCTTCACCTCCGTGCCCCGAGCGGTGGCAGGACACGGGGCTGTGCCCGGCTCCCGTGTGACGCTGCCCGGCAGCTTCCCCGGTCATATAAGGAGATGCCGGAGCCGGGAGCTGAGCCGGGAGCTGATCTCTGTCGCCTGAGCATTACTCACAGGGGAGGCACATGGAGGGGGGAGGAACGGCCCAGGACACCCGAAGCTCGGCATGACTCAGCTCCAGACAGGAGGGAGGCTGGAGCATCAGGGTCGGGGATCTGAGTCCCCCCTGCTGCCCCGTGGGGGACCCTAAACCCGGGTCGGGGGCAGTGCTGGGGTCCCACCGTTGTGGGTGGTGCAAAGCGCTGCCCAGGGCGCCCTGTGAAGCAAGGGGGTGCCCTGCAAGGTGCAGAGGGCCTCTCCCCTCCCCACATTCCTGTGCAGGCAGGAGATGTGTCCTCTCCCCACCCCTTTCCTTTCTGGGCAAAGCTGCCTTGCAAGGAACTAAAAATGAGCTGTTTGTGTTTTGGGTGCTCAGGGTGGTTTCCATGGCAGGGAGGGGGGGTGTGGGAGCTGGTGGCTGCATCCGGGGCTGGGTGGTCCCCAGAGTCTGGCAGAGTCATCCCAAAACCCCGGGTCAGGCACCTCCTTCCTGCCCTATCAGCTCCCTGCAGTGGGGAAAGGGAAGTGGGGTGATGGTGTTAAACTGAGCTGGAGGAATTTGGGATCACAGGAATCCCCCAGGATGTCCTGATGCAGCAGAGGGATGTATCGATGTAAATATACATTTATATAAATATATTCAAAAGTTGGGCTTGGTGATCCTTGTGGGTCTTTTCCAAGTCAGGGCATTCTGTGATTCCATCAAATTATATGCAGAAAAAGAAATAAAAACATGTATTTACATACAATTATATATATTTTAAGAATTTATTTCACCCAAAGCCTCCAGCTGGAGCAGCTGGCAGCACTCAGTGCATTTTATCATCCCCTCTGTGCAGGAAACACCCGGGAAGCCCAAGAGCAGCTGAGCCCCCATGGTTACAGCTGGGGTGAGGGGATGTGGGAAACCAGCTCCTCTTCCTGGACCCTTTTCCTCTGCCACATCCCAGCTCCATCACGTCACCAGCTCCCATCTGCCTTGCAGGAGGCTCTTTGCCCCTCTCAGGCTGGACCACGGGCCCATTTATGGTGGCCTGGTGCCTGCCTCGTGGTGGGTCGTTCCTCCTGCAGCTTTAACAGAAAGCAGACGTCGTTGGAGGAAAACTATGCCAGGATATTTTTCATCCAGGCAGGGATGGAGCTCTGGAGAATATATTGCAACAGCGCCGAGCCCCGGGTTAATTCTGTATTTTTTATCACTCATCCCGTTGTCCCAAAAGATGTGGGGGCTGCAGGAACCCCAGGGGAGGATGCAATCATGGGATTATGGGATGGTTGGATGGAAAGGACCTTGAAGATCATCTCATTCCATCCCCTCTGCCATGGGCAGGGACACCTTGCACCATCCCAAAGGTGCTCCAAGCCCTGTCCAACCTGGCCTTGGACACTTCCAAGGATCCAGGGGCAGCCACAGCTGCTCTGGGCAAACTGTGCCAGGTTTTGGGATGTTTCAGGCAGTGTTTGGGTCTGTCAGGTTTTGATATGGTTTTCTTTGTGTGCCTGACTAGCTGGGGTTTGGGGACCTGCTCAGGGCTGTAAATATCATGTAAATTTCTGTTTGCACCTGGATGAAACCCTGGACCTGGTGGGGTTTCCCCAATGTGGAGCAGGAGTTGTGGGATGGCATCTGATGCTGCATCTGCTGGTCAGTAAATCCTGAGCTGGGATTCCCGGCTCTCCCACCAGTAAATCCTGAGCCAGGCTGATGCTCTGCAGCTCTGCTCTGTGCCACCCTCACCTGAACAACTCCCCGAGCCCCGGCAGAACAACCCCCTCTTGTCTGAGCCCGGGGAGAGAGAAACAGTGAAAAATGAGCCTTTAATTCCATACAGCCTCCCTCCAAGAGCCACTTTCTCCCTCCGGAGCTGGCAGTGAGGGGCTGTGAGATCAATCCAGGCTTTGTGGGAGCCTCCCCAGCCCGTTTGCTTGTGGTTACAAGGGCGGAGGGGCCGGGCAGGCACCGGCTGCTCTCGGTTTCCCCGCGCCGTTCCTGGCACCGCCGGCAGCGGAAGCGTTTCCGAACAGAACCGAAACCCTGAGTAACAGCCAACACCACGGTGCAAACCGTTAGTAAACGGGGCTGGGCTGCACAGTCTGCCCTGCTGAGGGCAGGCAGGACACCCAGCCACGGGAAGGGTGGGGGAGTACACAAACCTCTGGTGTCAGAGCATCTTTTGGGGCGTTTCCTCGCGGTGGGGTGTCCTTACGTTATTCAGAGCATCCAGGGAGGGTGATGGGGATGTGCTTGTGCTCCTCAACCCCCAGAAGGCCAAATTTTGTCCCCGTTGCTTTCAGCCCCTTGCTGGGCAGAGTTTCCTGCGGGCAGACGCGGCTGGCTCCAGCCCGAGTGCCCCGGGAGCCCCTGGAAGCGCTGCCTCCGTGTCCCGGCTGCGCTTGGCACCTCCGGCCGCTGCTGGCAGGGGACGCTGCTGGCTGTCACCCATCGCGGGGGGGTCACTGAGGTTTTGTGCCCGTCCCGAACCCCCCGGTGAATTCGGGGACGTCGTGGCGATGCCTCCACGGCAGCTGCCGCCGCCGATATCCCCTCGGCTGCGGCTCCTTCCCGGCGGGGCTGGGAATGGATATTGAGGAGATGACGTCTCTCCCCAGCAAGCGGGGAAGGGAAGGAGGGGGGGGACGACGAAGTTTGGCCGCGAGAACTCCGAGGGAAGATGTTTGAGCCGGCCTGACGCTCGCTTTTCTCCCTTTACCCGCCCCCTCTTGGAGCTCCCAAATCTCCCAGTCCCAGCGGCGCTGGCTGTCCCAAGCCCTGCCAGCTCCGGGGACGCCGCAGGACACAGCCAGCTGCGGGCAGAGGCGCACGCACGGAGTTTGGGAAGTTTCTGCAGGCAGCGGCTCAGCCCCCATCCATCCACCCATCCATCCATCCATCCCCTGACCCCCCCGGCCATGCCGGGCTCCAGCAGGAGGAGGAAAGCCGGAGCCAGGCTCGGGCTGAGGGGCCGGGAATAGGAAGCGATGCCGCTTTCGGAGAGCTCCTATCTGCCCCCCGCCGCCTTTGTCCTGAGCCACGTCCTGGGCATCGCCGGCGTCCTGTACTGGAGGAGCCGAAGCAGGGAAGGTAGGGGCAGGGAAAGGGGGTGCCGGGGGGGCACGGAGCGCTAAAATGGCCGGCACGACCCGGCACGGGTTGTTGTCCCTCCCCAGGAGCCGTGGCAGCGGCAGGGACAGGGACAGGCGTGGCTGTGGGGAGGAGGGAGGAGGACACGGCAGCGGGGAGGGCTCAGTGGGCTCTGAACCCGAGTGGGGAGGGGGGACAGAGGTGTGAGAGCCTAAATTTGGCCTCACCACCCCTTGTCGGCCTGTGTGGGGCTGGGGGCCAGTGGGATGAGGGGGGATGAGGCTGCTTTTTGTCTGGCACAGTCCCACGACACGTGGCTGGGGTTCTGCCTTCCCTTCTGCCCCGCTGGCTCCCACCCCTGCCCGTGACAGCGGCGACTCCCTCCGCTCCCAGCCCCGGCAAGAACAGCCCCGGGAGCTTCTCCCGGAGCTGGCACGGCCTCTCCGAGCAGCTGGGGCTGACCCTGCCTCAGTTTCCCAAAATAGGGCCCGCACATGACTGCTCAAGGAGGGCAAGGATTTGTTACAGGGGTGTGGGATAGCTCCAGGCCCCAGACGGGGACTTGGTAACGCCTGCTCCGTCCCGACCTCTTCCCCCTGGGATTTGTTTGTTTTGATTCCTCGCTCTTTCTTTCCAGCCGTGCTCGTTCTCGCCGGTGCCTCCGCATGGGGCCCTTTCCCCGCGTCCATGACCGATTCCCTCTTTTCTTTCCCTTTTTTCCGCGCAAAGGGGCGGGACCGCGCAGCGCCTGCAGGCTTTGCCCGGGATGCTGCTTTGGGATCCGCTTCCTCCTTTCTCCCTCTGGGCTGCTGGGGAGAGAGGGAGGGTGGGAGGGAATTGCACAAATGTCGTGCAGAATGCACCCTGTCACCCACTAAACCCAGCCCCGCTGCAATTCCTGCTGCTGACCTGCCCACTTACATAATCTCCAGTGTTGTCCAGTGATGTTCTTGGCTCCATTTGGGCACCTCTTGGATGCTTCCCAACTGGACTATCTCTTCCCCGTGCTGACCTGCTGCTTCATCCTACTTGGAGGGATGTTCCCCCCCTACCCCCAAATCTACCCCTTTTTGAAAAAATCCTGAAGTCAGTGTTGCAAGCAGCAAGTATATTCAAAACCTGGTTTTTTTCAGTATTTTTCCCCAGAAAAGTGAAGGTAAAGCCCAATCCTGGAAGAGCAGAATCATTTTGCAGCAAGTTTTTTGCTCTGTGGTGCTCAGCCAGCCCTGCTGAGCATCTGCCCTGCTCTCCTTTGCATCACCACATCTCAGGTGTCTCCCTCATTAAATATCTGGGTGTTGGATACTTTTCCACCACAGGTATCTCTTGTGCATTCTTCCAGGCTGAATCAGGCTCCGTTTCCTCTCCCTGGGTGAAAGGCTCTGTAAATCCTGCCCTGTTGGCTCTGTTGTCATGATGGATTATGTCAGCTCTCAAGTTGGCAGCCAGCATGTTTTAAATACCTTGTGCTCCTCAGCCAGCCAGATTTTTTTGTATATCCCCCCTCTCAGAAGTGCCAAGGTTCAAAAAGCCCCCTGCACGTTCTCATTCTTTGCTTGTTTTGAAGGGAAAACTCTGGGTTTAAATGATTAAAAATTTGCAGCTTTGGCTTTTTAAAGTAACCAAGCCCTCCTTTACCCCATGGTTGGCTTTTGTTTAATCCCATTTTCACCCTGGGCGTGGGCTTGGAGATATCCTCGATCTCTGTGAGATCAGTGCCCTGTCTGATGTCTCCTGTGTTCCTTTGGATTTAACAGCAGGAGAAAGTTAGGGAACCACTTCCCAACTTTATTCCAGGAGCTGGTGGGCAGCACAAAACCCCCTGGTGCCCTCCCAAGGATGGCAAAAGGCCGTGCCAGGGAGCACCGTGTGTTGGTGGGATGGAGAGTGCCGGGGCAGGGTTGGGATTAGGGATGGTGCCTGGCCAGGCACCTTTTATCCTGCTGGTTCCTGGGGCTGGGGCTAGACTCTGGCAGCAGCCTGAGGCAGGAGGAGGCACACAGGGATGGAGGTGATGATGGAGGAGAGATCTGGGGGGGAGCAGCAGCTCCTGGCCGGACGTGCTGGGAGCTGCTGGGGACAGGCAGGCTGCCAGGACAGAGGTTGCTGCAGGCAGATGGGAAGGGAATTGTCTGTGCAGGGCCTTGTGCTGGTGCTGGGGGGGTTCTCTGGCACCCAGCACCTGTGGGAGCCATCCCTGTGACGATGGAAAGTGCCTGGGGATGCTGAGGTCCAGCGGGATGGGGAGTGGGAGTTTTTCTGTCTGTGCTCAGCTGGTGCCCCAGCAGCTGTGGGGCAGGGTGGTTTTTTCCCTGTTTCCTTTTGCTAGGTGAGTTCAAGAGCAGAGGAAAAACCCCCCAGGCCTCACCTTCCCCTTGTGCAGCCCCCAACAGCCCTGGAGCCTTTGTGGGGGTTTGTGCCACAGTGCCCCTGCTCCTTTGGGGTCCCTGTTTTTGGGGATGCAGTGAGCTGAGCTCTGATGAGCAGTGTTGGGAGAGGAGAGGAGATGGGGAGGGAATTGAGCCACGTGTGATCCTGTTCATGGTCTCTGCTTGCTGCTGATGCTCCCTGTGTCACTGCCACTGCGTGCCCTGTGTGAGGCACCTGAGGCTCTGCAGTCCCTTTTCCTGCCACTAGCTTCTCTTTGGAGTGGGACAGATTTTCCTTTCCTTTTCCCCAAAATCTTCCCTCTGTCCCAGCCCTACCTGCCTGCCGTGCCTCTGCTGACTGTCCCTGGATGGTGACAGAGTGGTTTTGGTGGCTGGGGCCAGCAAACCTCTGCTAGAGCAGGGAGAGGACGAGCATGGGGGGGATTGCAACAAGTTATTTGTCAGGGTGACTCTGGAAAAGATTAGCTGGGCAGAGATAAGCTTGCAATGCCTTAATATTGTTAGTAAGCAGTAACCAGCATTATTATTAGCTCAGCTGATAGCACGGGCCCGGGGCTGGGGAGCTTTAATCTGGTTAGAGCCCGGGAACCACCCAGGAGGAGTTGAGTCAGGGCAAAAAAAAACCAGAGGAAAACCCCCATTTCTGCAGGACATGGGAAGAGGGATCTCGTGGAGCAGCCTTTGGGCTGTGGGCACTTCTGGGATGCAGCGCTGGAGGCGGCTGGCTGCCGGCTGTCCGTGCGGGACCCGGTGACATCCATGGTGACATCCATGGTGACATCCATCCTCTGTGCCCTGCGATGCTCGGGGACGCTCTCCCACCTCCCCGAGGCAGCAGCGCGGCTCCTCTCGCCCTCCAGGCCGGGGCAGCAGCCGGCAGAAGGGCTGCAGGGGGATTATATTTAGAAGAAGAGGAAGAGAGGCGCTGATAAGGCGGGCCCCGTTATCTCCCCGCGTGCCGAGCTCCAGCGCCGGCACCGGGACATGATTTGGGCAGAAGCCGCGGGCGGGCGGGCGGGAGCGCGGAGAACAGCCCGGCATTGTCCCTCCCGTCCCTGGTGCAATTAACTGGAAAACAAGACGAGGAAAAACAAGCCAAGAGCCGGGCCGGCGGGCAGTGCCCGGCTCTGCTGGACCAGCCCGTGCCCGCATCCCGATCCCGCCGGGCTGCGGGAGCCGCGCCGCGCTCGGCATCGCTTCGTCCCCGCGGAGCGGAGGGAGCAGCGGCTCTGCCCTTTCGCTGCTGGGAGCGTTCCGAGCCGCTCTGGGGCCGCCGGGAGGGTTTTGCCGAGCTGGGAGCAGCCGGGAGCGGTGCGAGGTCGGAGGCGATGCCGCGGAGGAGGAACCGCTGCCCGCTTTGCCGGGGGCACCGGGGGTAGGAAGTGCCTCGGTGGGAGGAGCTGCGGCCCGGGACTCATCCGTCCGAGCCGCCGGGGCCAGCTCGGTGAGCGGGAGCTGCGGGCAGACCCTCGCCCGGTGCCGCGGCTTTGCCGGGAGCAGCGCTCGCCGTGCGGGCCGGGCCATGGAGAGGCGGCTCCTGTCCGGGGAGAAGCGGCGGCTCAGCGCCTGCCTGGTGTGCCGGATGTGCTGCATCGGTCAGTACCCCTGCCCGGGGACACGGGCTCCATCCATCCCTCCATCCATCCCTCCATCCATCCCTCCATCCATCCCCGCCGGACACCGGAGTGGGGAAGGGACGCGGCACCGCGGCTCTGGAGGGGTCTGGTGAAGGAAAATCCCTAAAAAGCAAAAGTGGGAGCGAGCGGCGCAGCTTCCTCCGGCGGGCACCGGCAGCTGCGGGGCTCCTGCGAGCCGTGCCGGGGATGGAGCTGGCGGGATGGGAAGTGAGGGTGGATGTGGCTCAGCCTCAGTTTTTGGCACCTGGTTCCGTGCCGTGGCCTGGGGAAGGAGTGGGACACAGGGAGGCGACGCTTGTGTCACCCTGTGCCACGTGTTTGCGGTGCGCTGCGAGGAAGCCGCAGGGTGGGTGAGGAAGAGGAAGAACGTTGGGTGGTGCTTTCCAGTCTGCGGGGATGGAGGCAGGGGGAGGTTTGCCCCAGGGTCCCTGGGGCTGTGCAGGGACCCCCAGCGACCCTCCCGTCCCAGGAGGGGCTTCTGGGGCTGTCCTGGGCAGCTTGGCCTGGGAGATGCTGGGTTTTTTGTTCCTTTTTCTCTATTTTTGACTTAAAACCAAAGGAAGGGGTGCTGCTGTCTGGCAGACCCTGATGGCAGAGATGTGTTTGGGTGAGCAAGGCTCGTCCTTTCCTGAAATATCCATGGGGTCCTCTGGGCTGGAGGTGCAGTGCTCAGGGTTGTGTGCCATGGGGGATCTCTCTGTGCTCCAAGGTGATGCTGTTAAATCCTGCTGGACACAGGGCTGCCCTGAGCCCCCCTCGCTGCCTGGGGAGCTGAGTGGGACCCCCCTGCCCTGTGGGACCATCTCCTTTCACCTGTTTGCCTGTGTTTTTCCTCTGGTGTCATTTTTTCACGGAGCAAAAAGCCTGCCCAGAGCTCCCCCATCGCTGCTTGACATCACCACAAACCTCCCACCCCGTCCCCATGCCACCCCTGGGGATGGCACCCACATTGTCACCCTGTCCTGGCAGCGCTCAGAGCTCCCAGTGTCCGGCCAGGGCTGAGCTGTGGGACAGAAATAAACATTAAATCCTGGCAATCCAATGAACCAAAAATACAGGGACAGAATAAGCTGCTAATTGCACGCCGGGCCTGTAACGGGACATCTGGGGGTTTATGTAACACCCTAAAGCCTCCCAGGAGTGGGCAGGGGAGGGGGACACCCTCCTAAAATCGGGCAAACCCCCCTGTGCTGCCTCTGGGCGAGGTGGGTGCTGCCGGTTGTACCTATCCCAGTCACCCACGCTGCTTTCCTTAAGTATCCTTAATCTCAGCCGAAAAAAAAAAGGTGTATTTTGTTCTGCCTGGCATTTCCCTGCCCGGGGGGCACTGCTGGAGCCCCACATCCCGCAGCATTCCCTGAATAAGCTGCCTCTGTTCCCTGTGCCCGCTCGGGATCGGCGCTGGCACCGCCGGCAATCCCTCTGTCTCTTCCCCTCATTTCAAAGTCGTTTGAGTTTCTGCATGAGAAGAACCACTGACCAAGAGCTGCCTTTGTCTCCTTTTGACAGATGAACGGGACAGAGTCCAAAAGAAAACCTTCACTAAATGGGTCAATAAACACTTGATGAAGGTAAGAGTCACGGATTTTGTTATGAAGCCGCTGAAATGACCATCCCTGTGTCTGTTGTAGCTCAGGACTGGCAGATAAATGCCTTTCTAAGGGTTTTTAAGTTTCTTTTTTAATGCCAGCACTGTTTTGAATGCTCACATGAGTCAGAGCAGAGCTGGATGTGCTGGAAATGTGCTGGAGCCTTTGGAGGGCACTGTAGCATCACCACACAGCCCTTTTATTACCTTTCTCTTCTGGGCACTTGGTCCTTGTTTAACATGAGGTTTGTGCATCCTGGGGGAAAGGAGGGGATCCTGAATCCCCCCTCCCATCCCCTTGCCAGGCCATTTTTGTCCTTTGAAGGATGCTCCAGGGTGGAGACAAGATCCAAAGTTTATTAAGCAGGATTAACATGGCACCACGAGGTGCCTCCTGCTTTCTTGGTTAATGTTGGGTGGGTTTTAATTAATTCTCCATTTGCCAAAAAAAAAAGAAAAAGAAGGAAAAAAGTGGTTTGAGCACTAGGTGTCCCAGCTGTGTTTTCCTGCCAGCTTTGCAAAGCTCTGTGCCAAGCTTTTGGCTGCTTCCTAAACCTTACAGAGGAGGGAAAAACAGAGAAAAATCTTGAGGCTGCTGGGGGAAAACATCCAGGGATTCCCAAGTGGGTAAAACTCCAGGACAATCTCTGGGTGCTGGGGGAGCAGAGGCTGCACCTGGTGCCCATGGAAAGCTGCTCTGCTGCCAGGTGGGAGCTGTGTTTTGGGAGGAGTGAGAAGTTAAATTTAGGGGATTTACTGAATCCTGGGGTTACCTGGGGTGCAGATGGTGTCACAGTTGGATTTTGTGTGTGAAATTGGCAGCAGCTTCTGCCAGGCCCTTTGGGAAGGGGGAGGCTGCTTTTCCTGGTGGTGATTTTACTTTTCTTGGTGGTGATTTTGCTTTCCCTGGTGATGATTTTGGCATCACTGATGGCTTTTCCCCTCCCCAGGTGCGCAAGCACATCAATGACCTCTATGAAGACCTGAGAGATGGTCACAACCTCATCTCCCTCCTGGAAGTGCTGTCGGGAGTGAAGCTGGTGAGTCCCCAGGGCTGGGCAGGGATTCTGGGGTCCCCCTAAACCTTCTCCATCCTCTCCCTGCTCCCCCTCCCCCCCAGCCATCAGCTGTCTTTTCTCACCCCATGATTTCAGTTTCAAATATCTGTCATTGTTTCTTTTATTATCATGAATATTATTCTTTATTATTATATTTATCACTGTATTTTTATTTATTTATTTATTTTTACTCAAACCCTTGTCCCCCAGGCTGGTATCTCGCCTGATTATAGTGCCTTGGGTAGAGATCTCTTCTTGCCAAGTTTTACACACCTTCACCTTCCAGATGGGTCTCCATATTTAAAATCATGGATAACAGCAGAATTTGACCAAAAACTGCTTCTGTGGCAGCGTGCCCAGCAGTTTATCTCACATGTGACACTCCTGCCTCGTGCTCAGCTCCTGGGTTTGTAGCAGTCACTGGTGCCTGGAGCATCGTAGAGTTCCCCCTCCTTCCTCCTCCTCCTCCTCTTCCCTCTCTGACTGACACGTTCCCTCAGCTCTGGGAAGATCCCCATTGCCATAGCACAGCAGGAATTATTTTAGTTTCCCCCAAAAATAGGATCTGGGCAAAGATCTCCTACGTCCCTCCGTACCCTCCGGAGACGCCAAACCCGATTTTGCGGGGGCTGAAAACTTGGATCACTCCACTTGTGATCCAGACAGCTTCCTGCTCCTCAGCTTCCAAAACCAGGAGGAAATTCCAGTGCTGGAACCCAGGGCGTGCTGGGGACCCAGCCACCTTCACCCCATGCTGTTGCTGTCTTTTACTTTTTATTTCTCCCCCTGCCTGGGTGTTTCTCCTGTTGCTGTCTTTTATTTTTTTTTATTATTTTTTTTTTTGTTTCTCCTCGTGCCTGGGTGTCACATTTTGGTTTCCATTCTGTGTCCCTGCCGTGCCACCCTCCCCATCCTCCTTAGCCTGTAGAGCCAGCAGCTCAGTGGAGCCTTCGCCTGGTGACAGCGCCGGCCTGGTGCCGTGCCAGCAGCGAGGAGGAGGAAGATGATGATGATGAAGAAGTAGGTTGAGCCTGCCCCAGCCACAGCAGCAGCTCCCTGCCAGTGCCACCAGATCATCCAGTGCCATCTCAGCAGGGTTTGGGATAAAACCCAGCCCTGGGTGCTCTGCTGGAGCAGGAATGTGTTCCCAGGCTCTGGATTGTCCGTGTGGGCACTGCGGGGTCAGCCTGCAGGCAGGGCACGCCACCCCCCCGCTGTGACAGCATGTGTCCCCTCCACGGGGCGGGAGGGGACAGCCACGGGTCCCCCCACGCTGCTCGGGGCCGTGTGGGGGCTGCACACACCTGGCACTGCATGGACAGGCTCTGGGCACGGGCACCTTCTGGGATCCTGCATGGGACTGACTGGGGTGGGAGCGAGCACAGCACAGCCCCAGCTGAGGGTCAGAGCCCAGAATGTGCCCAGAGGTGTTTTACAGCCCTTGTGCTTGGGGTGACAATGCCCTTGTGCAGTGTCACCTCCCTGGAGCGGGCTGTAGCACCTTCCTGATGCTCCTCTGCAGCCCTGGAGGTGTTCCCCTTGCAGGGACAGCTCTTTCCCTTGGCAGGGGCAGATTTTTCCCTTTGCAAGGACAGCTTTACCCCTTGCAGGGGCAGATTTTCCCTTGCAGGGACAGATTTTCCCCTTGGCAAGGACAGATTTTCCCCTTCCAAAAACAGCTCTCCCTTGCTGGGACAGCTCTTCCCTTCAGGCTGGAACAGGAAGGTGGCTCAGAGGTGTCCCAGCAGTTCAGAACATGGCTGTGGGCTGTGTCCCCCACCATGGTTGGAGTGAGATGGTCTTCAAGGTCCTTTCCAACCCAAAGCTCCTGTGGCTCCATGAACATCCCGGTGATTCCTTATCCTGAGGCTGGGATTTCATTCTGGGTGTTGTTCCTCCTGCTCCTGCTGATTCAAAGCCTCCCATCCCCTTTTCCTGACCATGGCTCAGCTGATGGAAACCTCTGGAAATCCCTCAGCTCCAGCAGGGATGGGCAAGGCCCAGGGTGTCTCATGTGCCCCTTCCCAAGGGATTCAGAGGTACCTGGAGCAGCAGCCCCTGCCATGTGTGAGAAGAGCTGGAGGGGCTGATGCTGAGGTCAGGGTTCCTCTGCCATCAGTGGGGACCTGCAGTGCTGAGTCCCCCTGTCCCGAGTCCCCCTGTCCTGAGTCCCCCTGTCCCGAGTCCCCCTGTCCTGCCTCTGCTCCCACCTGGACAAACTGGACTCTGCACCTGTTTGAGTCCACCTCTTTGCTGAACCCTCTTCCCAGCTTGTCTGGCTGTCCATGAGCTGGGCAAGATCCTGCCCTGGGATCTCAGAGGTTGAGCCAGGCCTGGGTACACATCCTCAGGACCTCAGCAGAGGTCTGCATCTCAGCATCTTCCCACCTCCACCTCCCAGCAGGGCATTTTAACCTTCTTCCAGCAGGATTGTGCATAGCCATGACCTTACTTACTCCAGAGCAGGACGTGTGGGAGGCACAGGGGGTCACAGCAGCACTGACAGCTCTCAGGGGGGGTCACAGTGCATGTGGGGTGCTGCCAGCCCAGCCCCACGAGCAGCCTGACCTAAAAGTGCTGCCTGTGTCTTGCAGCCACGTGAGAAGGGGCGGATGCGCTTCCACCGCCTGCAGAACGTGCAGATTGCCCTGGATTTCCTGAAGCAGCGGCAGGTGAGGGCTGATAAAAGCTCATCCAGCAGAGCTGGGTGGTTCTGTGCATTCTTTGTCTTGTCTGAGGCTTTGGAAGGAGGGGAGAAGCAGCCTGTGCTGGGGTGTGCCCGTCTCTGTGGCGCTGATGGAGGATGGATTGCAGGGGGATTTTCCCCGTGGGTGTTGTGCCTCTGGGAACCACCCCTGGCACACAAAAACCACTGTGAAAAAGGGACCTGACCCCAGCTCTGAGAAGGGCTTGGCAAATGTCTCTTTTCTGCACCTCAAAAAGGCTCCCTTGGGGCTCCCTGGCAGATCCCTGCTGTGGGGATGGGTGGCTGTGGCACCTCCCTGCCTTCCCACCAACTTTTGGGGTGATGTGGCAGCTGGCTCTGCCCAGCCCACACAGCCTTGACCTCGGGGCTGGCACTCCTCTGGATCTCAGCATGGATTTATAATCCCCCAGTTTCTGGAGGACAGGCTCTCTCCAGCGGGCTTTTGGGAGCTGCACAGCCCTGGGCACATCCTGCCTGGAGCAGTGGGATGCATCCCCAGACTTGTTGGCTCTGCAGGTGGAACCCCCACAGCCCCAGGGGCTGGGTGTCCTGTTCTGCCTGTTGGGTCAGGTTCTCCCCACCGTGATGCTCCCAGATATGCCAAGGTGATGATGATGATGATGATGATAAATGGTACCAGTTCATGCTGAAGCAGAGACTTTTCTCCCTCGCTGCTGGCCTGAGGGCATGGAATAAATTTGAGCACATTCCCTGCTTCCAGCCCCCCTCCTCCTCAGCTCCTTGATAGAGACATTTTGCCAAGGGCTCTGGGGAACTTGTTTCTCCACTTGGATGAAACAGCTTTGTTCCTTTGAAGTGTGGTGGCCTTGCTGGGATCTTACCCCAGACACTCCTGCCAGGGGATGATCCATGGGGTCCCGTGGAGTGCTGGGGAGAGGGGACTCCCCCAGGGGAGGAGTGAGGGAGTTCCTGCCTTCATTAGAGCTTGGTTTTGAGCCCAGGCTGGAGTTAAAGCTTGGTCATCCCCTTTTTGCCCACTCTCTGTGGTCTGTAGCTGTTCAATTATGCACCAGTGCTCGGGGCTTTGGGGATGCTGCTCTGTGAGCTGAAGTAAAGCCGTTAAGTGCTGGGAAAGCACTTCAGGATGGAGAGTGCTGGAAACATGGAAAAATCCTCCCTGAGCCAGGAGATGAGGTGGCATCTCTGCCTCTTTGGGAAGCACTGGGATCTTCCTGTGTGCCTGCTCCTCACTGGAGTGCCTGGGGTGGCCCTGGGGACAGTGTGGGGGGGACGTGTCCCCCTGCTCTCCGGGTGAGGCTGATGGGAAACTTTAACACTGTTTGCTTTTTTTCCCAGGTGAAACTGGTGAATATCCGCAATGATGACATCACAGATGGCAACCCCAAGCTCACCCTGGGGCTCATCTGGACCATCATCCTCCACTTCCAGGTAGGACATGGGATTTTCTTGCCGTGGATGTGGGGCAGGCAGTGGAATCCTTGTTTTTCTGCATTTTCCATGGAGATGTCGGCACATGGAGGGGTCTGGAGGTTCATGGCAGTGTCATGGAGACCACGCTGGGAGAACTGCAACAGCCTCCCCTCGTCATTTGCATAATGAAATCGTTAATGATGGGTTGTGTGCTGTGGCCTCCCGGGGTTGTTGGCCGTGGCTGTTTGCTCAGCTGGAGTCTCTGGAGGAAAAGAGCAAATTTGGAAGGGGCCACAGGCTGTCATCCCAAGGCACTCCTGGCCCTTTGGGTGGTCAGTGCAGCCTCAGGACTTTTCACTGGAATGGAATGTGTCATCTGGGTGACAGCACAGGGATGGGAGAAGTGCCCTGACCTGGGACTGTCTCCAGCAATTGTGTGCTAGAGATGCTGTTGGAAAAGCGAGTTTTGGGTCTTTGGTAGCTTCAAATTATTCAACTGTAGCTCTGCTGGCTTCAGGGGGGTGACGTGTGGCCCTCAGTGAGTTGGCATTTGGGGTTTGCTGGGCAGTGCTGCTGTCAGCAGCTCGTTGGCCATGTGGCATCAGCTCTGTGGGATCTGCTGTATCCCAGCTCCCTGCCTGATCCCTGCTGGCATCTTCCAGACAGGACTGTGCTGGCTGTGAGACTCTTAAAGAAGATTGCACTGGAAGGCTGTATTTTTGGAGGCTGGGCAGTGCCTCAGGGAGAGGCTTTTGGGGGCTGAGCTGGGTGTAAGGCTGCTGATGAGGCACTTCCCAGGCTTTGGCCCTGGGAAGCAGCCGGGGTCAGGCTCTGGATGCTGATGAGTCACTGCCATCTCCGTGGGGCCCTGGCTGTGGCATCTTGTCCCCATTGTCCTTGTCACCCAGCCCTGGTGCATCTTCTGTTGCAGGAGAGGGACATCAGGAGGTCCTGGGTGCCCTCCATGCCTGGCTGGGAGGGGACACTGCCACCCTGGCGTGGGGGACAGGGTGGGTGACGCGGGAGCGGGGCGGGTGCTGGCCAGCCTGTGCATCCTGCTCCCGCTGCACTAACGGGATTTTTTCTGGGGTTGTAGCTCCATTGTGAACCTCTTAATCTCCCTCAGTGTCCCGGTGCTGCTGCCTGGGGGCAGGCGGCTGGGAGAGCCCCGGAGAGCTTTGGGGTGGGATGGTGCTGGTGTGGAGCTCAGGCTCTGCCGGCTCCGGTGTGGTGATGGTGAGGGGGGTGCCCCGGTGCCCTGGGGGCTTTTCCCAGTGCCCTGGGAGCTCTTGTGATCGCTGGTTTCCCTTAGTCATCTTCTGGATTGCTCCCTGTTGAGCGTTTCCTCGTTGAGCATTTCCTCATTGCATGTTTCCCTGCTTCCTGGGGCTGAGCTCAGTCCCCCCATCTTTATGCCCCCTGCTCCCCGATTTTTGTCTCAGCCCCACTTTTGGTGTGTGTTACCCTACCCTGGTCCCTCTGAGCTGGCAGGCAAATTTGGGGTGCTCCATGCTCCTCAAACCCCTGCCTCGGGAGGCGTTTGGGGCAGGAGCCACAGGACAGAGGCAGGACTGGGGCCGGACTGGGCTGGGCAGCATCACGCTCCCGTTCCTGCTGGGACCCTCTGGCAGCGGCTCCCTGGAGCGGTGCTGGGTCCCCAGGGCACCTCTGTGCCCATCTGTGCCCCAAACTGGGGGAGCCTGGCAGCAGCGTGAGCACATGAGTTGGGCTTTTGGGGCTCCCGGAATTAAGAATTAAGGAGCAAACCTTCCGAACTGGAGAGAAGCAGCCCTGCGGAGCCGGAGCCGGCTGGCGAGCATGCAGAGTCACTCTGACTCCTCCCTGCCTTTTTTTTTTTTTTTTCCCTCCCATTTCTCTCCCACCCCTTCCTTTATTCTACCTTTGCCAACCTTCCTTAGGTTTTGTGTTTTATCCCCGTCTTCCCCACCCTCTCCCACTCCCCTCCTCGCTCCGCTGCCTGATTCCTGCTCCCTGTTTGTGTTGGCAAGGGCCGTGCTCCAATTACCTCATATTTGGAGAGAAGGACGCCGCAGCCAATCCCCGCTCCCTCTGCTTTTAGGTCAAGTGATTTCTGAACTGCAGTGAGATGCTTTGAATTTGTCTTCTCGCAGCGCCCAGGCTGTAAGATGGCTGTCTGGAGCGGCGGCGGTGGCGGCAGGGCTGGCGGGAGGGGACGGCGACAAGGGGCAGCCGGCGGAGCGCTGCGCGCCGGGCGTTTGATCCGATGAAGCCCGGGTCGGGATTGATTCGGGAGCCGGCGACTCGCTCAGCTGCGTTCCTGCCGGCACCGAGCAGGAGGAGATGGGGAATTCGCTGGGCTGCGTTAAAGAGCAGAAGGAAAAAGCTGTGGGGAAGGCACCGCTGTCTCCCAAAAAAAGGGTGCGCTTCAAACGGAGGCGGAGAGGGAAGAGGAGAGCGATGCCGGAGGCAGCCCCGCAGGAGGAGCCCCCGGCGCTGGAGGTGGCCGAGGATGAGGAGGCGCCCAAGTCGCAGGCAGCCCCAGGGCAGGAGGGAGGAGAGGAGCCCTCCGGCAGCCGGCCCCGCGGCGGGGACCCCGATCCGGCGGCGCTGCACCCCGGCATCATCGTGCAGGTGAAGGAGCGCTTCCAGGGGGAGGTGCAGAAAGCGCGCCTGGTGCTGGAGCCGCAGCGGCCGGGTGTGGCGGGAGCTTCCCGGGAGGAAGGCACCACCGTCATCGCCCGCCTGCTGGAGAACCCGGCCGAGAAGGACTGCGAGAAGGCGGTGAGCCGGCTGGTCGAGCTGCAGAGGAGCGGCAGCTGCCGGGCCGTGCTGCTGCCGCTGCGCGCAGGGACCGATGGCCGTGCCGGGCCGCTCCTGTCCCCGGGCAGCGCCGGCTCCGGCCAGGAGGCAGCGGCCAGGCGGGAGCCGGAGGCCGGCAGCGCCCTGGATGCCTGGGGGAAAGGAGGCAGCGATGATCCCAGCTCCAGCGCCGCCTGGACCTGCTCCTCCGCAGCAGAGCCGGGCACCGTGTCCGAGCTGTCCACGCCGTCCCCCATGGTGGATCAGCTGGAAAACCCCAGCGCGGGGAGAAGCTCGGGGTTGCCATCGTCGGCTGGGGCCGGGGAGGGAGATGGTCACGGGCTGCCGGCTTCCCGCAGCCCCTCCTCCTTCAGCGGCAGCGCGGCCCGGAGCTCCTCGGGGTACGGCAGCGACCGGCCGGCCAAGGGCACCGGAGCTGGTGGGACCACGGTGTCACCCTCCGATGGTGGCCTCAGGCTCGCTGTGGAGGGCCGGGCTTGCAGGGGGAGCTCGGGGACAGCCGGAGCAATGGTCAGTGTGTGAGTGTGCCCTCGCCCCCTTTCCGGAGCGGGGTGGGGGGACCTGAGGTGCTCAGTGGACCCCAAATCCTGGTGGCTCCTGGGCATGGTCGTTTCGGCAAGGGGCAACCTCGTGCTGAGCACGGGTGGCAGGGTGCTGGGGAAGAAAGCTCCTGAGGCTTTTCCCCTGCAGCATCTCCACTGGGAAAGTATCCTTGGGGACTGAGCTGTCTGTCCCCTGCTCCTGGCACAGGCAGGCTTGGAGTGACAGACCCTGGGTGCGGCTGGTGGCTGCTGTCACCACTGCCACTCGTGCCCTCAGGGTGTGAATTTGGGCTGTCCCCTTCCTGCTGCCCATGCAGGATGGATGGCAGCAGGATGAACATGGAGCCGTGGGGGCTCTGCCTGCTCTGAGGGGTCTCCAGGAGGAGCAGGAGGGGATGATGCTGTGTTTCAGAGCCTGTTGCTGCTTGCTGGTCACTCTTTTGGGGGTGACAGCATGGGCAAAGGTGCCCTTGGGTCTGGCCAAGCTGTGAATGCCCCACAAGTGTGTGGTTCAAGGGGCTGTGGCCCCAATACCTTTGCCAGGCTGGGACCACTGTCACAACCACCATGTGGCCTTCAGCATCCTGCCACCAGTTGCTTGATGCACAAAGCTGATGCTGGAAGGGTTTGGCCCCAAGTCCTGCGAGTTTCCAGTCTCTCTTCTTGCTGGTGCCTCCCTAAATCTTTGTCCTGTCACAGGCATGTGAAGAAAGGAGGGTGGAGCCGGTGCCGCACCCTGCACCTCCATAAGCACATCTCTCGGAGAGTTTCCTTCAAGGATCCTCTCAGGGAACAGGCCCAGTGGTTGGAGAGCCCCAGTGCTGTGTCAGGGATTAAAAATAAAGGATTTACCAGATCTGGGTGCTGTGAGTGCTCCTGGATGGGCAGCACTGCTGGAGAGCCCGGGTGGGGCACAGCTGGTGGGTGGGTTCACAGAAAGGTTAATTTTGCTCTAAATTAAGAGCCATCAGGTAATTAATAAAGGGGTGCTGAGCAGGGGGAGCTTTGTGGGTCCTCCCCTGCTCCCTGCAGGCATGGAGGCTCCCATCCTGCATCCTGCTGCTCACCCAGCACATCCTCCCATCCATCCCGGCTCCCGCCAGGTGCCCGCTCCCGACATCCCTGGGGAAAGGCAGCCCCGGGGCTGGAGGAGTTAAAAGCAGCTCCGGCAGTGTGGCGGCAGCTGACAAAGAGCAGTTTTATGTGTGATGAGCGTGTCAGGCTGGAGAGGGAGGTGAGCTGCAGCATACCAATGACACCGGCAGCACCCGCCCCGCCGAGAGGGATAATCCCGCAGGTCCCTGTCTCCTGCCTGCTAAGGGATGTCTGACAGCCGGGACCTGAGCGCTGCCAGCACCCAGCTGAGGGTGTTTTGGGCAGGGATTTGGGTGTTTTCAGGGCTGGGTGCTGGCACACCTGCTCCCTGCAGTGCTGGGAGGAGGAATCCGGGAAGCAAAAAGCCTTTCCGTGGGCACCCTGGAAAATCCGAGTGGCTCCCATCCTCCCCTTTGTCCTCTCCTTAATTAAGGGGAGGTAATTGTACTAACTGGGGAGCTGGAGAGGGGAGGGTGAGGAGGAAGCCGTGCCAATCAGGAATATGCTGGCATGCGGGGACACGTGCGTGGTGTCACGTGCCAGTCTGGGATTCGCAGCCAGCCCTGTCTGAGGGGTCCGTGACTGTCGCTGTCTTTTGTTGGGAACTGGGTCACAGCACCCCCTGCCACCAGCACCCCCTGGCACCAGCCAGGCAGAGGGGGGATGTCACATCCTTCCCTCCATCCTTCTCTTTTCCCCCAGCGTGGAGCTGCTCCGTGGCTGGAGGTCAGAGATCTCCTCTCTGAGTGGTTTTCCCGCTTCTTAAGTTGGTATTTTTTACAACAGGGTGTTCCAGGTGCAGCTCCCCTGCCACACCTGCAGCCCCAAAAAGAGATATTGGTGGTGGTCCCTTCTCCTTGCCCACCCTGGGTGCTGCTGGGTGGCAGTGACCATTCCAGGAGGTCTGAGGGTGCTGGGCAGGGGCAGTGAGGGTACAGGAGGGAGCAGGGAGAGGCAGGAAGGGGCCTGTCTGGAGCCTCCTCTCTCCAGGACATTGTGTTCCCAGTGAGGTGTGTCCCTGTCCCGATGTGTCCTGATGGTGCAGAGGGAGTGGCTCTGCTGGTTGTTGGGAGCTGGGCTTTGGAGTTGTCAGCTCCTGTCCCAGCTGGGCTGGGCTGTGTGGCCAGGCAGCACCTGGTGGCCCTGTGAAACGGGGTTAGAAAATGTCTGGCTCTGCCTGCTCGGATCTCCAGCCTGCCCAAACAGGTCCTGTCACCCCTTCCCAAGTTCCTTGGCCACGGGGTCCCCTCTCCCCACAGTGACCATGAGTTGCCTCCTGCCCTTTCTGGTAGCCAGCTCTGGGGCATCCAGAAACTGGTGGAGGTTTCCCTGCTCCTGCATCCTCCCATGGCTGTGCTGCTTCCTTACAGATCTCTGACATCTACATCAGTGGGGAGCTGGGGGATATGTCAGCCAAGGAGAAGCTCCTGCTGTGGACACAGAAGGTGACAGCAGGTTACATCGGGTTGAAGTGCACCAACTTCTCCTCCTGCTGGAGTGATGGCAAGATGTTCAACGCCCTCATCCACAGATACAGGTAGGCAGGGAGCAGCACTGGGAGTGTCATGAGGGTGGGAGGAGGGATGAGGGTCTCCCAGGGGTCTCTGCCCACCACTGTGGTCAGTGATGGGCTGGAGTGCTTGGAGATGTGGCAGGGAGCAATGTCTTTTTTACTTGGAGTTATCTCTTCTGCCAGGTAGCTGTGGAGGGGGGGATGCTTGGAATGAGCAAAACGTACGTCAGGTTGCAGGAAAAAAAATCTAAATGAGGCTGGGAAGAGAGGCAGAAAGGAAAAGCTTTAAAACTCTTGAGTGCTGCAGTGCTGCCCTTTTGCTCTCCATGAGCAGCAGCACTTCCATCCATGCTTTTATCCAAGGACCTTAGAGGTGTCTCAAGCAGCAGTTGAACCTCTCTTGATTCCTTCTTCCCCAGCTGGCAGCAAGAGTGTTTTCTTTGCAGCCTGAACCCCCTTCCCAAAGGGGGTGAGAGAGGGAAGTCCTGCAGCCCAGTCCCCTTGGAGAGCCCCTGCCCTGGCACAGGAGCTCAGAGCAGCCCTGGGAGCCACCCATGGCAGTGATGCCCACCTGGGATGCTCTGCCCTGGCCACTGGTGCTGGCTGTGACTCTGGGGCGTGTCTTGCAGGCCAGATCTGGTGGACATGGAGAGGGTGCAGATCCAGAGTAACCGGGAGAACCTGGAGCAAGCCTTCGAGATCGCCGAGCGCCTGGGGGTCACACGGCTGCTGGATGCTGAAGGTGGGTGCCCAGGGCATGAGAGCAGTGCAGGGACATGCCAGCCTCTCTTCCCACTCCCTTTCCTCACTGCCTTTCTGCTTCCCTCCTGCCAGACGTGGACGTTCCCTCTCCGGATGAGAAATCCGTGATAACTTACGTGTCTTCAATCTACGATGCCTTTCCCAAAGTCCCCGAGGGAGGAGAAGGGATCAGCGCCATTGTAAGCACTGCTGAGGGCTGGGAGGCTGGGACAGCCATTTGGGAGGCAGCTGGGGGTTGTGGGCAGGGTTTGGGAGAGGGTCTGTTCCCTGTGGAAGAGGGCTGAGGAGAGAGAAGAGGCTCAGAGGGAGGATAAGACCCCATTATGGTGTCTGCCCTGTGACCTGCTGGGGTGTTTGTAAGGCCAGGATCCTCCTCCTCCTCTCTGTACCTGGGATGGCATCACAGCAGTGGGCAAATCACAAAGACATTCTTGCCCCACAGGAGGTGGATTCGAGGTGGCTGGAGTACCAGACCCGTGTGGAGTCCCTCATCTCGTGGATCAAGCAGCACACGATACTCATGTCAGACAAATCCTTCCCCCAGAACCCTGTAGAGCTAAAGGTAGGTCCTGGACAAGGTTTCTCCTCAGTGTGTCCTGTGTCCAGTGCTGAGGGATGGGTGGTGGCACTCCCCAGGGTGGTTCCTGATGAGCCTTTCTCATGCCAGGCACTTTATAACCAGTACATACACTTCAAAGAAACTGAAATCCCAGCGAAAGAGCAGGAGAAAGGACAGATAGAGGAGCTCTACAAACTGCTAGAGGTAAGGATCATCCTGGCTGCCCAGGGCTGGTAGGTGGGAATGCTGTGCTTTTTTAGCAGGACTGAACTGTGCTCAGTTCAGGTTTATTTTGGGGTGGAGAAGTGGGAACACCCCTCAGGATAAAGGAGGCAGCGAGCAGCACGCTGCAGGAGCAGAGCCCCTCTCCCCTCCCTGGAATCCCCAGGCAGCTCAAGGCAGAGGTGGGAAATGCCATTCTGCTGATGTTTCCCCCAGGTTTGGATTGAATTTGGACGCATCAAGTTGCCCCAGGGCTACCACCCCAACGATGTGGAGGAGGAATGGGGCAAGCTCATCATCGAGATGCTGGAGCGCGAGAAGCTCCTGCGGCCGGCGGTGGAGAGGTGGGTGCCGTGCCCCTGGCAGGGACATCCCCTGCTCCTTCCTCTCCCAAAACCCCTCCCTCATCTCCCTCTGTCATTCCAGGCTGGAATTGCTGCTACAAATCGCTAACAAAATCCAGAATGGTGCTCTGAGCTGTGAAGAAAAGCTCACCCTGGCGAAGAACACGCTACAGGCTGTGAGTGGGGAGTGGGGTTTGCCCCTCCTGATTTTATCGATTTGTTTGTTTTCCTACTCTTGTTTTGTACCCATCTCCTCTCCTCTCTTCTGCCTGGGGTGGTGGGTTCCCCCTGGAATGTTTTCCTTTCTTTTCTTGCCCTTGGGCCTGTCCCAGAGGTGCTCTGGGGGTGGTGGCAGATATTTGGGGGCATGGGGAATGGTCTTGTCTCTGGGAATGCAGTAAATGGGGCTGGACATCTGCAGAGGTTCTGGGGTGGAGAACAGCCCTTCTGGAACAGCTTGTTGAGTATTTTTTTGTTGTATAATGAGGTTTAAAACCCCCAAAATCTGTTTTATTTGCCTGGTGGAAAGGACTCAGTGTCAGACCACAGCCCCCTTTAGACACCTGGGGCTCCTGGAATGGTCACTGCCAGCCAGCAGCACCCAGGGTGGGCAAGGAGAAGGGACCACTGTGGTGGTGTTCACAGGGGGCTCAGGATGAGATGAGATAAGAATCTTGACTCCATGTTTCAGAAGGCTGATTTATTATTTTAAGATATATATTATATTATAAGAAAATGATATATTAAAACTACACCAAAGAATAGAGGAAAGGATTTCATCAGAAGGCTTGAAAGGAAAGGAATGGAATGATAATAAAATTTTGTGATTGATTAGAGTCTGAGACAGCTGGACTGTGATTGGCCATTAATTAAAAACAACCACATGAGACCAATCAAAGATGCCCCTGTTGCATTCCCACAGCAGCAGATCATCTTTGTTTACAGTTCATTTCTGAGGCCTCTCAGCTTCTCAGGAGAAAAAATCCTTACAAAAAGATTTTTCATAGAATATGTCTGTAACAGACCACCACCAATATCTCTTGCTGGGGCTGCAGGTGTGGCAGGGGAGCTCCACTGTTGTGAAAAACACCAACTTAAGAAACAGGAAAACGCTTGGAGAGGAGGTCCCTGACCTCCAGCCATGGAGCAGCTCCACGCTGGGGGAAAAGAGAAGGAAGGGGAGAAGGATGTGACAGGGGGTGCTGTGACTCTCAGCCCCCTCTCAGGGCGGAGGGGAGGGTCCCTGAGTGTCCCCTGTCCCCTCAGGATGCCGCTCACCTGGAGTCGGGCCAGCCGGTGCAGCACGAGGCGGACGTGGTGGCGTTCCTGCAGGAGAGCGAGGGGCTCATCCGCCAGCTCCAGGCGGACGTGCAGATCCTCCGGGACGAGAACTACTACCAGCTGGAGGAGCTGGTGTTCAGGTGACCTTGGGAGGCTTCCTCAGGGGCTGCACAGCCCATCAGTGTGGGGCACGTGTGTGCTCAAAGATTGATGTGGGGTTTTGAGGGTCCCCAGGAGGAGGTGAGGGATGGGAATTGACTCCCAAGTTTTCAGAAGGCTGATTTATCATTTAATGACGTATTCTGTTCTATTCTATTCTATTCTATTCTATTCTATGAAAATGATATAGCAAAACTGTACTAAAGAATGGGAAAAGAAACAGAGATGAGAATTGACTCCCAAGTTTTCAGAAGGTTGATTTATCATTTAATGATGTATTCTATTCTATTCTATTCTATTCTATTCTATTCTATTCTATGAAAATGATGTAGTAAAACTATACTAGAGAAAGAGAAAGGATACAGAGAGATGAGAATTGACTCCCAAGTTTTCAGAAGGCTGATTTATCATTTAATGATATATTCTATTCTATTCTATTCTATGAAAATGAAAATTATATAGTAAAATGATACTAAAGAATGGGAAAAGATACAGAGAGATGAGAATTGACTCCCAAGTTTTCAGAAGGCTAATTTATTATTTTATGATATATTCTATTCTATCCTATTCTATGAAAATGATATCCTAAAACTATACTAAAGAAAGAGAAAAGATACAGAGAGATGAGAATTGACTCCCAAGTTTTCAGAAGGCTAATTTATTATTTTATGATATATTCTCTTCTCTTCTATTCTATTCTATTCTATTCTATTCTATTCTATTCTATGAAAATTATATACTAAAACTATACTAAAGAACGAGAAAGGTTACAGAGAGGTGAGAATTGACTCCCAAGTTTTCAGAAGGCTGATGCATTATTTTATTTTATTATATTATGTTAAAAGAAAATTTATATACTAAAACTATACTAAAGAAAGAGAAAGGAGACATCAGAAGGTTAGAGAAGAAGGAATAATAAAAACTCGTGACAGACTCAGAGAGTCTGGCACAGCTGGACTGGGACTGGTCATTAATTAAAAACAATTCACATGGGACCAATCAAAGATGCAGCCCCCAAACCACGTTCCAAGCAATCAGATAATTATTGTCTACATTTCTTTCCTGAGGCTTCTCAGCTTCTCAGGAGGAAAATCCTGGTGAAGGGATTTTTCAGAAAATATCCTGGTGGCACACGTGTCCATCTCCTTACCTGATATATGGTCTCCTTGAGCCAGGTCTTATGAGCTCTTAGACATTTATATCACACCCAAGATAGCTCAGCTGCCTCAGAAGGCATAAAATCAGCAGGATGGCTTCTGTGGGAGTGCTGGAAACAGAAAAGTTTTAATAAAAGGCAAAATAACAAAACTCTTTACAGAGAAAAACCGAGCCAGGTGCAAGAGGTTCTTGCTCCTGGTAAAACACCTCACAAAAGCCATTAGTTTCTTTGTTCTCCTCTTTTTCTAGTAAATTGCTCAGACAGGATTTTCTGGCTCCTGTCCAATTGGCCATCCTTAGGTTTGGGGTGAAGTCCCTCAAGTCCTATGAGGTGTCTTTTTACCTAAACAAGGAGAAAAACTTCTGGGCTTTTTTTCCTTTTTAAGGAGCCAAAGAAGGGTTCTGTCACTCTGTGACACATTCCTATCCTGACCCACTCCTTGCTTGCTTCCCCAGGACCATGAGGCTGCAGGACGAGCTGGTGACGCTGCGCTTGGAGTGCACCAACCTGTACAGGAAGGGTCACTTCTCCACCCTGGAGCTGGTGCCCACGTCCACTCTGAGCACCACACACCTGAAGGGCGAGTCCCTGACCAAGGGGCTCCACACCTCCTCGGCCTCCTGGTTCAGGAAGCCCATGACCAGGACAGAGCTGGTGGCCATCTCCTCCTCGGAAGATGAAGGCAGCCTGCGCTTCGTCTACGAGCTGCTGGCCTGGGTGGAGGAGATGCAGGTGAGGAGATGCTGGGCCAAACCTCCTGCCTGTGCTCAGGCTGATGTGGGAAGATGCCCCAGGCCTTTTCCTGCCTTTATCTGTGAAGAGTTGCTGTGGTGGTTTGTCGTTTTTGGAGATCTGAGGCTTCTATCTGGAGCTGGGTTTTCTCTCTTGTGGTCCTGCTGGCCAGTGGGGATCAGAGGCTCCTGATCAGATCAGCAGATCTGTGCTGATGCAGTCACTTGGTCTCAAGTGGGTGGGAAGCTTGTGTAGGCTGTCCCAGAAATATTCAGAGTTGGAGCACTGGCTTAGGATCTTGCACCAAGCCTGGGAGGTGTTTGTTCCCTCTGGGGTGATTCCTGTTCCTTCCTCTGGGAGGATTCCTGGTGTCCCTTTGAGAGCAGTGCTGACCTGAGCCTCTTGGTTTCAGATGAGGCTGGAGCGGGCAGAGTGGGGCACTGACCTGCCGAGTGTGGAATCCCAGCTGGAGACCCAGAGGCACATCCACGCCAGCGTGGAGGACCTGGGCTCCAGCGTGAAGGAGGCCAGGATGTATGAGGTATGCTGGGGGACACCAGGCATGGCCCCACGTGGGAAATGAGGGCGTTGGGATCATCCCTTGTGGGTCACATCCCTGGGACAGAGGTGATTTTTAAGGATGGAGCTTCTGAATTGATGCAGTGCTGCCCTGAGCCGTCCTCTCCACCCTCCCCTTCCTCAGGCAGAGCTGTGGAGAAAGATTTGGGGATGGGGTTCTGGGTGATGCTGTCCTGTGGTGGGTAACAAGAGCGTTTCTCATCCTTCAGGGTAAAATGTCTCCGAATTTCCGTGCCAGCTACACGGAGACGCTGGGCAAGCTGGAGACTCAGTACTGCAAACTGATGGTGAGTGGGCTGCCAGCACTGCCCAGGGAGCCTGGGGGCCTTCCCTGCTCCAAGGCTGGGGAGAGGGCAAAAAAACCATCGGCTACAGAGCAGGGAGGAGGAATAATGAACCGTTCTTGGTGCCCAGGAAACCTCGAGCTTCAGGCTGAGGCACCTGCAGAGCTTGCATGGATTCGTGTCCCGGGCCACTGCTGAGCTGATCTGGCTGAATGAGAAGGAGGAGGAGGAACTGGCCTATGACTGGAGTGACAACAACCCCAACATTGCAGCCAAGAAGAATTACTTCTCGGTGAGTGCTGGGAGGGCAGGTGCTGCTCTTGGTCCTCTGTGGAGCCCTCAGCTCCTGACAGACCTGAAATCCTGAGGCTGGATGCTCCCTCCCGGCTCCCTGGGCTTGTTGTGCCTGAACAGATCTGATGGAAGCGCTCCCCAGAGCAGAAAGTGAAATGAATGTGTGTGTTCAATTGAATGGCAATCAAAAAAGGCATCAAAAGATGTATTTTTAGCATTATTTTGGAGCTCAAGGCATCTTGAACTAGCGGGGGCGAGGGGAGTAAGTCTGAGCCAAAGAGGAAAATTGATTCCTCTTTACAGCAGTATAAACAAATTCCCATCTTTGCACAATCGCTGTGTGAAGCTGAAGGGGTCCCTGGGCAGGTTTCCAGTGCCTGTTTGGCACACAGGAGGCAGATTCCTGTTGGGAATGGGGCTGTGGTGCCATGCTGGATTCCCTGGCATCCACTGGGGCCTCCTTTAGAGCTTCCACACTGTGTTAGTTGGACACATGGTCTGAGCCAGGTCCCAGAAGTGAGATTTGCACTTTCCCTCCTGCAGGAGCTGACAGCAGAGCTGGAAGAGAAGCAGGACATCTTCCGTTCCCTGCAGGACACTGCTGAGCTGCTCTCCCTGGAGAACCACCCAGCCAAGCAAACCGTGGAGGTGAGCAGGGCTGTGGGGTTCCTGAGGATCAAATCACCTCAGCTGGAACTGGGAGACTCACTGCCTCACCCCACAGTGCCTGATGAAGTGTTTTATGGTGGCAGGACATTGGTGCAGTGGTAGAGATTTTTAATTTTGGGAAGTGGCCGTTCCCAAAACATCGCTGCCAACACTCAGAGTGTGAGCCTTTCCCACAGAGAGGGGATGCAGGGAATGGCCTTGGCTGCCCTGGGGTCATCCAGGCTTCCAGGGACACCGTGGTGGTGAAGCAAAGGGCTGTGGGAACCTTTTCCATGGGGTAAAAGCAAAACTGTTCCTGCCTCTGGCATCCTGGGGGACACCGAGACAGGCTCTGCCATCTTCTGTGTCCAAACCCTCCTGGCTGCAGGCAGATTTTGGTCATTTCTGTCCTTCCCTCAGGCTCCTGTGTCCTTGCTGTGCCCCTCCTGGCTGTGCATGCCCTTTTCCAGTGCCCTTGTCTGTGTTTTCCACAGGCCTACAGTGCTGCTGTGCACACCCAGTGGCAGTGGATCAAGCAGCTCTGCCTGTGCGTGGAGCAGCACGTGAAGGAGAACGCTGCCTATTTCCAGGTATTTGGGGCCAAATTCCCTCAGTCCCATCTGCTGAATCCCACTCCATGAGCTCCTCACACTGCTGTTGTCCTTGATGGAGAGGGAAGAAGGGATTTTTTTCTCTGGAATATCTGTTAGCTGCTCCCTGGGCCTTTTAGGGGAAAAAGGGATCAGCTTCCCTGTGTTTCTGCTCATCCACCTGGGATGATCCTGCCCTTGCAGCCCTAAAGCCAGAGCAGTGTCAGGAGCTGCTGGCTGAGCCTTTGGGGTGCTCCTTGCCCGTCTCCAGGCTGCTCAGGGGGCTTTTCCAGGTCCCTGTGACCCTTTTTGCCTCGGCAGTTCTTCAGCGACGCCCGGGAGTCGGAGACGTACCTGCGGAACCTGCAGGACTCCATCAAAAGGAAATATTCCTGCGACCACAACACGAGCCTGACACGGCTGGAGGACCTCCTGCAGGACTCCATGGTGGGTTCTCTGACACCCCACCACCCTGCTCTGGTCCAGCAGCGTTGCCTGGGGCTCCTCTTTCCTCCCCAGGGAGAACTGGGCTCTGCATCCCCACGGTTTGGGGTATGGTTTGTGTCCCACCTCAGGCTGGGATTTGCTTGCCCTTGGAGCTGCTGAATGAGCTGCAGGCTGTGCTGGCCCCAGCTGAGGAGTGGGTCACTGTCATTTAGAGGCACCATCTGACCTCTCTGTGTCCTCAGGGTGAGCAGCAGGCAGCCTGTGCTGACGTGTGAGCTGCTCCTGCCCCGGCCATGCCCATCCTGCTGACAAAGGCAGCGCCTCCAGGATGCTCCTGGTTCTGCTTTGGAGCTGGTGGAGAAATGCCTGCTCTTTATCCAGCCCAAATCCTGTGTTAATCCATCCTGCTGGATGGGGGAGAGCCAGGGCAGCCTGGCTGTGCCAGGGGCTGATCTCTGAACACGTGGCCTGGCTTAGCAGAGCAGAGTCCAGCCCAGGCCATGGCACTGTCACCTTCTTGAAAAAAACCAACCTGAAAACAACCCCCAAGGAGCAAAGCATCAGCTGGTGTTTGACACCAGGGTCAGGGGAGGATTTGGGCTGTGGCCAGGGTGCTGAGCTGTGGTGGCAGGGTCAGGAGGTGACACTGAGCCTGTGGAGGCAGGTGGTCACCAAGAAGTGCACAGCAGAGTGTCCCCAGTGGCTCTGGGGTGCCCTTACTGGGGGTGATGGGTGCATCAGCACTGGCTTCTCTCCTGGAGGCCTGGGGGCTCCCCCATCCTCTCCCAGGGTTGTCCTGGCCTGTCTCTGGTTCTGTCAGGACCTGGAGCAGCCAGGCTGGCCCCCAGGGTCTGTGTTTGGGAGCCCTGGCACATCAGGAGTCTGGCAGGTGCCATCTGGGGTGGGAGAGGCTGTTCTGGGCAGCCAGAGAGTGGCCACAAACCCAGGGCTGGGGCAGCTGCCCTGAGCTCAGCTATATTACTCTTTCTTACCTAATAAGTTAAAGTTGTATTTCTTCCAATCATGCTCCCTGGGACAGGCACAGGTAGTTTATTTAATCATTTATTCTTTTCTTTAAATTTTATTTAATTTTATTTTTTTTAACCATTCAAGTCTCCTCCACTGTCTTAGCACACTAACCAACCCCAGAGGACCAAGCATGAGGGAGAACCTTTTCTGGGATCCTTTTTTTTGAAACCTTTGCTGCAGCCAGCACGGGCTGAGCTGTCACTAATCACAGAGCTGTGATCTCCACGGTGCCAGAGGCTGTTCCAGGGGAGCTTTGCCACCTTTCCCCCTGGGCTGGTGCCATCACCACGCCCAGCAGGGATTTGTAGGAATAAATTTTCCTCCAGCTGGCAGATCTCTCCCCAAAGCCAGAGGCCTGTGCGATCGCTCCCCCCCAGCCCCTCCTCCTGAGATGTTTGATCCCCATAATTCATCATCTCCCATTCCAGCCATTGGTTTAAACACCCCTTCATCCTTTGCTTTAGAGAAGGGAGCATGCTTCCCTGGGCACTCCTGCAGGCAGCTGAGCATCCCCAGCTTTGGGGGACATTGTCCTGCTCTCAGCCCCTCACAGCTCCTGGGACTTTGTTCTGGTGGATGTTGTGTTCTTTTTTTTTTTTTTATTTTTTTTCCCCTTTTGAAAGAAAACATTTTCTCATCCTACCAGCCAGAGAGGCAGAGATGTGCATGTGGCCTTGCAGGGCAGTGGGAGTAGCAGTGATGTCCCATCCCATCTCCTGAGCCCTCTTCCCATCCTGCCAGGGCAGCAGGATCCTCCTGAGACGTTTGCTCAGCCCTCGCAGGCCAGCTCTGGGGTGGGGGGCGAGCTGAGATGCCTGGCACAGACCTCTCCTCCCATCCCTGAGCAGCCCATCCTCCTTGTCCCTGCCAGGATGAGAAGGAGCAGCTGATCCAGTCCAAGAGTTCTGTTGCCAGCCTGGTGGGACGGTCCAAAAGCATCGTCCAGCTCCGGCCCAGGAACCCAGAGCACGCTCTGAAGAGCACCATCCCCATCAAGGCTGTCTGTGACTACAGGCAGATCGAGGTGAGGGCTGGCAGGGTGCTGGTGGCACTGGGGAAGGGAAGGCAGGGACGAGGGGGTGACACCCAGGGTGGTTTAGGACGGGCACCGTTGGATCTGTCAGTGCAACGCGGGAGTGGGAAGACAGCGGGAGGGAAACAGCAGGGATGTTTTTCCTGGAGCAGATTTCCACGTCTTAGATTTATTCTGGGCAGGAGCTGGAGTCCTTTCCCCTTCCAAGGAGGATGGGCTTCATCATCCTGAGCCAAACAAGCACGTGGGTGGCAGCCAGCTCCCTGTGACTTCCTTGTCCCTTCCTCTCCCGGCACGAGCGTGCCGCACTGCCTGGCACATTTCCAGGCTGCTGCTCCATTCAAACACGTCCATCTGGGTATTTCTGGGAGCTGGCTCACCCCCAGCAGAGGGGCTGGCAGCAGGGACAGGCGTGCACAGCCCTGCTGCTGGGTTCTGATGGGCTCCTGGTGCTGGTGCTGTTGCAGATCACCATCTGCAGGAACGACGAGTGTGTCCTGGAGGACAATTCCCAGAGGACCAAGTGGAAGGTGATCAGCCCCACAGGGAATGAGGCCATGGTGCCTTCTGTCTGCTTCCTGATCCCCCCACCCAACAAAGAGGCCATCGAGATGGCCAACAGGTAACTTGGTGACAGTCACAGAGAGGTGGGATGGTGGCGTGGGAGGGGAGAGATTTGGGGTGGGAATGGGAAGAGAGTGGGGATGCAGGTGTGAAAGTGGTTTGTGGTGGGGAAAGGAATCCTTCATGGTTCTACAGCTGCAAACTCCATTGCAGAGACTGCTGCTGTAGCTTGCAAAATGAAAAAAAATGACAATTTGGGAGGAGGGATCCCCTCAGGGATTGCTGGCACTGAACAGCAGGAGCATCACTCCCTGCGTGGGGGCAGACTGGGGTCACTGGAGTGATGGGCTGCTGTCTGCCAGTGATGGCTGGAGTAATCAGGGCTGGGTTTGCTGGGAAGCTCCAGGGCTGATGGATCTGCTCCTTTCCCCTTGCAGGGTGGAGCAGCTGTACCAGAAAGTGATGGCTCTCTGGCACCAGCTCCACGTGAACACAAAGAGCCTCATCTCCTGGAACTACCTGAGGAAGGACATAGCCCTGGTGCAGAGCTTCAGCATGGAAAAGGTGCAGAGGAACTTCCCTGCCTGGTTCTGGGGTTGTGCTGCTCTCCAGGCTTCTCTGTGTGGCCAAAGAGAGGGGAAAACCAGGGAGGGGGGAAATCAAAGGTCTTTACACCTGGGACAGTGCGTGCACACCTTGAAAAGGGTCACAGTTCACAGCAGTGGGGAAAAGGGGAACAATTCACGCCTTGAAAACCCAGGTTTGGGGCTGCTGTGCAAAAGGGTTGCAGCTCTTCCCAATAAAAAGAGCATCAGGAGTTTGCTGCTGCTGAGAGATTGTGGATTGAGCATTTCATTAGGGAGTGAGCACAGCTGGAGGGAGGCATGGGTCTGACACAGAGGATTTACCTCTCCCCCTCTGAAAACACTCCTTGGGCAGAGGATTTACCTCTCCCCCTCTGAAAACACTCCTTGGGCAGAGGATTTACCTCTCCCACCCTGAAAACCCTCCTTGGGCAGATGAAGGCGCTTCAGCTGGTGTGCAGGAAGGTGTTCCTGATGTTTGGACGTGCCTCTTTTTCCCCTCACAGCTGAGATCCTTGGCTCCAGGGGAGTGTCAGCAAGCCCTGAAGAGTCTGCAGGGCCACTACGAGGATTTCCTGCAGGACAGCCGGGACTCAGAGCTCTTCTCCGTGTCGGACCGGCTGCGCCTGGAGGAGGAAGTGGAGTCTTCCAAGGAACACATCCGGCAGCTGCTGGAGTCCATGGAGAACGGTGAGCTTCAAAGGGCCTGATGGTTTAACCAGGAGCTGTGGGAACTCATAAACAAAGGATTTATGGGATGGCTTCGTGTTCTTCTTTTCCTGAGCTGGCTGGTTGGTGGTGTGAGCAGCTGCTCTCCTTATTTCTCCATCTATCCATCGAAGTGTTCGGCCTTTGTCCAGCACTGTTCCTGCAGAGAGGCCTTGGCTTTGCAGCTTCAGCCGAGCTGCTGAGTCCTCTTCCCCTTCTAGTGTTGGCAGAGGGAATGCATTCCAAGCAAGGAGCTCTTCCTGCATTTAGTCTTTGGGAGAATGCACGAGGTGGTGGCACTTGTGACACCACGAGTCCCACCAGGACCGAGGACTCCGATGAGGCTCCCTGTGGCTGGACTCATTTCCAGAAGATGATGATTTAACGATTTAATGATTTAATTGAGCTGTTTCCCATCTGAGCAGAGATGCACACTCAGCTCTGGGGATTCCAGCAGGCTGTTTGGGACAGATACTGCCCAGTGGTGCTTGAGCTGGTGTTCTGTGTGTCTGGCTTGCAGAGGACAAGGATGAGACCGTTGCCAGGACCTATCTGTCCGAGCTGAAGAACATCCGCCTGCGGCTGGAGGAGTGCGAGCAGCGGCTGCTGAGCCGCGTGCAGGCGCCCAGCAGCGCCCGGGCGGACGGGGACAGCATCCAGGAGAACACCCTGCGCCTGGCAGAGCAGGAGGTCAGGGCTGGGACACACACAGCCAGACACAGCTGGGGCTCCTCTGGGTGGGCGAGGGGTCGGAGGGGATCTCGATGCCCGGGAGGCAGAAGGGGAGCTCAGCCGGCAGGCTGCCTGCTTCATCTCCTGCCGGCTGCTTTGCCAAGGGCAATCCTGCCCGTTTCCCTCCTGCCTGTTTCCCTCCTGCCTTTTTCCCTCCTGCCTTTTTCCCTCCTGCCTTTTTCCCTCCTGCCTTTTTCCCTCCTGCCTTTTCCCCCCTGCCTCTTCCCCCCTGCCTTTTTCCCCCTGCCTTTTTCCCCCTGCCTTTTTCCCCCTGCCTTTTTCCCCCTGTCCTTTTTCCCCCTGTCCTTTTTCCCCCTGTCCTTTTTCCCCCTGTCCTTTTTCCCCCTGTCCTTTTTCCCCCGTCCTTTTTCCCCCTGTCCTTTTTCCCCCTGCCTTTTTCCCCCTGCCTTTTTCCCCCTGCCTTTTTCCCCCTGCCTTTTTCCCCCTGCCTTTTCCCCCCTGCCTTTTCCCCCCTGCCTTTTTCCCCCTGCCTTTTCCCCCCTGCCTTTTCCCCCCTGCCTTTTCCCCCCTGCCTTTTCCCCCCTGCCTTTTCCCCCCTGCCTTTTCCCCCCTGCCTTTTCCCCCCTGCCTCTTTCCCCCCTGCCTCTTTCCCCTGCCTTTTCCCTCCTTTCACGTTGTCTCCCTCCCCTGCAGCACACACAGGAGGATCTGCAGCAGCTGCAGTCGGAGCTGCGGGTTTTGTCTGAGAGGTGTTACAGCTTCCTGAACAAAGCTCCTGCAGGGCCCAGCACGCCCCACCTGCGTTCAGAGCTGGACTTGGTGGTGAACAAGATGGAGCAGACACATGGGCTGTCTTCCATCTACCTGGAGAAGTGAGTTGGGATGTGCCTCTGTTCCCAAACACCCTTCTGGGTGTTCCCAGTTCACTAAAGGCCTTATTGTGTCCCTCCGGCACACCTGGTGGTGGATGTATCTGAATCCACCCCCCTGCAGCCTCCAGATCTGTGCCACGTCTGGGGTGTCAGTGTGTTCTGTTTGATTTGCCAGGTTGAAGACGGTTGACATCATTATCCGCAGCACCCAGGGAGCAGAATCCCTGGTGAAAGGCTACGAGGTGAAGCTGAGCCAGGAGGAGGCTGTTCCTGCTGACCTGGCAGCCATTCAGACCCACAGGGCGGCCTTGCAGGTTGGTGCTGTTGGTTTTTCAAGCACTGTCCTTCCCTTTTTTCTGCTGGATTTGGACCGTGGGACATTTTTCTTGCCTCGATACATTTTTGGAGGGTTTTGTGCTGCTGATGTGAGAGCCCTGATTGCTCTGTCAGTGTAGAGGAGGTGCTGTGGCTTGTGCTCTGCTGCTGTAGGACATGACCCTGCACCAGCCTGAGCTGGGAGCATGTTCCCTTCATTCTACACCTCCCAGTTCTTTGCAGGTTAAGGAGAAGGGGTTAATAAACCCATTAACCCCTTCCCAGCTGTGTCACCTCTGGCTGGGAGGACATCTCTGCCTTGCTCCCTTCTGCTTTCAGTGACACTGACCCGGTGCTGTCTCCTTTTGCAGCAATGGCTTGGGGAGGTGAAGGACAAGGGCTCCGTGTTCTCCACGCTGGAGGAGGAGATGGTGAAGGCGAAGGAGGTGGGGGAGCAGCTGTTCAGGCTGAGGCAGGAGCGCAGCATCGACCTGGAGCGCTTCCAGGAGAAGGGGAGCCAGCTGTGGGATCGCTGGCAGCGAGTCTGCGCCCAGATCGAGACCCGGTGAGAGACCTCCTCCCTCCTCTGCCGCATTTACCCTCACCCTTCTGCTGAGACCTCGGGTCAGGCTTGGGTGGAGGTGGAATTTTTCTGGCTGGGATTCCTGCTGGTGGCATTTCACCCCCTCCTGGTCTTACCTGTGGTGGTTTTCTCTCAGCCACACGGAGCTGGAGAGCATCCAGGAGGTGCTGAGCGATTACCGGCAGTGCCACAGCGCCCTGATCCAGTGGATTGAGGAGATCACAGCCCAGCAGGAGCTGATGAAGCCAGGCCAGGCTGAGGACAGCCGGGTGCTGTCGGAGCAGCTCAGCCAGCAAACGGTGAGGCAGGACCTCGTGATGTCTCCTTGCTGTCACTTCTTTTCATGTCTGAGCCTGGAAATATGAAAAGCAGCAGGGAAGAGGCTGCATGTCTGGGAAGTGGAGGAGTTCTGCTTGGCTCGAGGTGCAGATGAGGTCTTGCGTGGAAAATGGGAGAGTGTAATGATTTTACCCAAAAGTGCAGGGATGCGAACCAGAATTCTGCTCACGTCCCCATGGCTGCTCTCATAGAATCCCAGAAAGGTTGGGTTGGAAGGCATCTCCAAGATCATCTTGTTTCCATCCCCCTGCCATGGGCAGGGACACCTTCCACTATCCCAGGTTGTTCCAAGCCCAGTCCAACCTGGCCTTGAGCACTTCCAGGGTTTGGGTCATCCACAGCTTCTCTGGGCAGCAACTCAGCCAACCTGTTCTGACAACCATTTTTGCTTTGAATTCCCTTGAAGGCTTTGGCTGCAGAAATTGAGAAGAACCAAGCCAAGCTGGACCAGTGTCAGAAATTCTCCCAGCAATACTCGGCCGCCGTCAAGGTACAGCTCCTGGGTGGGGTGGGGTGTGCTGGGCAGGAGCAGCCCTGGCAGAGTTTGCAGATCTCACAAGCTCCACGTCTCCCCACCTTTTCAGGACTATGAGCTGCAGCTGATGACCTACAGGGCCTTCGTGGAGTCGCAGCAGAAGTCGCCCATGAAGCGCCGGCGGATGCTCTCCTCCTCAGATGCCATCACCCAGGAGGTAGGACCCCACCTCAGCTCAGCAGGGGGAAACTTTGGGGCTTCTTCCACGCCCAGCAAAACCACCCAGCAGCCTCTGTGAAATGAGCTCCTTCCTGCTGAACTCTCTTGTATAAATAAAGTTTCCACCCTCGCTGTTTTTTCCAATAGCCAGAGAGGATGGCTTAGTGCCCTAAGCACCAGGTATGCCATACCTTGACTCCTGGGAACCCCTGGGTCAAATCCAGCAGGGTCGGCTCAGCCCTTCAGCCTTGTGAGGTAAATAACCAGAGCACCATGCAGTGTTGCTGTGTGTGCATCTTTGGGATGAGAACCTTGTAGGGACCCGAGCTCCTGTCTGCTCTGTGTGGATATTAAAGATCCCAGTAGCCAGCCCTCTGTAAGAGTCGAGCATCCCAGTGTCCGTGGCCGGAGTGTCCCCTGGCTCCAGTGTCAGTGTCCAGTGCAGCATGCCTTGTGTGGCCACCACCCTCCCCAGCAGACTGGCTGCATTCCATTGGTGCCATCCCGGCTCTGCCCGGTTCCCCTGGGGGGATCCCAAGCCAGAGGTGCCTCATCCGTGTCCTGTCCCGTGAAGGGTGGCACTGTGGACCTGCCAGCAGGACTGATGCAGCCCCTTTTCCCCTCTGTGCTCCCCCTTGGCAGTTCATGGATCTGAGGACTCGCTACACGGCCCTGGTCACTCTGACCACCCAGCACGTCAAGTACATCAGCGACGCCCTGCGGCGCCTGGAGGAGGAGGAGGTGAGGGCCTGGGGCACACCCTGACCTGTCCCCACATCCCCCTGTCCCCAAGGATGCTGCTCCATGCTGAGGAGCAGCACCTCCCTTTCCTCCCCCTTTGGAGATCCCTTTTGACGTGGCTGTCTTGCTCCTTCCTCGCTCGGTTTGCAGAAAGTGGTGGAGGAGGAAAAGCAGGAGCACGTGGACAAGGTGAAGGAGCTCCTGGGCTGGGCTCTGGGCTTGAAGCAGAGTGTGCAGGGCAGGACAGCTGCTGCTGGCAGCAGAGAGCTGGGAGACATCGAGAAATCCATCTCAGAGCAGCAGGTAAAGCAGGGCAGACACCAGACCCTGAGGTTTAACTTCTGCTCTTTTTTTCACAGCTGCATTAAGCTGCTTGTTTTCTTTTTTTATATTTTTTTTCCAGGCCCTGAATGAGGAGCTGACTGCAAAGAAGGAGCAGGTCTCTGAGGCCATCAAAACTTCCCAAATCTTCCTGGCAAAACACAGCCACAAGTGAGTGTGACCAGGGAGGGAACAGGGGCTGGAGATGAGTTTCCTCAGAGCTGGTGGATCCATGGGATCCAGTGCCTGACTCCAGTTAAAAACAATGAGCTGCACACAACAGTTGAATTCTTTATTGTCTGCAGTGAGATCTGTGAAATGTGCAACCCATTTATGCTGTGGGACAGTATTAATCCTCCTTAGGTGAGATGCAGGCACATTTATTTGGGGATTGGATTGTTACAGTGCCGGTATCCTGGAACTTTGCTGTTATCCTGGCAGGTTTTAGCTGAGCAGGGCAGGGACTCATGGTGGATTTGGCCTTTTCCTGTGCTTGGGAGGATGTGGTAATTCTGCGAATCTGAGATATTTCCCCTTCCCCTTGCAGGCTTTCCCAAGCAGAAAAGGACCAGATTTCTGCTCAGATCGGTGCTCTGAAGGAAACCTACCAGGCTCTCTGCAGCAACTCCACAGAGCAGCTCCAGCAGCTCCAGAGCCAGCTGGCTCAGGAGACAGAGCACAAGGTACTGCTCCCTTCTCAGCCCTGTTCACTCCTCACCTTCCTCCTCAGGCTGTGGAAGAGGTTTCATTTTGTCCTGTGTCTCCTGGCCACTCACAGCCTCTTGCACGTGGCTGCCCTCCCTTCTCTCCTGTTCATGGTCACCCAAAGCGTCTGGTGGTGCCTGGAGGCCAAGCAGGAGCTGTTTTCCTGCTCCATGGGAGAGTTGCAGGGCTCTGCCCTCTTTGTGCTGGGTGAGCAGGGTGGAATTCTGCCCTGGAAACGTCCCCTGGAGGAAATCTGTGTCCTCTGAGGGCTGAAAGCTGAGAGGGCTCAGTCCCACTGCGGGCAGGGGGTGCAGGAAGGTGGGACTCGGGGTCTGGCCAAGGGTTTGTGGGACTCAGGGTCTGGCCAAGGGTTTTTCTCAGCAGTGGCTGAACCAAGCAGCTCTTCCCTGTGGAAGGCAATTACATCATCCAGCCCCTCAGCTGACCTGGGAGACCTCCAGAACCCGTTCCCTGTTCACATCCACCAGCCCCATCCTTGCAGGGAGGGCTGGGAGTGCATCCCTATTGCCTCTGTTCCAGCTGTCATTCACAGATTTACGTGTGCCTGTTCTCTAAGTGTATATTCATGTGTCAATGGATTTTTTTGTGTGTTTGCTTGCTGGCTCCCTGTACCCTGAAGCAACAGCCTGCTCACATCTGGCTGTGAGACGCAGGTTTTGGCTCTCAGGTCTGTGAGTGAAGCCCTGTTCAAGCCACTCATGGGGCGAAAGTGGCAGGGCTGCTTTTTTTGAGATCTGCCTGTCCAGCTTTCACCTAAAAATGCAGTGTTTTGCTCCAAACTGGACTTTGCAGCACATTCCAGGTGTTTCAGAGCAGGAAATGATTTATTTTATTGCAAGCCCTTTAGCCCTTGTGCTGGCAGCAGAAAGGTGAACAAAGCACTTTGTTAAGCCGTCACAGATTTGGTGCAGCCTCCCCGTGGAATAGATGCTTTTTTTTTTTTTCCTTTCCCTTTTCCCCCCTTTTGATCAGGAAAATTATTTTAGAGCAAAAGCCTTCTCCAGGGCTTGTTTTGGTGCAGCACGAGGCTGCTTTGGGGCTGGAACAGTTTTCACTCATAGACCAGATGAAGCCCAGGCAGCAAAACAAGAGATGGCAGTGGGGCTTCACCTTAAATCCCCGTCTGCAGAACCATCCCTGCGGCTCTGCTGCGGAGCTGTTGCTTCACTGTAGAGGGAGCATGAAGAACTCTTTAACATTTGCTTGCTGGAAACATCCAACTGTCAGAAAGAAGTTACAAAAGACCAAAAAAAAAAAAAAAAATTGCAAAGCAGAGCGCGCTAAATTGAGCATGATGTGTCCCTGTATGGTTTGTGTTTCATGTCAACTGTTTTTGAGATTAACTGACATCCTTGCTTACAAGTTTAACTAACCCCCCTGGGATTTAAAACAAACAAACAAAACACACAAAAGGGAAAGAGGACGGACCTGTGTGTGGGGTTCTTTTTGCAAAACAAAACAGTCGCATGCTGGACGCTAACCCCAAGCTTTACACTGTGTGTGATACGGCTGAACTGCTCCATAAGGCTCTGTCTTTAACTGCTCAAGGCACACCCTGCAAGTCGGTAAGTAAAAGCCTTTTACTCTCCTCCCTCCCATCCATCTCCTTTTTTATCTCTTTCTTTTGTTTTTTTCCCCCCTTTCCCTCTTCTCTGTCTTTCCACGGCTTGTTCATCTCTGAGTATGCACGTCAGGGTCTGGTGACGGTGGTGGAGAGCTGAGGTTGTCCCAGAAGGTTCCTCCTGTCCCCACAGCAGGGTGTTGGGATGCAAAAGGAATTCATTCCCTAGTCCTGGTTCCCTCCTTGCTATCCCCACAAAAATCTTGGAGTGCTTGGGCCAGCCTTACACCCAACCAGTGGCACTGGGAGAAACCCAAACGTCCAAAGAGCCTTTGAACAAAGACGCTTTATCACCTAAATTATCACCCTCCCTGTGGGGATAGCAGCAAGAAAAGCCCCTCCAAAAACCACCACAGTAGTTGGTGTGGTCCCAGTTTGTCACTGTTTTCATGCTGGAACCTCCAACTTGTTCCATTTCTCGCCTGGCCCTGTCTGAGGAGCAGCTTGGAGGTGCTGGAGTGGGGGCCAGGTGATGCCTGGGGAGCTGCCCTGCTCCTGCCCTGATGCATGGCTGGGAGCTGCTCCATGGCACGGGGCTCTGGGGTGTTCCCCACCCATCCTGGCACTGGGGATTTGCTTGGGAAGTGCAGGATTGTCAGCATGGCAGGAATCAGCATGGAGGCTGTGCTGGGAAAGGTTCCTCTTCACCCCACAGTGGGTGGTTTTGGGGGGGGTTTTCTTCCCCATGAGTGGGATTTGTGTCGTCTTTACTTTTTAAAGCTGGAGTTGTTGAAGGGCTCTGTTGTGCTTGTTGGTTTCCTGCCCCCTTCTCTGTGGAGCATTAGGAATGATTCTGAGTTTTGGTGCCTGCTGCTTTGCTGCATTACTGCTGGTGGATATTGGAAGCATCTTGGTGCTGCCCTGGTGATGGACTAGATTTCAAACACTTTAGGACTTTCTAGCCTGTTTGGGGATTTTAAGTTTTTTGGTTTTTTTTTTTAACTGAGGCCTCCCTGAAACTCATGCAGTGAGTGCTGGAAATGCTGGATTTTGATTTAATTCTTTTCCTTCTCTTTCTGTTCCAGGGCAGCGAAGCCGTGGCAGGAGTGATCGATCTTGGCACGGTAGAAATATTCCCTGTCTTTGGTGCCATGCAGAGAGGTCTGATAGATCAGGACACAGGCCTGGTCCTCCTGGAGGCCCAGGTGATCTCCTCTGACTTAGTTGTCCCAGACACCAGTGAGAAGCTCTCCTTGGAGAAAGCTCTGGCAAGAAACATCATTGATCTCAGGGCGTTCCAGGTGCTGCAGGAACTGAAGGATGCTCTCCAGCAGGTGGAAGAAGTCAGATGTGAAGGGAGGCAGCTCCTCCCTGTCGCTGCTGCCATAGAAGAGGGGAGGATCACTGAGAGCATGGGGCTGAAGATTCTTGAGGCTGAGCTCGTCACTGGGGGCTTTAAATTCCAGCAGGGCAGAATCAGCATGGAGACAGCAGTGCAAGAAGGGCTCCTTCCCCCCCAGCTCCACTCCAGGCTCCTGTCTCACCTGGAAGGCGGCAAGGATTTGATTGACCCCAACACTGCTGAGAAGATCAGTCTGCCTGAGCTGCTGGACAGGTGCATCACCCACCAGGAGACTGGGCTGAGGCTGCTCCCAGTCAAGCAGCTGGCGGGAGGGATGGTGAGCTTGAGGTCAGGCAGGGAGGTCAGCATCTCCCGTGCGGTGCAGGAGGGGCTGATAGACAGGCAGGTGACCATCAGGTTGCTGGAAGCCCAGCTCTTTGCTGGTGGCATTGTTGACCCCAGGACAGGACACAGGCTGACTGTGGATGAGGCTGTCAGGCACCATTTGATTGACCAGGATTTGGCCTGCACGCTCCTGATCCGGCAGCTCCAGACTGGTGGGATCATGGACACCACCACGGGACACAGGCTGACCCTGGATGAAGCCCTCAGGAGGGGCTTGGTAGCTCCAAGGATTGCCCTGCTGCTCCTGGAATCCCTGTGGTCCTTCATGGGGCTGCTGTGGCCAGAGACAGGGGAGGTCATCCCTGTTGCAGATGCTTTGGAGCAGGGGATCCTCTCCACGGAGCTGATCGAGGAGGCTCTCAGCAAGAGGCAGCTCCTTCAGGCTGTTTTTATCCCAGAAACCACAGAGGTGGTGTCCTGGCAGAAGGCAGTGGAGCAGGGCACCCTGGAGAGAGAGGTGGTGAAGAAGCTGAAGTCAACAGCCATGCCTGATGCCCTGGCCAGCCTGCAGCTCCCTGGATCTCCAAGCAGGAGTAGGCAGGGCCAGAGCTCCCCTGGAAGGAGCCCCACAGGTCAGGAGGAGCCTCTGCTGAGGAGTGATGATGAAAGGCTGATGTTCCACTTGATGACCCACAGCTACATCAACATCCACGATGGCCAGAAGGTGCTCTTGGTGGATGCAGAGCTGAACAATCTCACTAAAGCTCTCATCCAAAGCCAAGACAATGGATCCTGTGCACAGGTGCTGGAAGGCTTTGAGGAGACAGAGGCAGAAGCAGCTCTTGAAAGTGAACCTTGCAATGGTTTGGCTTTGCAGCAGCTTGAGCTTCAATTTGCTCCTTCAAAAGGTGAAAGTGAGGAGATCCTACCACCCAGAACTGCTTTGGAGAATGGGGAGGTGGTGGTGGGACCTGAAAGTCTCCTCTTGGAGGAGGCAGAGGATTTCCTGCATGTGGAAGAGCAGGAGCAGATTTCCCCTGAGCAGGAGACCATGAGGAGGGAAACTGATGCTGAATTTGGAAAAGAACAGGTGACTTTTACAACCAAGGATAAACATCAGGTAAAATTATTGATGCCAGAACCTCCCAGTGACCTTGATAGTGGATTAATCAGAGAAAGAGAGGAAATGATGATTGAGGCAGAAGAAGAGTCCGAGCCTCCTGCAGCAGATGGAGTGGAAGGTCCCGAATATCAGAAGAGGGCACTGGAAAGTGGGGCAGTGGTTGTGAAAAGTGAAATCTGCATAACAGTGGGCGTTCCAGAAAGCAGAGACAGACTGAAAATCGTGGCAGAGAGATCTGAGGGCGTGAGGGAACCTGAACGAGAGGCAGAAGGTGTGAGAGAGGTTTATTTGCTGAAGGAGGGGACAGTTGAAAATGGTGTGCTGGGAGGAGAGGAGGTTATGCTCCCTGCACGTGGGGAGGCAGCACCAGCAGAGAGGCAAAGCAAGGACATGGAAACCACGCTGGAAGTGGAAGAAGGAGAGCGGGAAGAAGTGCTGGGTGACGAGGGCGTTGAGGAGCCACCCCTGCCAGCCCCTGAGGAGCAGGAAGCAGAGGACACTTTGGAAAAGCTCCTGGTGCAGCTGCAAAGGGGTGGCATCACCCATGAGCAGACAGGCAGGAGCCTGCTGCTGGACGAGGCCGTGGCCTCTGGGGTGGTGTCCGGGCACACGGCCGTGAAACTCATGGAGAGGATGAGGATGTTCAGTGGCTTCTTTGACCCTGGGGCTGGTGAGCCCTTGACCACTGAGGATGTGATTGAAGAAGGTCTGATGGATGAGAAGCTGCTCCAGAAGGTGCTCACCTCTGACAAAGCCATAAGTGGCGTCCTTGACCCTTGCAATAATTTTGTCTACTCCATCAAGGACGCTGCTGCTGTTGGCCTTCTGGACGGGGAGACGGCGATGAGGATCTTGGAAGGGCAGGTGGTCACTGGGGGGATTGTCGACTTGAAACGTGGCAAAAAAGTGTCAGTGACTTTGGCTTCAAATCTGGGCCTGATAGAGCCAGCCAGTCAGACAGAGCTGGTCAAGCTGGAGAAGGCTTCCAAGGGGAAAGGCACTGATGAGGTGACCAGGCAGAAGCTCGTTAATTTGCAGGCTGAGACCAGTGGGATTGTGGATCCTGAAAGCAAACGGCCTTTGACTGTGGCAGAGTCTGTTGAAAAAGGGCTCCTGGAGAAGGAAAAAGCTTTTCAGCTCTTGACCAAGCAGGTGGCTGATGGAGGAATCATCCATCACGTGTCTGGGATGAGGCTTTCGGTGGACAACGCCATGAAACACGGTTTGATCAGTCCAGATCTGTGCAAGGAGCTCAGGAAAGCTGAAAGCGTGGTCCTGCAGGACTTTGTCCATCCAGCTACAAAGGAGAAGCTGCCCTTGCCCCAGGCAGTGTCACTGGGGCTCCTTAGCCCAGAATTCCAGAGGAAAGTGCAGGAAATCCAGGCTGAGAGTGGAAGCATTCTTGATCCAGCTTCTGGCCAGAGACTGGCACTGAGCCAGGCAGTGCAGGAGGGCTTGGTGCCCCAGCAGGTGGTGGAGAAAGCCCTGTCATCTTCAGAGATGAGAGAAGGCATTGTAGACCCCGAGACCTGCAAGATTGTTCCCTACTCAGAGTTCCTGAAGAAGTGCAGAATCGATATTGAATCTGGCCAGAGGTACCTGGAGGTCCATCCCTTCCAGGCCATCAGGGATGAGGTGACAGGGGCCAAGCTGCCCTGTGCTGAGGCAGTGAGGCTGGGGAAGGTGGACCCCCTGCCCACCCTGAGGCTGCTGCAGGCACAGGCAGACAGTGGAGGGGTGGTGGAGGGCTCTGTCAGCAAGAGGCTGTCCCTGAGGGCAGCTGTGGAGCAGGGGATGCTGGATGAGGCCATGGCCAAGGTCATCGCCACCAGCCAGCTCAGGGCTGGGGGAATTGTGGATGCCCCCGGTGGGAAAAGGTTGACTGTGAAGGAAGCTGTTGGAAAAGGACTGATTAGCCAAAAGTTGGCTGCTGGTCTTCGGGATGTGCAAATATCCGAGGAGAAAGTTGGTTCTGAGGTCTTCAAGGTAGAAAAAATGCAGTTCCTGCAGGAAAAAATAGAAAAACTATCTCCAGGAGAGGAGGGTGTCATCCTCCCTGCCAGGTCTGATGGTGCTGAGCCCAAAGTTCAACCTGTGAGCCATGACACGGCTCAGAGTGCAGCTGCAGCCACTGAGAAATCCCCCAAAGCATGGACAGAAAGGAAATTAAAACCCCAGGAAGCTTCAGAGGGTGCTGTCCATCCCCAAGATGAACATCACCATCATCATCTTCCTCACCCCCAGGCAAAGGCTGAGGTGACTCCAGAGCCCCCCTCAGTGTTGGGGACAGTGTCTCTCCCTGAAGAGACAGTGGTGGCAGGGGCTGTGGAAAAAGGGATCCCAAAAGGCAGCTCCCAAGTGAGAGCAGCCCAGGGCAAGGAATTGAGGGAAGAAATGGATGGAAGGATGGAGAAAGCAGAGAGACAGGGCTTGGAGAAGGAGCAGCTAGGCACAGAGGTGCTTCACAAGGAGGAGGATGGTGAGGAGAGGAGGAGGAGGGAGTTGGTGAGTGCAGAGGGAGTTGTGCTTCACAAGGAGGAGGATGGTGAGGAGAGGAGGAGGAGGAGGAGGGAGTTGGTGAGTGCAGAGGGAGTCGTGGCAGGTGGAGAAGGTGCAGTGGTGACTTCTGGGCCAGGAGAGAGAGTGACCAGTGTGGTCCAGGAGACACTGAGGGAATCTGTCAGTGTGGGCCCAGGGAAGGGAGGGATGGCTCCTGCAGAGTCTGGAGAGCCCCCTGAGGTTGGTGTTCCTGTGGGAGATGAGCTTGCAGGGAAAAAAGCTGTCAAACACACAGAAAGAGAAACCTCTCACACAGAAGGCGCCGTTGATCAGGAAAAAGCAAGTGAAACTGAGCTGAAACCCACCCAGAAAAAGAAAAGCAAGAAAAAGAAAGCAAAGCAGGGCAGCATTCCAGGAGACAGCGCTCAGCCAGAGGAACCTGCAGAGAAGCAGCTCCTTCCTGCTCTGGTTTCCCATGAAATTCCAAGGAAAAAGGGTGAGGAGGAGCACTTTGCCTCCAGGGTGCCAGAGCCAAAACGTGAATCCAGCCCTGAGGCTGCTGCTGGGTTGGCACGAGACACAGGCAAGCACAAGGGTGGAAAAGGAAAGAAAACAATTCCTGGGAAAGATGCAGAAACCCCCAGGGAGGATCAGAGGTTCCCTGTGCCCCCCGAGCACGGGGAGGCTCGAGAGGTGGGGAAAGGTGGGACCAGGGATGGCCAAGATTCCTTGGTGGCCCTGAGCCTGGAGGAAAGGATGGCTCAGGAAGAAATCAGGGTGGAAACCGCTCAGGATGTGCCCAGCACCACCACCGTGGCACAGGAACCACCCCTTGACTTGATTATCCGAGAGGAACCCCCAGAAATTCAGGAAACCTCTGCAGTCCTGGAGCTTGGAGACGAGAAGCAGCAGGAGCAAAGAGCTGAGCTCAGAGCAGACCAAGGAGGTGCCCCTGCTCCCCCAAAATCCCAGGAAGGAGCCCCCCAGGAGAGGAGCAAGCAGCCAGGCCCAGGTGATCGGGGTTTGCTCTTGCCTGTGATCGTGGAGGGGGAGCTGCTGGAGACCTCCAGGGAGTCCACCAGGCCAGCCCAGGTCAGTGAATATTTTTGCTATTTAGGCAATTTTTCTGAGCTATTTGTGGATGTTTGGTGCTAAATCTGTCTGGGATCCTCGGCACAGCAGTCAGCTGGAGCATGAGGGGTGGATGTTGCAGTATCAGCTGGCAAAGGAGCTGGTGATGTACAACTGGAAACACTCAGGGCTGAGTTGTGGCTCCTTTTGCTGGAGCATTACTGCTAAATGACTAACAAGTAGAACTCTTTTTTTTTTTTTTTTTTTGGCATTTTTGCTGCAACACCAAGAGATCTCTTGCCATTTATAAGCTTATGTTGGAAGAAGAACCATGTGTTTTATTTCTCCTGTAGTAAATCTTTTAGATAAGGCTGGCAAGTGGCAAGTCCACGAGCGGGAACGTTATTAACAAATTTCTCCTTTGGGGGAAAAAAAAAAAGAATTTTATATAACACTTTGTCTTCTTTTCTGCCTAAGTTTGAAGCTTTGATTTCCTATCTGATTCTGCAGATCAAGTTCAGCAAGAAGATGTGTCTGGAGCACGACCAGAGGCTGATATCTTATCTCTCCATGCTCCGAGACATCGAGATGAGAATCAAACGTGTGCAGCCAGCAGAGCAGAATTTGGCAGCCCTGCATGACCTGAGGCAGCAAGCAGAAGTGAGTGAGGCTGGGCCAGGCTTGGCTGGTGTTAGACAGAGCTCCCCAGTTTCCTGCACAGCCCTCCCTGCTTCTGAGAGTTTTGTCTGAGGTTTAACAGGCTTTTATATCAAACCTCATCCCTCCTTCTGATCCATCCACCCTGCCCAGACGACAGCCTGAGCTTGGCTGACAGGAATTTTACAGCCTGGAGAAAGGCAGGAGAGTGCTGGCAGCTGAGCAGGCCTGGAGGGTGGGATGAATTTTTCTAGACTGAGTGTTTGGAGCTGCCTCTCCAAAGCCCCTGCTGGGTTTTGGCAGCAGGGAGGTGAAGTCACCCTGTCGTGCTGTCTTTGTCTCAGGCTCTGGGCTCTGAGCTGCAGGAGCTGAGCTTCCCAGTGAATCAGGAGCTGGATGCTGTGCAGAGGATTGTGGCCAACCCCCCTGAAGAAGTCCCTGAGCAGTTGCTGAAGGCTTTGGAGAAGGATGCCAAGAACCTCCAGAAGTCTCTGAGCTCTGCGAGCGAAGTCCTGCAGTCCCGGCTGCAAAACCTTCGTGGGGCGGCAGAGGCTGAAAAGGTAGAGCTGGCACCTGCCCCCTGCTGCCCCAAAACCTTCCTAAAATTCCTCCTTGAAACGTTGAATTTCTGCTTTTCAGGCTAAAATCCTGGCCCAGCACGAGGCTCTGGAGGGCAGGCTGCAGGAGCTGCTGAGCTGGGTCTCTGGCACCACGGAGTCTCTGGATGACAGCGATTTCCAGCAGGTCACTGATGGCAGCAGCTTGAGTCACTGCCTGCAGCACTACCAGGTAACCATGGCAATGCCCCTAATCCTGCAGGCTGATCAACTTGCTGCCCTCTGCACAGAGGAGAAGCTTTTAATCCTGCTTCTCTGCCAGAGCCTACCCAGGGTTTGCCCTTAGCTTGTGCTGCTGTCTTGGGTGTTCTCTGAAGTAATTTGTTTCCATAATGCACAGCCTGGTTTGGTTGTTTGAAGATGCTGCTGTGCAGGGGTGTGGTGGTGGCTGAGTGACCTGGGGAGATCCTCTGGGAAGCTGCTCCATCACACCTGCCCTGGCCTCCATCACCTGTACGAGCAGCCCAGTCTCCTTATCCGTTTTCTAGCAATAAAGATTATTGCCAAGCTTGGTGGTGGCATCTTGGCATGGAAATCAGGGGATTGAAGGCTTTGAGAGCTGATCTGGGTCAGGTCTGGGTCATCTTCAGACCCAAGGGCAGCCCTACTGTAAAAAACCTCTTGGTGAGGTGCCTCCAGCACCTGGTGCAGAGGGAAGTTGGAAAATCCCAGTGGTGAGACACTCCCCTCCATGCTCAGTGCTGTTTTGGGACAGTTTGGTGTTTCTGGAATATATTCCATGTGGCAGAAGGGAAGCAGTGCAGCCCAGCCCTGGCTGCAGGGTCATTCTGGTTGTTTTTTCTCTCCCATTCAGGAGCTGAAGGGGCCCCTTGCTGACACCAAGGCTGAGCTGGACGCCGCTGCCTTCGACATCCAGCTCCTCATCTCGGAGCACGCCCAGGATTTAACCCCCCAGCAGAGCAGGCAGCTGCTGAGGCTGCTCAATGAGCTGCAGAAAGCCTTCAGGGACCTGTCAGAGCGTGTGACAGCACGGCTGGAGGTGCTGCAGGTCTGCCTCCAGCAAGTGGAGCAGACGGAGCAGGTGAAGGTTGTGAGACATCTCCTCCCTTTGCTCGCTGAAGCGCTTCCCAGCCCCAGGAACAGGAGCTAAAGCACCTCAGATCTGGGATTTCCCCTGCATGCCACTCCCAGCTCAGGAGTTCTCACTGCACACCATGAGCTTCCTCTAAAAGTCTTTCTTCTTCCTACCAGGCAGAAGGTAGCTCTGCTCCCAAAATATGGAGCCCTGCCGAGGTCTGGGCACAGTTCTCTGCTAGATATGGAATTGTTTGGGGCTGGGTGGAATCAACCCTGTAATCACCCCCAAAATCCCTGTGCAGAAGGGCCACCCCAGACATCCAATGTCCTCTTTCCACTGCTCACATCAGGCATTGCTGTCCCAGGGAAGCAGCTGGCAAGGACAAAAATAAGTCCTCAGATCTGCTGCACTGCTGCAGCACCCAGCACTGCATGGATCCTCTCATCCAAGACAGGATTAATGTGTTTTTTTTATTAACAATTGCTCTCTGTAACTCTTGCCTGTCCTCTCTGGAGTGTGTGTGTGTATTAACCAGTTTGCTTTGCCTTTTCAGATTGAGTGTGCGCCCATCCTAACCCAGGAAGAACTCGCTTTGCAGCTGAAGAGCTCTTAAGAAGGCTCTTTCAATTTGCTTCTGTTGTTTTATCTTGTCACTGGGAGAAACAGGCACAGTGTTTTGCACAAGTTTGTTCATCACCTTGCTGAAATGCCCAGTGAAAATCTCAGAAACCTTTTATCCCCCCTGGCAGCGGGGGACAGGGGTGTCACAGGGACTCTCAGGTCACATCATGCTCAATTGCTCAAACAGGCGCTTCTGTGTTGTGCTCTGGCAGCAAAAAGAGGAGCTGGATCAGCTACAGAAACACTTTCCCTCTCCAGGGCTCCCTTCCCAACCCCAAATCATTAAAAAATCCCCTATTTGGGGCTGTCTGGGGCTCCACAGTGGCGCTGCCTGGCCCAGGCCGTTGTTGCCTCTCATTCAGTGAGTTTCTGCTGCAGTTTAAATGTTTGTAAAGTGGAATGGAAAAGGCACAGAAACTCGTGGCTGAGTTTTCCTGGGAGAGCAGTGCAGCTCCATCCTGCAGCTCTGAGAGAAACCTCCAAAGGTGCCACCAGCTCAGCAGGGACGTGGCACCTGCTGCCAGACAGGGAGCGCCTGGAGAGCCGCAAAGTTTTCTGTGCTGCATCCTCCCCTCCAGGAACTGCTCCAGCTGTAACCTCACCTTGCCTTTCAGCAGCGTGAGAGGAGGTGCAGGGCTGGCACTGACTGTCCCCTGTCCCCCTGTCCCCTTTCCTGTGCCCACAGACGCTGCAGGAGCAGCAGGCAGCCCGGGCACAGAGCCTGGCCGAGCTGAGCCGCTGGCTGGGCCAGGCTGAGGACACCCTGGCAGAGCAGCAGAGAGCAGAAGGGGACCTGCCTGCCTTGCAGCAGAGGCAAAGCGATGTTAAGGTCAGTGATATTTAAAATTTGGGGGGCAGGGGTGGAGAGGTTTCACCTGGGCAGTGCCCAGAGCCTCATGGCATCACCCCCCCAGGAGCTGCAGAGGAGCATGCACAGCAGAGCCGCCTCCTTCGCCGGTGTCCTGAAGAGCACAGAGCAGTTTTTGGAGGAGAACAAGGCCAAGCTGGAGCCTGGGGAGCTGGCAGCGCTGCAGCGGGACCTGCAGCGTGCCAAGGAGCAGTACCAGTCCCTGCAGGAGAGGACAGAGGTGGCCCAGAAGGAGCTGGAGAGCGCTGTGAGTGCTGCAGTGCAGCAGGAGACTGAGAAGGTAACGTGCCAGGAGCTGCAGAGCCTCCAGGCTTTGCTTGAGGGGGACTGGGAGGTCCTGGAAGCCCATCTGGGTGATGCAGCACAGGGCAGTTTGTGGTTCCTTCCTGGGTGTTCCCTGGGTGAGGTTTCCCCCGGATATTTCTGTCATTAAATGCTTTGGGAGTTGCAGCCAGGGATGAGCTGGTTGTGGAGGGAATTGGGGAGGAAAAGGTCCCTTACTCTGCCTTTGGGGTGGCCCCTGAGGGATGAGGATTGTCAATCACATCCCAGCCCTTTTGGGGTGAGGGCCCTGGCTTATGTGAGGATGAGAAATTCAATGCAGCAGCGAGGCTGAGATTTTTCACAGCTTTTCTGCACCTTCCAGAGAGCCACAAAGGGTCTGGAGGTGTCGCAGGCATTTGCTGAGGCTGGGAAACTCCTCGGGTTTTTTTTTGGTTTTTTTTTCTCCTTCTGCTGATTTTTGTCTCCCTCCCCCGTGCAGCAGTTTGCTGAACATGCAAGAACTGGGTCATTCTTATCTGGAGCCCTTGTGCTTTCAGGTGAAAGCTGCCAAAGAGCTGGAGGAGAACAGCAATAAGATCGATTCCCTTTTGAGCTGGGTGGCGTCTCTGGAGCAGAAGGGAGGGCTCCCAGAGTACAGACCACACCCTGTCAGTCAAGGCACGGGGACACAAGCAGGGAAAAGCACTGGGGATGTCCCTGATGGCCACGTTGCTGAGAGCCTGGATGAGCACTACGAGAGGCTGAAGGTCAGCACTGACACCTTGTCCCCCCAAAGCCTCCTGGCCCACGCCCTGTCCCTGCTGTTAGCTGGGTCTGAAACGTGGCATCCTCCATGTGGGAAGCTCAGACAGGCCCTGCCCAGCTTCCTGCAGGAGGTGCAGACTGTGTGGCGGGCATGTGCCCACCCACAAGGTGGGATCAGGGTCCAGCAGTGCCCGTGATGGCCACACAAGGGGTCACTCTGTACTCCTGCACCCCAACCTGGGACAGTCCCAGTTTTCCCCACCCTGCTGGTGCTTTGTCACAGAATCATGGAAATAATTGGTTTGGAAAGGACCTTAAAGATCATCCTGTTCCACTCCCACCTTCCACCAGACCAGGCTGCTCCACTCTGCCCTCCACCCCTCCCAGGCTCAGCTGCGGGGGGCTGCAGAGACCCTCAGCACCGAGCTCACCTTCACCCCTGCCTCTTCCAGGCGCAGCACCAGGAGCTGCTGTCCCAGCAGCAGGACATCATCCTGGCCACGCAGGCAGCACAGGCTTTCCTGGACAAGCAGGGGCCCAGCCTGGCTGGGGAGGAGCAGCAGAGGCTGCAGGCGCAGCTGGCGCAGCTGCGGGAGCGGTACCCGGCCGCGCTGGCGCGCGCCGAGGCGCAGCTGAAACGGGCGCAGCTCCTCAGGGAGGAGCTCCAGAAGTTCCTGAGGGACCACGGAGAGTTCCAGGCCTGGCTGGAGCAGGCAGAGCAGGACCTGCAGGGGATGTACAAGGGGGACAGCGACCCCGAGTCCCTCAGGCAGCTGCTGCGGCGGCAGGGGAGCTTCGCGGAGGATGTGATCTCCCACAAGGGCGACCTGCGCTTCGTCACCATGTCGGGGGAGAAGCTGCTGGATGGGGATGCTGGGGATGCTGAATCCCAGCTGTTGATGTCCAGGAGTGTGGTCAAGAGCAAGCTGGAGGATGCCACGCAGAGATACACCACGCTGCACTCCAAGGTATGGAAAGGGCTGGGAGCTGGGGGCTCTTTCCCTCCTGTGCAGCGATGGCAGAGGGATATTTGTCCCAGCTGCCAGGATATTTATAGATTGTAGGACAAGGATTGTCTTCTACAAGGCTTGGGTGACACCCTTGTCTTGCTGTTACCCCTGGTAATTCATTCAGCCTGTGGCAAGATTGATTTTTTTTTTTTAGTTGCTTTTTATTTCTTGCCGATTCCTGCGCCTTTTCCTGCTCAGTGCTTGTGTGCATCCCTGTCACCTCTCGTTGCTCCTTTGCAGTGCTCCAAGCTGGGCTCCCACCTGAACACCTTGCTGGATCACTACCAGCAGTTCCAGGAGGTGGCAGAGTCTCTCAGGACGTGGCTGCAGGAGAGTGAAGCTGCCCTGGGGAAGCTGCTCTCTGAGACGGTTTCCTCAGACCTGGCTGTGCTGCAGAAGCAGCTTGCCAGCACCAAGGTACACTTGGGGGATTTCCTGGGAAGTGCTGGAGCCTGGATGGGAATTTGGCTGCTCTGAGCAGTCAGCAGCAGGGAGGAGCCTTGACCCATTGATGGTTTTTTTGCTGGCTGAGGGCAAAGATGCACCTGGAGATGTAGCAGGTCTTGTGCTGCCCATCAGGTGGGTCAAACTTCTGGGAGAGATGCTTAGGGGCTGCAGTCAGCCCAGAGGGACATAGAGGGGGACATTCTTCCCCCATGAGGGTGCCAGAGCCCTGGGACAGCCCAAACCCGCTGATCCAGCTCTGCCTGTAGCGTGGGGGGAGATTTTTCCATCATTTCCTAATGATTTAGTGATGAAGTGCAGAGGATCCCATGGAGGGTGTAAAAGAAGCCCTGAGCTCCATGAGCGTGGCAATCCTGCCCAGGACCCATCTCTGATTTTGGCTTGTCTTGTGTGAAAACAGCAACTGCAGGGAGACCTGGCTGAGCACCAGGTGCCAGTGGAGAAGCTCCAGAAAGCAGCTCGGACCCTGCTGGACATCCAAGGGGAGCCAGCCCCAGACCACGGCCACATCCAGGAAACAACAGGTACAGAGCAAAGCAGCTGGCAGGGAGAGCTGGGGAGAGTGGGAACAAACCAGAGGAGGCAAAGATAAGTCACTTTTTGGGGGAATTTGGGGGTAATCCCATAGCAGTGCATCCTCAGGGTTTGCGTGTGGGGAGGGATGTGGCCACTTGTGTTGCGTCCCCCGTCACTCTGCTGAGTTTGGGGACAGGGATTTGTCATCACTGGGAGTTTTTGGGGAAGCAAAGGTGACCCTGGCTGCTCTCTGAGCACTTGGAGCTCTGTGCCACTGAGTGTCCCCTGTGCTGAACCCTGCAGGTGCCATCGTGAGCCGCTTCCAGAGCCTCTCCCAGCAGATGTCCGAGCGCTCGGACCTGCTGCAGAAATCCATTGCTCAGTCCCAGAGCGTGCAGGAGAGCCTGGAGAGCCTCCTCCAGTCCGTGGCTGAGATTGAGAAGAGCCTGGAGAAGGATCAGCCAGCTGTGCTCACCTCTGCCTCCATCCAGGACTCGCTTGCCACGAGTGTGGTAAGGCTGGGCTCCCTCACCCCAAACACCCCAGAGCAGCACCTGCACCGTGCAGGGGGAACTACTGAGTGCTGAAAGCACCAGAAAACCCCAGAAAAGGAATATGAGCATAACCTTTGTATTTTCATGGAATCCCTGAACGGTTTGGGTGGGAAGGAACCTTAAGCACCATCTAATTCCAACACCTTCCACTGGACCAGCTTGCCCTGTGCAATCTGGCCTTGGACATCTGAAAGGATGGGGCAGCTCCAGCATCTCTGGGCAAACTGTGCAAGGTCACAGGCTTGTTAAAAATCTCCTTTTTTCTTTGCTAACAAGATTTCAGACACAGGGAAAAGCAGAGCATGTCGGGCAGGTCAGAAAGGAAAGGAAAACTGGGATACAAAACTATTTTTTCCCAACTCTGGTTGTGTCAAAGCGCCTGCTGCTGCTCCCGAGGGCAGCCCAGTTAGTCCTGCTGCAGAACCTTCTTTAAAAATCCCTCTCTCCCCTCCTGTGCTCCCCACAGAAGCTGAAGCAGGACATTGCCAGGCAGAGGAGCTGCCTGGAAGCCACCCGGGAGATGGTGACGCGCTTCACCGAGGCCGCCGACAGCCCCGCGGGCACCGCCCTGCAGGACAAGCTGGCCCAGGTGACAGAGCACTTTGGGAGGCTGTGCCAGCAGCAGCAGGAGCGGGAGGACGCCCTCAAGGGCCTCCTGCCCAAGGTGGAGCAGTATGAGCAGCTGTGGGAGAAGCTGCAGCAGTTCACCGAGAGCAGGACGCGGGTGTTGGTGTCCGGGAATCAGCCGGACCGAGACATCGCTCACTTCTCCCAGCACATCCAGGTGAGGCCCTGGGCAGGAGCAACACCTGCACCAGGTGGCTGAAAAAGGCTCCAGGCTGGCAGGATCCAGCCCTGCCCAGCTGTGGGAAAAGGGGATGGTGTTTCCCAAGAGCCAGGCTGGTTTTCAGGTGGGGTTCCTTTAGGATCCAGTCCGAGTGTAGCAGGATTTTACCAGTTAAAGATTCCATGGGGTTAATACAGCAAAATATCCCTGTGAGGGTGGTGCAGGATGTGACAGAGACCTTGGAGGTCTTAGAGCTTGGGAGCTCATGGAAGTGGCTCCTACTCTCTCCGGGTGATGTTCTTCAGCCTCCTGGAGTGTTTTAATCCTGGAATGGTTTGGCTTGGAAAAGACCTTAAAGATCATCTCATTCCAAGCCCCCTCTCAGGGACAGGAACACTTTCCTCTAGACCAGCTTGCTCAGGGTTGCCTTGGAGACTTTCAGGGGTGCTGTGGAGCTGTGCAGGATTCCTCCCTTTGGCTTCCCACAAGTGTCCTGCTACAGGGGGTGCTTCATCCACAGCCTCAGAAATGTTGGGAGATGACAGGAAACCAGACACCTGTGCTGTGGCAGGGGTTGATTTGGCTTGGTCTAGGGCATGCCATGCCATGCCATGCCATGCCATGCCATCCCATCCCCCAGCTCTGGGGACAGTGGGATTTGCCCCTGCAGCTGCTCCAAGTGTTTGCTGAGCTGGAGGAGCAGGTGGCGCTGAGCTGTGCCCAGCATTTGGCACTGGTGCCACTCGTGGCACTGCCCACAGAGCTCAGCAGGGTGTGGGGCTGCCCAGTTCATCCCCTCTGCTCATGGGGAACGTGGTCAGCATCACCCTTTGCTCTTGGCAGGAGCTGAACTCGGAGATGAGGCAGCACCAGGAGGACCTGGCCACGCTGGAGCAGCTGGCTGAGGAGCTGAGCTCCTGTGGCTTCACCCCCAGCTCCTTCCAGCAGCAGGAGAAGCTGCAGAGCCTGAAGAAAGATTTCCTGCAGCTACAAAAGGTGGCAAAAGACAGGTGAGTCCCTGGGAGGGGAGCCTGGGGGTGGCTTCATGGTGCAAGCAAGGCCCTGTGGAGATCTCCTTTCCCAGGAGGGGGGCATGAGCCAGCTCTTCCTGCCACCCTCCTCCCACGCCAGGATCCTGAGGCAGCTCTGCTCCAGCTGACGCTTTAAAAAAAGCCTTGGCTGGGGGCGTTGTGAAAAATTCCTGGTGCTGCAGCAGGAGCAGGAGCTCTGCATTCCCCAGCTCCAGCCCAGAGCATCCTGCTGGCTGCTGGGAGGATGGGGAGCAGCAGAGCAGCCTGTTCCTGGAGAGCCCTGAAATGGGGATAAAAGGGAGCTTGGGCAGGGTCAGAGCAGCAGCATCCCTGGGAACCACACCTCTCTGGCTGAGTCTCCAAAATCCCTGGGGAAGGCAGGGAAGGTTGGTGGGGAAAAGCAGATGAAACTCCCAATAATCTCCAGCCATTCAGGGCTGTGCAGGCTGCACACAAGGACGAGCCAGAGGGGCCTGTGACCCCCATCCAGGGGCTGCCTTGTTCCCCCAGGATGGGCTGGGTGGATGGAGCTGTGGCCAGGGAGGAGGGGCAGCACAGCCTGGGCTCCCCAGGGGTGCAGGTGCCTGGGGGGACACGGCATGAATGAGCCCTCTCTTCCCAAAAGCATTCTTTTTCCAGGACAAACAGCCTGGGCAGGCTGGCAGTGGTGTCCCATGGCTGTTGGCCACCACTGGAGTGCCCAAAAGTGCCAGCAGCCAGGATTTGAGGGGGTCAGCAGCAGTGAGGGGCTGGCACTGGGTGCGCCCCATTTTGTGCTGTCCCCAGGCAACATAATAATAATAATAATAATAATAATAATAATAATAATTTTAAAAAGGGCTCCTAGGGACACAACTGTGCCACATTCAGGAGGGGGTAACTGCAAGGCAGAGCACGAGCTCTGACTCTCCAAAACCTTTTCTCTCCCAGAGAAAAGGATGCATCCTCCTGCCAGGAGCAACTGGATGAGTTTCGGAATCTGGTTGGCGCCGTCAGGAAGTGGCTGAGGGAGAGTGAAGGCAAAATTCCACCTGCTGAGACCTCCCTGGGCACCCAGGAGCTGCAGCAGCACAGGCAGCAGGTCCAGGTGGGAGCTGGAATCAAACTGGGAAACGCTGGAATGTGAAACAAATGCCAGGAAGCAGAGGCTTGCTGATGGTCTCAGCATGCACCCAGCAGCCTGCAGAGCAGGGAGCAGTGTGAGAGGTTTCTTGGGCACTGCCTGGTTTCCTGTCACTCCCTGTGCCTGCTCTGGGCAGGATGCAGGAGTGGGAGACTTGAGCACACTGGGTTTTCCTGAGTGTTTCCCGTGGTAGGGGTGGAAGGTGGCCTCCTGTCACCCTCTGTGCTCCAGCAGAGGGATGTGATAAATCAGGATGTGCTGGGCTTTGACTCACAGGCAGAGCAGCTCTGCTGAGTCACCCACAGCCCTCACACCCCACAGCAGCCAGCACTGGGCTCAGCCAGGCTGGAGGGGGAGGAGGGATGTCCCCAGAATGGTGGGAGGGAGAAGGTTTCCTTCAACAGACCCATTAGTTGGGAAGAGCTTTTTTTGCTGTTTGATTCCCCCCTGGCAGAAATAAATGTGTCACCGCTTCCCCCAGTGCTGCTTCCCTGGCTGCTGTGTCCTGGTGTCACCACAGAGGGGACAGGGGAGGGAGGAGGGGGCTGTGGCTGGGCAGGTGTGGCCCCCAATCCCAAACTTGGCTTTTGAGCAGGATCTCCTGGAGGAATGGAAGGGGAAGGGGCCCCAGGTGGAGGAGATTGGCCGCAGAGGGACCCTCCTGGAGAGCCTGATCGTGGAGATCACAGCCCCCAACACCCCTCCCAAGGCAGGTGAGTTGTGGCCAGCACTGCTGGGGACAGCTCTGCTGTCAGCACTGCATCTTCTCTGCAAAAAATGGGGTTATTTCCCCCTTTTAACCAAATTCAGAGTGATCTGAGGATCGTGAGGCTCAGCCCAGTGGTTGAGTCACTGGCACTCATTGCTTCGATGCATCATCCTAACTTGGCTTAATTAACTGTAGCCTAACGAGCTCTGAATTGCCCTGTGTTTGCTGTGGGGACACATATCACTCTCTGGCAGAGCTGGGGAGCTCATGGAAGTGGCTCCTGCTCTCTCCTGGTGATGTTCTTCAGCCTCCTGAGGGCTGGAGGGTTTTAATCAACCTCCAGCGTTTGGGTTTTGTATCTGGATGACATTTGGGGCTGTGATAGTCAGATGTGATTTACTGGTCTCCCTTTTGGCTTCAAGTCTGTGAAGCAATGAGATTATGTCTGGTTCATTTGGAAACCAGCTCAAAGATGTCTTCCAGCTTGTGAGAACAAGTCCCTGGACTCTCATCGCTGATGGGAATTTATGGGAATTTATGATCTGGATTTGTTTGTTAGGATTAAGTTCATCAGCAGTTCTCAGGAGAAGTGAGGAGAGGCTTGTGGGTGACCAAAGGTGCAGCCCCTTATGTCCATGAAAGCTTTAAAATACGTGGTTAGAAAAGAGAGACCTGCCTGAAAATGTGACTCTCCCTTTGGTTGTGACATCTGGTGTCCAGAGAAGGGACACTGGTGCATCCTGCATCTCTGGGCAAAGACAGCATGAACACAGGGCTGGTTTGAACAGTTCCATCCCATAAAGAAAAGGAGGATGTGGGGGAATGAATCCCTTCAGGGAAGGCATTCAGCAGTTTTATTGGGTGTAAGTCACCAAGTCATGCTCGGGGTAGCAGCTTCCCAGGCCCATCCCCATTATCCCTGCTCTCATGTTGGGATGCTGGGAGAGCTGCCCAGCTCCAGAAGCTTCAGAAGCTCCAGAAAGGCAGGAACAGCTCCAGGAAAATGAGAGGAGCAGGAGAAGGAGCCATAAAGGGGCTCCAAAGCAAATTGATGCCCCATGCTGGGCAGGTGGGCAGTGGAGACACCACATCAGTGCTTGGGGGTCCCTGTCATGCAGCAGCCACTCACCACTTGCTGTCTGCATCCCTGACACTTCTGTCTTGTCCCTCTTGTCCCTCTTGTCCCTGTCCCCTCTGCCCAGGTGCTGCTCTGCCCACTCCAGGAGGTGCAGGAGGCAGCGTGAACGGATACCACACCTGCAAAGGTGAGCTCACTGTCAACACCCCTGAGCCATCCCCCTGTCCCTTTGTCATCCATGCATTTCCACGGCCTGGGAATGCAAACCTCAGTGTGACACTGCCAGCATCCCAGCAGAAGGGAAATGAGCTTGGCAAGGGGTTGGGAATTCTCAGCTGCTGCAGTGGAGGGTGGAGGTTGGGCTGAAGGGCAGAGAGGAGCAGCCTTGGGGAGGGACAGCACCCTGACACCTCGTCAGGTGGTGCTAGGAGCTGATAAATGTGAAACCATTTTAAGGCCTGCAATTAAATTTATTGGTTCTGTGGGATTATAACAACATCCAACCCTCCACTTTGAAGAGCAATTTTAATTATTGCCCGTTATCTGCTGTTAGTTCACCGGTCCAACGAGATAATTGGTGCATAAAAATGGCTTCATATCTTGGAGCCAAATTATTTAACCTTGTATTAGCAGTGGCTTTAGGAAAAAGGGGCTCAGTTGGCATCAAGCTCACCACCAGAGAGCTTTGTTTGTAAGCTGTCAAAGGGCACAGGGGGGACAAGCGGAAAATCCCCAGTGGCAGGAGAGGTGAGGATGAGAGGCAGGCACAGCGTGGCCTCTTCCTCCTCATCCCAGCTCTCTGTGGCTGCCTGGGGCTGGGTTAGAGCCTGATGGTGCCAGGTGGGGGGCAGGGACAGTGGTGCTGACCCCGGGCTGGCTTTTGGGCAGATCTGACGGAGATCCAGTGCGACGTGTCGGAGGTGAGCCGGCGGTACCAGGCGCTGGGTGCAGCGCTGCAGGAGCGCCTGCAGCAGCTCTCAGCCATGCTGGACAGGATGCAGGAGGTGCAGGAGGAGGCCAGCTCCATGCTCAAGTGGCTGGAGTCCAAGGAACGGATGCTGTCCGAGCTGGACGCCTCCTCCTCGCCCACCAAGACGGAGACGATGAGAGCCCAGGCTGAGCACAACAAGGTGATTGCTCTTCACGACTTTCTGGGGTCACAGGGTCACAAAATGTCCCTTAGAGATCATCCAGTGTGCTGTGCACCTCCCAAAGGATCCCAGAGATGGGCTTTGTTGCACAGAATTAGCCCCAAGGGTTTGCCCTCAGTTAAAGAAGGGTATTCCCAGGCATGGTTTTAAGCTGCACCAAGGGAAGTGTAGGTTGGATATCAGGAAAAAGTTTTTGACAGAAATGGTGATAAAGTTCTGGAATGTTCTGCCCAGGGAGGTGGTGGAGTCACCATCCTTGGGTGTGTATTTTAAACAAGCCTGGATGTGGCACTGGGTGCCAGGGTTGAGTTGAGGTGTTGGGGCTGGGTTGGACTCGATGATTTGAAGGTCTCTTCCAGCCCAGTGATTCTGGGAATTCTGTGAATTCCAGGCAGATTCATGGAGCAGCAGCCCAAAGTTCCCCTTTGCTTTTAGACCTGTTGATGTCAGGCTGAGGGGAAAAAGAGATTATTTGGAGCCCTTGCTGCTGAGTCACTCCAACTTCTCCTGGAAAGCGATTCCCAGCCTTTCCCTGCCCTTGCAGCCAAGTTAGGTCACAATAGTGCTAAAAAATTGATTGAACTAAAGAGCAAAGAAGAGAAATCATCCAGCTCCAGCTTGTAGGTGCTGCTTCGTTCCAACTCATCGATTCTTTTGCCCTGCACCTGAGGAAATTCAAATCATTCTTTTCCAGGCATTTCTGGCTGAATTGGAACAGAATTCTGGGAAGATCCAGAAGGTAAAGGAAGCACTTTCTGGCTTGCTGGAGAAATATCCAGATTCCCCAGAAGCAGCGAACTGGAAGAAGATGCAGGAGGACCTGAGTAAGTGCCTGGAGCATTAATGAGGCTTCTGTCTCCAAACATCACGTTAGACGTGGCTCAGGAGCGAGGGGCAATCCCAAAGTCACGCTAGAGCAGAGTCACTTCTAATTAAAATTCAGTAAATAGCAAACCTATCTCTGAGCTGTCTGGTGTGGAAGGTGTTCCTGAGATGAGCACTGTCTTGATTAATGGGATCTCTGTGATGGATGTGGATTTTTAAAGGATTGCCTCCTAAATTGCTTCTTAAAAAAAAAAAAAAAAGGGGGGGGGGGAATGTGTTAGCAGCACAGGTTGATTGTTTTGATTAAAAGCTTCACTGCTTGATATAAAATTCTAGTCATTAGTGAGGCTACCCTAGGTAATTAAGTGTTGACTAAACAAGGCTGTGTGCTCAAAAAGAAGCCCAGAGATTCCCTCCTTTGAAGTGGCAGGAACGTGTTGGCTCCATTGAGGAGATCTGAGTGTGCTGTGTGAGGACAGGTACACACCAGAGCATCCTCATTTATCAGGCCAGGGGTGTGAGGTGGCAGCAGTGACTAGAGCACAGAAATCCTGCTTGCAGGGTTTTCTCCTAAGAGCTTCCAGGAGCTCCTAGGAGAAAGCCACTGGATTTGGGGAATGGCTTCTTAGATGGAGAGTGGATAGAGCCAGCCTAGTTTTATTGGAAAACAGAAATTTCCCATGGTGAAAACCACAGAGAGGGGGAAAACAACCTTGGTGATGGAGGGGTGGGCTGGCCAGGAGCTTGACCACAACCAACAGAGGTGGTGCTTCAGATTGCAGGTGGGAGAGGGCCAGCCAGGCCACGGCTGCACGGCAGCAGAAGCTGGAGGAGTCAGCAACCCAGCTGGCCACGTTCCAAGCCACAGAGGCACAGCTGAGGCCCTGGCTGATGGAGAAGGAGCTGATGATGAGCGTGCTGGGCCCCCTCTCCATCGACCCCAACATGCTGAGTGCTCAGAAGCAGCAGGTGCAGGTGAGAGGGGTGGGTGCAGCATGGAGGAGAGCGTCTCGCCCAGGAGGGAGGTGGAAGGGTTGTGCTGGGCTTGTGAGCAATTCTGAGGTGCAGTGAGTGCTCAGAGACCTCATGGCTCCTCTCCCAAGTCCTCCAAACCCCGCTGAGCCCAAAGGTTGTGCTGGTCTTGTGAGTGCTCCTCGTGGCTCCTCTCCCAAATCCTCCAAACCCCGCTGAGCCCAAACTGCTGTGAGTAACTTGGAAAGGGTGCAGTGCTGAGCTCCCTTCTTGCACTGGATTGACTCAGCAGTGAATCACCTGGCCCCTCTTGGAGAGTGAAATTGCTCTATTGCCTGTGCTGACGCTCTGCAGGACTCGCTGATGCTGCCCCTCTGCCTGCCAGCCTGGCCCTTCCACTGCTCCTGCTTCCAAATCCTAACATGGCTGTAAGCAGCCACATCATGAAGCCAAAAAGCCCCAGTGGAGATAATTAGATTTTCATCCCATCTAAGTGGTTTATGCTGCATTATAAGACAAATAAGAGAGAGAGCAAAGTCCTGGAGTCACAGACCCGTCCCAGCTTTTTAACTCCCAAGGTCACAGTAAATCCTGGGCTACCCAGCCCAACTGCTGTCCCACCCCAGGGCCTGTTCCTGCTGATCCCATGGGCTGGATAAAGCCCCTGGAAGCCTGGTTTGTTTTGACTGTGTGTACTCGGAGCTGTCAGTTTTATGCAAACATTTTAATGTTATTTCTGTTGCAGTTTATGCTGAAGGAATTCGAAGCTCGCCGACAGCAGCACGAGCAGCTCAACCAGGCAGCCCAGAGCATCCTGACTGGCCCTGGAGATGTTTCCCCATCCACCAGCCAGGTGCAGGATGAGCTCCAAGGGGTCAACCAGAAATGGTCCGAGCTCACCGAGCGCCTCAACTCCCGCTCCAGCCAGATTGACCAGGCCATAGTAAAGAGCACCCAGTACCAGGAGCTTCTCCAGGGCCTCTCAGAGAAGGTGAAGGCTGTTGGGCAGCGCCTGAGCAGCCAGTCTGCCATCAGCACCCAGCCTGATGCTGTCAAACAGCAGCTGGAGGAGACCAGCGAGATCCGCTCGGACCTGGAGCAGCTGGAAGAGGAGATCTCAGAGGCTCAGACCCTCTGTGATGACCTCTCCGTCCTGATTGGGGAGCAGTACCTCAAAGATGAGCTGAGGAAACGTCTGGAGACGGTGGCACTTCCCCTCAAAGGGCTGGAAGACCTGGCAGGTGAGATAGAGGAGGAGTTGCTTGAGATGTTAGGATGTCAAGCTGCACCCCTGCTCTGTGCCAAAGAGCTCTCCCACCACTGGGTTTATGAAAATAATAGGAGAAGCACCATTTATCACTTTTTAGGGTTCTTCATGGGTGTTTTGTGTGGCACCAAGCACGGGAGAGTTCCAACTCCAGAAATACCTGGAGAGGGAGCAGAGGCGTTTAGCCCCGCTGATGTGACTCTTCACCAAGCAGGGTGGCACATGCTTGGGAAAAACCAGGTTCCTAAATTCAGATTGGAGCATGAAGAAACCCCAGTGGCCACCCTCTGATCTTGGCTTCTCAGAGTTTACATTTAGAGGAGAGCTGAGACTTCTGCATTACCGCTGCCTCTTACTACTTAAGAAATTTATGAATCAGTTAAGGAAAAAAGGCTGGTGATGCAATGGAAAGCTCCTTCCTGTTAATCAAAACACAGTTGGTGCATCTGAGATGATTTTAAATAATTGCACTTTGCTTATTTGATTTGAGTTTAATTGTCGCCTCCTAATCTCGTTGCCGTTGCAGCCGACCGGATGAACCGGCTGCAGACTGCGCTCGCCAGCTCCCAGCAGTTCCAGCACATGTTTGACGAACTCAGGACCTGGCTGGATGACAAAAGGTGCCAGCAAGCCCAGAGCCAACCCATCTCTGCTAAACTGGAGAGGCTGCAGAGCCAGATCCAGGAGCAAGAAGAGTTCCAGAAGAGCCTCAACCAACACAGCGGCTCCTACGAGATGATTGTGGCCGAGGGAGAATCTTTGCTGCTGTCAGTCCAGCCTGGGGAGGAGAAGACCACTCTGCAGAACCAGCTGGTGAGCCTCAAAACACACTGGGAGGAGCTCAGCAAGCAGGCTGCTGACAGGCACTCCAAGCTCAAGGACTGCCTGCAGAAAGCTCAGAAGTACCAGCGGCACGCCGACGACCTCCTGCCCTGGGTGGAGGACTGCAGGGTGAGGATGGCAGAGCTGGAGGTAACCCTGGATCCAGTGCAGCTGGAGGCCACTCTCCTGAGGTCCAAGGCCATGCTGAGTGACGTGGAGAAGCGCCGGTCCCTGCTGGAGATGCTCAACAGCGCTGCTGACATCCTGACGGACGCTTCCCAGACGGACGAGGATGACATCCGGGACGAGAAGGCCGCCATCAACCAGAAGATGGATGCCATCACAGAAGAGCTGCAAACCAAGACTGGCTCCATCGAAGAAATGTCCCAGAGGCTCAAGGAGTTCCAGGAGAGCTTCAAGAACATCGAAAAGAAGCTGGAAGGGGCGAAGCACCAGCTGGAGATCTACGATGCTCTGGGGCCACAAGCCTGCAGCAACAAGAATTTGGAGAAGCTCAGGGCACAGCAGGAGGTGCTGCAGGCCCTGGAGCCACAGGTGGATTATCTGAAAAACCTCACTCAGGGTCTGGTAGAAGATGCTCCAGATGGATCTGACTGCTCCCAGCTCCTCGGCCAAGCTGAGGCGGCTCAGCAGGACTTCAAAGCCGTGAAGCAGAAAGTCAACGATTGCTGCGCTCTCATGGAGAGCAAGCTGGAAGGGATCGGCCAGTTCAACAGCAGGGTCAGGGAGATGTTCTCCCAGCTGGCAGATCTGGATGATGAGCTGGACAGCATGGGCTCCATCGGGAGGGACTCTGACAGCCTGCAGTCCCAGGCCGAGGACGTGCGCGCCTTCCTGGGCAAGCTCCAGCGGCTGAAGTGCGACATCGAATCCTCCGAGGGCGAGTGCAAGAAAATGCTGGAGGACGAGGGCAGCCCCGACCTGCTGGGGCTGAAGAGGGAGCTGGAGACGCTCAACAAGCAGTGCAGCAAGCTGACAGAGAGGGGCAGGAACCGGCAGGAGCAGGTGGAGACCACGCTGTCCCGCGTCGAGGACTTCTACGGCCGCCTGAAGGAGCTGAGCCTCATGACCACGGCGGCCGAGGAGAACGAGGCCCTGCAGTGGGTGGTGGGCACGGAGGTGGAAACCATCAACCAGCAGCTGGCAGACTTCAAGGTGAGTTGGATTCCGTCATGGTTTGGTTTTTTGGGGTTTTTTAAAAGTGTTTTTTGGCGTTGCGGTTGTTTTTTTGTTTTTTCGGTGGGTTTCAAGCCGCGGCGTCTCCGTGGTTTTTGTTGCTGTGATTTGTGAGTGGGTTTGTACTGAAATGTCCTCGCTCTGGAGGATGTGAGATCCTGCTGGTGGACTTGATAGTCTGTGGTGAAAAGGTGTGGAGAGATTCTGGGGTTGGCAGGAAAATCCCTGTTGTCCTGTGATGGGTGATGCTGGCGTGCCAGCGGCTCGTGGGCTGCTAGAGGTGGGTGGCATTTCGATTTTGGGGGAGGAAGGGAGGGATTTGAGTCCACCTGAGCTGTGAATTTGCACCATTTGAGAGTCTAGTCCACATCAGGTCATCCTGTAGGTCTGGCTCTGCCTGGCCTGCTGTTCTGTTTGTTGTTCACTCCATCTGGGTCACACATCACATCCATTTTGGGATCCTTGGGTGCAGAAAGAGGCACAGATAAGCTGTGAGACAAGGAGTGCACCCAGGAAATAAAAGCAAGGTGAAGTTTTATGTGGCTGTTCACATTTCCAGCAAGGAGCTGATGGAGACCATCAAGGCTTGCATGAAGCACTGAGAGAGGGAAGAGTTGGAGTGTGTTTGATATATTTCTATACAGTATTATGATGTTGGGTCATGCTGTTACACTCCATTAATTATATTAACACGGCTTAGAAATTCTCTTGCTGTGAAACTTCTATTCCTGATGTGCTCAGGAGTTGATGATTGGGCTGATTTACATCTGGCTGCTTGTTTCCTGGCATTAATGGGGGGGTGGGAGGGAGAGGCAGTTTTACAGCCATTTACTTTTCATCTCATGGCTAATTGATCCCGTTCCACCACTTGAGCAGCTCTGTGAAACCTTCACCAGGACAAGGTGTTTCTGGTTTGGTGTTTGCCTATCCAAAAAAAAAAAAGAAAAAAAAAGAGCTGAAGTGTATTTATGGGACAAATTTAACCTCACCTGATGGTGTTGCTTGTGTTGGGCAATTTGCTTTGAGCTGATGTCTATGGGAAGGATTTAAATCACCATTAAACACCACAGAGTCACTTGGAACAATTATATCCAAAAAGGAGGTTTTGGTCCTTAAAACCAGTGAACCTTTCCTGGGATTATTCCCAGCTGAGCAGCTCTCATTAGGAGCAATGACAAAACCCAGACTGGGCAGGAGCAGCTTAACCCACTGTGGGCTTTGCACGTGGTCCACAGCTCAGTGACCTTGAGGATGACCCTTTGAGGCATGGGTGACCTGAGCCCAGGGGTTTGGGGGGCTGAGGTGTCCTTACCAAGAGTCATTCCCTGGCCACCAGGAGCAGTTGGGGCTTTTGTGGGTGGGAGAGTGAAAGTGGCAGCAGTGGTGGGAAGGTTTTGCTGTGAAATGGGGGAGAAGCAGGAGCGCAGGATGGAGGGGAGGATGGAGCAATCGTGGTTACAGCAGCATTCCTTCATTCCTCCTGCAATCCCCAGGGATTTCTGCACAAATCCTAAAGGTTGCAGAGCTGATCTTGGCAAAGCTTCACCTTCTGCTCCTACCTGAGGGGAATTCAGTCCCAGATCCTGCTCTGCACGTGGAACTGGAGGGAGAGCTGCAGAAGAGCCTGGCTCGTGCTCTGGGGGCAGCTCGGGGGGCTGCCCCTGCTTGCGTCGTCTTTGATTTCCCAACAAATTCTCTCTCTAAGACAACATCACAACTCTTGCCCTCCTTGGATTGCAAACCAGGGGCGTGCCCAGAGCGTCCTGGTGGAGCAGAGGAGCTCCTGGTGCTGGCAGTGCCCTGGGGGGAGGACGGGGTGAGGGATGGGGTGACGGGGGCTCTCCGGGAGCGGTCGCGCTCTGTCTGTCCAGAAGGCTCAAATGCAGGCAGATATTATGTCTTAAGGCATTAATTTTAATGAACATCTGTGTAAATGAGATGCAAATTAGGCATGGCCCCCGGGGCTCCAGGCAAGTTGCCAATAGAGCCCTGACAAAGGTGGGCACTTCTGGACTCATTGTGTCCAGATTTTAATAAAGGAGACACATTGAAGGCTCTGGTGGAGGCTGGGAACGGATGACTTTGGAAGCAGCTCACATTTGAAGCTTCCCATGTATTTTTCTTTTCCCTTTTCTTTCCCCAAAAGGCCACAACCTCCTTAACTTTTGGAAAACTGCCATTTGTGCATTTCCTCTCTATCCCCCCCCAGCCCCTTTCCCAGGTCACAGAGGGACTAATCCTGGCTTTGGGATGGATGAGCCCTCTCCTGCTGTAAGTTTTCCTCCTGGCTGGGTTCCTCCCAGGCAGGAGGCTGGGAAGCAGCTGTCAGACCATGCTCAGGGGGAAGCTTTGTTTGCGGCAGGGGATTTTTTGCTTCGGCAAAATGTGATTTTGGGGACAGATCCTCACCAGCTCCCACGGCCATCAGGAGCCAGGACAACGATCCAGGGTGGAGCTGGAGGTCTGGGAGTGTGGGAAAACCAGGCAGGGACTGGTTGGTTGTAGCAGGATTGTTAAGAAAGCCCATCTGGAGGGGACTTTAGGGGTCATCAGATTGAGCCCTGAGTTTTCTGGTGAGATCAAGTGCAGCTGAAAGGCATTTCTGTGGTTTGGAGCCTGTGCTTATATGGACATCCCCATGGATCGCTTCGGATCCAGCTGTGCCACAGAAGAAATAACATGGCTTCAGCTCATGTGGAGCTGTCAGAGCAAAGGAACCTCATCTTGAACTCCTGATCTCCAGCAGGGGTTTAACCCAAGCGGCTCTGGTTCCATTGCTGCCTCTCTGAGGAGCCTGTGTTTTGTGTAAAAAGGTGCTAAAAGTCAGGAGAACCTTTGTGCTGAGCTCCACACAGCCAAGCTGGGCTCTTCAGCACGAGGGACAAGTGCCAGGCAGCAGCCAGAGCTGCTCGTAGGAGTTTCCAGGCTGGGGCACTTCTTCCCCCTCCACTGTCTCTGCTGTCAGCTCAGGTTTCTCAAAGCTTACGCTCTAATATTAAATTTTAATGACTGGAATCAAATGAGCTACAGTTGAGATGTTTCTAAACATAACAGCTCTGTGGATTCAGTTTGGCAAGCAGCAGAATTCCCCAGGGAAATGATTCCCCAGGTACAGATGAGACAGGGGGGTCACTCATGTGAAGGCAGAGGGCATTTCTGCATTGCTTTGTCTCCATCATGAGCAGCCCCTGATCAGCTGGAAGACCCTAAAAGTGAGAGCTCTTCACCCCAAAAATGGTGAAACTAATGGGATGGAGCTTGTGCTGCTCAGTGCAAATGGCTCATCCTCCTTGAGACACTGAAGAAGCAGAGGTGAGGTTTGCTGGTTGGGTGCCAGAAAGCCCCAGGCGTGGGCTTGTCCTGTCTGGCCAAGGAGAACCCATCAGAACTCAGCTGATGGATTCAAATTCTTGGGTGTTTTAGGGGAGACATCTGTGCTGGGGTAGCTTGGCCTCCTGGCTAAGCAAGCTTAAGCCTGGCTTTTGTTTATCTTTTACACAGTGGATTTTGAACTTGGGTTTCAAAGCGTGGCTGGTGCTTGGCGTTGGCAGCTCTGAGCTGGGACCCCCTTTGATCCCTCTTTGTTGTTTTTGGACAAACCCCTCACCTTGTCACACTTCACCTACGAAATTCACAGCGTTCAAGCTCAGCCCTGGGTCAGCTGGCAGGGGTTTTTGGGTTCTCTGCCTTGCAGTGCTCAGGAGGGAGGATGCTGGTGCCTCCCCAGGCATGGAATCATGGAATGGTTTGGGTGAGAAGGGGCAGGGACACCTTCCACTCCCCCAGGTTGCTCCAAGCCCTGCCCAACCTGTCCTTGAACTCTTCCAGGGATGAAGCAGCCAAAGCTTCTGTGGGCATTTCCTCCAGGAAGAATCTCAGCTGTGTATCGTGCCAGGGGACACTTTGTCCCCGTGAGGAAGATGAGAGCAGGATCAACCCCGCATTCCTTCCCAGCTGTGCTCAACAGCCACGGGGGATTCCTGCAAGAATTCCCCCAAAACCAAACCCAAGGGGGGAAAAAAAGCATCAAATTTAACCCAACCAAAGGTCCCCATCACTTTGGGGTGGCTGCAGGTGCAGTTGGCTGAGGAGGGGGGGGACACACCTGGTGAGGTGTCTGTGCTTGGCTGGTGGCTCCTGCTGTCACCACAGCTGAGCTCGGTGGCGCTGGGGCAGGGCACAGGAATGTGGCGAGCCAGGACCTGCCCAGCTGGCACAGCCGGGCTGTTTATCCCCGAGTTAATTAAACCCCACCCCAGAGAGGAGGGAGGAGCAGGAGGGGGTCTCCCACATCCAGCCTTCCATGGGTGATGGCTCAGGCAAGGCAGAGGAGGAAGGAGATGGGATTTTGGGATCCTGACGCTCTTCCTGGTGTTTTTGGGGAGGTTTTTGGAATCTGGGGTTGCTCAGGGAGGAGCAGGAGGGGGTCTCCCACATCCAGCCTTCCGTGGGTGATGGCTCTGCCAAGGCAGAGGAGGAAGGAGATAGGATTTTGGGATCCTGGTGTTTTTGGGAACTGGAGTTGCTCAGTGCAGTGAACTCTGGCAGTGCTGTGTCACACCAATAAAGGTTTAATGCTGGATGATGAAGAGGGGGAGGGAGAATCCCTAGACAGCAGTAACTGAAGCCTCAGTGCTTTATTTCAGAGTAGGTCAGGTCGGCCAGGGCCCACACAGCCATTGTGCCTCCAGCACCCTCTTTGTCTGCTTCAATAAAAAAAAAAAAAATCAGGAAAAAAATCCTGGGAGTGGTGATGCACAGACCAGAATTACTCATCTGGCCCTTCCAGTGGTGCTGTCTGACCCTGCTCCAGGCCCTCCCTGGGAGAAGGCAGCAGCTGGCCAGGGCTGGGGAGCCCACGCAGGCTCCTGTGCCCTCCTCCTGCCCCCTTCCTGCCTGGGCAGTGTCAGCTTCTCTCAGCACTTCATTTAGGACTCGTAATTCCCCGACCTTTCCACCTGGGAGCTGACTCAAGAGTGCTGTCAGAAGTGTCCCTGGGTTCCTCTGAGGTGTCACTGCCTGAGGGTGATGGGGCTGCCACTGATGTGACCCCATGAGCCATTTGGGATGGGATGGGATGGGATGGGATGGACACTGGCCAGCATCCTGCAGTGTTTTCATCCTGCAGTATTTTGCAGGAGGATCAGAATTTGGGTTTCTCCCCCAAGAAGTTTCAGCCCATTTAGGTTTGATGTTTGTGCTGCTCAGTGGCATTTTGTGACCTTCCTTTGTAGGGTGATCTTGAGGTGCTTTTCCAGCCTCAGTGATTTTGTGGTTCTCCCTGGGACTGCAGAGCTGCAGAGCTGCTCTTGGAGATCAGAGAATGGTTTGAGTTGGAAGGCACCTTAAAGATCCCCTCATTCCAGCCCTCCTAAGGAGACCAGAGGAAAAGCAGCATCCCATTTTGGGATTGCAGGGCTGGACTGGAGAGCAGGAGCGACTCCATGTGCTGATGGCACAAGGTACTGATGCTCAAAGCCCTGACTTCTGGAGGCAGCAGGACATGAGTGGTCCTCAGGCAGGACAGGAGTGATCCTCAGGCAGGACAGGAGTGGTTCTCAGCCAGGACAGGAGTGGTCCTTAGGCAGGACAGGAGTGGTCCTCAGGCAGGACAGGAGTGGTCCTTATCCAGGACAGGAGTGGTCCTCAGGCAGGACAGGAGTGGTCCTTATCCAGGACAGGAGTGGTCCTCAGCCAGGACAAGTGGTCACCCAGCCCACGCCTCCAGGGTGGCTTTTTTGAGCCCTCCACACCCCATCAAACAGCCAAGCCCCCGGCAGGTGGGCGAGGGGAGGTGGGTTTCTGAGAATGGGATGTGGCAGGGAAGGGACTCCTCTGCCACTTGCCGTGCCCCAGGCTGGCCCAGGGTATTTTTAACCCTTGTGTGCCCCCGGAGGAATGCGTGTGGCTCCCGACAGTCGTGGAGCTGGGAGCAGCTGGGTGGGACGGGGCTGGGAGTGGGGACAGGCTGCGTGACGGTGTCTTCTCGTTGAACGCTTTCCAGACCTACTTAAAGTATCTCTGGCTTGTATTTTCAGCATCAGCAGCACAGGCAGAAATGCCTCCTCTCTGACAGCTGTTAAGCTGCCTTAAAGGCACCATCTCCCCTCGCTGGGGAAGGGGGTGGTAAGTGGGGGTGATAAGCAGGGGCTGAGCTGGGTGACAGGGCTGTCACCGAGCCTGGCCAGGCAGAGTGGCCCAAGCTGCAGAGCCCTGGTGGGGCTGGGTGCATTTCTAACCTGGCCACCTTGTGCTTGCACAGGAGCACCAGCGGCCTTGGCAACCTCCTCACTCCTTGGGAGTCAATTTTAGCAGTGAGGGAAGAGCAAAGGTAGCCCTGGAGCTCCTCCTTCCTAGAGGGAGTGCTGCTGGTGTGCCGGTTCATCAGCAAACCACGGGTGGGCTTTGACCTTGACGTGTCAGCAGAGGCTCCCCTGATCCTGAGAACAAGAGTGAATTAAGCCAAGAGTTGCTGAGATCGACCAAATCGTAGCTTTTTTTTTTTCTTCTTTTTTTTTTCTTCCCCTCCTCCTTTCCTTTTCTTTTCAACAATCAGGCTGTGATCAAATGGTGCCTTTCAGGAGCTGCCTTGGGTCAGTGCTCCAAAAGCCACCCACTTGCAGATGCTTTGGTGACCCTGCCAGGTCTGAGCCCAGGGAGATGGCCGGAGGAATGTCCTCTCCCCAGAGCACTCGTTAGCTGGTGGTGGTGACACTTCCCAGTGTTTCCAGGAGATAACTAAAAATACCAGCTTTGCATAAGACCAGGAGAGCTGAGGATCCGAGGGAGGAGGAGATGGGAAGGTTTTTGTCTGCAAGGGCTGAGCAGAGGAGGGAGAGGAGCCTGGTCCTGGCAGGATGCAGCCATGGAAGGGGGGGGATCTGTGGGGACATTCCCAGCACCCACAGCATCCAAGGCAGGCTTGGGAAGGGAGGGACTGTGGCCAGTGGGTCTGGAGCAAGCAGGGAAGGACTCAGGCTTGGATTAGTCACTGCAGCCTTTCAAGAACAATTGCCAATTCTCCTGCTGAAGGAGCGGTTTAGATGTCTCCCATCAAGAGGATTCTCAGGATGGTAACACACTTACCTCACTTCCTAAAGAACCTCAGGACAGTTTGGTAATCACCCCGTCCCTGTTGTCCCCCTTTGCTCTGGGGGGCAGCTTCTGCATTTTGTGGGCAGTGGGATGCCCAGGGTGCTTCAATTTGCAGAGAAATGCAGCAGCTGAGGACAAAAATGGGCATTTCAGCAGCTTTCACCTCCTGCCCGCGAGGGCCCTGCCACGGGGCTCTACCCTTGTCTCACAGCCCCATCTCAGGCTGCTGCCAGGGAGTTTTGGGGTGCTCTGGGGGTTCCATGGGAACGCTGAGTGCTGTGGGGCTGTGCCTGAGCTCTGCTGGAACACGTGGGCCCCAGGCTTCGTTCTGGAGAATTATTTATACCAACATCTAGATTAGCTGCCTTGCAGGGAAAGCGCTGCAGCGCAGCTCCTGCACTCTTGGAAGAGCAAAATTAGTTTAATTTTTTTTTTTTTTTTTTTTTTTTTTTTGCATAGCACTCACTGCATCCACATCCAAAGTGCAGGAGGTTTCTCTGGGAGGTTGGATTTTAACCTCTTCCTAAAACTTTCCCTGTGGAGGTGCAGACCCCCACAGAGCCTGCTGAGGTTTCCTCCCACAGCCCTGAATGAACAGGTTCCAAATGGCTGATTTAAGGATGTGCTGGCTCCCTGCATCCCGAGCAGCTGTAGCCTTTGAAGAGGGATGGAGTGGTGGCAGAGCCCTGGTGTGAGGTTGGTTTGAAGTCAGCTGTGAGCCAAAGGGATCAGGGAGCACCCAGAGCAGAGCAGCGGGGTGGGAATAGCCCCAGTGCTCCTGCCTGGATCAGGAGCTGGAATGGCAATCACAAAGATTTGGGAAAAGGAATGAATTAGGAGGAGAGCAAGAGGGAAAGAAAGAAGTGCCTCTGACCCTCTGACAAACGCAGCAAAGGCTTTAAAAAACATGAATCCTCTGCTAAAAAATCCCAGCGCAACCTAAAGCGCCGTTTCTAAGGGAGATTTTGTGTGTGCTTGATTTGGCTCTGTGCTTTTATTGCAGCGTCTGAGGGAGGGTGGAATGCGCCCTCAGTCCTTCTGTCAGGCTGGAGGCACTGGGGGTTATCCACTCTGCCTTGCTTGGACGTGGCACAGTGTCCCAGCCCAGGGGTGGCACTGGTGGAGTCACATCTGGGGGACACGGGGGCCCACACGGTGTCAGACACAGGGAGCAGGTTTGCCCAGAGAATCTGTGGCTGCCCATCCCTCAAGGCCAGCCTGGAGCAGGCTGGTCTAGTGGAAAATGTCCCTGCCCAGAGCAGGGAGTGGGATGAGATGAGTTTTCCTGCCCTTCCAACACAAACTATTCTGTTTTATGACATCAGCAAGACCTGTAGGGACAAAGCTCATAGTGCCAAGCTAGGAGCTCTTCTCCATCCAGCCTGCACTCCCAGGGCACCAAGGTGAACTTTAAAGAAGCTTTGAGGGTGAAGAAGACCCCTGATCTCATAAATGACCCATCCATCAGAGATCTTGAGCTGCCTCTGATCTCTCTGGCTCGTCACATAAAACAGGCCCTCGCTTCCAGCTGCTGAGATGCATTAAAAGAAAGCTAAAAATACATTGGTTTCCAAAGAGTGCTGTGCCATGTAAACAGTGGTGGCAGAGGTGGCAGGATGCAGCACAGCCATAGCCAGGGTGACATCAGCCTGTGACAGGTCTTGGAAAGCCTCTGGGTGGGTTTTAGCTGAGGGGGTTTTATCTGCAGGACATGGCCTGGGGTGGGTCCAGGTGACAGGAGCTGTTTGTGGGAGGTTTGGGGATTGAGCAAAAGCCAGATCAGGGGTCTTGGTGGTCACTTGGAAACAGCAGAAAGGACAAAAATCAGGCAGGACCTGCATGTCCTTCCACATCCATCCCTTGCACCGACACAAAGCTCGAGCAAAGCCCTGACCTTGCAATTCCCAGCACTGCTTGGCTCCTGTCCCCATCGCCGGGGTGGCACTTGGAGGCTTAAAGCCGTGATTTGAGGAACCTGCAGGAGCTGTGGCTGGGATCTTTGGGTTTTCAATTGGCTTTCATCCCTGCCCAGTATTTCCCTAATGATTTCAGAAATTATTGGTGGGGGGGAATGTGTGAGGAAGACTCGGCTCGCTCCTGGCACGTGATTCGGTGAGGAAATGGGAAAAGAATTTCTGGCTGTGAAACGGGGCAGCTCCACGTCGAGAGAGAGAGAGAGAGAGAGGGAGGGAGATCGTTCCTTCTTCGCAGTGGAACAAAAAAGCCTCCTCGCCCCAGCCCGGATGCCTGGGATTCCTGGCGGAGGGGCCCCGGAGCGGTAACGGTGCGGCTCCGGCAGCTCCCGGCCAAGGTGGTAGCGGAGCAGCCGGGCCGGCGATGCTGGCACGGCCCCGTTGTCCTCTTGTTGTTTCAGCTGCTCTGGATTAATAGCAGCGACCAGGAGCTGCGCTGTCCCCCGCCAAGGGGAAAAATCCAGGCGTTGGGACGCTCTGGCAGTGTTGGCAGCTGGGGCTTGGAGGAGGCTGCGGGGATGAATGTCCGGCTGTCTGTCCGGGAGGGCTCGGGGGGACGCGGAGGGGACATGGCCTGGATGGGCAGAGGGGCTCCCTGGGGGATGTTTGGAATCCCCTCCCAGATCCCCACTCCCTCCCCGCCTCCCGCTCTTTCCCTTGGTTGTATTTGATGGTGGGAAAAAGGGGTTCCAAAGGTTTCCCACTGTGCAAAAATCCCCATCCGAGGAGCACTTGGGGCCATTTAATGGGCAATTCCCCCCGACCCCTCCCCTTCCACAAAACATCCGATCCCATCTCTCCAAAGCAAAACAAAGCTTTGGGAATGCCGTGCTGGAGCTGCTGCATGAGCAGTCGGTGTCGGGACGTGGGGATGCAGGGGCTGAGAGCTTGGGGATATCATACCATGACTTTGGCAAAGCCTCGGTGTTTTCAGGATGGCAGTGCATCAAAAAACATTCGGGATTTCATCTTCCTTGGCCCTGGCTCTCCACGACCAGGTGGGAAGGCTTTTGGTGAAGCTGTGGCACAGCAAGGCACAGACCGAGGTCTGATTCTCCCCGTGTCGGTGCTTTTGGAGTGCAATGCTGCACGTTTTTCTGTATTAAACACCTTGTATTTTTATCCCGATGCCATAATTCATCCCAAAGTAGCAGGCCGGGTGGCTGGTGGGGCGGGTTGTTGCCTGGAGATGCGTGGAGGCTGTTCCCAACCCTCCTGTTTTCTCTCCCAAGTCTGTGACTTCCCTCAGCATCACTTCGCAGCGGTGATTCACGCACCCGGGCTGCCTCCCTCCCCACTTCCAATGTTCCCCATCTCTTAAACCCAAGGGTTTTGGGGGAGGAAAAGAGGGTGACAGGACTCAGGATGGGAGGAGCAGGATGCTACCCAAGAGCTGTGGCTATAAAAATCACGATTTTTACGAAAAGAGCCTGCAGTGGTTGAGGGGAACGGTGGCGAGTTGCGGGTGGCTTTTTGGCAGAGCGATGGGGGGATGTAAAATTGGTACTTAGGGGGTGTTCCGGGCGCGTTTCTCCGGTGAATTCGAAACTCGGTTCTTTGTGCGAGGGCGGGTGTGAGGAACAGGGACACCCGATGCGTGGCGGGGTTGCCATCTCCCTGCCAGCTCCGGCTCGGGGAAGAGCGGACAAAGGGCCGGGGCAGCGGGGCCGGTGGCGGCGGGAGCCGGAGCCGGAGCCGCCGCCGAGCCAGGGCGTTGCTGCTCTTTGTCGGGGGCTGCCGCCTCCCCCCGGAGGAGGGGCCATCCCCGGCGGGGCGGGCGGGGACCACCCCCGCGCTGCCTCCGAGCATCCCCCCCGCTCCCCAGCCGGGTCGCGCTCCGGTGCCCCCTTCCCGGGGCCGCCGGGGGGGTCGGTGCGGGGGGGTGCGGGAGGCACCGCGGCGCTCGGGGAGGGGGCGGCCCCGGCGCTGCCGCCCCGCCCCGCGGCGCCGCCCCCCGCCCGCCCCCGCGTCCCCCCGCCCTCCGCCGGGGCTGGAGCTCCGCGGGAGCCGGTGCTGGCGGCGGCGGCGGGGCCGGGGCGTGCGGCGGCCTGCGCGGCTCGGCCTTTTGTTCCGCCGGCGGGAAGGAGAGCGGGCGGCGGCGGCCGGGAACGGGAGGACGAGCGGGAACAGGAGGAGGAGGAGGAGGAGGAAGGCAGCGGCCATGCATCCCGCCGCGCCGGCCGGGGGCTGCCCGCGGGGGCGGCGCGGAGCCCCCCGCCCCCGGCCCGGCCGCTGAACCGCGCACAAAAGGGGCGAGAGCGGCGGGGAAGGGGAACGGGAGGGCGGCCCCGGGGTGTGTGTGTGTGTGTGCCCGCCCCGGTCCGCCCCGCATCGCCGCCGGTACCGGCCCCGCGCCCGCCCCGCCGCCCCCCGCCCCGCCATGGCCGGGCCGCCCGGTGGCGCGGAGCCGCCGCAGCCCGACACCGGCCGCCGGGAAAGTTAGTGCGAGCGGGGCCGGCAGCAGCAGGACGAGGAGGAGGAGGAAGAAGAAGAAGCAGCAGCAGCAGCGGCAACAGCCGCCTCCAGCCGCGGCTGCTCCCCGTCCCCCCCGTCGGCTCCCGGAGGCAACTCAGGGGATTCCATCCCGGCTCCGTCCCTTTGCCATTTTTGGATGCGTTTTATAGCCAATTTTTTTTTTTTTCCCCTGGGGAGAAAGCAAAAAAAAAAAAAAAAAGCGAAGACCCAGCAGCCTTCCTCCACCTCCGGACTCCGCGGCCGTGCCGCCACCGCCGCGCACCCACCCGACTGGATTTTGGGGATTCCGCCACTGCCGGTGGCACCGGGCGAGGTGACGGCAGCGACAATGCCATCATGTTTTTGAGACAGGAAACCTCCGAGTTTGCCCTGAATGAAGAACTTCCTGTGTTTAAAGTTGTACGAATATCCGCTGACAAGCTCGGTTCAAATGAAAACACGAGAGTCGGGGGGAGAGGCTAATTCGGACCAGCTGGACTTGCACGGCTCTCGGAGCTGGGCAGAAAACGCGCGGAGCCGCTCGCCCCTGCCAGCCGGGAGCGGCCGGGACAAGCGGTGCCTTTGTTAGTAAAGAAGGACGGACGGGATAATTTAAGAGCTTCAAACTCTTCCGCCGTTTCTGTCGCGAACCGCTTGGAATATTTTACCGGAGCTGTTGGATTTTGGCCGATCCGCTGATGGATGGGGTTTTTTAGGGGGGCCGGGGGGATGAGATGGGTTGTTTCACTGCTCGGCACTGCCGCTCGGGCTGCTGAGCCGGCGCGGTGCTGCCGGTCCCCCTTCCCATCCCCGTAGTGTCACTTTGGGATTAGAGGCTGCCCCGGCGGCGGGTTTGGGACCTGCTGGCCGTGTGATGCTTCCTGCCGTGGCGGGCGAAAGGTTGCCGGGGTGGTTCCTTCATCCATAAGGACGAGAGTATGGGCAAACCACTGAGCCGGCCAGACTGTTTACGGCAGAACCGCACTTGCCTGGGGAAGGGCGAGGATGAGGATGGTTATATAGAGGATTGCTACGTGCCCCAGAGATCGATATACGACACGATGAGAATTAACGAGCAGATCGATCAGGGATCGAAGCTCAACCAGCTCTCCAAGAGCACCCTGGGCAAGGGGGATGGCAGCACCATCTCCAGCAACGGGACTCTGGGAGCTGCCAACGTCTTCGAGTCCAGGCCACCGGAGCCCAAGAAGCTGGATGAGCGAGTCATCTTCGACCAGCTGAAGCTCAGCAGCGACGTCTCCAAGCCGGCGCCGGCTCCGCCAAAGCGGCGACCCAACCCCGAGAAGAAGGAGAACGTCAACCGGCGCTCCTGGAAGTCCTTCATGCCTCCCAACTTCACCGAGTTTGCCGAAAGGATGGGTGCTTCGCTCAGCGAGGTGTCGGAGGCCGGCGCTTCCAACCCTTCCCTGCGGGATAAGCGGGATTCCAGCGCCATGCTGGCCGAGCCGCCGGGCCAGCCCGAGCACGGCGAGCCCATGTCGGAGTCTCTCACCTTGGAGCACGTCTCCAAGTCATCCGGCACGGCGGAGGCGCTGGGGGCCAAGCAGTTCAGCGTGGATGGCTACGGTGGTCCCCGGGATGAGCGCCAGGCCCTGCTGAACGCCGGTGACGGCTGTGTCAGGGACCTGGCCAGGGCCCGCCGGCTGCCCAGTGCCACCTGGCCACGAGCCAGGAAGAATTTCATCAGGGGGAACTTCAACGATGGGCACCAGGAGACCCTGGAGGCCTCCGAGTCGGACTCTACAGTGGAGAACGTGAACCTCTCTCCGTGCCTTAGTGAAGAGCTGCTGGATACGGGACTGGATATTCTCATCACCTCCAATCTCAGGGAGAAAACGGAGTCTGAGCTGAGATTTGAGGAGGACGAGCGCTGGGTGATGATGGAGGAGTGGGAGGAGGCGACGCTGTCAGAGAGAGGAAAGGCTGTTCTGGTGGCAGAGGAGAAGAGGAGCTGTTGCTTGGCAGATATTTCTGAAGAAAGGGAACAATCCACTGCTCCGGAAGATGGCTCTGCCCCCAGCCCGGGGACTTCCCGGTCCTGCACGTCCCCTGGGGGTGGTGGCACTGCGTGCTGCACGGAGGACGTGGCGGTGCAATGTGGGGTTGAGGACTTTGCTCCAGTTTTGGAGCGCTCAGCCAGCCCCACGGGCCCCGAGCTGTCCGACACGGACTCGGTGCAGATGTTCCTGGAGCTGGAAGAGCAGTGCCTGAATGAGGACGGGGGTGGTGGAGCTGTCCCCAGCTGCCTGGAGATTCAAATGTCCCCAATGGACTCAGAGGGGCTGGACACAGATTCGGCCAAACTGGCCGGGTTGGTGGTTGAAGGGGGTCAGCACAGGGTCCCCTTGGATATCAGCGCCTCAGACTCTGCTGTTGTGTCAGATCTGGAGGACTTTGATGTCACCTGCAGCTCCCAGGTGCTGAGCACGCTGGAGCCCTTGACAGAGCCCTTCTCAGAAAGGGACACCTTGGCTGTCACCCCCACGGACTCGGATGGAGGGGCCTCCCCCAGCCCCGTGGCCATGGCAGGGCTGGGGTCCCTCCTGGAGTGCTCCCCAGCGCTGCTGGGGGAGGCTGATCCTGACCCCCTCGTGGACCCGGAGTTTGTGGCTGCTGGGGTGACGTGTCCTGGCACAGGGGCACATCCAGCTGCTGGACTGGAGGGAGATGAGTACCCCAGTGCTCCAGTGGGGTGGGGTGAAGATAACCAAGACTTGCTTCCCGAGGGGACCTGTCCTGGCCGAGTGTCCCCCTGCCAGCCCCCAGCCCCAGTGATGGAGGAGCTGGGGTCCCCCCCACGGCACAGCCAGGCTGGTGTTGAGGGCATGGATCCCTTCAGGACCCATCACCTTCTGCCTGGAAGGACTGAGGTCGCCAACTGGGATGTCCCAGAACTGGTTTCTGAGGATGAAGCCGCAGATTTGGGATCAGGGAGTGGAGCTGAGGGCTGGACTCGTCCAGCAGGGAGTGGGGATGTTTGCTGTGGTTCTCTGCTGCCTTTCCACGCTGGCTCTGCATCAGAGCCAGGCTCCAAGGCTCCGACAACATTCCCAGTGCCTGCTGAGGACCTCCCATGGGAAATGGTTTCCCTGGGCCGTGCCCTGTCTCTGGAAGGGGCTGCCCACACAGAGGGGTGCCCCGTGGAGGTGGCTGTCACACATGGGGGGACACCAGCAGCCATCCTGCAGCCAGGAGATGTGGACTTGTTGTTTGCCCCCAGCTGGGAGGTCCCATGTCCTGCCAGCTCAGCCACCCCTGAAGACCTTCCTGGCACACTGTCCATTGCAGGGTCTGCCATCCCCTGGGATTTTGGGGAGCTTTCTGCTCCAGCCCACCCACTTACAGCAGGAGATGTGGCTGTCCTGGAGCCCCAGGCTCAGGGGGTGCCACCAGCCACCGGGGATCCTACCATGGATGCTGAGGAACCTCCAGGAGCCACCACCACTGCCATGCCCTTGATGGTGGAGGAGCTTCTGGAAGCCCCACCACCCTTTGCTGATGTGCCTGATGCCACTTTGCCACCAGCAGCAGCAGCTGAGCCACTCTCCTCGGGTGCCAGGGACCTCGGTGGTGACCCCGTGCCATTGGTGGTGTCCTTGGGGGATACAGATGACTTTGCCATCGTGGTCGTGCCACCCGTCCTGGAGCACCTGCCTGCTGAAGTGGTGGCTTTGGAGGATGACCCCGTTGGGAGCTTACCTGCAGCAGGGGTGGCAGCTTGGGAGGGTCCCCCTGGTGCCTTCTCACCCCTCCCAGAAGGCCCCACCACCCCAGAGCTGCTGGGGACCCCCTTTGCCACAGCAGCCAGGGCACAAACCCTCCCCAGGGCTGCGTTGAGGGGGGGTCCCCTCCGTCCCCGCAGCTGTGGGGGTGCCCTTTCCCTCTGTCCCAGCGAGGGACAGGGGACACGGGGCACAGAGGGACCCCTCGGCGCCGCTGCCATGGCAGAAGGGCCCCCAGCTCTCCCAGATGGATTCGTTCCAGATAACGAGGTATTTGTTGCTCAGGCTCCCGCAGCCGGGGCTCCAGGCGCAGAATTCGCTTTATTTTGCACTCCAGGGATGGGTGGGAGGTGGGAGCCCACTCAGTAACGCACGATCTGGGCTTCCAAATGGCCTTCTCCCTCCTGAGATCAGCTTGAATTTGGCAGGCAAAAAAGTTTTTTTTTTGGGGGGGGGGGGTGGGGGGGAATTGTGTGATTGTGTAAGTAAGGGAGGCAAAAGATTCTCGCTGCTCGATGACCTGAAATGTTGACTTACACTTTTTTGGCTTATTAAAGTACATTGTGGTCACTCAGATGGAAATCACGGACTTTAGAAAAACCTTCTCTCGCTGGCTCCTGGCAGGGAGTTCCCATCTTTGAAGCAGAAAATATATCAGGAAAGAGAAACCTGTGAAATGAATTAAGTGCAAGCAATTCCTGCCCCGTGCAGTCATCGCTGTCTGTAGTTTTTCCTGTGAGCATTGAGGTGCTGAGGCTCAGAAGGTGCTTGGGAAGGGGCTCAGATTCTCTCTGGTGTTTGGGGATTTGTGTTGCTCGTGGCTCTTGCCTGGAGAGACCTCGGTGCTGGAGTTCCCACAGCCCAGCGCTGATTTCCTGCCATCTGGAATAGGAGAAATATCACTAAGGAGACATCAGAAGTTAGTCAGCACCAAAAATCCCGATTTGGTGGCAATTACTCATCCCTTGGGCTGTACCACCCCTTTGAGATACGCACGTGGAGGGGCTTGGAGAGGTGGTTTCACGTGGGGGTCCACGTGAGCACGGGCTGGGACACCCAGAGGGGACCTGGGTGAGGGAAGAAACCATTGGGTCCTTGCCATGGTTGTTTCTGTTGCTTGAAATTCAGTGAGGGGGATCCTTATTTTAGGTTCAGCACCTCTGACTGTTAACCCCACAAACCTTCCCCTTGCTCCAAGCATTGCTGGAGATGCCTCCTAGAATTCCACATCCAGCAGCAGAGGGGTTAAGGGAGATGAGGGAAGCAGAAAGCAAAGGGGTGCTTTGGGAATCCTTTCTGGGAGTGAGGAGGAGGTGTGGTGGAGCAGATGTCCTTCTGCTCTCCCAAAATGTCTGTCCAGCTCTTCCCCAAGGCAGGACACCTTGCTCCACAGCAAAGGGGAGTCGTTAAATATTTGTTTCCAAGCTGAGTCACAGTGAGGTTAATGAGCTAAATCACTGGAATCTTTTATGAGCAAAGGAAAACAAGTGTGTTGGACACGCTCACCCTCAGGCTGTTGCTGGGATTATTTTTGTCAGGCTCCTCAGGCAGTTCAGGCTCTCAGGCTGGCTGATACCTGTGTTGCAGGTACCCCTGGTTGGATCATCCAGGCTTTTCCACAGGGCTCCCTCCCTGCCTGGCTCCTTTGGAGTTTGTTTTGCAGTACATGGAGAGCTCGGACCAGCCTGGCATGCCAGGCTTATCAGCCTGATCCTTTTGTGGGTTTGGCTCTTGTAGCCAGCAGCTCCATATATAAACAGTAACAGGAGAACAGCCCAGGAATTGGTGATTCCAAGTCCTCATTTATTTCTTATAACCGTGGCAGAGTTCTCCATGAGCAAACAGCTCTGGACAGTGTCTGCCAGCTCACCCTTCGCTCATGTCCTGGAGGGACCTCCCTGCCCTCCGGTTCCTGAGCTCTGCTGGGAAAAAGTAGCTTTTTTTTCCTTTGGAAACAAGGCAGGGGAAGTCAAAGCAGTGCCTCTCGCTCAGGCTGGGAGCTGTGCCTGTGTGTTTTGGAGGATTTTGGTGTTTTTAGGGGGTTTTGCTCGGTGCTCCTCCGGAGCAAAGCGATTGCCGGGCGCAGAGAGCCGTGTCCTCCACGAGCTGCTGCTCTGCTGGGGGAGATCTTGCATCCAAGTGGGAATTTTTCAGTGCAGGCAGTGCCCGTGCATTCTTGGGCACAGGGAGCAGGTGGCTGCTTGCCATCCCCTCTGCTTCCCAATGCTGTGACAGGGCCAAGGGCTCTGCTGCTGCCCAGCGCCGGCTGCGGGGTGACCCGTGCTCTGCATGGGCTCCTGGGCCAGGGGAGCAGAGCCAGCCAGGAATCTGCTCCCAATCTCCCAATTTTTGGGGTGTTTGCTGTGGGGGACAGGGCAGGCTTGTCCCTTGGGACTGGTGGGGAAGGACTGCAGAGGGACGGTGCAGGGGCAGCGCGTGGTTCCAGCAGATCCCCAGCTCTGATAAAGAGCATTTATCTCCTCTGGAGAAACAGGATTCTCCCTGCTGCCTCTGCTGACAATGGGGAGCTTCATTCGCTCTCCTCCCCCTTCCCTATCAAATCTTTTTTGGTTTAGAAAGCTTTTCCCCACAGGATTCCCAGGCAGGACCGTGCCAAATCCGTGGTAAACGACTCGCACATTAATTGCCTATTGCCTTTGTCTTTCGAAATGCAGCGAGCTCCTCGCTGCCTGTAATTTCGTGGTTAACAAAACTCATATGATGTCAGGTCTCTGTTCTCAATAGCTTCACTGTGAGAATTGCTTGGGGTTTTTCCCCAGGAGCATTATTTCCCAATCTGATGGCGAGTCGGAGCCGATGCTCTCATTTCTTCCTCAGTTTTCTCTTTTTACCTCACTCCAGTGCTTTTCCCAGGAAAAAATGGGATTTACTCATTTAAAACCAGAGGTGGGTGTGGATAGACCCTGAGTTGTGCTCCAAACCAGCAGATTCCTGTGACATCTGTGTCACTAGGTCAAGGCAAGGGAGGAGTTTAGACAAACTTGCACAATTCCAATAAAATCAGTGCAAGTGGCTACTGTGCCTTCCCTAGAGGGGAAAGCCTGTTGTATCCATGGAAAGACTGAGTGGCTGGAAGAGCAGCTCACAGCTTATAAATCACCTTTTCTCTCCCACCTTTTCCACCCCACAGCAATTCCAGAAGGAGCAAGTGGATCCCCTCCAGCTAAAGCTGCAACAAGTCAATGGAGTTGGTCAGGGGCTCATCCAAAGTGCCGGGAAAAACTGTGATGTGCAAGGGCTGGAGCATGACATGGAAGAAATCAACACTCGCTGGAACACCCTCAACAAGAAGGTGGGAGCACGGGGAGGGGCTGCCCCTGGTTTTTCTGGGGCTCACGGGCAGGGAGCTGAGGCTCTGGTGCCTGACACTGCAGCGGGGTTATTTTTGGGGTGCAGGTGGCCCAGCGAGTGGCCCAGCTGCAGGAGGCCCTGTTGCACTGCGGGAAGTTCCAGGATGCCCTGGAGCCGCTGCTGAGCTGGCTGGCAGACACCGAGGAGCTCATCTCCAACCAGAAACCTCCCTCTGCTGAGTACAAGGTGGTGAAAGCCCAGATCCAAGAGCAGAAGGTGAGTGACCGCTGGGAGGGGGAGCTCAGGACAACCAGGCAGTATTCTGGGGGTCCAGCTGGGATGTCCATACTTCTCTCCTGGTGGATCTCAGTTCCTCACATCCCAGTGTAATGAACACTTTGCCCACACTCAAGGATCTCCATCCCCTAAATCACCGCGTCCCTTCCTTGTCCCGCTGCCTCTTGAAGTTGGTTTTGCTGCTCGGCCGTGTTTTCCCAGCCCTGAGTTTTGCTTTGTGCCGATAATTCTGCCGTGTCAGGAGCGAGCTGGTGGTGGTGCAGGGCCTGGTTTGGGTGTTTGGACAAAGGGAACGTTACAAAGTGTGAGAGCAGCCCCAAGGTGTGCCGCTGTTTGCTGAGATAACAGCCCGGGGTCGGCGCCTGCCCTCGGAGCGGGAGGAGGGGAGGTCAAGTGTGGTCGTGGGGAAATATTTTAGAAATGAATTCTTACCCAGGCTTGGCCTGACGTGTGGAGGTTGGAAGAGGAAATGTGCTTCAAGTGGAAGTTAAAGACTTGATAAGTTGGAGGGGGTTGGTGGGAAAGACTTGGAAAACTCTTCTGGCACAGAAGTGGTTTGAGTAGTGTAGGGGAGGGAAGGGGAAATGAAAAGGGAAAGGAGAATGGAATGGAATGGAATGGAATGGAATGGAATGGAATGGAATGGAATGGAATAGAATAGAATAGAATAGAATAGAATAGAATAGAATAGAATAGAATAGAATAGAATAGAATAGAATAGAATAGAATAGAAAGCTCAGTGGGATGGGACCTACAATGATCGCCCTATCCAGCTGTCTGACCACTTCAGGGCTGCCCAAATCAAAGCATGTGATTATTATAATGTAATATAATATAACAATAACTCTCTAATTTTTTGAACTGGTTTTGAAGGCGGAGCCGTGCCCCTGGGCTGGGCCCGATCTCAGCCCAGCACTGAGCCACAATTAGAGATGTGACCCCTCCAAGGGCTGGGTTTTGGTTCTGCTGCCCCAACCTGGTAACTTTTGCCTCCCCCCAGCTGCTCCAGCGCCTCCTGGACGATCGCAAAGCCACGGTGGAGATGATCCAGGCGGAGGGCGACCGGATCGCGCAGTCGGCCGAGCCCGCGGACCGGGACAAGATCGTGGGGCAGCTGGAGAGCCTGGCCCGGCGCTGGGCAGGGCTGCTGGGCAGGGCAGCTGCCAGGTGAGGGGCACTGGGAATGGCTCATCCCACGGGGCACCGTGCCCCAGAGCTGGGGGGACAGTGCTCGGGGAGCTGGCGGAGATTTCGGTGCAGATACATCCTGGAAACAGCTGGAGAACGTGAGGAGTCAAAGGCTGGCTGAGCTGGTGCTGATAGCAGTGGTTTACAATGGCAAGGAAGAGCTGAGATTAAATAATTTCCCTGCAGGGGAGGGATGTTATTTTTATTCCTGTAAGCTTTAACGTTTAGCAACATCCTGTTGACACCTTTATGCTGCCAGAATCTTGTTTATGAGTTACTTATTTCTACCTAAGCTGATGTTTGAGGTCATGAAGTCACTTCTGAGGCCACATCGGACCTTTCTCCATCGTTTTAATCATTGCCAACAAGCTGGACTGTCCATCCAGGACTGTCCATCCAGGATTGTCTTTCACCAGAAGCTCTGAAAGACCAAGAGCCTGGCCACAAGCTGAGGGATCTCCAAGACAGTGATAGGGATGGAGCAAATGGAACTAAATGATCTTCAAGGTCCTTTCCATCTCAAACTGTTTCATGAAAAGCTGCACAATGGGGAAGCCCTTCTGCTGCCTTCACAGGGCAATAAACTAAAGGCACAGCTGCAGGAAAAGCTTATTTTGCAGTTCCTCCACATTGATTTTTATCTTTGCCTGACAATGGTGTCTCACCTTGCTCTGAACAGAGCTGCTTCCTCCAAATACCTGAAGCTGCTTCCCATGTCTGGCTCCAGCTGGGAGCTGCTCCTTAGTGTTTCCACTGACTTAAAGAATCACAGACTGGTTTTGGTTGGAGTGGACCTGAAAAACCATCTTGTTCCAACCCCCTGCTGCGAGCAGGGACACCTTCCCCCACACCAGGTCGCTCCAACCTGGCCTTGAACAATTATTTCTTTCTAATTTTATGATTCCTTTTTATAGGCAGAAGCAGCTGGAGGATATCTTGGTGCTGGCAAAGCAGTTCCACGAGACCACGGAGCCTGTGTCCGACTGGCTGTCGGTGACAGAGAAGAAACTGGCCAACTCTGAGCCCATTGGCACCCAGACTGCCAAAATCCAGCAGCAGATCAGCCGCCACAAGGTAGGACCTGTGCAGGAGCAGGATGGAGGTGGTTGGAGTCAGGTCCCGCTCCAGTGGTGTTGTTTCCACCACAACCAGAGAGGTTTTTGGCACAAACAAGGACTGGAGGAGTTATCCAGGCTGTTTTATGTACAGAGAAGGCTGCAAGCCCTGACCCACCAGCGTGGGTAAACATTAAACTGGTGTCCTTGCACCTCCCAGCAGATTTGGATAGAAAAAACCATTCCCATTCATGTGTTTCTTTTGAATTTCTCCTCAGTTTACCCATTCAGGGGTGGCTTTTACGTCTCCTCCATTTTTCAGTTACGTCCATTGTTGCATTCCCCCTTTTAAGTTGCGTTTATTTCATTTTCCTCATTCTCCACTCATTTTTTTTTCCCCCCTACCCCTTTCTGTTGTCCATTCTACCCTCCACCATTCAGGCTCTCGAGGAGGACATAGAGAGCCACTCCACCGACGTGTCTCGGGCGCTGGGGGTCGGGCAGTCCCTGTCCTCCCTGAGCTGTGCTGCTGAGCAGAGGCTGCTGGCAGAGAAATTAGAGGCTCTGCAGAGCCGCTACGGTGAGGTCCAGGAGCGGTGCAGCCGCAAGGCAGCACTGCTGGACCAGGCTCTGGCCAACGCCAGGATTTTTGGGGAGGAGGAGGTGGAAGTGCTCAACTGGCTGGCTGAGGTGGAGGACAAGCTGGGCTCAGTGTCCGTAAAGGATTTCAAACGGGACGTCCTGCAGAAGCAGCATGCCGACCAGCTGGTATTTCCCCTTTTTTTTTTATTTTTTAATTTCATTCCATGTTTGTGTTTGTTTTGTTGCGTTTTAGCTGGTTTTGTTTATGTTTCTGGGGCCTGATTTTAATTTTGCGAATCTGCTGCGGCTTGGAGAGGAGTGTAAAGAGATTTCATGTGTTGTAAACAATTGTGGGGGCCACCCCCCCCCCAGAAAAAATGGGTTTCTCAAGGCGGGGGAACTTCAAATGGTTCGTTTGATTTGTGAACAGTGTCTGAGCCAGCTTGGCCACCCTGTGCCTTCAGAAAGCTGGATGCTGTTCCCAAAATTGAGAGCTGGAAAAAAGGCTGGTGGGTTTTTGGAGCTGGGCTGGCCACTGAGGAAGCCTCTGCATCCGCTCCCTGGGGCTGTGCAGGCTCTTTTCAAGAGTGAGGTTCTGTCTAATACAAGGGCGAGTCCTTTGGTGACACAGATCCAAGGGGTTGGGTTGGGTTTGCTCTGAGATTTGGGCCTTTGAGTCCCAAAAATAATTCCCATAGCAAGATGACTGGACAGTTTTTAGAGGGGTTGTCCAGCCTGCCTGTGCTCAGTAAGGAAGTTCATGTTCCCCACAGCATCTCTGACTGGCAGGACACAGGGACCTGCCTGCAGCAGGATAACCCACATTTGCCTTTTTCTTCAGGCTCTGAATGAGGAAATTGTGAACAGGAAGAAGAACGTGGACCAAGCCATTAGAAATGGACAAGCTCTCCTGAAGCAAACCACAGGTAACACAGAGGAGATCTTGGCACGCTCTGGGAAATGTGGGGGGTCTAGGAATCCATCATCCACATGCTTTTCCTTGGGAAGTCCATGCTCTGTTGGGTGGAGACTTTTCTCCCTCAGGTCTTCATTTCCTTTTGGAAACTCCCAGAGTAGCTGGTTTGCATCCAGGCTTGGATGCTAAGCCACAAACACTCCAGCTTAGGATTTGCTTGGTCCCAAAATCCCAACCTCCCAGCTTGGGGAGCGGGTGATTCCCACTGCTGCTGTGGGGATGCTCAGTGCTGAGGGAGGCTTTTCTCACTGCAGCCAGCTGCTAAATCACATGGTAAAGAGGTTAAAAATACCCCCAGCCCTCTCCTAATACTGCTTTCCCAGACTGAGCAGTTGTGGCTGTTGCCACGTGGGTGTGAGTTTATGTTTATGAGTGGGAAGAGAGGTCGGGGCGCTGCGTTTCCTTCAGATGTGGTGTGCTCAGAGCAGATGTACAGCCCTGTGTCCTTGTGGGAGCTGTGGAGCAGGAAGAGTGATTACAAAGGATTTGGCAGGCAGCTCTGTGTCCTCTTGGAAACAGCAGCGAGGGGTGAACTGACCCTTTTTTCTTGGAGCTGTGACACGTTGATGAGAACTGAGTTGGGGTGGCTTTGGGGCTTGTGACAAAACCAGGCTTTGCAGCCCACTTGGATCCCATCCCATCAATCCCATGGATCCCATCCCATCAATCCCATGGATCCCATCCCATCACATCCCATGGATCCCATCCCATCACATCCCATGGATCCCCTCAATCCCATGGATCCCATCCCACCCCATCCCATGGATCCCATCCCATCCCATCCCATCCCATGGATCCCATCCCATCCCATCCCATGGATCCCATCCCATCCCATCCCATGGATCCCATCCCATCACATCCCATGGATCCCATCCCATCCCATCACATCCCATGGATCCCCTCAATCCCATGGATCCCATCCCACCCCATCCCATGGATCCCATCCCATCCCATGGATCCCATCCCATCCCATCCCACCCCATCCCATGGATCCCATCCCATCCCATCCCATGGATCCCATCGCATGGATCCCATCCCATCCCATCCCATGGATCCCATCCCATCCCATCCCATGGATCCCATCCCATCCCATCCCATGGATCCCATCCCATCCCAGGGATGAGGTGGATGTTATGCTGGTGGAAGATGTCAGCTCTTAGTAAAAACAGGCTGAAGTTGCACCAATACAAAGAAAAGTGAGGCTGAAATTAAAAGGGGAAGGGACAGACAAAGTGTCTCCTGAAGCCTCCAGGGGTGGCTCCTGAAGCCCCCAGAGCCCAGCATCATTTTCCCCCTGCTGCAGGGGAGGAGGTGCTGCTGATCCAGGAGAAGCTGGACGGAATCAAGACCCGCTACTCCGACATCACCGCCGCCAGCTCCAAGGCTCTGCGCACGCTGGAGCAGGCCCGGCAGCTGGCCACCAAATTCCAGTCCACCCACGAGGAGCTCACTGGGTGGATGAGCAAGGTGGAGGAGGAGCTGGCCTCCAGCGGGGCACAATCCCCTGCTGGAGAGCAGATCCCCCAGTTCCAGCAGCGGCAAAAGGTGGGAGAGCAGCGGGGACGGGTTGTTCTCTGCTTTGGGAGGCTGGGGAGGAGCTGGGAAGGACACACGTGCATGGGTGCCTTCCACAGGAGCTGAAGAAGGAGGTGATGGAGCACAGGCTCGTGCTGGACACGGTGAACGAGGTGAGCAGGGCTCTGCTGGAGCTGGTTCCCTGGAGAGCCCGGGAGGGGCTGGACAAGCTGGTGTCGGACACCAACGAGCGCTACAAGCTGGTCAGTGACACCATCAGGCAGAGGGTGGAGGAGATCGATGCTGCTATTCAGAGGTCTCAGCAGGTGAGTGAAGAGCCCCTGCAGGGTTTGCTTGGGGAGAGCAGGAGCCAGCAGCCAGGCACTGCTCATCACCCGTGGCAGTGGGAGGGGTGGCAAGCACAGGCAGACAAAGGGTAAATCCCATCAGGAATGCCAAGGAATGGAGCCCAGCAGCAGCTGAGGCAGCAGGGATGGTGGCTGACCCATCCTGCTGTGTGGTTTTTGGGATGGGATAACTCTGTAGCAGCACTGTGTTATCCTGCCTGTGAGCTTCTGCCTGCAGGGCTGATGTGGATGTGTGAAACTGGTGAGGGGTGACTGTCAAAGCTGGGAAAACATCATCCCCCACTGGGAGAGCACAGGGATTTGTTCCAGGCCAACAGTCCTCCTCAGAAAGGCTTGTCCTGCACCAACTGGGGGCTGTGGAGTGCTGGGAATACCTGGCCTCACTCCATGGAGTCATTTCTCCTTGGAGGAGCAAAGGAAATGCTCCTGTTTATAGGGATGTCCCTTTCCCTGCAGGCAGGGAGAGGTGGCTGCTCCAGCTTGCCCCAAAACCAGCTGCAGGAGCCACAAAACCTGAGCCCCACCCCAGTGTCCCCTTCTCCCCACACTGGGGTGGGGTGTTTGTCCCTGCTGGGTCCCTCTGTCATTCCCACTGTCCCCAGCTCCCCGTGTGCCCAGCACTGACCCCTGCCCCTCCTCTCCCCTGTGCCAGTATGAGCAGGCAGCTGATGCAGAGCTGGCCTGGGTGGCTGAGACCAAGAGGAAGCTGATGGCTCTGGGTCCCATCCGCCTGGAGCAGGACCAGACAACGGCTCAGCTGCAGGTGCAGAAGGTCTGTGTGCCCTCCCTGGTGGGTCCTGGGGGGTGGAAACCAAGGAGGGGTGGTCCAGTTTGGGTGATGGGATGCATTTTTGGGGAGCAGCTTTACCCTGGGGTGTGCAGTGCTGAGCTCAGAGCAGCAGGAGAGATGCAGCACTTGTCCTTGAGATGTGAAAGGGAAAAAAAAAACACAACAAAGGAAAAAATTGCTCTAAATCATCCAAGTGTTGGGCTGCCCAAGGAAAAAGCTTCCTGTCTGTTCACAGGAGCCTTTTAGGGCTTGATGGGTGCTTTGCTTTGGTCTCCCTTGGGAGAGCTGCTCCCATGGCAGCCTTTCCTTGTGGAGCAAGCTCTGCCAGGGTCTCACCGGAGCTGGCAGCAGGAAGGGTTCAGAGAAATGTATCTATTGATTAATGAGGGTGGTTTCCATTTGCTTTTTGCTCATTGTTCCCTGCAGTGAGGGACTCCACAGTTCCCTCCCAGCAGCCAGACGTGGAACAAAGAGGTGCTGGAGGGGTTGGGGTTGGTTTTTTTTTTTTTTCCTAAGTATCTTTGAGATGAGCTCATGCCTGAAAGAACGTGCACTTGAAATAAACGGCCCTTTTCTTCCCTCTGCCTGGGCAATCAGAGCAGCACACAGGCTTATTGGATTTAAAATTAAAGGAAAAAAAGGAAAATAAGACAGTGTTATAAGAGAGGGGGGACTGAACCATCGAGCATTAAGTTAAATTGAGCTCAGCTTCCCGCTGTTAATCTCGTGGACCTTGGGAATGGCAAAGTTATTGGTGGATGCAGCTCTGGAGAGCATCATTTTGTGGGATAACATTCACTAACAAATGGATGATGGAGCTTTTCTTCCACTGAGGACCTTGGGTGTGGATTATACCTAATTTTGAGAGCTTTTGAAAGAGAGAAGTCGGTGTAGATGAGGAAAACAGGCAGGAATCTGCATCCCCAGCCAGACTTTCAGCTTGCCACAGAATGCTTGCACTGAGTTTTGCAGGGTCTCTTTGGCAGGAGGGTGCTGTGGATGGGCTGGGGGGAGGCTGGGCTCAGCTCTGAGCTCTCCCCTTTCTCCTCCTGCAGGCGTTTTCCATCGACATCATCCGGCACAAAGACTCCATGGATGAGCTGTTCAGCCAGCGCCACGAGATCTTTGGCACCTGTGGTGAGGAACAAAAAGCTGTTCTCCAGGTGAGCCCCCTCTGCTACTGACTGCAACAGAGAGGGCAGAGGGGCCAATCCTCAGCCCTTGCACGGGCTGAGGGAGTTTAAAATCACTCCATCTTTAGCAATTCCCACCAGCATTGGCAGAAATCTCTTTACATTTATGACTCTCCTTTATTGCCTGTTTTTATTGCCAGGTTTGGGGATGGGGAGGGGGAGATTCCCGAGGCTGCTTTAATTGGAATTACAACGTGGAAGGCCACCAAAGGCACCTCCTTTCTCTTCCAGCTCACAGCACGGAGCTGGCCCTTTTCCTGGGCCCTTTTGCATCCCTCCCCATAACTCTCCTCCCTAATTTTTTTAGGAGAAAACCGAGTCCCTGGTGCAGCAGTATGAGGCTGTGAGCCAGCTCAACTCGGAGCGTTACGCCCGCCTGGAGCGTGCCCAGGTCCTGGTCAACCAGTTCTGGGAGACCTACGAGGAGCTGAACCCCTGGATTGAGGAGACCCAAGCCCTCATCTCCCAGCTGCCACCCCCAGCCATCGACCACGAGCAGCTCAGGCAGCAGCAGGATGACATGAGGGTAAGGGGATGCAGAGTTTGCACCTCCTGTCCATCAACAGAGCGCCTTTTTCTTCTGAGTTTTCCTCCATTTTTCCATTCTTTTTGGGGAGTTTGCTTGTGTTATGCAAGAGGGCCTCATGAAAATCCCTTGTTATGTTGGAGCACTCCTTACCAAAATTCAGCTTGCTTCCAAGGAAACCTGGCTGCTGTTGGATCTCCTTCCTGCTCGTGGCAGGAAAAAAAAAAACCCACTTTGTGTTTTTAGGGTAGAAAGCAAAGCAAAAAATTCCCAATGGGGTCCCCTGTGGAGCTGTGGGGAGGGTCAGAGGCTGGGGAAGGACCCGTGCCAGACGCTGTGCCATAGCCATGTTGGGAAGAGCTGAGTGCCATGTGCTTGGCAGATGCTGGGGCATGAAATCCAGGCTGTGAGTTCCTCCCAGATACCATCCCTGCTCTTGGAGTGCTGTTTGGAATAAATAGGCAGCGGGCTCGCAGCAGATTTCTAAACAAATGTGGTTTTTTTTTCCCCCCCTCCCTCTATTCCCTAGCAACTGAGAGAGTCCATCGCTGAACACAAACCTCACATCGACAAGCTGCTGAAAATTGGGCCCCAGCTCAAGGACCTCAACCCCGAGGAAGGGGAGATGGTGCAGGAAAAATACTCCAGGGCTGAAGCCTTGTATGCCAAAATCAAGGAGGAGGTTTGCCAGCGGGCCCTGGCGCTGGACGAGGCGTTCTCACAGTCCACCCAGGTATGCCAGGGAGGTGAATCTTCCTCTCACAGCCCCCTGGGAGAGCCACGTGCTCTGGAATGTGGTTTCATTCCCCCTGTAAAAGCCCTTTATAAGGCATAAAGTGGTCAGGCACCTCCAGGGTGGTTTCCTGCTGGCTGTGGGAGCAGAGGAGAAGGTGTTTGAGGCTCCACGCAGTAAATAGGGTCGTAAATTTTTACGGCCTCAGTAATGATGCTGGTTCAAAGGGGCTTCTCTGGCATCCACCCAAGGTTGGAAGGGCCTCTTGAATGAGCTTGAAGAGATAATTTTCAGTTGTGATAAGCTGTGAGTGCAGTGAGCAGCCATGGGATGCTTTGTATGGGGGTCTGGGCATCTCCTGAGGAGGTGGGTGAGTGCAGGAGGAGAAACAGGAAAGGAAGGGCAGAGGCTGGAGGTGCTGAAGTCCAGAAAGAGGGTGAAGTGCTCCTGCTGCTGAGGGTAGATGACCCCCAGCTTTTGTTCCATTTCACCCCGTGTCACCGTAGCGCAGTTGGTTTTTGTCACGTCCTGGGTGTTTATTTTCTTAATTCCTGTATTGTGTAGTCACTTCTCTTGGTTTGCACTTGTATTAACTCCGAGTTTTTCCCCCCCCCCCACCCCACATTCCCCTCCCCTCTCATCTCTCACTCCCATTGTGGAATGTGTTGTCTGTGTGTGTTGCTGCCTGTGCCCGTCCTCCCCACATGGTCCCATTTCATTCTTGTGTTGACTGCGCCCCACCATTGCAGATTTCGGAGGTAAGCCAGTCCCCCCCTCCACAGATGTTCATTTTTCCCTCCCTGGCCTGGTTCTATTTGACACCCAGACTTTCATTGCTGGTCCATGCACAGCTCAGCAGAACTTGCTTCAGATCTAATGCTGGGGGTGGGGCTGGAATCACATTTTTCGGGCTGGCTTTGGTTGCGTTGCTGCCTGGTCTCAGCTTCTGCTGGGAACGCTTCCTGCAGGGCAGAGGTTTTGCTTTTGGAAGGGCTCACACTGCTCCAGCTGGATGTGCTGGCTTGCTCCTGCTTGTTGGCTGAGCCAGCCTGTCCTGATCAACTTTGCACCAAGAGCCCCAGCCCCTCTCTGCTGGGAGAGCCTGGGATTTGCTGGGCACCTGCTCTGGAACTGGGAAAGGGACAAGAGCAGCCCCAGTGCTGAGCTGTCCTTCCCACCAGCAGAGACAGTTTGGGATCTTTAAGGCCAAAGTTGACTTCTCTCTGAAAAAAACAGCAATGAACCCTGCTAGACCCCCTCCCTCTCTCACTCCTGGCTTTCTGGTTCTGCTTTTGAGGCCGCAGCTCCATGGCAGCTCCTCCCCACCCGCATGCAGCTCCTGCCGATCCTGAAAACTGGGATGGGTTTCCACTGGCCTTGCACCACATGGAGATTCCCATCAGCACCAAACACGGGCGCTTTTCCAGCAGCATTTTTTTACCTGGCTATTCCCTCAACCAGCACTGAGCTTTTGTGCCCAGCCACCAAAACAGAGACGGCAGCAAAAAAAAGCGAATTTTTCGGGCGCCGCCGTGTTTGGGTGACGAGTGCTGGCGGTGGCTCTGTGGGCTCTGCTGGAGCAGGGCAGGTGTGAGCAGGAGGCTGCAGGGGTGTCATTGCTGCTGCAGGGGTGTCATTGCTGCTGCAGAGGTGTCATTGCTGCTGCAGGGGTGTCATTGCTGCTGCAGAGGTGTCATTGCTGCTGCAGAGGTGTCGTTGCTGCTGTCGCGGGCGCTCTCCGTCCCCTCTCCAGGGCGGCGTGGCGCTCGGGGGGCCGTGGCTCACGCTGGTGGCTCTGCAGTGTCACTTTGTCCCCTCCCTCCTGCCCTAATGGCTTTGCTCCTCTCCAGTTCCACGACAAGATCGAGCCCATGCTGGAGACCCTGGAGAGCCTCTCCTCCCGCCTGCGGCTGCCGCCCCTGATCCCCGCCGAGGTCGACAAGATCCGGGAGTGCATCAGCGAGAACAAAAACTCCACCGTGGAGCTGGAGAAGCTGCAGCCCTCCTTTGAGGCCCTCAAACGCCGTGGGGAAGAGCTCATTGCCCGCTCCCAGGGAGCAGACAAGGACCTGGCAGCCAAAGGTAGCTCGAGGTGGATTTCAGTGTCCAATTTCTCCCCAAACCGTGGCTCCGTCGCTGCTGGGGAGGCTTTGATGTCCCAGGGGTGTTTTCTGGAGGTTCTCCTGGCTTTAGGAGGAAGGATGAGTCTTCTGGATGGATTTGGGAGGTTCTCCTAGACTTAGGACCAAGTTTGAGTCCTCTGTATGGATTTGGGAGGTTCTCCTGGCTTTAGGACCAAGGATGAATCGGATGGATGGATGGATGGATGGATGGATGGATGGATGGATGGATGGATGGATGGATGGATGGACGGACCGACCTCTTCCATCTGGAATAGACAGAGTGGCATCAGTCAGAAGAGAAAAGAAGCATTTGTGGCTTCTCAGCCCAGCTGGCCTCTTGTTGGTGGCCCCTGGGACAGGATTTGTTGATGTCGCTTCAGCATCGGATGGAGGGGAGGGACATCCCCCAGCACAGAACGCCCATCAGCACGATTGGCACTAATTGGCGCCTTCCTTGGCAGATCAACAGGCAGCTCATGCACTGAGTGAGCAGGGACTTCATGCTAGAGGTGGCCAGAACAGAGATTTGTTGGAGGGAGAGTGTGTGGGCAAATTTGCCCTGAGCTTGCACATAAATAAAGGCTTTTCTGCAAGCTGGAGTTTCTCACGTCCCTCAGAGTTAATGCTCTGATAGCCCTGGCCATCTTTATTCCCCTCTGGATATTCTGTTGGCTGTTTCTGAGTGTTTTCAAAACGCTCTTGCATTGTCAAAAGGTTTCCTTCTTCACTGAATACTTCAATTTCCTTCCACAGTCATCCAGGACAAGTTGGACCAGATGGTTTTCTTCTGGGAAGACATCAAAGCTCGGACTGAGGAACGCGAGATGAAGTTCCTTGACGTCCTGGAGCTCGCAGAGAAGTTCTGGTACGACATGGCAGCGCTCCTGACAACCATCAAGGACACCCAGGACATTGTCCACGACCTGGAGAGCCCAGGCATTGACCCCTCCATCATCAAGCAGCAGGTGGAAGCAGCAGAGGTGAGGCCCACGGGGCTGCTCCTCAGTCTGGAGCTTGTCTGTCTGCCCTCAGCTTATCTTGGGAAGATCTTAGCTCATGGCTGTGGCCAGAGGTAAATCAGTTTTGCAGGCAGGCAGTCAGATTATGAAGAGTTATTTCCATTGCAGTTTGGAGCTGCAGGGATAAAAACAGAAGTGGATTTCACATATCCTTCACCTGAAATCACATTATGTGCTGCTGTTTTGGGAGCTCTGTGTGGTCAGAGCTCTGTGCCCACTCGCTTGGAGTGATGTGGAAGCTTGCAGGGCTCTGCTCCCAACCCAAGCCAGAGGCTGGCTGCCTTGGGAAGAGTATATTTAGATTTTGGTCAGAGCAGAGATAAGTGCTTGGATTTGTCTGTTGCTGGTTGCTTCAAGTGGCAAAATCCACTTCAGGTGGGTTTGGGTTGACTCAGGCCTTGAGGAGCAGGGATGTTTCTTTATGCTTTGCTAAGTTTAGCCTTGCTGCTCCCTTTTCATAACAGTTCTAACTCTGCTTTGTACCTTTTAAACCTCAAAACCCTCACTCCTGTATTGACAAAACTCTCCTGTAAACAACATCTTCAGCCAGGACAGTTCAGCCTCACAGCTAAATACAGATGTTCTTATTTTAGTCCCAGAGGTGGGAGCAGAGCAGGGTGGTGGTGGTGACAGAAGTGGCCACCTGCTCTCTGTTGTGGAAGGGGCTGACAGCTGGTCTGTGAGCCAGCAAGAGTTGGCTGAAGAAGCTGATAAGGTTCACATTTACCCCCAAAAGGAATTCTACCAAGGTTGTTGACATGGAAACTGAGAGGAAGAAAAAGATAAATGAAAGAAACGGGCAGTTGGATGTTAGCTGAAAACTGCTTTGTACCACAGAACCCTGCATAGGTCTGCTGTAACCCATGAGTAAATCATAAACTTTGTGGGAAGGTGTAAAAGACACCATGCTGTTACAATCAAGAATTGGGAATCTTGAGACAAAGAGAGATGAGAGAAGCCTTCTGAAATTGTATAAATGATTTCCAGAATTGTTCTGTGTGACCATCTCAACAGCAGCACTCTGCCTGCTCTCGGGGTTGGGAGTTGGGCTCCTGGCCAAGGTGCAGGGCGCTGGAGCAGGAAGGACCCTCCTGCTCAGGGAGGGTCACCTTTTGGAAGAGGGTTTGATCCAAAAGGTTTTCCTTCTGTGGCTGTGCCTCTGCAGACTATCAAGGAGGAGACAGACGGCTTGCACGAAGAGCTGGAGTTCATCCGCCTCCTGGGGACCGATCTCATCTTTGCCTGTGGTGAGACTGAGAAGCCAGAAGTGAAAAAGAGCATTGATGAGGTAGGGAGAGCTTCCCCTCCAGAGAAAATCAGGTTGGGAGCAAGTGGGAGCTCTGGTTGTGGAGCCTGACGAGTTTTGTGTTGCACAGATGAACAACGCCTGGGAAAACCTGAACAAAACGTGGAAGGAGAGGCTGGAGAAGCTGGAGGAAGCCATGCAGTCGGCTGTGCAGTACCAAGACACACTCCAAGTAAGGGGCTGGGCTGCTGGTGGGGACTGGGTGAGCCTTGGGAGCAGCACTGTGAGCCCTCTCCCCAGAGCTGTGCTGGGATTTGCATTCCTTAAAGCAGGAAGCATCTCCTGGGTGAGGGGCTGCGGGCTCTGAGGGAGCCTGGGCTCCACCAGCAGCTCAGAGGAGGAGCAGATATTTGATTGCCTTCCCAAAGCTTGGAGCAGCACGATGAGGGAAGGAAGAGGGAGCTGGACAGACAGAGCTGCCCTGACAGACGAGTTTCCTGGCTGTGGGGCGGTGGAGGCACCATCTTCATCCCCTGCCCGGCTGCAGGGGGGACACTTTGCCATTCCCTCACGCTGTCCTTGCTCTTTCCAGGCCATGTTTGACTGGCTGGACAACGCTGTGATCAAACTGTGCAACATGTCCCCCGTGGGCACCGACCTGAGCACGGTCAAGGAGCAGATGAACGAGATGAAGGTACCTGGGAGGGCAGGGAGCGGTTCTGCGCTGCTGCTTCCCCTCACACAGCTCCAGTGATTCACTCTGCCTCTGGTTTCTGTCCTGCTTGTCTTGGCAGGAGTTTAAAATGGAGGTTTACCAGCAGCAGATTGAGATGGAAAAGCTTAATCACCAAGGTGAGCTGATGCTAAAAAAGGCGACGGATGAGACAGACAGAGACATCATCAAGGAGCCACTGACGGAGCTCAAACACCTCTGGGAGAACTTGGGCGAGAAAATTGCTCACAGACAGGTAGAGGGGACACCTGGGGCTGTCACAGGGTGAAACTGGCTCTGGTGCTCCCCAGCCCTTTCAAACTCCCCTTTTCCATCCCTGTCCTTGCCCAGCACAAGCTGGAAGCCGCCCTGCTGGCGCTGGGCCAGTTCCAGCACGCCCTGGCAGAGCTGATGGCCTGGCTGACCCACACTGAGGAGCTGCTGGATGCCCAAAAACCCATCAATGGGGACCCAAAAGTCATCGAGGTTGAGCTTGCAAAGCACCACGTGAGTATTTTCCCACTCCAGGCGCATTTTTAGCCCGTTTCTGTGGCTGCACTCCATTTCTCACGAAGGATTTGAGCTGTTTTGATCCCTGGGGGCAAGCAGGGCGTTTAGGAGAGATTTCCAAGCTTTGCCCAATCTTGTGCAGGTGCTGAAGAACGACGTCCTGGCCCACCAAGCAACCGTGGAGACAGTGAACAAAGCAGGGAATGAGCTGCTGGAGTCGAGTGCAGGGGATGATGCCAGCAGCCTGCGGAACCGCCTGGAGAAGCTGAACTCCTGCTGGGAATCAGTGCTGCAGAAAACAGAGGAGAGGGAGCAGCAGCTGCAGTCCACCCTCCAGCAGGTCAGAAGAGGCAGTGGGAATACCCCACTGTGCTGTGGGGGGTACTTCCCCTTTGTTTTAGGGAGAAATGAAAGAGGGGAAAGAGTTGGGGCGACGCTGGGATTTTTTTATGGAAGTTTTTCTGTAACTGCTGTGGTTCAGTTCCTGCCTGGAAGTGCAGTGGGCACCAGGCACACCTGTGGCTTGTGGACACACTATTTCACCCTCCTGAACACGCTGGCACATCCAGCTCTGCCTCTTTATCTGCTTTCAGAGCAAAGCCAGCGTTACCCCTGGCACTTGATCAATGGTGCCTGATGTCATCTGATCCAGGGCTGATTCTCTGTTCCCCAACAGGCTCAGGGTTTCCATGGTGAGATTGAAGACTTCCTCCTGTGGCTAACGAGGATGGAGAGCCAATTGTCGGCCTCAAAACCCACAGGAGGTCTGCCAGAAACTGCCCGGGAACAGCTCAATGCCCACATGGTAATTTCTCAGGAGAGATCTTTTTTTTATTTTCTTTTTTTTCTTTAAATGCTTTTAATTCAGCAAGTTCCTGTCAAAAATCAGCATCAAAACTTCTCCTTTCTGTGTGTGACGGGGAGAACAGGCTGCTCTGGTCTCCTCTTACAGCTCATTTTGCTCTTGATGCCTGGAACAACCATCAGGATGCTTTAACCACCTTCCCCCAGCTCAAAGTGTCGCTCTGCTGTCACCTCCCAGCCTCATGTTCCCATCACCTGCAGCCTTGCAGCACGACACGTTCCCTCCCTGAGCTTTTCTCTGCCTAACCCTTGGCTGCTGGCTCTTTGCAGGAGCTGTACAGCCAGCTCAAAGCCAAGGAGGATGTCTACAGCCAGCTGCTGGCCAAGGGGAGGCTGATGCTGCTCAACCGCGACGACTCCGGCTCCAGCTCGAAGACAGAGCAGAGCGTGGCCCTGCTGGAGCAGAAATGGTGCCTGGTCAGCACCAAGATGGAGGAGAGAAAGGTAACATCGAGGGAAAAATGCATCCAGCCTTGCCCCATGGTCTGGCAGCAGCTGCTCCCTGTTTTCCCACAAAATTTGGGATTTTTGGGATTTGGGGTGGTTTTTTTTTAATCCGTCTTCCTTGGTTGTGAAGGTTGAGCCTGTTTCTCAGGTGGTGCTGAGTGTCAAGCTGTTGGAGCGGGGTGTTTTTTGTAGTCATCAGAATTGGTAAAATCACGCAGAAAATGAGGGTGAAAATGGCGTTTTGGGTTAATTCAGGGAGGTGGGAAGAAGCCTCCCGCAGCTCTCAAAGGCAGGCTTTGTTGGTCAAGCCAAACCCTCCTCTGAGCTGACTCCATCCTCAGCTTTTGGCTGGGGATGAGATAAAACGAGGGCCGTGGTGGCCTGGGCCCAGAATAAATCTGCAGCTGCTGCCATCAGAACCTCATCCCCCTCCAGCCAGCCCTGTCCCCACGGAGATCCCTTTCCCAGGAAGCTGAGGGTGACGCAGCTGCTGCTGTGCTGAGGAAGGGCTCCTCTTTCAGGGACCATTCTTGTTTGGAGAGAAAGCCTTGCCTTTCAGCGCAGCCCCCTCCCCTTGGCACAGCAGCGGCGTTCCCGGGCTGGGGTGATGAGGTTCCTGCTGCAGGGACACAAAGGCTGCCTCTGTCTGCGCATCAGAGCTCTCACCCTCCGTGTTGTGTTTTTTCCTCTCTTTTCTCTTCCCTCCCCGCTGCCACAGGCGAAGCTGGAGGAGGCATTGGCCCTGGCCACGGACTTCCAGAACTCCCTGCAGGATTTCATCAACTGGCTGACCCTGGCTGAGCAGAGCCTGAACATCGCACCACCCCCCAGCCTCATCCTGGCCGCAGTGCTGGCCCAGATCGACGAGCACAAGGTACCCAAGGGCTCCATCTCCAGGATGTGGAGGGAGCCAGGGTGGATCCTCCCCTCTCCTGAGGCTCCTCGGGGTCACATCCATCCCCTCTGACACGCCCACACCCTTTGCTGCTGGCAGGTGTTCGCCAACGAGGTAAACGCGCACCGCGATCGCATCATCGAGCTGGACCAGACTGGCAACCAGCTGAAGTTCCTCAGCCAGAAGCAGGACGTGGTGCTGATCAAGAACCTGCTGGTCAGCGTCCAGTCCCGCTGGGAGAAGGTGGTGCAGCGCTCGGTGGAGCGGGGACGGGCTCTTGATGATGCCAGGAAGAGAGCCAAGCAGGTGAGGGGTGTGGGAAGGGTGTGGCAGACCCCAAGGAGGTGCCAGCAGCACAGAGGGACTGGGGACACCAGTGCCAGGAGCACAGAGGGACTGGGGACACCAGTGCCAGGAGCACAGAGGGACTGGGGACACCAGCAGTGGGAAGTTTCAGGCTTGCTTGTGTTGCCTTGCAGTTCCACGAAGCCTGGAAGAAGCTGATTGATTGGCTGGAGGATGCAGAGAATCACCTGGACTCAGAGCTGGAGATCTCCAACGATCCTGACAAAATCAAGCTGCAGCTCTCCAAACACAAGGTGAAGCTCTGCCAAAACCAGGCTGGTGCTGGATGGGGTGGAAGAAGCATGTCCATGCCTCCCATTGCCATGGAAATCTGGGAATCCTCACAGCCAAGGCCAGGCTTTCTGAAGCAGTTTTGTTTTCTCTCCATTTCCCAGGAGTTCCAGAAGACCCTGGGTGGGAAGCAGCCTGTGTATGACACCACCATCAGGACAGGCAGAGCCCTCAAAGAAAAAGCCTTGCTTCCAGATGACACTCAAAAGCTGGACAATCTGCTGGGAGAAGTCCGGGATAAGTGGGACACAGTGTGTGGAAAATCTGTGGAAAGGTGAGCCCAGCCCCAAGGCTGCCCCAGCAGTGCCACAGGGCAGGTGTGGGGTCCCTGGGGTGTGACAAAAGGAGGTGGGTTTGCTGGTGGGAGCTCACTGGGGTGTTTGTTTTCCAGGCAGCACAAGCTGGAGGAGGCCCTTCTGTTCTCTGGGCAGTTCATGGATGCTCTGCAGGCTCTGGTGGATTGGCTCTACAAGGTGGAGCCCCAGTTAGCTGAGGACCAGCCTGTCCACGGGGACCTGGATCTGGTCATGAACCTGATGGATGCTCACAAGGTGAGAGCAGCTCTTCTCTGAGTCCTGAGTGGGGCAAAAAGATGGCCCAAAAGATGCCCAAAATGAAACAAACTTGGGTGTTGGAAGTGGATGACTCCTGAGAGCTCTGGCTTTAATTTAGGCAGTGATTATAGAAATGTCTTCAACAAAAACTGAAAAATAATGAGAATGGATTCATCCTCCCCAAGAGCCAAAGAACAGACACAGAGTTGATGTCCTGCTTGTCCTGCTTTCCCACAGCGGATAAAGAGGGGGAAAAAACAGCCAAAAAAACGGGGAGAACTTTCACATCCCTGGGAAGGTGGCAGCAGTGGGGCTGCCTGACCTTGCTCAGCTGCTGCTGTGTCCATGCAGGTGTTCCAGAAGGAGCTGGGGAAGCGCACGGGGACGGTGCAGGTGCTGAAGCGCTCGGGCCGGGAGCTCATCGACAACAGCCGGGACGACACCACCTGGGTGAAGGTGCAGCTGCAGGAGCTGAGCAACCGCTGGGACACGGTCTGCAAGCTGTCTGTGTCCAAACAGACCCGCCTGGAGCAGGCCCTCAAGCAGGTGAGGAGGAAACCCACGGCTGGAAATCCTTGGGATGCTTTGCCGGGTTCCGGGGGAAGAGGTTTTGCCTTCTCCAGGTAGCACACGCCGGTCCTGCAGTGGTTCTTGAGAAGCAGTGAGGGTGGTATCAGGCTGTTGCTGGTTGTTTTTCCCAAAAAAGGAGCAGATAAAGGCTGGTTTGAAAAGATCTCACTGATGTGCACAGCAGTGATCAGGCGGGCCAGGCCGGTGTTTGCCACTGTCCAGAGAGACTCGATTGGAGCTAAAAAAATGGAAAAAAAACCAACCAAAAAGGTCAAAGGCTCTTAAGCAGCTTTTACTTCAAGTAGGCAATTTACAGAATAAACTACCCAGGTGCCAAATTGCTCAGGATACAGCACTTGTGCTGTTTTTAAAAACATTTCCTTCTTCAGTGCAGCTGATGCCGAGCGGAGGGAGGTGCCAGAGCAGCCCAAAACCCAGCCCCAAACAGGGCTTTTTCCCCCTTTTTAAGCATTTTTAAAGCCCTTTTCAGCCCCCCAGCTGCCAGGAGTGACTGCAGCAGCCTGTTTGGGGGGAGGAGGGCTGACAGAAGGCCGTGCTGTTGTTGCTGCAGGCTGAGGAGTTCAGGACAGCCGTGCACATGCTGCTGGAGTGGCTCTCGGAAGCGGAGCAGTCCCTGCGCTTTCGGGGAGCGCTGCCCGACGACGCCGAGGCCCTGCAGGCCCTCATCGATGCCCACAAGGTAAGGGGGAACTCCAAAACACAACCCAGGGCAAGTTTAGAGGGGGCAATACCAGCAAGTAATTCCTTTGGGGCTTGCAGGAGTTCATGAAGAAAGTGGAGGAGAAGAGGGTGGACGTGAACGCGGCGGTGGGGATGGGCGAGGTGATCCTGGGCGCCTGCCACCCCGACTGCATCACCACCATCAAGCACTGGATCACCATCATCCGGGCCAGGTTCGAGGAGGTGAGTCCTGCAGGGGTGGCTCCAGGCTGAGGGGGTTCCAGGGATGGCCACGGAGTGCTGGTCCTGCTCCGGGTTTTCCGTGCTGAGGGTTTCACCCCGCATTTCCAACAGGTTCTCACGTGGGCAAAGCAGCACCAGCAGAGGTTAGAGTCGGCGCTTTCTGAGCTGGTGGCCAATGCAGAGCTTCTGGAGGAGCTCCTGGCTTGGATCCAGTGGGCTGAGACCACCCTGATCCAGCGAGACCAAGACCCCATCCCCCAGAATATCGATCAGGTCAAAGCGCTCATCTCCGAGCACCAGGTGAGCCCCGAGCTGAGCTCAGGACAGGGCAGGGGAGGGAGGCTTCCCCTGGCTGCCTGGGTGGAGGAGGCACTGCCTTCTCCTGGAATTCCTTATTCCCAGCTGGAGCAAAACCAGCCCAGGGAGGATCTCCAGCCCTGGCAAACCCAAGCCAGCACTGAGCAGCAGCTCAGCCACAATCCCCAATTGCTGGTGCTTGATGCTCACCTCCCTCTACAGGCCTGTCCCAGTGAGGGTTGGAAAGCAAAAAGGGCTGAAGTGACAAAGGGTTTTCTTCATCCTTTCTGTGTTTTGACAGTCCTTTATGGAGGAGATGACACGGAAACAGCCGGACGTGGACCGGGTGACGAAAACTTACAAAAGAAAAGCGACGGAGCCTCCCCACGGGCCCTTCATCGACAAATCCCGCAGCAACAGTGAGTCTGCTCTGGGTCCTGGCATGGCAGGAAATGAAATTCCTAGGAAGATAATTAGCTTTGATTATCAATTAACGAGGCATCCTGCGCTGACAGCCACCAGGAAGGCGGCTGAGCCTCGTCAGGAGGGGAGAATCCAGGTGACATTTCCCAAAACAGCCAGGCTGGGGGTGCTGGTCCTGGGGTGCTTGGGCCAGCACTGCTCCCCTCTCCCTCCCTCTCTGGGATGAAGTTTTGGGGTGCTTTAATGTGGTTTCTTGAAGCCAGAGTCCAGTGTGAATTCCTGAGGGATGTGGGTGTAGAGCTGTCTGTCACCCTGTCCTCCTACCTGGGGACAGCAGCCAGCAAGGCTGGGGGGGTTTTCCCTTCCAAAAACACAAAACACCTTTCACTGCTGCTCTTCAGATTCCATGAACAGCACCTCAAGCAACTCCTCTCCCGTTTTTTCCAGGGAAATGCTTGGGGCAGGCTGCTCCCCCCAGCATGCCCATTATCTCCCAGTCAGAAACGAAGAATCCCAGGATAAACCAGCTCTCAGCACGCTGGCAGCAGGTCTGGCTGCTGGCCCTGGAGAGGCAGAGGAAGCTCAACGATGCCCTGGACAGGCTGGAGGAGGTAACAGCCCCTGGTGGCTCCAGGCAGGGAGGGAGCTGGGAGTTCATCCCCACAGAGGTGCAAGAAGCATTTTAAATCAGTGTTGCCTCAGCTCTTACAGGCAGTTCCTGCTGCCTTTTCAGAAATCAAATATTCCTAAAATATTAAGGCTAAAAACCCTTTGGTAATTAAGTAATTAACTGCACATTATCCAGCTTTATGCCCCTGTATTTGGTATCTGTAGAGTTAATGACAGCCAGGCCCTGCTTTCCTCCTAATAATTAGTTTAACAATTACTGTCTCTATTTTATCCAACCATCTAATGTCATTTTTGTTTTTATTTATGCTTAACAAAGCAGCTATGCCCAGAAGTGAGTGGTTTTTTTGTTTTCTGTTGCTTTTGCTGTAGGTCAGTTCAGTTCCTTCGTATCCATGTTTTTTCTTTGTTGCTTTTCACCCCAAGAATGTTTAGAGAGAGACAAAAAAAAAAAAACCAAACCAAAAAAACCTTAAAATTGTTGTCTTACCCTTGGTGTGAGCTGCTTGAGCTGGTGGGGTCCTTTTGGGGTGGGGGGAGATAAGAAGGGTGTTTAAATTGGAGGGTGTTAGGCTGGGACTTGTGAAGTTGGAAGATGAGCAATAAATCCCTTCTCGGCTGCTCAGAGGGAAAGGGAGAGGGGAGATCCGTGCCCAGATTGATGCTGGCAGTGGGAATTCCTGCCTGGCAAGTCCCTGGGGTGAGGAAGCCTCCCCAGAAGGCCGAGCAGACGGGCTGTGTGTGTGTGTCTGTGTGCCTGTAGCTGATCCTCCCTGCCTGTGTGTCCCCCCAGCAGCGTGGGCAGCGCTGCATCCCCGGCTCCTGGGATGCACCATCCACGTGCTGGCTGTTGGCTCCGCTGTGTGTCCTGTGCTGGGAATTCAGTCTGGGCAAAGCCCTCACTGGGAATGATCTGGAAAAATCCGGATGAGCCTTCCCAGGAGGGCGGGCAGGGAGCGGTGGCGCCGGGAGCTCACCCAGGGGCGTTTCAGGGTGGATCTGTGAGTGCTGCTCCTTTGGGATTTCCCCCACTGACCCTCCCTGGGTTTTCCTTCCAGTTGAAGGAGTTTGCAAACTTCGACTTTGACGTCTGGAGGAAGAAGTACATGCGCTGGATGAACCACAAGAAGTCCCGGGTGATGGATTTCTTCCGGCGCATCGACAAGGACCAGGACGGGAAGATCACCCGGCAGGAATTCATCGACGGCATCCTGGCTTCCAGTGAGTCCCCAGCCTGGGGAACCAGCCTTGCTGCTCTCTGGCTGAGGAGCTCATCCTCTCCTCATTTCCTTCTCCTTCCAGAATTCCCCACCACCAAGCTGGAGATGACGGCGGTGGCCGATATCTTTGACCGCGATGGTGACGGCTACATCGACTACTACGAGTTTGTGGCTGCCCTCCATCCCAACAAGGACGCCTACAGACCCACCACTGATGCTGACAAGATCGAGGATGAGGTGAAGCACCAAAAAAAGGGGGTGCTCAGCAGGGTTGGGGGGCGGTTTAGGCAGCGGGGAAGAGAAAAATTCGATTAAAAGATGATTTTGGTGGTGCTGAGCCAAGTTAATTGGTTGGAACTGAGCGTGTTTTAGAAGGAAAGGCTGCTTGGGGCTGTTTTATCAGACTCCCAAAATCCTGCTTGCTCACCTCTCCTGTTGGTGGTGGCAGGTCACCAGGCAAGTGGCCCAGTGCAAGTGTGCCAAGAGATTCCAAGTGGAGCAGATCGGCGAGAACAAATACCGGGTAAGGCAGAGGGGGGGATGGAAACCTCCCCAGATCCTCCTTCCCCTTCCCACCGAGGGAGGGGGCATCACCCAGGGGGTGCCCAGCTTGGCACAGGGTGGGGGACCCAGGGTGAGGCAGAGACCTCATCATCCCCTGGCACTGGCAGAGGCGGCTGGGATGTGTTTTCCCAGCTCCATCCTCGGCCCCAGGGCGTTCCCTGAGCTGGGAGAACATAAAAGTGTCCCTGTTCTGGGGCAGGCAGCCCTGGGGCCCCGTCAAGTGCTGCATTCACTGGGCTGGAGCCGCCCTTGAAGTTTCCCTCCTGGACGAGTGTACCTTGTGCCTGTGTTTTTCTTAGCTGGCTCCCGAAGAAGGGAGAAGAATTTCCTGACAGAATCTCTTTGTAACCAGCTGCTGGTTGCGTTTCAAAGCCTTCACCGAGGTGAAGTGGCGGCAGGATTCCCACTTTCCTGCCCCAGCTGGGTTTGGGGTTGATGTTCCAGCTGGGAGGAGCTGATCCCCCTCCAGCAGCACTGGCCCCAAGCTCCCAGAGCTTCTCCTTCCCCCCAGATAGCCCAAACCCCCCCAGATTTCTAACTCCTGCAGTTAACAGATTTCATGATTGTTGCACTGTTAATCCCATAAATGTTTTTCTTGTTTTTCTTTCCCCTCCTCTTCCTCTGGACTTTCCTCCCCTCTCCCCTTTCCCTCTCCCTACACAACTCCTCTCCCTCCATAGTTCTTCCTCGGCAATCAGGTACAGTTTACCTTGTGGTGCTGTCTCTCACCTCTGGAATTTTTTTAACCACCGTAGCTCTGTGTGTTGTGATGCTGCTCTGTCCTGTGGTGCTGTGGGAGGATGTGATCTGGGAGCCTGGTACAGAGGAGTGCCACCCCCCAAAAAAAAAAAAAAAAAAAAAATTGGGCAGAAAAAATCTGATGGAAAAAGCAGGATTTGGCCAAAATGCAGAGATTTTTCTCTCTGGGATCCTCCCCTGGATTTATTGGGGATGTTCATGGTCACTGGATGTGTTCTCCTGAGGGGCACAGCCTGCACCAGGCTCGGGGTGGGTTTGGACTGCAATCACCATGGAATGAGAGTGCTGAGTAATCCTGTAGGACAACTAAACCCTCATCCCTGCTACTGCCACTGAGTAACTCCTCACTGGGGCAAGGCTCCCCTCCCAGAACCTGCATGTATCCTGAGTGTTGTGACCTGAGATAAGCCCAGCCTCCTTCTGAGCAGGGCTGGAGCACCCTGTGTCCCTCTGATGTCCCCACTGCCCCTGCCCAGATTCAAAAGAGCTTCTTTTTCACATGCAGTGATGGTGCCCACCCAAAAAAGATGCCCCAAAAGATGCCCAAAATGAAACAAACTTGGGTGTTGGAAGTGGATGATTCCTGTGAGCTCTAACTTTAATTTAGGCAGTGATTATAGAGATGTCTTCAACAAAAACTAAAAAATAATGAGAATTAATTCGTCCCTGGGGTTGGCTCTTGAAGGACACCTCTTGCAGAGCCTGGAGAGAAGGAAAAAGTTTCCCTGCTCCCTCCCCTGCCTGTGAGCACAGTGGCAGCTCTTTAACTGAGACAAGGACAGCTTGGTGGGACCCTCAAGCAGGGAGATCCACCAGCGGTCCAGGTCCCATATCCCTGTGGGTCAGAGATGTCACCTCCTGCCCTGACCCACCCCAGTCACTTTGCATTCTCTGTTTTCACTGAATCTCTTATTTTTTTTGCATCTCCACCCACAGAAAATGTTCCTGTTTGGTTTTTTTTCCCCTTTTTTAAACCATTCTGGAGAGGGTCTTCCCTCCAAAACCTGGTTCTCATGTCTTCTCATCCCTGCAGGTGCTCTGCAGACCTGGATGCAGAGCTGCCACATCCAAGCCAGGCTCTCCATGTCCCTCCCAGGTCTGGCAGACACCCAGGAGCCTGGGCTTGGAGATTTAGGGGAGCTTTACAAACACATGCTTTTGATCTGGGGGTGCACTTTTTTGATATCACAGGCATTTCAAACCACTAATGAACATCGCAATCACTAATCAACATTGCTGGGGATTCCTGCCTGGATTCCCATCACTCTGCACTCACCCAAACATCCTCACTGGGCAATTGCTGCAGCAGGGGCTTTGTGGCTGGTGGGGTCAAGTCTGAGGCTCAGGGGAATCCCTGGGTTTCAGACTTGGTGGTGATCAGAGGTGTCTGGCTCGGCTTGTCCTGCTGAATCAGCCGGCTCCTTCCCACGTGGGGCTGCACCAGGAGGGTCAGGGCAGTGCCAGCCTCTATCTCCTTCACAAAAAAAGAGGAAAGAACTGCAGTTCTGGCTGAGAAAACCCATCCAACCCCAAATTCTAAAATCTCCTTTGTTGCTCTGAAAAAACAGCTTTAAAAGTAAAGCGTCTTCCAACCAGACAGGAAAACTCCTCATCGATTGGGATTCCCTCTCACTTATTCCAGAAGAACCTGTCTGGAGAAGCCTTTAAGCTGTGGAATAGGTGGCTGAAAGCCTTTGGTGCAGCCTGGGCAGGGAAGGAGCCGTGGTGCCCTGGTTGTTCCCCCTTCCCTGACCTTGTCCTTGCCCCACAGTTCGGCGATTCCCAGCAGCTGCGGCTGGTCCGGATCCTGAGGAGCACGGTCATGGTCCGTGTGGGGGGAGGATGGATGGCCCTGGACGAGTTTCTAGTGAAGAATGACCCGTGCAGAGGTAAGGCTTGGTGCAATCAGAGTCTTCCCACCCACAGAGGGGAGTTTGGATGACGTGGCTGGGTCACCAGCGTGGGTCATTGTCCAGATGGGCAGGAGCTGGAGAAAACAGATCCAAGGCAAACCAAGAATTTGGAATCACCAGATTTGGTGATGCTGCAGCTAACCTGGCAGTGTTTATCCAGGGAAAGAGGGAAGGGTTGTGTTTTCCTTGTGTTTTAAGACCTCAGCAAGTGGAGCTGGGGCCACCTCCTCCCAAAACCCTGAGGTTGTTTGGCAGTGGTCGGAACCACTGGGCTGGACCAGAGCCATGCCCAGGGGACAGAGCAGGATTAGCCAGGGGCTGGCCAGGACCAGAGCATGTTTTGGAGAGTGCTCCACGTTTCCCTGGGGTCTCTGGGGTGTTAATTGCTTCGGCTGTGTCTTGTTCAAGCTGCTGCATTCCGTGCCCCGGCTGCCCGACGGCTGCTGCTGAAAGCAGCATGATTTACAGCGAGCTCTGGGGAGAGCCCTCAGGCTTTTCCTGCTCCTCCTCCGCCCTTCACGCTTTGCAGCTGACATCGAGGTTGTTTCTATCCCTTGCTTATCTCAGCGTGGTGCTTCCCTCCTGCAATTCTTTCTTGGCTTTCTGGTCCGTAATCCGCCAGCCGCGGAATTCCTCCGGTGTCCCGTAAGGCTCGGTGCATGCCCTCGCTCTCTGTTTGACCACCCCTGAGCATGAAGCACTCTGGCACACGTCAGCTGAAGCCCACAGACCTTCTCCCTGCTCGGTTGCCCCTTGCTTGTCAAAAGGAGACCCTCCAGCTCTTTGAGGCATTTGGATGAAAGTTTTCGAAAAGTCGGTTTTCAGTGGCTGGTTGGAAAAGTTGGGAAGGTGGTTTTCTCTCCTCTCTCCCCAAAAAATGACTGGAGAGCTGTGAGAGAGCAGAATCTCTCTCAGATTCTCAAGAATCTCAGCCCTTCAAAGCTGCTTTTGTTATTTTTAAGCCACGTTAAAGATCATATTGGCCTCTCTTGTGACACGGTGAGTTTAAAGGCCATTGGGATGCTTTTGCACCAGAGAGGAACAGAGTGTGAATCCCTGGCCCTGGGGCAGCTTTTAATCAGCCAGTTTCTCAAAGAGCTGATCCAGGAGAGCCAGGGCAGCCTTGCTGCTCAGAGCTGGGCGTGGGGAGATGCCCAAAGAAGCTGCTCCCAGCCCTGGCGCCTCCTGAGCCCCGACGAGGATGCTGAGTCCCTCCAAACCTGAGTTCTGCTCTGCTCTCTCCCCTCCCAGCACGAGGAAGGACCAACCTGGAGCTGCGGGAGAAGTTCATCCTGCCCGAGGGAGCCTCGCAGGGGATGACCCCGTTCCGGTCGCGGGGCCGCCGATCCAAACCCTCCTCCCGAGCAGCCTCCCCCACCAGATCCAGCTCCAGTGCCAGCCAGAGCAACCACAGCTGCGCCTCCATGCCCTCCTCCCCAGCCACCCCAGCCAGCGGAGCCAAGGTGGGAGCAGGGGGGAAGCTTTCCCTTCCCTCCAGGCACTGGCGCTCTCCAAAACCCAGATGAGGAGCTGCAGGTGTAGGGAGGAGGGGTTTGGGGGCTTGGGGAAGGTTCTAGAAGGTGCTCATTGGTGTCCAGGTGGGGTGGGGGTGCGGTGCTGCAGGTTTCCAGGTTTGCAGCCCGGACTTGGATCCCTGTGGCTCCGCAGGAGGGTCCCCAGCGCTCGCCGTGCAGCTGAAGGCTCCCGGTGCCCGAGGCAGGGCTGTGGTGTCAGGAGGAAACCATCACCCCTCATCTCTCCTCCCCCACCATGTCATTGTTTCATCACCTTTTGGGTTTTTTCCCTTTATTTATTTTAATTTATGCAATTCCCGTTTGGTTCTCGCTCCGTTTTCGTGCCGTTTTCCAGTTACTCTCCCATTTCTCTTTCATTTTTTTTTTTATACCACTCATCCCACCTCTCCCCCCCCTTCCTTGGCTTTTCCATTTCACAGACTCCACATCACTTCTCCCGATGTTATGACAAACCCTGGTTGATAAACAGTAAAGCGGGCACCCCCCTGAGGGGAATCGATTATCCCGACTTCCAGCTCCCGAGCGCCGAGGTAGAGTATGGTCTGCCAGCCCCCAGGAGCTGCTGGCAGGCTGGAGTGCCCCTGGCACCGAGAAATCCCAAGCCCTGCCTGCTCTTAACGCTTTCCTCGCGGTAGAGCAGCGCTTGTAGCACCGCTAACGCTCCGACTGTTGGCGTTTTTCATGGGTCTCCAACTCGGGTTGAAATTGAAATAATCAGCTTCCAAGTGAAGCACGCTCTCAATTCACCCTCACCTGCTTCCAAACCGTGTTCACCCTCTCGTGCTTGTGAGAAATGTGTCGATTTTCCCGGTTTTATTGGAAAGGGGCCGCGTTTGGCTTCCCCAAAAATTGAAACCCGGCAGCCGAGTTGAGACTTGAAAATCAGCTACAGCGCATGCACCGTAAGCACACCGCCTCAGTTTTGTGTTTATCACCGCCTTGAAGCGCGTCTGGTGTGTCCAGCCACCGCCTTGATGCTCCCAGGAGGATGAATTTGGGCTGAGACTTGGGTTTCCCCAAAGTTTTCAGCCTCCTCGTGGATTTTTCCTGCCCTTGTGAGTGGGTAAGCGCCGGGGTAGATCCCGGTGTTCCCTGCGCTGGTGAGGTAGCTGTGTCTTGCTCAGTGGTCCTTCCATGTGGAAAATGGATTTATTTGATTCACCAGGAGGTCAGGAGCGCTTCCCCAACTGCCCCAAATTGATGCTTGCTGCCTATTTTAAAATGGGATCAAGGATGAGAGTCGAAATCTCTGATGATGACAGTGGTACCTTGAAAATCGCGTGCTAATGGATTTTGATTCCCTCAGCTTCCCCTCTCTCCCTGCAGCTCCAGTTTCATCACACTCCAACATTTCTGAGGTTCCCAAAAATCACAAAATCGCAGGAGATGGAGGAAAACCCCTCCAGCTGAGTGAGATACCCTCTGGGATCTGTGTCCATCTCTCCAGGGATGCAGCACCCCTAAAACCCCCAGGGCTGGGGACACCACAGGCAGGCGCTTCCCTGCAGCTCTGCCCCAAACCCAGAGCTTTGGATGGTGAACTGGAACTGGAGCTGCCTTTTCCAGCTGGATCCAGGTGCCCTCGCCCTGCTGGCACCTTCCCCTTGGCTTCCTGCAGCAGCAGTGGGAGCAGAGTTGCCTGTTGTGCTGCTTCACCCCACGCCAGCTGCACTTCCAGCATCTCAAAGGTCGGGGAAAGGCACCGTGTCAGGATGCAGCCAGAGCTGAGCTGCTGTGGTTTGTGTCCCTGTCCATCACTTTTCCAGTTTGGCTGCCTCTGGGCACTGGGAGGGGTGTGGATATCAGCACCAGGTTGTCCCTGCACCTCTGCCCACAATGGGTTGTGCCGCTCGAGATCCTGAGTTGGATTTGACCTTCCAAAATGCTGCTGAGCTGTTTGGATGCTAAAATCCCTATTTTTCCTGTATTCCACATTCCCTTTGTGGAGGTTTCCAGCCCAGCTGATGCTGCCTCTTAACAGCTTTGCTCAGAATTTTCTTTTTCCCAACAAATTCCCTTTCATCAGCCTGCAGCTCACAAACTGCCATTCCCCTCCAAATTTTCAGCATTTGGGCTTCACCCTTATTTTATAAATTACTTTATATATATATATATTCCTATATAAACAGCAGCTTGTGCCTTCCCTGACCATTGAGATGGGGGTTCCTTAAATGCCCAGATTTTTGCTGAGGATCTGATCTGGGGTGTGACCTGGGCCTGTCAGGGTGCAGGTGACAGCTGAAGGATGTCCTGTGTGTGCTTCCTCCCAAGGTGACCCCCTCGGCGGGCAGCAAGCTGAAGCGCCCCACCTTCCACTCCAGCAGGACCTCCCTGGCTGGGGACACCAGTAACAGCTCCTCCCCAGTCTCAACAGGTGCCAAAACCACTCGGGCAGGTGAGCAGAGGGAAAAGATGGGAAAACTCCCCCCTGGCACGCTGGGGAAAATCAAGAATATTTGAGGGATGGGCGGTGGGGGAGGAGATGCTGGCACGGCTCTGCATTCCGAGGAATGGCTGAAATTTGGGAAGGGATCAGCGCTGATGTTGAACCTCCCATCTCAGGGGTGCTGGTGGGAGCACCCACAGAGGGGTTGGGGATTTTGCTGTTGGTCTGGGGATGGGGGAGTGGTGCCTGGAGAGGCTCCCTGGAACAGGGGCTGGGCAGAGTTAAAGGAATAAAGCAGGGATTTATTAAAATGTCTTTATTGGATACACCTTGGGCAGTACAAGGGCCTGGCCAAGGCTACGCCCAAGATGAACCCTGAGTCACGAGTTTTCACACTTTTATAAGGTTTGGTCCATTTCCATGTTGGGTTAATTGTCCCAATTCCAGCTCCAGGTGATGCAGCCCCACCCTTCCAGGTTGCTCCCCTCCATCCCTGCTGTTTGCACTTTTTGGGGTTGAGGCTGCAGCGGTGTCCTTGGTTCTGGGGCTGGAAATTGATTGTTTGTGTGACTGAACTGACTGTTAACACTTGATATGAAGTTCTGAGTTACACACTAATGCAGTACAGAATGTGGAAAAAAGAAAAGCTAAAACTTAGGGCATCAGGGGGAGAAAAACTTAGGGCATCAGGAGGAGCAAAGGGCATCGGGAGGAGCAAAACTTAGGGCATCAGGGGGAAGAAAATTTAGAGCATTAGGGGGAACAAAAGGCATGAAGAGGAGCACACCTTAGGGCATCAGGGGGAACTAAAGAGCATCAGGAGGAAGAAAATTTAGGGCAGCAGGAGGAGCAAACCTTAGGGAATAGGGAGGAGTGAGGGGCATCAGGGGGAACAAACCTTAGGGCATCAGGAGGAATGAAGGGCACAAACCTTAGGGCATCAGGAGGGATGAAGGGCACAAACCTTAGGGCGTCAGGAGGGATGAAGGGCATCAGGAGGAGCAAACCTCAGGGCATGAGGAGGAACAAAGGGCATTGGGAGGAACAGAACTTAAAGGCACCAGGTGGAAATAAAGGGCATCAGGAGAAGCAGACCTCAGGGCATCAGTGGGAACGAACCTTAGAGCATCAGGAGGAATAAAGGGCATCAGGAGGAGCAAACCTCAGGGCATCAGGAGGGATAAAGGGCATCAGTGGGAACAAACCTCAGGGCATCAGGGGGAACAAACCTCAGGGCATCAGGAGGAGCAAACCTCAGGGCATCAGGAGTAACAAAGGGCATCAGTGGGAACAAACCTCAGGGCATCAGGAGGAACAAACCTTAGGGCATCAGTGGGAACAAACCTCAGGGCATCAGGAGGGATAAAGGGCATCAGTGGGAACAAACCTCAGGGCATCAGGGGGAACAAACCTCAGGGCATCAGGAGGAGCAAACCTCAGGGCATCAGTGGGAACAAACCTCAGGGCATCAGGAGGGATAAAGGGCATCAGTGGGAACAAACCTCAGGGCATCAGTGGGAACAAACCTCAGGGCATCAGGAGGACCAAACCTCAGGGCATCAGGAGGAGCAAACCTCAGGGCATCAGGAGGAACAAACCTCAGGGCATCATCAGGAGGAGCAAACCTCAGTGCATCAGTGGGACCAAGCCTCCCTCCTGAGGGCTGTGCGGGCTCTCTTGCAGACCCCAAGAAGGCAGCCAGCCGTCCCACGAGCCGCGCCGGGAGCCGCACGGGGAGCCGGGCCAGCAGCCGGCGGGGCAGCGACGCCTCCGACTTCGACCTGCTGGAGACGCAGTCGGCCTGCTCGGACACCTCGGAGAGCAGCGCGGCCGGCGGGCAGGGCTCCCGCCGCGGCGCCGCCAAGCCCTCCAAAATCCCCACCATGTCCAAGAAAACGCCCGCCGCCACCCCGAAAACTCCCGGCCCCAAGAGATAATACTGTACCCGCCGCCCTCCCGAGGGGGAGAGGGAGGAAAAGCAAACAGAAAAAAAAATAGCACCCAACCTGTGTCCAGTTTTTAACCCTGCTCCGTACATTGGATGTATATTTATTCTAAATGGGAGAAACTATATTGTTAAAAGTGTAAAAGAAAAGTTGTGTTATGAAGCTGCCTTATTTGGGTTATTTTTGTTTTGGTTTTTTTTTTTTTCTGTTTGTTTTTTTTTGGTTTTTTTTTTTTCTTTTTTGTAACTTACTATTTTCATGTGAATATTTATGTAGATAAAAAAAAAAATTGCCTCTCGGTGACCCCTGTTTAGAGAGGGGCCTGGAAAACTGAAATGTGGGAGAGAAAGAAAAAAAAAAATCAAGAAAAAAGATTTAAAAAAAAAAAAAGGAAGCAAAAAAAAAAAAGGTCAAGATGTGAAAGTGTAAAGAAAAACTAAAATATAAATAGGATTTCTGCGCGGTGCAGGGTGTGAACCTGCTTTATCTTTTAGGATTGTTTCCTAAATGCATCTTTATAAACTTAACTTGCTGTCTCAGCAAGGTAAATTATATTTAAAAGCAAAGACCTGAATCCTGCAGTGTTCAAGGAACTCTCTTTTTGTAAATCACAGATACCTCAACCAGAGAAACATGAGGTGAGGGGACTTGGGGCTTATGTTTCCATTTTTTTTAAAGCTATGTGGTTTTATCTGAAGAAAGCGGAGTTTGACTTTAATAAAATTTGCACACACTACAGCAAAGGCCGTGACAATTTTGCTGTCTTGAAAATACTGTCCTGACAACTTTTGTTTTTAAAGAACAAACCGAGGGTGAAGGGTTTGGGGAGGGGTTTCAGGAGGGGCTTCACACCAGAGGATCCGGGGTGGGATTGCAGGTCTGGATCACTGGGATGCATCCCTTAGAGGTGGTGGGCCCTCCAAAATCAAGGATTCTTCTGGATCGATGGCTTAACCAGCCCGCCCCGCGGCGTTCCTTACACAATCACTGTTTTATCTGCATCTCTTTGTTTCCTATTTATTATTTAACTGGTCATTCCACTTCCAGCCAGGCTGAGATTGATGTGAACTCTGCTCCTAGGAGAAATCTGGACTTACACGCACAGTTGCTTGTCCTTGAAATGAGTCTCACCAGCACACTCGCTGCAAGTCCTGTCTCGCTTTTGTACGCTCCTTTTTCTTTGTAATAAAATCCAACTGACCAAGTGACCAGGAGACGAGGGCTCTGCACAGCTCCTGTATTTATTAAATATTGTTCCTCTCCGGCTCCGACCGTGTTGCTGTGTGATTCTCTCAATTGGTTTCAAATTGAGGCAAAACTGAAGCTCTACCAATGAATTGTTTAAAAGAACCAGACACATTTTTGTATTAAAATTGCTTGCGGTAATAAACAATCTTGCCTCCTGCTTTATTCCCCAGTGTTAGCTCTGTCAGGTGGAGCTGGGGCTGCTTGTCCCGTGTGGGAAGGCAGGGGGGGGTTTGCACCCGGGTTTTCTTGTGGGATGGAGCAGGGAGCCCCAAAATCAAGCAGGTGGGTGAGGCTGGTGAGGTGCTCAGTGGGGTGGGGAAGAGGGGAAGGGATGCAAGGGGGTGTCCAAGGGTCTGGGTGGCCTTGGGAGGGATGCCCAGGTGGGTGAGTGTCCCCAGGTGTGGATGTTCAGGGATTTGGGTGCCCCTGGGTTTGGTTTCCCACAAGAGTGAGTGTCCCCAGCTGTGAGTATTCATGGATTTGGGTGCCAGTGAGGATGGGTGCCCCTGGGTTTGGTTGCCTACAAGGTGGAGCCTCCATAGAGGAGGGTGAGCATCCCTCGGAATGGATTTCATGCACCCACGAGCAGGAGCATCCCTAGGGATGGGTGCCCACGCTTTTGGGTGTGAGTGAGGTGGGAACCCAGGGCTTTGGGTGCCCACGAGGAGAAGCATCCCCAGGGATGGCTTCCCACCAATTTGCGTCTCCACGGCTTTGAGTTCCTGCCTCTTCTCATGCCCGGCGATGCTCCCCGCGCCCCGGAGCCACCGGGCGGGCAGGGCCGGGGCGGTGCCGCTGCAGGGACCGTCCCTTTCCCTCGCCCCGCCGGGGCGGGCCGGGGCCGGAGCCGGGGCCGTGCCGGTGCCCGGGGCCGCACCGCACCGGGCGGGCGGGGGGTCCCGGCGGTGCCATGGGGCCGGGGCGCGGGGCGGGCGGGGGGCGCCGTGGGGCCGTGGCGCTGCTCTGGGTGGCGGCCGTGCTGTGCCAGCTGGGCAGCGGCAGCGTCCTCCGCCGCCGGCTGCACGCCGCCGGGGTCCCGCAGCGGCGGCTGAGCGGCGGCGAGCGGCGGGACGTGCAGCGGGAGATCCTGGCCGTGCTGGGGCTGCCCGGCCGGCCCCGGCCCCGCGCCCCCGCCCGCGCCCCCGCCGCCGCCGCGCCGCTCTTCATGCTCGATCTGTACCACGCCGTGGCCGGCGAGGAGGAGGAGGAGGAGGGTGAGGAAGCGGCGGTGTCGCGCCCGGTGCTCACCGGGCTCAGCACGCAGAGCCCCCCGCCCGGCAGCGTCGTGAGCCGCGCAGACACCGTGGTCAGCCTCGTTAACATGGGTGAGAAGCGCGGCGGGGCACCGGGAGCACCGGGGGGCACCGGGATCTGCGGGGCACCGGGAGTACCCGGGAGCGCCGGGGGGCACCGGGATGTGCGGGACACCGGGAGCACCGGGAGGCACCGGGATCTGCGGGGCACCGGGAGTACCGGGGGGCACCGGGATGTGCGGGGCACCGGGAGTACCGGGGGGCACCGGGGGTACCGGGATCTGCGGGGCACCGGGAGTACCGGGGGGCACCGGGATGTGCGGGGCACCGGGAGCGCCGGGGGGCACCGGGATGTGCGGGACACCGGGAGCACCGGAGCGCACCGGGAGCACCGGGGGCACCGGGATGTGCGGGACACCGGGAGCACCGGAGCGCACCGGGGGTACCGGGATGTGCGGCCAGGATCCCGGCGGCTTTGGCAGGACCGGGGGCACCGGAGCACGCACGGGGGTGATCCAGGTGGTTTAGGCAGGACCGGGGGGGACCGGGGCGCACGGAGGGACCGGGGGGACCAAAGCAGACAGGAGGGGACGGGCAGGACCGGCGAGGAGGCGGCGGCGGAGCCGGGAGGGCACCGAGGGGACACCGAGGGACAGCCCCGGCGGGACGGGCACACCGGGCTGAGCTGACCCCAACCCCTGGTCCGTGACCGTGGTACCGGCAGCTCCGAGCATCCCTCGGGGTGGTTTCGCAGCCCTTGTTCCGATAAGGAACTTTTTGCCCAAAGCTGAGCTCAGTAACGGGGAGAGCGGCGGTCAGGGACACGGTGGCGGGGTGAAAGTGGCCGGGATGAATCCCAAGTCCATTTAAAAGGGAGAAATGGAGCAGGGGGATGTCCTGCAGCAAGAAGGAGCTGAGGGAGGCTCGTCCAGCCCGCTCTCCCCGTTTCAGCGGGCACAAGGTGGGCGGCGAAATGAGCTCAGGACAGGCGGGACAGCGGCTCTGGTGCCCGCAGCAGGGTGACCCTCGATGGGACACCGAATCACGGCTCCAAATAAAATCCTCCAGGCTGCTAATTATTGCTGGAATCCCGTCCAGCTGGTTACCAGGCTCCAGCATCCCTCGTATTTCCCTGGAGCAGCAGCAGAGCTGATCCCAGCATCAGCGGGGCCACAAACCCCCGGGATGGGGCGAATCCTCCCCCGGGGCAGGCACTGGGGTGGCCTGAGCCCAGTCTGGGAGTTCGGATATGGAGCTTTTCCCCTCCCCTGCTCGTTGTTTTAAGGGGTGGTTGGGTGCCCCGAGCACAAAATCCCCCGCAGCCTCTGAGGATGGGGAGAATCCCTCCTCGGGGATTGGAGGCAGGGAGGGGGATCTGGATCTGCCGCCTCGGGAGGAGGTTTAAGCGAGGGAGGGGCTGTAGAGGTGCGTCCCACTCGTTCCTACATCCCCTGTACCACCTGTGGGTGTGAGGAGTCTCCCTGGGACAGACCCAGGTGCACCCAGCTCCCCTCCCGAATCCGGAGTGGAGTTCAGCATCCTGGGAAAGCTGAGAGTGATGGAGACAAAAACTGAAGCACCAAATCCCCTCAGCACTTGGGACAACACCCAGCCACCAAAAAGGGCTTTTAAATGGTCGGGTTTGATGGCAACTAGGGGAGCCTTTGGAGGGGGCACTGGGGGCACAGGGGCACGGGGGCACTGCTGCCCTTCCCGCAGCTCCCGGAGTGGCCAGGAGAGCTGGGGAGCGCGGCTCCAGCCTTCCATTTGAATGGCTTTGATTTCTGCGGCTTCCTCAGCCCCTTCATGTTAATTAAATAAGGAGGGTTTTTTTGTGGGAGAAGGCCAGCTCTCATTTGCATACATAATTCGCTGCACAATTATCCTGATGGGACATGCAAATGGGGTAAAGTCTGTGCCCCATTGGGCACCCGGACCTCTCGGGACCCGTGTGAGCCGGGCTGGGGCGCAGCTCCCGACGGCACTCCTTGTTCCCGGCAAGGGGGAGCGACAAAAACCCCTGGAGCACAAACAGGGCCCGGACTGGGGACAGGGGCAGCCCCGGCTGCGTTTGGGGCTGGTGGATCGGCCCTTCCCACCCTGCTGCTCCTCCCGGAGCGGGGATGGAGCCCGGCCCGCGCTGTTTCTGTGCCCTCCCTGCAGCAGCCCGGCGGGGTGTTGGGTTTTTAAGCTCGGGGTGAGGATGGGCTTTGGGATTTCTCCTCAGCTGTGAGTCGTGGATACGGGCAGGGTGTAATTGTGGAGCGGGGAGATGTGGAATGGGGAAGGGGGTGAGGGCTCGCAGCATTCCCGAGCCCCCAGGGCACCACAGCGCGCACATCCCCCTTCCCCTGCTGGCCCCTGATCCATTGGAAGGTGTCCCATGGCAAGGGGGTGGAATTAGAGGATCTTTAAGGTTCCTTCCACCCCGAAGCAGTCTGTGATTCCCTGTGGCTGTTCCAGATGAAGATGTGCCCACAGCCACACATCTTCCTGGAAAATCCAGGGAGCACTGGAGAGGAACCTGGGACACCTTGGGAAAAGCAGCCACAGCTCCCCAGGCACCTCAGGGCGCCCTGAGTGTGGGGTGGGAGCTCAGGGCAGCCTCTTAAATTGAATTTTAGGAGTTGGGAAGTGCTGCTCTACTCCAGACTGGAAGTTCATCACCCACTGCCCTCGCCCTACACAATTACCACTGAAATCCAGGATTTTCCCAGCCCAGAGCCTCCAGGGCAGCCTGTGCCAAGGTGTCAGTGCTCCCCACGGACCCTGGGAGTCTGGATGTGTTGGGATAACTCCTAAATCCCTCCCCACCTCAGAAAGCCTCCAGAGCTCATTTTTTTCCCCCTGCTTGCTAGGAAAGGACAGCATCTTCCCTGCATCTCCTTTAAACCTATTTTAGGATGCAGAGCACTTGATGTGGTTGAATATCCTGGCATTTCCTTTTAATTTGGTGTCTGAAATGATCGTGGGGACCCATGGGGAGCAGCCAGGCCCGGTAATTACGACTGATGCAGAGTTTGTAGAAGTTTATAGAAGGAAAAACGTGCAGCTAAGAATAACCTGGGGAGCAGGAGGAAGGGTGGGATCTGGGAAGAGATCTGGGAATGCTCAGGGACTGGGAGACACCAGGAGGCTCAGCTGAGATGGAGCTGGGCATCCCCTGCCCCAAGACTGTTTATATTGCTTTATAATCATTTTTATATTATTTTTGGGGGGAGATGGGAGCACAGATGGGCACTCAGCTTTGGGGGAAGGTGCAGCAGCTCCTGGGGATGATGCCAAAGGAGGGGGAAAGGAGAGCAAAGCTCTTGGGTTGGGCTTTTTTGGTGCCTCTCCTCTGCAATCCGGATAATCCACCCACAGATAATTGAGGGTTGGTGGTGTGGCTGAGTCAGGCCGGAGCAGGGGCAGGTTCCCAGGCACCCTGGGCTCCCCAAACCGCCCGGGGGGGGCACCTCCAGCACACCCCCGGCTGCATCTGAGCACCCACAGCTCTGCTGGGGGCTCGGGGGAGCGGCAGGGCTCTCATTTCACGACCACTCTGGTTTCAGCAGTGAACACAGGGACGTTGAGCCCTCTCCAAAAACTCCAAACTGCTCCAAACTCCCGTCTGTGGCGCTCCAAGCTGCTGTTTGTGCACCAGGGCTGGCGCAGAAGGGGGAGATCCTCCCTCACTCCTCCCCCTCCAAAGGGGTTCCCTTTTTTTCTCCCCGAAGCAGCAGAGAATTCAGGGATTCCTGCCAGGATTTCACCCCAAACAGATCCAGCTTATTTGGTTCATCAAGGAGCTCTGCTAATTGCAGCCCTTTTTGCATTTCTCCTGCTGCCAAGGTGTCCCTGGGCTCCCCTCCCACCAAATCCCCTCCTCTGCCCTCATCCCTGGACCCCTCCATCACCTCCACAGCAACAGGAAATTTTCATTAAAAAAAAATTTAGCAGAGGCTTTCACTCTTCTCTAGGGACCAAAATCACCTTTTTGGCCTTTTTAAATCTGGTGTGGGGTCTCTGTGACCTCCTTGGCTCGGACAAAAAAATCCTCCTCTGCCAAAGCTTTTGGAGCAAGGGGGTCACCCAAGTGACCAAAACCACCCCAGGGGACCCCTGGAGCATCCCCTGGACCGGTGTGAGACACTCACAGGGGGCTGAAAACCAGAGGTGGCTCCTCTGCTCACATTTTGGGGGAACTGAAGGATTTTTGTGTGGCCTCGGCAGCTTTGGCAGCACCAAAAACCCGGGAGAATCAACCCCCCCCCCCGCGATGGGATGGTGGGAATGGAAAAGAGGGAAGAGCCTGAGGGGCTGCAGAGGATTTTGGGGGGCTCTGTGCCCCTCCCGAGGGGGGCCCGGTGCCCACAGCATCCTCCTGCCCGGCTGGCAGCCGCCCCGCCGGGGCAGGAAGCGCTGTCCGCATCCGCCCTGCCCGCCCGGCCCCGGGCTCTTTTTAGAACACAGCTTGTGGTGAGGCCGGGAGCTGCAGGGAATGTGGGATTCGAAAAACAAAACAACAAAAAAAAATAAAAGGGGGCAAAGAAAAAAAAAAAGAAAAAAGAAAAAAGGAAAAAATAAAAAGAAGAAAAAAAAAAAACCCGGTGGGTACATAAGTAAAATCTGCAGTTTGGGTTTGGAGGGATGCTCCCTCCGTAGAAATGGGGATGGCCAGTTTATGGTGGATTAAATTTGGAATATTTCCCCTCTGGAATTGGTTAAAAAATGCATTTTAAATTATTATTATTTTTTATTTAGTTAAAGTTTTGAAAGGAAGCGCCAGGTTTAGGTTTGCACCCTAAGCAGGAGAAGCTTCAGTCACGTTAAATATGATTCAATCATAAACTTTATATATATTAAAAAATATATATGGGAATGGCAAGCTTACAGTGGCTTAAATTTGGAATATTTCCCCCCTGGAATTGGTTAAAAAATGCATTAAAATGTTTATTTTTTTATTTAGTTAATTATTTAATTTAGTTTTAAATGTAAGTACCAGGTTACATTGCTTTTGTGCCTGAAGCAGGAGAAGCTTTAGTCATATTGAATCATATTTAATCATTTTATATATGTATATATATAAAATATATGTATATATATATTTAATCATTATATATATATTATATGGGAATGGCAAGCTTATAGCGGCTTAAATTTGGAATATTTCCCCCCTGGAATTGGTTAAAAAATGCATTAAAATGTTTATTTTTTTAAATTTAGTTAATTATTTGGTTTTATTTTAAGAGTAAGCGCCAGGTTACGTTGCTTTTGTGCCCGAAGCAGGAGAAGCTTTAGTCATATTGAATCATATTGAATCATAAACTTTAATTATACTCAGACCAGAAAGATTGGGGTATTTTTAAAGAACAATTTGAAGCAAATAATTGCACATTAGCAAAATTATGGGGGCTGTATTACCATAGAGAAAGGAAGGGTTATTCTTTATGGATGAACAAAATAAAATCAGATTTTTCCTGTCCCTGTGTGATGGAGAAAGTAGGTGTTTTCAGGAAAAAGGGAGGGTTTTTTTTACAGAGCAGTGACCTGATAATCCCCCCCCCAGCTCCCCAAAAGCACACAGGATAAAAATTTCAATTTGTGGTTAAATTTTTGCTTGTGGACAAATCTTTACTCGTGGACCTGTGATACCCAGTGATGGTTCTGATGAGCCCTGGCCTTGTCTGCTGCAATAAAAATTTGGAAAACCTCAATTCCTGCTCCAGATGGTTCTGCTGAGCCCCAAAACTTCATTTTTTTTGTGTGTGTTTTTCACCTTTTGATGAATCACTGAAGGCTGCAGCCCCTAAAGCCCGGCACATTCTCTGCGCTCATGGCACATTCATAGCCAGCGTTTGTGCTTTTCATTTTAATTTATTTTAATTACTAATAAAGAAAGAGGGCTGGCAGGGGAAGCTGGTGGGTTTATAGCAAAATAAATTGCAGAAATAGGGGAGGATGATCAAGACCTAAAACCTCAGGAGATGGGAACTTCCAACCGAGGGCGAGCAGCTCAAAACCAGCGAGTTATCCCCAAAATCCACTGGGTGGGGTCTGTGGGGAGGTTCCAGCCTTGGCTCAGCCATCCCTGAGCCCGTTTTTGGTTCTCCTCAGTGGAGCAGGACCGGGACCTGCTGTCCCCCAAGCCCTACTGGAAGGAGTTCAGGTTCGACCTGACCCAGGTGCCGGCGGGAGAGGCGGTGACGGCCGCCGAGTTCCGCATCTACAAATCCCGGGGCGTCCCCAGGCACGGCAACTGCAGCCTCCACGTCAGCATCTACGAGGTGGCTGCCCAGCATTCCAACAGGTCAGGGGCTGGGGGAGGCAGGGAGGGCAGGAAAGGGGGTGGGAGGGAGGATCAGGGGGGTGGGAGTGGGGATGGAGGCGGGGGAGTGGGGACGGCGTGGAGAAATTGGGGATGGGTGAAGAGGATGGGAATGGGGTGAGGATGAATGTGATGGGGGTGGGAATGAAGATGATGGGAGTGGGGATAGGAGTGAAGATGATGGGAATGGGGGTGAGGATGAAGGTGATGGGGGTGGGAAAGGTGTGGGGATGAAGGAGAGGGAGAGGGAATGGGGATAGGAGTGAAGATGATGGGAATGGGGGTGAGGATGAAGGTCACGGGTGTAGGAAAGGGTGTGGGAGGGAAGGAGATGGGAAGGGAATGAAGATGATGGGAATGGGGATGAGGATGAAGGTGAAGGGGGTAGGAAAGGGTGTGGGGATGAAGGAGAGGGGAAGGGAATGGGGATGGGGTGAAGAGGATGGGAATGGGGGTGAGGATGAAGGTGATGGAGGTGGGAATGAAGGAAAGGGGAAGGGAACAGGGTTAGGAATGAAGATAATGGGAACAGGGTTAGGAATGAAGATAATGGGAACAGGGTTAGGAATGAAGATGATGGGAACGGGGATAGGAATGAAGATGATGGGAATGGGGATGAGGATGAGGGTGAAGGGGGAGGGAATGAAGGAGATGGGAAGGGAACGGGGGTAGGAATGGAGATGATGGGAATGCAGGGGATGGGGATGATGGCATGGGAATGGGAGTGGGAATGAAAATGTGAATGGGTAAGGGAATGAAGCAGATGGGAATGGGAGTGGAAGCAAGGTTAATGGGGATAGGTACAGGAATGTAAATGGGGATGGGGATGAAGATGATGGGAAGGGGTGTGGGTACAGGAATGAAGATGGGAATGGAAATAGAACTGAAGGGAATGGGAATGGAGCTGAAGAAGAGGAGAATGGGGTGATGGGGATGGCAATGGAAATGAAGATGATGGGGATGAAGATGATGGGAATGAGCGTGGGTACAGGAATGAAGATGGGAATGGGAATGCAAATAAAGGCAATGGGAATGGTGCTGAAGAAGAAGGGAATGGGGTTGGGAATGGGGTGATGGTGATGGAAATGAAGACGATGGGGATGGGAATTGGGATGAAGATGGAGACAGGTGTGGGGACCAGCTCCAGGCTTTCCCTTCCCGCCCCACCCGTCCGGCTGCTCCCACACCTTCCCCAGGGCAGTGCCACGCCCTGGCACCTCCACTGGGCAGGGAGGGAGCTTTTCCCAGGACACCCCCATGGTGTCCAGCACCCAAGAGCCGGGATCTGCCCGGACACAGCTCCCAGGAGTCATTTCCATTCATTATCCCTCCTGCTGGAGCCCTCTGGGTGCTGTTACTCACCTGCTGCTTTCCCCCCGATCCTGCAGGGAATCTGACCTGTTCCTGCTGGATGTGCAGGACCTGCGTGCTGGGACAGAGGGCTGGCTGGTGTTTGATGTCACAGCTGCCAGCAACCACTGGTCAGTGGACCAGAAATACACCCTGGGGCTGCGGCTCTACGTGGAGACAGATGATGGTGAGCCTGCCCCACCGCCCTGCAGAGTTTGGGGACAAATTCCCAGGAATTGGAGTCCTCTCTGTGCTGAGGATGTGCTGGGGGGTTGATCTCAGTGCAATTTTAAATTTCCAGCTCTGATGGGTGCCAGCAGTCTGGGTTTGCAGGTTCTGATGGCGTGGACTGTAATTAACCTCATTAATAGTTAATGAACTCCTTTACCTGGAGGGATCCTCTGTGTGTGGGGCAGAGGATTAACCCCGTTCTCCCCACGGGACTAAATCTGCTCCAGCAGTGCCTTTTCCAGGTGGGAAGGCACACAAAGAGCAGCTCCTCTTCCATGGGAGGAGGAATCACAGCCCCATCCATTCCTTGGGGTGAAGGAGAAAATCACTTTTAATCCCTGAATTGGCCATTCCCTCTGTGACCATTTCATGCTGGAACAGGAGGCTCCAACCCCTTGGCATGCCAGAACCACATCTCCCACTGCAAATTTCCTGTGTTTTTCATCTCTGCTTTAACCAAACGAGTTCTATTTGAGGACAAACCCCAGAGATGGTCCTGTCCCTGCAGGGCACAGCGTGGATCCAGGCTCAGCCGGGCTCCTGGGGCGCCGGGGACCCCGCTCCAAGCAGCCCTTCATGGTGACATTTTTCCGGGCCAGCCCCAGCCCCTCCCGTGTCACACGAGCAGCCAAACCCCAGAGGAGGCGACAGCACAAGAAATCCAACGACCTCCCCCACCCAAACAAGCTCCCAGGAATTTTTGGTAAGGTGTTTCCTGCAGCAGGAGGGATGTCCCTATGGAAAACACGAGGCTCTGCTTGTCAGCGCCTTGAAATCCCAATTTTTTTGGCCCAAGGGAAACGGAGCAAAAAGTCCTGAGGTTTTAGGATTGGAGGTTTTTGCAGTTTGGGAGGTGCAGAGAGGGTTTGGGTTGGATGCCCTCAAGGAAATGGTGTTTTGTGAGCGTGTCAGGATTACTGAATATTGGAATTTTTGCCTCATTGCCCTTGGCTTTGGATCTCTGGGAAGGTGTCACAGCTCCAGAAAGCTCAGGCAGGAGGGGAGCAGGAAAGCCTGAGTCTGGGAAACCCTCAAAGTGAGCAAAGCTGGGGTTTAGCCCTTCCAAGGCTGAATTCATTCATCCCAATATAGGAATATCAATTGGATATTCTGGAGCTGCTTTTCCCTTTGTGCAGCAACAAAGCCTCCTCTCCTTTGGCTCTCCTGGGCTAATCCCAATCCCAGGGGCTGAACCCCACCTGTGAGGGGGAATTCCAGGGCTGAAATCCCTGTCCCCTTTCCCCACAGATGATGTCCACCCCGCGGATGGGCGGCAGGTCTGCCGGCGCCACGAGCTCTACGTCAGCTTCCAGGACCTCGGCTGGCTGGTACTTGTCTGCTGGGAGAAGTAAATGACCAAAAAAACCCCAACACCCCCATCATTCCATTCCCCCACCCTGGATTCTCCTGCCCATGAAACCACCCCAGGAGCTGGGAAGGCAAACATGAACTGCCACAACCCCAAACCCCACCGGTGACCCCGAACAACTCACGGCTGATCCAAAAAACCAAAATAAACCCTTGCTGAGCTGTTTGTGCAGGTGGGGAATGGATGAGGGGGCACAGAAGGGTGAAACCCTCAATGTAACTCTTTTTTTTTTTATTTTTTTGCAGGACTGGGTGATTGCTCCACAGGGATACTCAGCCTACTACTGCGAGGGGGAGTGTGCATTCCCACTGGACTCCTGCATGAACGCCACCAACCACGCCATCCTGCAGTCCCTGGTCAGTGCAGCCTGCCAGGGCAGCCCTGGGGGGACACCCAGGGTCCTGGGGAGCAGTCAGAGCCCGGCAGGTCCTGAGGAAGAGCTGGGATTTTGGGATGAGCACGGCTGGGTTTGAGGGTGTTCAGGTGGGAGGGTGCAGGTGGGCTCCTGGCTGGAATAAAGAATTAGTGGGTGCATGCACATCTGGGTGGGTGCATGCACATCTGGGTGGGTGAACGCACATCTGGGTGGGCTCATACCCATCTGGGTGGGTCCTCAGACATCTGGGTGGGTGCTCACACATCTGGGTGGGTGAACGCACATCTGGGTGGGTGCATGCACATCTGGGTGGGCTCATACCCATCTGGGTGGGTCCTCAGACATCTGGGTGGGTGCTCACACATCTGGGTGGGTGCTCACACATCTGGGTGGGTGAACGCACATCTGGGTGGGTGCATGCACATCTGGGTGGGTGCATGCACATCTGGGTGGGTGAACGCACATCTGTCTGGGTTCATACCCATCTGGGTGGCTGCTCACACATCTGGGTGGGTGAACGCACATCTGGCTGGGTGAACGCACATCTGGATGGGTGCTCACACATCTGGGTGGCTGCTCACAGGCTGGCCCCCACCACAGGCTCCCAGGAGGTTCCAGTATGGAATTTCAAGGCATTCACGGAAAGACCCAGAGTGAGGGCACAAAGCTCTGTCCCTCATCCTCAGCCAGAGGGGTGCCACAGCAGGATTTTGTCATCCCAGAGCTCCCTCACCTCTTGATTTTCTGACTGACACCATCCTGCTCCAGTTTTGCAGCAGTTGGGGCAAAACTGCTGATTTCTGGCAGATTAATGATCCTTCTCCCCTGGCAGCGAGCTGGGGAGCAGGGACCAGCCCAGGGCACACAGAGCCCCCCAAAAAAGTCTCAGTGTCATCCCTGCCTCCTCCTCTCCAGCTGTTCCTGCGGGTTCATCCACAGCCCCAGCACCCAAACGTTGGGCTCAGCATATTCCCAGCAAGAAAAGCTTTAATGCCTTGGGTTTGTTTTTTTCCCAAACCCACCCCACATCCCAGCCAGCGCTTTAATTTCTGGAATTTCCTGCCCTGTGAGTGTTTGGTTTCCCAATGGCAGAGCCACCCCGGCTCCGGTGCTCGCGGTTAATTACAGGGAGCGCCGAGCCCTGGGCCCAGCCTTTGAAGGTGTCGCCTGGCTGGGTTTAATTTTGACATTAACAAAACTTCCAGGGGCTGGGAACCATCCAGGGAGGGGCTCTTTTCCCCCCCTACACCCACCCATCACCCCCAAACCCAGCGCTGTTCCCAAAACGGGCAGGATGTGAATCACCTGGATCCGGCCCTTCTGGGAAGAGCCAGGGCAAAGGCGGCTGGGGAGCCGTGCCAGCCCCAGCCTGAGCTGCAAATAGCAGGGTTGGACAGCAAAAACACCGGACTTCCGAGCTGGGAGAGCTCGGCTGCCCCTGCTGAAAATGAATCGCACATGTCAGGGCAGCCACCGGGGCTCCCGCGTCCTGCCAGCCTCCTCCAGCCCCTGCCCTGCAGGGAAACGCTGGGATAACACGTGTGCCCAGCAGGGAAAAACCATCCCAGAGTGGAGTCCTGTGCACAGAGGTGTTGTGGACTTTAGGGTTTAAGTTTGGGGTGGAGAATCTCTGTTGGAACGACACCAGCACCCCCCCGCCCACACCGGAGCCTGACCCGTGCTGTGCTGATTTATGGTTTTTTTTTTTTTTTTAAGTCATTTGTCTGTTTTTGTGAGAAAAAGGGCCCTGAAATCCCAAATTAATGAAGGGGCTGCCTGGCCCACGCAGTGCCATGAGCCCTGATCCAATATAAACCGCAGCAGGGACTGCCTGGAGCTTAGAATAAATATTTTTGCAAAAAGATGGAAATAATCCCCCCATTCACCCAGGGCTTTTTGGTTGGTTTGTTGCCTGGAGCCACGTTTGCTGGCACTGATGGCTCCATCCATCCCCCAGGTCCACCTGATGAAGCCTGAGGCCGTGCCCAAGGCGTGCTGTGCCCCCACCAAGCTCAGTGCCACCTCTGTCCTCTACTACGACAGCAACAACAACGTCATCCTCAAAAAGCACCGGAACATGGTGGTGAAATCCTGCGGCTGCCACTGATGGACAGCTCCCATTCCCACTCCTGAGTGCTCATTTCCCACCTCTGGATGTCCCATTCCTGTCCCTGAGTGTCCCATTCCCATCCCTGAGTGTCCCATCCCACCCCTGCATGTCCCATTCCCACTCCTGAGTGCTCATTTCCCACCTCTGGATCTCCCATTCCTGTCCCTGAGTGTCCCATTCCCACCTCTGGATGTCCCATTCCCATCCCTGAGTGTCCCATTCCATCCCTGGATGCCCCATTCCCACTCCTGAGTGTCCCATCCCACTCCTGAGTGTCCCATTCCCACTCCTGAGTGTCCCATTCCCACTCCTGAATGTCCCATTCCCACTCCTGGATGCCCCATCCCCATCCCTGAGTGTCCCATCCCACTCCTGAGTGTACCATTCCCACCCCTGAGTGTCCCATCCCACCCCTGAGTGTCCCATTCCCACTCCTGAGTGTCCCATTCCCATCCCTGAGTGTCCCATTCCATCCCTGGATGCCCCATTCCCACTCCTGAGTGTCCCATTCCCTCTCCTGAGTGTCCCATTCCCACTCCTGAGTGTCCCATTCCCACTCCTGAGTGTCCCATTCCCACTCCTGAATGTCCCATTCCCACCCCTGACTGTCCCATTCCCACTCCTGAGTGTCCCATTCCCACTCCTGAATGTCCCATTCCCACCCCTGACTGTCCCATTCCCACTCCTGAGTGTCCCATTCCCACCCCTGAGTGTCCCATCCCCACTCCTGAGTGTCCCATTCCCACTCCTGAATGTCCCATTCCCATTCCTGAGTGTCCCATTCCCACTCCTGAGTGTCCCATCCCCACTCCTGAGTGTCCCATCCCCATCCCTGAGTGTCCCTTTCCCACTCCTGAGTGTCCCCTTTTCCATCCCTGAGTGTCCCATCCCCACTCCTGAGTGTCCCATCCCCACTCCTGAGTGTCCCATCCCCATCCCTGAATGTCCCATCCCCACCCCTGAGTGTCCCATTCCCACTCCTGAGTGTCCCATTCCCACTCCTGAGTGTCCCATCCCACCCCTGAGTGTCCCTTTTCCATCCCTGAATGTCCCATCCCATCCCTGAGTGTCCCCTCCCATTCCCACCAGAGCAATGTGACCCTGGGTTTCTGCTGCATGCGTGGAGGAGGAGCTTTGTGGGCTGCACCAGAGCAAAATCCATTAATAATAATAATAATTAATAATAAAAGCCAAAAATAAACCTCTCCCACCCCCTTCTAGAAGTGGATGTAAATAATATAAAACTTCCTTTTTCTTATCCTGCTTGATGAGACACAGATATATACAAACATATATATATATATATATAGGAAAGAGGATTTTTGGCTGATTCTGTTTTGTCTGTGACTGATGAGTTTTCCCTGTGCTGGAGGCACTTTTTGGGGGGAGGCAGCACCCAGGTTGCTCTGGGACTGAGCTGTTTCTAGCTGTGTATTTCTCCACTAACCCACCTCTACCCAAGCGCTTTTAATTCCCTTAATGAAAATATCATCAGCCAATTAAGTAGCTGGCTGACTAACCCCCTCCTGTTTACCCAAAGTTCACCAAACTCAGCCAGTTGGAAAAAAAATAAAATATCCATATTGAGCTACAGCACTGTTATAAAATAAACGCAAAGTTTGGAAAGTAAACACGGAGTTTCTCTTGCTCTTTGTTTTTTAATGTCACAGCACAACAGGGCTCTGTTCAGAGGGCCTTTTGCAGTGAAAAAAGACTCAGAATTGGCTAAAATTGTACTTATTTGCTTGAAAATGAGCCCTGATGTGAGTTTTAGGTCAGGCTGTGCCCATCCCGTGGGCTCCCAGCTGGGCTGTGACCAGTCCCAGGCAGCTTCCCCAGGTTATTTGCACAATTAAATTATTTATTTGCTCTGATTTTAAAAGGAAAAGGCCTGTCCTGGTTCTCAGCTCGGATACCTGGGGAACCTTACACCAGCAGCCTCACCCCTCCTGCCAACACCTGCACAAGCTCAGAACCAAACACCCCTTCCATAATTTCACAGGAAACCCCCAAATCCATCACTTCTGGTCACCTTGAAGTGCAAAGCCAGGGCTGCCCACCACAGGAACTATAAATCCATGTGGTTTATCCCTCTCTGCAACCTGGAGGCTGGAAATCCCTCCCTACAGCCGCATCACTCTGGGTTTTTTCCTTCTTCATCCCTCATTTCCTGGTGCTCTCCAGCTCACACAGCCCAGTGAACGCCCTCCCTTGGGGATGGGGATGGAGCTGGACCAGCCTTCCCAGCAGGAGAGACACCAGCCAGGGACCTGCTTCCCTCTGCTGCTGGAAAAGGACACTACAAAGCCAAAAACACCTCCAGGAGATGCTGCTATGCAACCAACAAGAGAGGTTCAGCTCTGCTCTGCTCTCCCTGGCACAGGTACCCATCCCTGGAGCCAGGACTTAGACACAGGATTAATGAAGATGAGGGTAAATACAAAAAATAAAATAAAATCTTTGCTCAAAGACCAGCCTCCCACAGAGGCAATTCAGCAGCCAGGCCCCTCAGTATTTTCAAAACTAGGTTTTATTTTTACCAAACATAAATTTTTTCCAAAACACGGCAGCAGGACCAGCCCAGCCCAGCTCGGGCAGCGCAGGCTGGGAAGGGATTTATCCCAGGAAGGAAAAATCCTGCCCAGGGGAATTCCTATGGCAGCTGCAGGATGGGCAGTGCTGGGGGGGCCCTGGGGTGCCCCAGCCCTGCTGGTTCCCCGTCCCTCCAGGCCAGGCTCCCCCCACCCAGCCCCTCGGAGCGCCGAGCTCACGCGCACTCCCCGCAGTCCGAGATGATCACCTTCTGCTTTGGCTTCCCATCCTTGGTGCCCTGAGCCTTGGAGAACAGAGCAGCAATTCCAGGAGTGAAGCCTGGGGGCAGGAAGGGAGTGGGCTGTGCCCCCAGCTCCCCCCTGCCCTCACACCTACCTCGATCTCCCTCACCACGTCCATGCCCTCCGTCACCTCCCCGAACACCACGTGCTTCCCGTCCAGCCAGTCCGTCTTGTCACAGGTGATGAAGAACTGGGAGCCGTTGGTGTTTGGGCCTGAGTTTGCCATGGACACCATCCCTGGGGTCAGAGAGGGCAGAGTCAGGGCTGAGCTCAGCAGCTGCTCCTTCAGCCCAGCCCCGCGCCCCACAGGGCATCAAAACCCACAGAAATTACTGGAAATCAATTTATGCTGAGAAACGCTTTGCAAGTGTGAAAGATGCTCAGCTATTTTTAGCTGCAGTAACAGCAAAGCTGTTTGTATGGAGATAAACCTGCTGGCTTGCTCCTGCCTTTCACAGTCATGCTGTGACACTCCTCGTTTAAAATCAAGCAGGAAAAGCAGCTTTGAAATTGTTTTTCCTTTATGTAATACTGCAGATAAAGTGGATGGAGAGGGAACGATGCATTTGGTGAGACACAAGGGCTTGAATGTGGCAGAAAAAATCTGGCCAATGTAGATGATAATAATTATAATTATAATTCAGGGCTGCTGCTGTCTGTGGTGGTGTTTGCAGGGGTCCCAGGACGAGGGAAGAGATGAGAATCTTGATTCTAATAAATCTTGACTGATTTATTATTTTATGATATATATTATATTAAAAGAAAATGATATATTAAGACTATACTAAAAGAATAGAAGAAAGGATTTCATCAGAAGGCTTGAAAGGAAAAGGAATAGATTATAATAAAAAAATCCCAGCCTCGACACAGGTGGCTGTCTTTGGTCATCAAGAAAAACAATTCACATGCTGGGTAAACAGTTCTCCAAATCACATTCCAAAGCAGCAAAACATGGGGAAGCTGAAGCTTCTCAGCTTCTCAGGAGAAAAGATCCTGACAAAAGGATTTTTCATCAAATATGTCTGTGACACAAGGGTCTGAATGTGGCAGAAAAATCTGGCCAACGTAGATTACAATAATTATAATTCTGGGCTGCTGCTATTAACAGGGCTAAAACAGCCCTACGTGATGCTGAGCCATCTTCTCTCCTGGAGATGGGTTTACCTGGCCCTGTGTGCTTGAGGATGAAGTTTTCATCATCAAACTTCTTCCCATAGATGGATTTGCCCCCGGTGCCGTTGTGGTTGGTGAAGTCCCCGGCCTGGCACATGAACTGGGGGATGACGCGGTGGAAGCTGCTGCCCTTGAAGCCAAATCCTTTCTCATGGGTGCAGAGGCAGCGGAAATTCTCTGTGTGTGGGGGGCAAAGGGGAGGGAGGTGAGAGCTGTGCCCCCCTGGGGGTCCCAGGAGGGGAGGCTGAGCCTTCTGTCACCTGCAGTCATGGGCACCACGTCGGAGCGCAGCAGGATCCGCAGCCGCCCCGCCGGTTTGTTCCCAATCTTGATGTCCATGTAAACCTGGGGGTTCACCCGGGATTTCTTGGCAGGAGGCTCGTCCTGGGCAGGAAAAGAGACAAAAGCAAGTTGAGGTGACATTTCTCTGCTTTGCTTTCTCATCCTCTGGGGTAACGGGGATACAGATGGCTTGGGTTGCTTTTCCTACCTCCTGTGCCTCTGCTTTGGGGGCCTCTGCTCCTCCTTCCTCCTTGTTCTCCTCCAAAGTCTTCCCTGAAAACTTCTTCAGCCACTCATCATCTGACCAGACTGTGGCCACAAAAGGAAAGGTCAGAGCACAGGAACTGACCCAAAGGGAGCTCAGCTGATGCACGGAGCTCCAAGCACGCCCAGGGATGTTCTGTTCCCCAGCTCACCAGGCCTGGAAGATCCTTCCTTAATCCTCATGGGTTTGGCCAGGTTCACTCTGATTGTCCTGCCAAAGAGCTCAGACTCATTCTACAGAGGGGAAAACAGCACAGCACAGCCCACCAAAAGGTATAAAACCACCGTGCCCCCCCAAAGCCCTGCAGAGCTCAGAGGACACAGCTTCTGCTCTCTCTGCAGCTCTCAGCAGCCAGGGCAGCAAAGCCACACATCCCCAAGGAACAGGGAGCAGGGTCCATACCATGTTGTCAATAGCTGCTGCTGCATCCTGCCAAAAAAAAAAAAAAAATCCAAATAAAATCATTACTAACATTTATTCTCAAGGTCCAGCATAGCCACGTCCCAGGATCTCACTATAAAGACAACTGCCAGGTTTTCCTAAACCTTATTTATCCCAGGGATGTGTGAACTGAAGGATTTTGTAAAAGCCATATCCAAACCCCATCCAAGGGGGGTTTCCAAACCCCATGTGATTTGGAAAAACCAAAAACCCACTAACCCCTTGTATTTAAGATGTTTTAGTGATGCCATGAGCATTTGGGAGAGGAGAGATTTGGGTACAAAGCCCAGGACAGACAAGCAGAGGACAAATATATGACATCCATGAAACCAAGAAACCCAGCCCAGGACAGTGGCAGGGGAACAGTTTGGGCTGGAAACAGGAAAAGTGGGAATTCAGCCCAAGAGAAAATGGGAAAAGTGGGGACTTGGAAAAGCAGAACAACACCTGAATGTTATGGTGGGTAACCCACATGCGATTTCAGATTCCTCCAGCAGCAAGAGGATCCATCCCAAAACCCCAAGGGCAGCAAAAACCCCAAGGGCAGCAAAAACCCAAACGGCTCAAGCACTTGCTGGTTCCTCACCTCTGCCAGCTCAAACTCCACGAAGGCGAATCCCCGGTGCTTTTCTGGAGAGAAGGAAGGAAGGAAACAATGGTCAGGGCCAGCACGGACACACCGGTCCCACAGGGGGCTCCCACCCTAAACCCGCACCCGGGGATGCTCCAGCCGGTCCCACGGGGGGGTCGCACCCTAAACCCGCACCCGGGGATGCTCCAGCCGGTCCCACGGGGGGGTTCCACCCCAAACCCGCACCCGGGGATGCTCCGGCCGGTCCCACAGGGGGCTCCCACCCCAAACCCGCACCCGAGGATGCTCCGGCCGGTCCCACGGGGGGCTCCCACCCCAAACCCGCACCCGGAGGATGCTCCAGACGGTTCCACGGGGGGGTCGCACCCAAACCCGCATCCGGGGATGCTCCAGCCGGTCCCACAGGGGGGTCCCACCCCAGACCCGCACCCCAGGGATGCTCCAGCCTCCCAGGCACGCACCGGTCTCGTAGTCCAGCGGGATCTGGATGTCGGTGATGTCTCCGAAGGGGATGAAGGCAGCGTGCAGAACCTTCTCGTCCACCTCCTCGGCCAGCCCGCCTGCGGGGCGGCCAGCGGTCACCGGGCACCGCCGGCGGCCCCGGCCCCTCGGGGGTCCCCCAGCCCGGCCACTCACCCACGTACAGCACCCGCTTGGTGGCCGCCATGGCGCCCCGGTGCCCCGGAACGGCTCGGCCCGGCACGGCCCGCCCCGGAACGGCGGCAGCGCTCCGCCCCGCGCCCGCACGGAGCGGCTCGGTTCGGCTCGGCTCATGGAACGGAGATCCCGTCCGATCCTGCGCATCCCTGGGTGAAAAATGCCTATTTCATGATTGGCTTTTCGCAAATATTAAAATGAATGTTAAATGTGTAGCGTTAGAAAGTGACGCTCTGTTAATTCTCGTAAGTAGGGTGTTAAATATAGTTTTAGGTTATGATGAAATGTTAAAATAGAAACTGTGATGTGTAGGATACTTTTTTCCTAAAGAAAGGACTCGCACCAGATAGCAGCTACAGGACAACTAAATCTTTCAGAGAAAGAGAATTTATTGCCCCATTATCGGGAGAAACAAACTTCTTCCTGCCTCGCTCAGCCAGGACCACGCCGTCAGGATTCAGAGGGAGAAGCTGACACTGACCAGACAGAATCCGGTGTTTGAATGGAATTTATGCATCATGTATGAATATGCAACAGGCTGTTGTGTTTAAGGGTTAATCCTCTGTTAACGTGGGTCCTTTTTCAGCCTTATGCTGCCCAGAAAAGGTACCTGGACGTCCTTAACTCTTTGTTTCTATTGTCTCATCTTGTCCTAATTCAAATTGTCCAAAATTTTTATTACTCTAATTAATTATGTTGCCATTTTTATAACCATTTTATTACTATTAAAACTTTTAAAATTTTAAAAACAAGTGATTGCACGCTCCTTCCACCCCATCCCAGGCCTTCCCAAAGCCTCCAAACCATTCAGCTCCAGTTGGAGCTTTGACTGCTCTGGGATTGTCTGAATAATGCTTTTTATCCCAAAGGATCACTGAAAATGAGTGTGCAAAGGATTTGTCAACCCCAGTGGTAAAACTCGGCCACCTTTGGAGTATAAAAGAGCAGCAGGAGCACTAAAAATCCAGCTGAAAATGTAGAATTGTAAACAAAGAACAGCCCGTGACAAAAACAGGTCAAACCCTTGTACCCTTCACTTGAAATTACCTCCTCAGCTCTTCTCAGATCACTGTTTACAGCCACCACCCCTCGAGACACAGCCCCAGGCATGATTTTAAATACTCATTAGCCCAAATTACCAAGCAGAATAAGCCAAATCCCTGTTTAATGTATTCACCCTCCAATAACCACCCATCAGTTCAATTTCACAAAGCCACAGCACATTTATTCATCCAACAGAGAGGAATGATGACAAACACAGTGCAAGTTTATTCCTTTATTGATAAATGTTTCCCAAACTTTCCAAACTGGATTGTTCAATTAAACACAAACTCACAAAAATACTTCCAGCCTAATATCCTCAACGTCCTCTTTAGAAGACACAAGGGGCAGCTCTGTTCTGGCAAAGGAAAAGCTTGCAAATCCCCCAGATTCTGGTTTTGGAAACCTCAAGCTTCAGAGTTGGCTTTTTAAATAAGATCTTTAAGATTAATTTACAAAATGCAATATAACTATGTGATACAATGCAACGGCCTTGAGATCTGCAGGACAGTGAAGGATCTTCAAACATCTTGAGCTGATGTCTAGGAAGGGGCTATTTGGCTTCTTTGTATCCTGGAGGGGAAAAAGGGAGAGAAGTTACTCACAGCTGTTCCAGGCTAGGGAACATTGCAGCATTCCAAGGAAAAAGGATTCCAATATAATTGGGAAGGTACAGAGAAGCTGCTTGTGGTGGTCAGATGATCAGAAATTGTTATTATCCACAAGAAGCTCAAATTCTTTGCTAGATCACTCAGTGAAACTAAGAATTCTTCACCAGCTTGAGTTGTGACATCTGATCACAAACAGCAGCACAGAAAGTCCTGGAGATGGCAATTCCAGACTACCCACAGAAAAATGGATCATGGGAAACAGGAAGAGGCATTCCAAGAATCAAAATCCTTATTCATAAATGAAACAAGAGCCAAGCCCAAACCCAGGTGACACCACTTGTGTGGACAGACCTATCCAGTGAAACATGTCCAGCATTTATTATATCCTGAAGGCAGGTGGTTTCCAGAACAAGCAATGGGCACTAAGAGCCTGTTTAGCCTCAAAATGTGGCTATTTCCCAGATTAGCAGTTCCACAAGACTCATCCCCAGCTCCAAGGAACACCTCAGGGACTTCAACATCTTTAGATCCCTTAAATAAGCATCAGAATCAATATTTCTTAACTTCTATTCTGCTGGGAGAAACTACATTAGGAGCTTTTTGTTGTTGAAGAGTGGACAACAATCAGGTAAGTGCTGGTCACAGACCCACATGAATTGTTCACTAAAAACTGTGTTTTATTTACTGATTCTGGAAGCTTTTCACTGAAGCTGAGGACTCAGACACTCACCAGTCATCCTGGTTCAAGAGGTAGCAGCAACCACACCCACTTTCTGGGCAGCTTCTTTCTTGGCTTGGTGAGCCTGCAGCACTGCCACAGCCTCCTCCACCTGGGGACACAAATCCAGTGAGATTTTCTCCCTGCTCAGAGGCCCTCTCTAGACAAAAAAGGGAGCCAGCAGCTCACCTTGGAGCGGAGGGACTCTGGAGATTCCAGCATGTGCAGCAGCTCTGAGTTGTCAATCTCTAGCAGCATTCCTGTGATCTTCCCCGCCAGGCTGGGGTGCATAGCTTGGATCAGAGGGAACAAACGTTCTCCTGAGGGAGAAAAAGGAATTCCAGTGGGTGAGTTTGGATCTTTGAAACCTGAGGGGATGAAAAATGATCGGTGAGCAGTGGGGTTTTACTCACCCAGCATCTGTTTCTGCTCCTGGGGAGGGGCAGCAGCCAGCATGGAGGCTGTCAGTGGCTCCTGGCCCTGCACATGCACTGCAGGCTGAGGTGCCTGAAAAGGGCAGACAAGGCTTCTGAAATAAGGATGAGGCTGACTGCTTCATATTTAGACAATTCTAAGATGTTCACTCCTAAACACAATCTTTGTCAAGCCTACAGAACACTTCAGCTTCAGAAAAGGGCAGGTAAGGTGCCCTTGGTTCACAAACACTCCCTGCAAGTCTTGAACTCAAAACTCAAGAATGCCACACAGGAACACCACAAATATCTTACAAAAACTGGATCAAACATCATGAGATGTTGAGAAAGGCAGGTGTAGATGGTGCTCACTCTTTCAATGATACCCCAGTGAGAACTTGGCAAAGAGGAGAGACACTTAAATGGTTGCAAAACAGGAACAAAGAACCAAGAAAAATATCCTTACAGCCAGTCTGGCTACAAAAGGGCTTGTGAGTACAAGACAGATAAACCAACCAGGGTGCCCCTGGCAAAGGCACAACTGCCAGGCTTTTAAATTCCAAATTAACACTGTCTGGGTCATAAAAGGAGCTCGAAGTTTCTATAAAAATACTTCAGTGGCATGTGAAACTGCAGGGACTTCCCAGCCCAGCCCTGGTGGTACCTGCAGAGGTTGGACACCTGGGTGTGGGCTGCGGACACTTGAGGCGTATTTGTAAGGAGGGACAGCCCTGGGAGCAGGGGCAGCTACAGGAGGACGGGGAGCCAAGTTCTGTGCGGCTGTGCCAACACCTGCAAAGGAAGGAGAACACAGTGACAAACACCTGCAGCAACATGCTAACAACTTAGCATGTCTGGTTTTAACTCAACTATGCCCTGAAGGGTGATACTTCTTTGGAAACCAAAGTGTAGCTGGCTACTTCAAGAAGGGGCTGTTCTCCCTAGAACCGATCCATAGATTCCACACCTTTTGTTTTACAGCTGATCACTGGGAAAAAATTAATTTGGCTGCTCTCCTCTGAAAGCAAAACCCATCAGTTACAGAGATTTTTGAGCAGTGTTGCAGGGGTGTAGAGATAAGTCCCAAACCAGTGGAGAAGAACCCATCTGGATTTCCACTGCTGTGCTGTAGCACCGAGTGCCCCCAGACCTGCACCGCACAGCGAGGAACAGGAAAGCAGCAGGTGCTGGCTCTAACAACCATCTTGGGGAGCAGAAGCCAAGTCTCCACAGCATCCTCCTCCCTCCCAGAGAAGAGGAAAAGCCCAGGAAGAGACCCCATCTTACCAACTCTCTGCGCAGCAGCGGGGAGGCCCCGGGAGGCGGGAGCGTTGGCAGGGGCCAGGTGGCGCAGGGCGGGCCGGGGCCCCGACTGGCGCATGGCGTTGGGCATTCCCTGGAAGCCTGAAGGATGGAAAGAGGGGAAATCCTCAAAAGAGAAGCAGCTGGCAAGGCAGGACAGTCAGCTACAGGGGTGGTGCACAGGGAGAATCAAAGAATCACGGAATATGCTGAGTTGGAAGGGACACACAAGGATAACAGTCCAGCTCCTGGCCCTACACAGGACCATGCCCACAAAGGAAAGCATCAACTGCTCCTGTTGGGAAGTACAGCTCCCAAAGGGCTCTACAACCAAAACAGCCTCTGGCACTCTCACCTTGAGGTCTCCCTCCTTGCTGCCATCGTGGGTTGGGTCTCATCTGTGTCATTTGGTTGGGTGCATAGTAAGTGGGTCTGCTCTGAGCCTGGAGGGAGATCAGATAAGCTCAGAGGCAACATCCAAGTGCATCACAAACATTGTTTACAACGTGTTTTGGCAGCTGTTGCCAGGACTCAACACTCAGGTCAGATTAAGAGAACAGGCAGCTGGCAAGTCCCAGAATTAACTCCACTGCTGCAGCCCTCATTAGGAGTTGCTGCTTACAGGCATGAGAAAGGCTCAGTGAGATTAACACGGGTTAAAAACCCCACAGGAGCTCACCTGGGGCACAGCAGGCATGAAATACCCGCCAGCAGCGGGCTGGAACTGGTTGATGATGGTGTTGGCAGGCAAGGCCCTCATGCCAGCGATGCGCTGCATGTACTGGTTGGTGAGATGGGCCTTCCTCTCCTCCTTCCTCTGGGCCAGTGCCACATAGAGGGGCTTGGAGCCCACGATGCGCCCGTTCATCTCTGTCACCGCTTTGGTGGCCTCCTCTGGAGAGGAAAAGCAGACAAAGCCAAACCCTTTGCTCCGTCCATCTTCCAGCATCACCTGCAGTAAAGATCAATTGCTAATGGAGTACCAGGACAACTGAGCTGAAGAATCTGTGGTTTTTTAGGTTTTAGGTAGCACATAAGTTGTTGCAGAGGTGTAGAGACAGGTTCTCATGAAGAGTCACCTGTCTGGATTTGCTCTGCGTTGCTGTCAGCACCATGTGTCCCCAGGCCCACACTGCACAGTAAGGAATGGGAAAGATTTGGTGCAGTCCTAAATGCACAGAGGAAAGTGCCATGTCATGCCTACCACCTCAAGCAAGCATGTTTGCCACTTCCTGACTCCCCTTTTTGTAAGGGAATGAAGTTTTCAGTACAATCCCACTATTTACTAGCCAAGGTGTTTTCAGAATCACAATAACCACAGGTTAAGAACAGCCCTTTAATCCCATGGTAGACAACAATTCCTTCTTCAGGCTTTAAAATCCAAGTAACCCCCAAATCCCACGGTACCTTGGCACTCGTTATTGACCCAAAAGGTGAGAACTCCTTCCTCAGTTTTTCATCATCTATAGTGTCATCTAGGTTTTTAATGTACAGGTTAACACCCTGGAAAGGGAAAGAACAGCATGACATTCACAACATTAAAAAAAATTCTTAAGCACATCAACTGTTACCCATCTGCCAGAGCTGTAATTTATCTGAAAACTCTTAATTTAGCATCATGTTCCTTCCACACCACCCAAAGCTGAAGGTGATAAATGTTGCAAAGGCGTAGAGACAAGTCCCACTGTGGTGAAAGGGAGCTTGTCTGGATTTCCTCTGCCTTCCTGTGGCATCATCACATGTCCCCAGTCCAGCAGTGCACCTCAGGGAGTGGGGGAGTTTCAGATGCCACCTCTGACACGACCCAGTTCTGCCACAAATTACAGAGAGCAGTGCAGAGTTGTGCTGTCTCTTCCCATCCCTCCAGGGATCCCCATTTGAAAGTCAAGGAGACTTCATGCCTGTTGTCTCACATCCTCCTAAACACTTTCAGTATCAAGACTAAGCCCTGATGCCCCCTCTGCAACCAAATACCACAGAGACACCTCTGTGTTTTAACCCAGGCTGTCTCACAGGACAATAACTGCTCTGGCAATTCCTTCAACAGATCAGAAATAGTGCTTAAATTGAGAAAAACAAACATCATTCACCTGGTACCTGCTGAGTCTCTCCTGTTTTAGCTGTTCAAACCTTCTTTTCAGCTCTGCCTGGCGCTCAGCCTTCTTCTGTGCTCTGCCCACAAAGAGCATTTTCCCATTGATGTCCTTCCCATTCATTTCTTCCACTGCCTGCACAGAGGGTTCAAGAGGAAACTCTCAGCTGCTGAAGCAGGACAGCCCCTGATCCTGTCAGAGCAGGACTGCCCAGAGCTGACGCTGTGTCCCTGCCTGCCAGCCAATAAATCAGAGTTTGCACGTTACCTTTGCACATTTCCTGTTAACAGTAGGCTCATTAAAGACAAGCTGAAGTTATCACACAGCTCAAGCTGACACACCACAGAGTGCTGAACTAACTTGGAAATTCATCCCCACCCTTTCTTGTAATTAAAACTCCATTTTAACAAGCATTCTCCTTAGAAAAGACCGTTTTTGAGCAATGTTCTCACTCTAGGTGCCCTCCTCCTCCTTCAGCCCTGCACTGTAGTGTTTCTTCAGCAATTAACATTCTTGATTATACCACTGTGTGGTTCTAGGAAACTGGAGGGATGCCAAGTTACCCTTGAATGTCAAACTATTAAGGTGCAAAAGGTTTCCAAGTTCCCACATCTAGAAGAGGTCATGCCCAAGGCAGAATTTTCTTCCATTTCAGAAACAGGCACCCAAGATAAACCAAGTTATTCTTCTCTGAAGTTATCTAAGCAACATAAAAGTTGGTCCTACCTTGTTGGCCTCTTCATGCTTTTCAAAGCTTACAAAGCCAAAGCCTTTGGATTTTCCAGTGGGGTCTGTCATCACCTTAACACTCAGAGTTTTACCTGTTACCAAGGGACAGGGTTAGTAAATAGCCAAAATATTTCAAGATTATTAAATTCCATGTAATATCTCCTCATGTTCTCAGCCTTAAAGTGACCCAGGTAGGGACTACACAGCAGCACTCAAACTACCCCATTTCATGAAATTCCCAGCCTCAATACAAGTATTTCTGTATTTACCGTATTTGCCAAAGAGCTCCTTTAGTCTTTCATCATCCATGTCATCCCCAAAGTTTTTAATATAGACATTGGTGAATTCCTTCGCCTTGGCTCCCAGCTCAGCCTCCCTCTCTTTACGAGACTTGAATCTCCCAACAAATCTGTAAGATAAAAAGAAAAGAAAATCCCAATAAACAGATCGGTTTCAAGAGCGAAAAAATAATGTGTGACTTGCGGCGAGGCAAAAAAAAAATGAGTGTGCAGTAGGAGCTGGGAATGGGGACAAGAAAGGGTGACAGCAGAGGACAACAAACAGGCCACAGACCAACCAGAAAAATCACCTGTGCTGTGGCTGGCCGAGGAGTCCCACTGGCCCTAGACAGAACCCACCCCAGCCCGCTCGCAGAGAGGTGGCAAATCAAGGCTCGCTCAGGGAAACCCACCAGTCCTGGAATGGAGGGGTAGCAGGCCATGGCTTGGGCAGGGTCACTCACCAGCCCTGGAGTGGAGAGGTAGCAGGCCAAGGCTTGGGCCAGGAGAACCAGTGCCTTGTGTGTCCCTGTTAATACCGAGATGCATCCCGGAGCATGTGAGCGCTGCTGCTGCCGCCTGTGACACTCACACTTTGCGGTCGTTGAGCAGCATGCCGTTCATCTTCTCGATGGCCCTATCTGCAGCATCCTGGGTCTCAAAGTGCACAAAGGCGTAGCCCTTAGAGCCATTCTCATCACACACCACCTGCAGGAGAGGGAGCAAAGGCAGCTGTCAGCGTCCCTCCTCTGCCACGGGTGAAAATGTGTCACTGCTCCTGGGAAACACCACCTGAGTGTCAGATTCCTGCACTTCATGACCAAAGCTGATGTAATTTCAGCTTTTGGTCAACTCTGCCTTTCAGAGATTCTGTTTTAACACCAAGGTCTCAGGTTTGATCTCTTTAGGAACCGTTCATTTAAAGAGTTGGGCTTGATGAGCTTTGTGTGTCCCGACTCAGAATATTCTGTGTCTCTGTTCCTTACACTTGACAAGAAGTGTCCCTTTCACACCTACACTCAAATCTCTGATCACGTCCCCACCCTAAAAGAACTGGACAATGTAACCACATCTCACCTTGCAGGACAAAATGTTTCCAAACGCTGAGAATGTGTCGTAAAGTGCCTTGTTATCAATGGATTTGTCCAGGTTCTTGATGAAGACATTCCCAACCCCTGACTTCCTGAGGGAGGGGTCCCTCTGAGACCACATGATGCGAATGGGTTTCCCTTTGATCACATCAAAATTCATGGTATCGAGGGCTCGCTCAGCTGCAAGAGAAGCCAAGAACAGATTTTCTGTGGTTGGTTAAAATATAAAGGTTTCCAGTGGGTGGGTGATTCTTTTCTCTGAATTTTACTCAGCTCATCTGGGTTATTATCAGAGGTGATCAATGACTTTTAACTCAATGTTTCTTTGCAGCACAGCCACTAAGTATATAAAAGGTTTCACAGACTTTAAATTTACATTATAGCAATATATTCACCACCACAGCAAAACTGATATCAAAATGCCTGGTTTATTAGCCATATTCTGAATTATTATAAATGTAAATTACTCCACTGAGAGAAGGAAAGGAACAGGAAACTCTGGTAAAAAAAAAATGAAGTAAAAGGAGTGACTGTGTGGCTGTTTTGCTTTTCATGAAGCTCACATCTCCCCATCCTCATTTCTATTCAGAGAGAAGGATCATCTCCCTGTCAGGTCAGGGAAAATGTGCACGAACACATGGCTGGCTGTGAGGACATGAGTCAGCCTCTACACAACTTATGTGGCCAAAAAATGATTCCAAAGTTGCTCAAGCTAAAGATGACAAAAGACTTGAGAAAATTCTGGGGGGGGGGAAAAGTCTGTACACCCCATCTGATTAACGGGGAAGCGTTTATCCAAGCTCTCAAACACCAGCACTGTCATTCTAACCTGCACTGAAACCCCCCCTCCACCAGGCTATTTCTGCTGCCTGCTGGTGTATTAAAAGGATCATTACGTACACACATCAGGATCTTGTTCATAAAATTGAGATGCTTGCACTGGTCTGTGCCAGAAAACACTCCCAGCATGGAGCAAGCAGAGAAGAAAGAGTCTTAATTCCCAGCATGGAGCAGGCAAAGAGATGGAAAGACATGCATTGCAATCAAGGAAAATTAACAGGGCAGAACCCAAGCTTTCCACATTTGTTTGGCTCAGTTGTCCCACGCCACCTTCACCCTGTGGTATTTGCTGATTTGATTTCAGGAGCAGAAAATTCAAGGAAAAAAACCAATCTGAACACCTTGCACGTGACTTGGCTCCTGCAGCCTGATTAACTACTCAGCATGTCCCAAAAGTACCTCCAGGAATTCCAGTGGAATACTGCCCACCAAAGCCTGCACTCCCTACCCCCAAGGCCAGCCTCCACTACTGCATGGAAGTTTCTCAGAATTTTTCATGTGCTTTGAAATGTGTATTTTTCTTCCTGCTGCTTTTTAAATTGAAGTGGGACCATCACTGCTCTCCCCACACACAAATCCAGTTGGAAACAAGCTCTGCTTGAAAAAAATATCATTTAAAGACTCCAACAGCTCTGCTTAGACCAAGGTGTTAAATGCAATTAACTGCCAGGCTAAAACGATTCCTCAGCTGCTGCTCCAAGTCCATGCAAGCCATGTTCTTCCTGCAGTCCTTTCCTGGTGTAGGCAGCTCAGAGGCGACCCAGTGCAGCTCGTCAAATTTGGCAGTGTTTATTTATAGCAGGCAGAGGTCCTGCAGAAGCATGTGCTGGCAAGGGCACAAACTGGGTGGATAATACCATTTGCAGCAGGAACAGGCTCCTGCTGGAAGGTGACAAGCAGATCAAGCAGTGGCTGTAACCAGGAGGAGTGTGATGGTTCCACGGCCAGCACCCAGCTCCAGAGCACTTAGGAAGTTGCTCAGGTTCTCCCGAGCTCCCCGAGCAGATACTATTGCACTGCTCTTTCAGCAGGTTGCTACTGTTCCACTCTATTATTACACCCAGACACTTCTGGTGAGCTGTGAAAGCCCTACAAGGATTCCCCGAGGGATCTGCGCCACACCCACAGGTGGAGATGCAACTCCTCTACACCAGGACCTCAGAAAACCTGTAAAGGATCTGCAAGAGTTCTGTGAATGACTCACAGCAAGCACATCTGATTCATTTCCTTCATCTGAGCAAACACCTTCTCATTTTCTTCTATTTAAGCCACAAAGCTTCAGCCATTTCAGTTCCTGTATCTGTTTCTCTCCCACTGGCTCCTGTCATCCTTCCAGCAGACTCAACTGTGGCTCATACAGAACATAAAACACACTCACAGCCCCTTTCAGGCTTGCTTTTAATTCCCTTTCTGATAGGGAGAGCATCTGAACACCCACTGCAGTTTGCCACAGGCCTCAAGAGCAATTAACCTCCCTTGTAGATGCAGAGTTAACACAATGCTGAATTACAGGCTGTGCTTGAGCAGCGTGAAGATCGATAACCAACCTCACACCCCAGGATTCACCCAGGAGAAACTCCACACAAGGAGTTTTATTCTCCCCAGGAGTTTTATTCTCCAGGCTCTCACTTAGGTCACCCAGCAAAAAAGTCCTGACAAGGAAAGCACACAAAACAAATTTAGCCACTTATTTTTTGAAAAAAAGAGATGGTGCATATTCAAAAGAATTAAATTCCTCAATCACTGAGGTTACAACGAAATGCTGCTGCAATGAAGCCTGTGGCAGTACCAACGCTTCCCTTCTAACTTCACAATTTGCCTTACACAGCTCCTCCTGTCTTCAGGAGGAATAACTTTCAAGGAGGAGAACAAACAGTTTATCTATACTTTCCTGCAGAAACACATCTATTTCCAGCCCTGGGATCCTCCTTAGCCTGGGAAATATTCCTACACTTTCAGAACACCTTATCTCTGCAGCCAAACTGAAGTTTTTCTGCTTCATTGCCCTGAGCTGTCTTTTTGTTACTGTCAATGTTTGGAATTCAATTGCATGGAACACAGGAAAAGAGAAATTCAGCTTGTTTGTTGAGCTTGTTTTCTTTCCCTTCTGCACAGTCAAACAGAATAAATATTAACAACCACGGCTGAGCCTGAACTAGCCAGAACTTTGAAGTGTTTCCTCACCCTGCCTATCACAGGATGACAGGCTCAGAATTCAGCATTCCCTGGTTACTACAGCAAGGAACTGCAATCAAAACCAGCAGAGCTCATTTTCCCTAAAAATAACCTCTCTGCAGCAGCCTGCTGCCAGTTAGACAATGCCTGTCCAGCATCACTCCAGCACCTAAAAAACTGTAAAGAAAACCAGAAGTTTCTGGCCCAGTTTGGACACAGGAGCCTGGAAGTGCAGAGCATGCTCGAGATGTGACAGGATGAGCTCCTCGTGGCCCTGAAATGGGGAAGAGCTCTGGTTTCTTGATTTGCTCTGTGGACACAGGGGCAGAGCCCTGCTTTAGAACACACCAGAATAAAGTTAAAACATTGCTTTCTTCAGATTTACAAAGCCCTCACCCTTCCACAAAAGGTACCAGGGAAATGCAAACTATCATTTATCAACCTTTTTAACATCTACCACCAGTTCAAACATACCACAAGAAGTCTGCAGAGCACAAAACCTCCTGATTACTGTAAGCACCTACTCTCAAGCATAAATCCCATCAGATTCCTGCAGTGCTCCCCTCAGCTTTTCTCAGATTTAGTGGGATGAAGCCAAGTGCATTTCTGATTATGCATTCCTGGAAGAAAACACAGAATCCCTCCTCCTCTCAGGAAGCCTCATGCAGGAAAGTGCCACCTTGAAATCAGTCCAAATTTCTGCATTTTACAACAAAAATTATATCCCTCATAGTCAAGTTTGTTCTGGAGTGATCATAACCCTCTTCTAAACTTTCTGTCCATGTCCTGCTGCATTACATGGAGTGCAGCAGCTGGGTTTTGGATTTATGCAGGGTAACACCTGCTGCAGTTTGACAGGAGAAATTCAAAAATTCACATCTCTTCATGAGGGCAGGAGGAGTTTGACTATTTCCCTGTCCCAATATTCACTCAATGATTAGGTTTAAACCACTTGACCTTCTAAGACCTACCAGTAACAGGACACCACCCACTAGCTCCAAGTATCACTTCAAGCCCAGGAGCTTCCTAAAATGTCTGCTGCCTCCCCAGCAGCCCAGAATGGTGCAACCTCCCCCTAAATTCCTGCCTATTTATTACCATAAAAGAGTCCCTTGGAATATATTGGGAAGGCCCCCAGTTGTACAAGGTGCAGAATGCTTCTGCTAAAGCACATGGGACCTCCCACTGATCCTTCTGAGATCACTCTTCTCTGCTTTGAGAGAACTTTAGCTACGCTTCTGCCACCCATCTCCCCAAAATTTCTCAAATCTAAGCTAGAGATCCTTCTTGGCTTTGTTTCTGCTTCTTGTTTTTATGCCTCTGATCCTGCAAAATGAGATCAGAGCCTAAGGAAGGCAGGTGAGCTGGGATAACTTTCAGGACATAAATGTACCAAGGTGGTTTTATACAGGGCAGGATAGGACCACATACAGAGGGAGGCTGCCAGGTTCCTTCTTTCTCACTGCCAAAAAACAACAACAAAAAAAAAGCTTTTTGGTGCCATGAATGAGAAATTATGCAGCGGGGTGCAAGTCAGCTTTTAATCAGCATGACAAGGGAAAGGATCAAAAGTGCTCAGTCAGATCAGTCCAAGGAAATGGCATCACAAGGAACGGCCCTGGGAGAGGATAGAAACTCTGCAAAAAATGTAAAGTAAAGTTTACTTGTTGCTGAAATCTGTGCTGCTGTAAACTGATTCTAAACTCAAGGGAAAAGATCACTCTTATCTCTACTTGGATGCCTCTATCACACAGAGATGCTGTTAAATCCCAGCACGGAGCAACAAACTTGCAGCAGTCAGCAGGCAGAGCTCTGAAAACTGGGGCAGAAAATGCTGACCCATTTTCCTTCCAGAAAAGACGTGTTCCAAAATGACCTCTCCTGTCCCATCTTTCATGTGCTGCTTCAGCTCTGCAACACCTGGCTTTGAGCAGGAAACAAAGTGTGAAAAAAAAGAAAGTCTGGCAAGAGCAAAGCAAATGTGCCTTCTGCACATAAGACAATCTGGCTCTCTACACATTGAACAAAGTGTTTTATTTCACTTTAAAGCAAGAATGCCACTTCCCCAACTGGGAGGCGCATCCAGCTGCTTGAACAACAGGAGATATTAAATTTATTAAACTGGGAGTGTGTGGAGCAGCCACCGATCAGTCACTTAACTGAGCACTCAGCCTACTTCTGAACTTTCTCTGCTAGGACTGGCTGCACAAATCCCCACAGAAACAGCCCCAAACTACCCTAGAATGAAGGGAAACACCACGGGGGATTATTTTCTCATGAGAGGGAAAAAAACCACAAACCTCTGAAATTTACTAACAGTGAAAGAAACAGGCCTGTCTAAAATTAGAGATGCTAGCAAGAAGTGCATTTTGCAGACACCAAGCAGAAAAAAATATTCCAGCTGCAATCAACAGAAAGAGACGACTCACCCTGGGGCAGCTACGTGAATTACTGGGGGAAAACGAGGAAAAATGAGGGGGGAAAGAGCCAGGGATGCGGCTGCAATTGTCACTTACCATCTGCGGGCTGCTGGAAGTTGACGTAGGCGTAGCCCAGGGAGCGGCGGGTGATCATATCCCTGCAGACCCGAATGGACAGCACGGGGCCAGCCGGGCTGAACTTCTCGTAGAGCATGGCCTCGGTGATATCGGGGTGCAGGTCCCCCACGTACAGCGAGGCCATGGGGTAACTGCTGGCGGCCGTGTTCATCTTCCCCTCTCGACCACTGGGGTTTTTCACTATGGTGGGGGGGGTCTCAAGTCAAGCGTCTTATAAATATTAATTCTGGGGGAACACTCAAAATCTTAATTAAAGCCTAAGCTGCGGCCGGCAAAGCTTGGGACAAGGGGGCTGGCACCAGGACGCAGAGCAGCTGAGAGGGTTGTGCAAGCTTGAAAAATCAGCAAAACCAGCCCAAAGTTAAGCGTCCTGGAGAGGAGGGATCGGATAAGACGCCAAAATTCATCCGCCGGCTCCCGAGCGCTTTGAGGCAAAAAACCTCCTAAAAACCCCAACGTCTCTTATCTTTCGCTTCGATTTAGCCCAGATTCTGCAGAGCGGCGGCCCGTTGATTTTCTGAGGAAATAAAAAAATAAATATATAAATAAAGAAAGAAAGCTCTAACAAGCACTAATACAACTAATTTCTCTTCAAACTGGCTCGGCTAGACAGCCTGAAGGTATTATAAATAAACCAGCGCGGCACGCGGCGGCCTGAGGGCGGGCGGGCAGGGCACGGCCGCCGCGCTCTCCCTGCGCGCCGCGCTCCCCACCCCGCGGCGCCGACCCGGGGCGGGCCCGGCGGCACCGATCCCGACCCCGACTCACGCGGTGCGGCCGCGGCGGGCAGAGAGGTGGCGGTTTCGGGCGGCGGGCGGCCCTTTATAGGCGCCGCGGCGGCGCGAGTGGGCCGCGGTGGCGCCGAGAGGAGGCGGCCGGGCCCGGCCCGGAGCGCCCCGCGCCGCACGCAGCGCCCCCTAGCGGGCGGGAGGACGCGGCCGTCCCCGCCATGTCGGGGGGCGCCACCGGAGAACGGGCCGCGTTGGGAATGATTAAAGTTGGTCGTTGTTGGAAATTGTGTCGCTTGCCTGGTTAGATTTAGGGTAATAAAGGAAAGGAGATGCTGGAGGGGGGTCCGGCAAAGGTCGCGAAGATGATTTGGGGTCTGGAGCGTCGGCCTTAAGGAAGGGAGGCTGTAGGAGCTGGGCCTGGAGGAGGGAAGGCTGAGAGAGGAATCCCATAAATCCATAAAATATCCCCAAGGGGTGTCAGAGGAATGTGCCAGACTGTTCCCAGCCATAAGGTAAAACACAAGTTTCACCTCAACAGACTGAGGGATGAATCCCCTGTGGGCAGCTGGCAGGGAGATGGATCCACAGTAACAAACCCCAGAGGAGTTTTTAGGGTTGTTTTCACTCCCACCCCATCCTACATGTGCAGATGTCTCACAGGGCAGCTCAGTCCCACCATAAAACACAAAATAATCCAGAGAAGCAGAGGAATGCTCCATGTGAACAATTCCCCTGGGATTCCGAGCTCTGGTCTGGGAGGTGTCGCTGGCAGAGGGATGAGGAGCGGTCAAAGCTGGAGCTGCTCCCACAACCTCCTCCTTCTCCTCTTCCTCCTCCTCTTCAGATCATCATTTTCCCCCAAATTAGCAGAGTTCCTGCAGCAGCCCCAGCGCTGTGCCAGCTCCCAGCATGGGCTGCCCTGGAGCAGGACCAAGGGTCCCGATGGCTCCCCATGGAAGTGAGCTGTCAGTCCCTCTTCCCTGGGTGAGGCTCAAACAGCTCCCAACAGAAAGCTGCTGGGAAGGGAGAGGGATTCACCCCCCTCTGCTCCACGCTCACGAGATCAGCTCCGGGGAGATCCGTAATTATCTATTTCCAGCATCTTCAGCGGAGCGTGAGGACACGGCAGTGCGGGATTCAGTGATTCATCAGTGACCTTCAGGCTCCATGGCTGTCCTGTTAAGGGGGACTAAGATAGTCTGTAGACACTGCATTGTGGCTTTTCAATTGTTAAATTGCCTTTAATTTGCTTTAAAATCCGGATACAACGTTATCATAAAAGTGGGATATGATATCTTCCCCTTCAGTGGAATAATCTTCCACTACAGTGGAATAACCAAGAGTAGCAGAAAAAAGGTAAAAATAGCAAAGCAAATTGTAGTGATTTGCAATATTTTCTGTCTTGAAAGACACGAATGACACAAATCCGCCTCCTCCCGCTCTCATCATTCTCCCAACAGCTGACTGTGCTGCGAGGCCACACTGGTGGGATCACACCTGCCACTGTTTTGTGCTTGGTCCTTCACAGCTGGCACCTCCTCCTCTGGGAAAGCAGGGACACGACACAGGCATGTCGCTGTGGAAGTGTTCAGCTCCTGCTTTGACAGCTAAAGTCAAAACACAGCCCAGCTCAAAGAGCGTGTTTCCACATAAAACGCCCTTCAGCTGCTGCAGCCGCTGTGGCTCTGATTTGAGACATATTCAGTGACATTTGTGCTCCCTCCCAGGGGACTGGGTGCAGACAGCCACAGTCCTGTGTCCTGCTCGATCCTTTTCACTCCCCACACGGACTGACAGGCTGGGGGTACAAACCTGCCCCAGGGATGCCCTGCTCTTGGTGCCCTCAACACACCAAGCTGCTCCTGGTGACCTGAGATACCTGAGATCCTCCCAGCTGGCTCTCTCAGGACTTTCAGCAGTGCCTGGAGCAGAGGGGACATCTGTTAATGGCTTTATCTGGCCAATCCATGCCCATGGATGGTGCTGGTGGGTGATCCATCCATCATCCAGAGGCCTCCCAAGCTGCTGTGCCTCAGTGGTTGATGGTCACCCTGAAAGATCAGCCAATTCTCAGCACAGATGGCAGGTTTTCCACCAAATGCTGCCCCCGGTTTAGGATTTCTCCTCCTCGGCTTTGGGATTTCACCAGCAGATGGCAGGGCGGGATTGCTCCACGAGTGGGAAGGAGGGAGAGCATTTCACCCAGGGCGGCCAGCAGCAGAGCTGAGATAAGCAATGTTTTTCATGCGGGGGAATTTGGGAGAGCAGGGCTGGCTCCTGGAGCACCTGCAGCGCAGCAGATCTCCCACAGCCTGGGAGTGTCCCTGTCCCCTCCAGGCTCGTTCATCAGGACCCTGTTTTGTTCCACGTTGGGTGGGAGCCTTGTTTAACACCGCTGTGCCACCGAGCTGCCCACGCCTTCCCACAGGCTTCTCCATCAGGATTTTTTTGCCTGAAGAACGAGGATGAAGGGAGTGCACCAAGAGTTCGGGGATTTCCCCTGCAGGGTAGATCAAAAGCTGCCAGGATGTATTAGGGTTTAGGCTAAAGAAAACCCTGGGAAAAAAAATAAAATGAAGCTGCAGTCCTGAGCTACTGCTCTATAATCACCGTACTGCTGTGGGGAGAAAACCCCACGGGCCTGAACCGATGCCCTTCCACCCACCCTGGCTCCCGTTTGATCCGCGGAGATCAGGAAGTGGGTTTGTTGTTTTTTTTCTTTTTTTCCACTGTCTCTGTTTTGTTTTAGCCCTGTAGCCCGCGGGGCCGGTTTGTGTGCCTGCCTCCCACGGAGGGGAATTTGGTTCTGGTTCCTCCCTCTGGCCGAGGCCACAGCAGAGCACTGAGCTCCCACCGCCACCTCCAGCCGGGTCAGGGCAGCCCAGGCACCAGCGGGATGAGCGTCATCAATAGCCCCATTATTGCTCTTGAAGTTTCTCCCCGCTTCCAGACGGATGCTGCATTACTCCATCACAGCTGCAGTTGCTCCCTTCCAGCAATTCCCCACACAGCACTTAAGGAAGGGATTTATGGGCGGTTTTGAAAGGCATTTTGCAGCGAGAAGGAGTTATGGGAAAGGAAGTTGAATTCCCACCATTCCCCAGTAAAATTCTCCCAAGCATCTTTCGCGAAGAGGGATCATTTACTGGTGCTTTCCTCAAAACAGAGACAGGCTCTCAGCTGCGGCTCTTTGTTTAGTCCAAAGCGTTTCCCCACAGCGAGATGCCACAGGGGTTATTCTGGTCCTGGCTGCAAAGGGTCAGGAGAGCAGGGCGAGCCCTCAGTCTGGCTGCAAGGCTCTGCCAGACCCCATCTGTTCCCTGACACTTTTGGAGACCCTAAATAAAATTATTTCTTCTATTGCCAATCTCAGAGCAAGCCTTGGTGAATACCCATCTGATTTTGACTCGTTTGCCAAAGTAAAATGGCTTGGGGCCAGAAGAGCTATAAAAAATCATAGGGGACGTCACCTTTAAAGCTGCATCTTACCTTTTTTTTTGAAGCTTTTCAGGGATCAGAACCTGGCACAAAATTGCTCAGCAATGACCTCCCCAGGTCCCTTCCGTGATCCAGGCAGGCTGGATGAGCAGAGCGGATTCACTTCAACACTACATTGCACAACCAGGACAGGGGTTTGAAAGACTTTATTTGACACCTTTGCTGATGTCACAGCTCGTGAATCTAAGAGCACTGCACAGTGTAAAGTGAGGCCATGAGCTCTAGAACACAAACCAGCTGCAGGAACAGCCAGGCTCCACGAGGATTTCCCTCCTGTGACTTTATTAAAAGGGAATATGTTGTTCCTGGCTGATTCTAGCACTTGAGGACAAGGGTGAGAAGCAGCAGAGGCATTTCTGTGTGTTAAGTGCGATGACTTCCACCAAAACAACTGGGAGGGACTCACTTCCCAAACAATGGCAGATAGAGACATTGACATGCACATGGCAGATACCATCTGCAGGAGGGAAAACAACAGCTCATCCACACAGCCCAACCGGCTGCACCTCTGACCTGAGGCATGGGAAGAGTTTCTCCCATTCAAAAGAGATCTTCTCCCTCTTTTTTACTTTTCTTTGCACTGACCTCTTCTCTCTTTCCATGTCGGAGTGCTGTAGAGGTGGGCAAGGGTTGGGCATGCAGCTGGGTCCAGAATATTCTGCACGTGTATCCCAGCAAGTCAAGGCACAAATGCAGGGAGCTGTTCAGGTGGGGGGGAGCACTGGGACACCCTGTCCTGCCACCACAGGACATGGCACAGGGGCAGGCTGGCCCGAAAGCTTCAAGCTTCTGTTCTTTCTGCCCAAAGAAGAGAGGAGGGGAGGCCAGCTGCGGGAGCAGAGGTGTGATCTGCTGTGACAGTCATCTAGGGGCACACAGGGCAAGGCAGGGAGAGCTCTCAGGACTCAGGACAAGTGCAGTGACACCTCAGTGGGTTTTGGTCCCGGCCCAGGGAGGGGGATGAGAGGTGTGAGACCCAGACATAGTGCTGGAGAAAGAAAACAGAGACACCGTGGGAGGGGAGGGTGAGGGATGCTGAGCTCAGGGAGAACAAGGGAGGCACTTCAAATTCAGGCTGCTCCAACCCATTTTCCTCCTTTGCAGTCACGCCTGTTCAGCAGGGGTTGGAGGAGAGACAGCTCCAGCAGGGAGGCTGGCAGAGGGAAAGGCATTTTCTTCTCACTTTGGCAGTCAGAGCCTTCCCCTCGGTGACAGGCGTCCCTTTGAAATTCTCTGTCTCACCTCTTCACACCTCGGTGCGGGGCAGGGGCTGTGCCCAGGCAGCCTGGCCGGCTGCTCCAGCAGAGTTTGTGCTGGAAACCCAGCACAGGCCCTGCAGCCACGGCGGGATCTCAGCCGGGCTGTGGGAACGAGCCCTGCTAAGCCGCTGCCTCACTCCACCTTAAGGGCACATAAGTGGGAAAAGCTGGTAATGCAGAGAGGAAAGCACAGGGATTAGCAGGCAGCCAGTTCTCTTCGGGAGCTGGGGGGGCTGGAGCCTGCCTTGAGGGTGCCAGCAGTGCTGGGCATGGGCTGTGAGCTGTGTCCATCCCACCACACCAAAATTAGGTGCTGCAGCTGGGGGATGTGTCGCAGGGAATCGGCACGAGCGAGTCTGGCTGGCAGCTCCGAGTCCCCGGGGAAATAAAGACAGTATTTCAAGGCTGGCTGTTTTCCAAAGGAGAGCAAGGCTGGGTTCTGCAGAGGGGCTTGCTGGAGGAGAAACGGGGTTGGGATCTGCGTGTGCCCCCTCCCTCGTATCCAGAAGGGTCTGGAGCGTGGCCTCGTGCAGACAAGTGCATGGACTTGGGTGTGATTTACGTTTGCAGGCGTCACGAGGGAGAGGACGTGTGATGGCGAGGCGAGGAGGGCGGTGCAAGGAGGGAGGCAAGAGCAGAGAGAATTTTCTCTATGGATCCTTGGCTTCTGCAAAGCAGGAAAGATGCCTTTTCAACCGAGTTTGTTCTCAGCCCAGCGGGCGACGAGCGCTGGAGAACTCCTGTCTCCGAAGGGGGAGGGAGGGTCAGAAAGCCCCGATTTCCGTCGCCCAGGAGCGGCAGATCCTGGATGTCCCAACCCTGATCCCTGGTCCCTGCGTGGCAGCGCCCAAGACGGGCGGTGCCGCGTAAGCTGGCGGCACAGGGATGCCGGCAGAGGCCGGGGAGAAGAGGAATGTGGTGATTTGGCTGCTCTTGGACGAGCCCTCTCTCAGTGCTCCCGCTGGCGACGGCATCCTGGGCACGGCTGGCACGGCTGGCACGGCTGCGGCCGAGCCGGCGCCGCGGGCCCTCCGGCTGGAGGAGCCCATCCTGCTGGCCAGGAAGCTCCGGCGGGACGGCAGCATCTCACCGGGGACACGGCGGAGAGGGGCCGGCCTCACTGCAGGGCTGGGGTAAGGCAGGGAAGATGCAGTCAAAACAACCGGAGCGGGAGCAGCCTCCCTCCTGGGGACCTGCACGGGCCCGGCGGCGCCGTGCAGGAAGGACCAGGGCCACGTCTGGACGGGCAGCAGGGACGTGGCCACGGGCGAAGGCTCCATTTCTGCCACGTAATTATTCAGGTGGGAGAGGAGTCGCAGCCGGATGGGGTCGGCAGCGTTTTGGCCCTCGAGGATGCCCAGGTACCTGACAACTTCGGTGAGACACTCGCGGAAGCCGATGCTTCTGTAATCCACAGCCAGAGCCCGGGCATCCAGGAAGCCTGGAGGGAGAGGACGTGGGTGACAGTAAAACCGTGCAGAGCTCAGGAATGCACTTGGATTTCAGTACCCTCTCTAATGCACTGTGTATCTCACTTGAGGCACTTTGCTGCCGTGTGATATTCCTGAAGCAGGCGGCCAAGTGGGTGTCCCAAGGGACGGGAGGTTTGTGTGCCTGAGAGCCGCATCTGCGGTTATCTCAGCGGGATAAACCCGCCTGGGTCAGGGAGCCTCTCGCTGCCCTGAGACCACAAGGAGGTTTCATTAGCTGTGCTCAGGGTTTTTTTCCTATTGGATTCTATCAGTGATACTGGAGATGTGGCTGTGGGCTAGATGGGCACAGGGGTCGGGCTGCCTTTGCCAGTGGGATGTTCCACTCTGGACATTGTCTCAATGCACAGCTGAGCACCACTTCCCTCTGCCTGGCTCCCAAAATTTACACTCCTTTTAAAGCAATGTCACAGGGCAGTGGCAGAACCAAAGCAGCTGGGCTGAGGAAGCTCAAAGCCACAGAAACCAGCAACAAACCCCTGATTTTCAGGCTTCTGCTCCCAACTTGCAGCTTCATGAGACCATAAGCAATAAAGCAGAGAATGTCACAGCACAGTGAAATGCTGGACCACTGTGCTTGATGGGGTCTCTCGTGACAATGCAGCCCTTTGTTGCAGTGCAGTCAAACTGAATATCTAAACAAATGTTCCAGACCAAGTTACAGCCCTGAACGAAAGCCTGGATGCCAGCAATGTCCCCAGCAAGCCAAAACTGGGTGGTAAGCAAGCCAGAGGCTTCTTTCCTGGAGCTGTGATCTCCATCCTGTTAACTGGAACAGGACAGAGGGTCTGTACTGAGGTCTCAGTACAAATAAGACCTTTGTTGGATTTTGCACAGGGCTCCCTCTCTCTTCTTATAACAACCAAGAGACACACACACAAAAAAAAAAAAAAAAAGAAAAAAAAAAAGAACAGAGAGGGGAAAAAAAGCCTTGTTTATTTGCAGAGTCCTCATGCAGAATTCAGCCTCTGCAGGAAATGTATCCCAGGGAGGAGGTAAAGAGTTTAATATGGTTTTTCTGGAAGCAGGCTCCATTTCTGAGCAGGAATAAATGAGTCTCTGGCAAAACAGCTTTTAGCAGGGGGTGTGACACCAACAGTGCTGTCCCTGTGGGGCTGAGGGTTCACCATCCCACATACCCCAGACTCCCAAATGGATGCATGGGATGCTGACCCATCTGTAGGAAAATGCCCATCTGCCCTCCCTCAAAAGGTATTTCCCTTGGGAAGCAGGCCGAGCAGGCTGGAGGCAGCTCCCCAAATTCCAGTGGGGAATTTTCCTTCCAGGTTTGCACCTTCACCTCACCCATGTGCTCGTAAGAGCAGCTCTTACCTGCTCCTCCTGTGGCATGAAGCATTTTTAAGTGATCCACTGTCATTTGGAGAATTTCTGCCTTCTCCAGCTTGGAAGACCCCTGTGTTGGGAGCAGAAAGGAAAAGCCATTTGTCATTTTATGGTCCAGGGCTTTGTGCCTCTCAGGAGCCAGGGTCTGACCAATGATTTCCTCCCTGAAACCTCCCTGAAGCCCAGGAGTGCTCAGAATGGCACAGGGCAACCACCAGGGCTCTGCTTTTTACATCAAGTGAGCAGAAAAAAGAGCTCCTTCATGATGCAGATTGAAAAACCCCCATTTCTGTGCTTCCTCATATCTGCAAAACACTTCCTAGATTGATTTGATCCTCCCCAGGGCGCCTGAATATTTGCTAATATCATTTCCCCACCCCATCTCCACCACCTACTTACTCCCCAGAGTGAGGAGGATGAGAAAGGCAAAGCCTTGCTCCAGACTGCCTCATTCTGGGGGCTGTACCCCAAACCCTGCAGCCTCCCAGGGGGCACGGGGGCTCCCCCAAACCCAAACACACACCTGCTTCTCGAAGGCCGTGGGCACCAGGCGCCGCAGCTCCGAGAGGCTGCTGTTGATGCGGTCCCGGCGCCGCTTCTCGATGATCTGTGGGAGATTCCCAAGCAGACAGAAGGAACCACAGTCACTCACAGCCACAGCTCACAGGTCTAAAGCCCTCCAGGTGCTTTGGAAGGGCCGTGTGTGTCAATGTTTTGGGGTGTAGAAGGTGAGTGAAGAAACGTGGGCTGGTGTGGTAAGCCCAGGTGAAATTGCTCTCCCCTTTTCTGCCAGGTTTGAGGCCAAATCGCTGGGAAAAAAAATTGGCTTTTGGGGAGAGTTCTGCAGGAGGTGGAGCAGGAGCAGCGTAAAGGTGATTTTAACAGTAAGGACTGGCCAACAGCCCCCCAGAGCTCCCCTGGCACACAGGGCCAGCCTGACCAGGGGACACAGCTGCCCTGATCATCATAAAGGACACTCACCCCTCTCCTCTTCTTCCTGGCTTGTATCTGAGATGTCGTGGTAGGAGACACAGACCTGGAAACATGGCTGGAAAGGAAGGAGAGGGGATCATTTCTGGCTGGAGAGCAACCTCTGTTGCACATATGTTCTACACACGTTTGCCATCTGCAGTTTCCTCCCCCCACCCCAAAAAATGTCTTCTGTGGTTCCCATCTCATTTTTACCCACAACACAGAGCTCAGGAATTGAGGATGGGGTGCAAAGCAGAGACTTGAATCGCACTCTCTCCCCTCCGAGAATCTCCCACCAGCCTGGGACAGATTTCTGCACCAAACTGTCCATCCTCTGCCAGGCACAATTCTTCCATCCCAGCCTGTGCTGGCATCTCCACAGGGCTGGAAAAGCAGAGATCTGAGCTCTGGAGTCATGGCCTTTTTTCCTCCATGTGTGAACCTCCCGCCTCTCGTGTCTGAGCCTGCCCTGTCTGCAGGGCTTTGCATCTCGGAGCCGCGATAGCAGGAGGGATCTGAGCTCTGGGATCCCAGCTCCCACCCAGGCAGGGCTGGCTGCTCCTCAGGGTGAGGCCAGTGGTGGCACTGATGTGGTTTCTGAGGGCTTCCCAGAGATTTGCTTCCCAAACCACAATTTTCAGGGTGGGCTGGGATGTTCTGAACTCACGGACATCCCTGAACCATTCAGAGAGGGGCAGGGAGGACACCTGGCAGGAGGTGACAGAGCAGGGGACCCTCCTGCTGGCTCACAGCTCTGCTCAGGGGATGAGAGACATCGTGGGGACAGTCTAAGGAACAGGGCCCCACAAACCACCCTGTGCCTGCCCGGCTAAAAGCACCAAAGGTCAGCCCTGGACACGCAGAGGGAGGCAAAGTTCAACCCTTAGGTCCCCATGGAGGTGAATTCTCCATAACCGTGGATAACCAGGCGTGGGAAACTCCCTGCAGCAAGATCCTCCCGTGGCAGAGGAGGGGGATGAGGCTGGCTGGGCCACCCCCACCTCCCCCCAGCAGGGTTTGTCCCTCTGGAAAGGGCAGCTGGCTCAGAGCTGCTCCTGTGCCTTACGAAACTCGGAGCAGGGATGTGAACACGCCTGCAATCCCGGCCGGCCCAGCACGCCGCAGGGAGCAGAGCTGGTGTCAGACACCCAGATCTGGAAAAGGGGCACTTGGGTTCACCCCAGTCCAAATGTTTCTCAGTTTGACGAAGCATTTTAATAAGAGTCTATTAAGGATTTTCCTGCACAGACAGCGCTGTCTGCAGCGAGCCGACCCAGCGCAGCCTATTAAAAATAGGCCCAAGCGAGGTGCTTTCAGAAGTGGTTTTACACAATAACACGTTCTTCTACTGCCTGCTCTGCTCATCTCCATGCAGGTCCCCTATTTGAATGTCTGCTGGGTGGGCTCTCTCTGGGCAGAGGTGCTGGCTGGCTCCACAAGTGCTAACACGCGCTGCCAGCTACACAGACACACAGAGAATGAGCAATTTTGGTGTGAAAACAGGCTCTGTATGGACACCAGGGTGTTTTAGGTGCAGGGGGTAGGTGCTGAATTCACCTGGAAATCCAAAATAGGCACCCAAAGAGGAATAGGGATTTTTGAAACTCTCTTTGTAGAGCTGTCTGGATGCATTGCTCTTGGTGAGCTTTAGGTCCAGATGTAGATATCAACACCCATCTCACTGCAAAACGTATTTTAAAAATACATCTGGTGGATTTGAACCACATAAAACATAGTGTGAGTATATTCTCCACTGATGACAATTTCTGCATTTCTCTTTGCTTGGTTTTATCATCCACAGCATAACTTTGGCTGTGAACTGAGCAGATCCTGCACTTCTGCAGTGACCCCGGAGCCCAAACTTGCTCCACGCACTGATCCAAGCCTCACACCCGGCGTGACTCATCCCCTCACTACAGGGAAACTGGTTTGCCCAAACCACTCAACCGATGGATAATGGGCTGGGAACCCCAGCCAGGCAGCCTCTCTCTGCTCTAATCACTCCTCCTCCTCACTCCCCACCTGGAAATGTTTGATTTTTCTGGGCGCACCAGCATCCTATGCAGGATGGCATTACTCGGGGTGTGCCCTCAGCAGGGCAGGAACAGCTCTTTTGGCCATAGATTTGCGTGGCATGAGGAACAACATCCACCTATACAAATATCACCAGATCACAGCCAGCCTGGTTCCACCACTGGCTTGAGAAGGCAAACACATTAGCAGCACCACAGAGAGTAAAAGTTCATTATTACTGGCCACCGAAATAAAATATTGTGACAATTCCAGTATTTTATCCCTCGGGGTCCTGTGGCCTCTGTGCTGCACTGATGTGAAGAGGTGGGATACATTTCAGCTACAGCAGGAAAGCAGCTGAAATATTGATGCACTTGGAAATGCACAAGGGCTCAGGGAATTTCTGCAGGACATTTTGTGTAAGACGTGCCCGACTCTGCTGCGACTGTATCAGAAGCAGATTCACGAATTTAGTGCCATGAGAAGCTGAGCTTGGCACCAGCCTGGCAGTTTCTCCACTCAGGATACCAAAGAGCAAGAGGGAATGAATTAATCCAAGGCCTTGCTGGACGCTGAGGGAGGGGAAACACTTGGCTACTGAAACAAGAGTTCAAAAGCAGCTGATTTTTGGATGGGAACAAATAACAGAGCCTTTCCTTCATCCCCTGTGCCGTCTGCACCCTCGGAGCCTGGGAGGGCTGACCCAGCTTGGGATGCCCGGTGCCAGGGGAGCCTGAGGGCATCGCCTGGGGAACCACACACGGCTCCTGTCCTCACCATTCCCTCACAAACAGCAAAGCCCCAGAGCCAAAATGCAGCTCAGCAGCGATGGGACAGACCCTGCGCTGCCGAGGGGCACCGGGGCAGCCCTTCCCTAACACATCACAGCCCCAGCTGCCGCCTTACCAGTGCATCAGCACAGCAGAGGCGTTTTTCACATGCAAAACCTCTCGTTTCTTCCACATTCCCTGGGAGCCCTCGGGTTGCCTGAGTGCAGGGGTGTGGGTGCCTCTGCTCGGGGGGGGGCTGCCCCATCTGGGGGTGCAGGGAACAGAACGGGCTCCCACTGGCAGGAGAAGCCACCGCGCTGGCTTTGATGGGATTCTCCCGAAGCTCCTAACGCAGCTTTAACACTTGTACGGCCACTTCGGTTTCCTTGCGGGGTCAGCCCATGGCCAGCACCAGCCCTGGCCGGCACTCTGGGCTCATCCTGCCGGTCCCCGCAGGACCAGCATGACCCCGAGGGGTCAAGCGAGGTGCGAGGGACTCGCGGTGCGGCGGTGGCAGCGCCGGTGCCCTCCCGTGCCGTGCCCGGTGCAGCCGTGGCAGACCCGGTGCCCTCCCGTGCCGTGCCCGGTGCAGCCGTGACAGACCCGGTGCCCTCCCGTGCCGTGCCCGGTGCAGCCGTGGCAGACCCGGTGCCCTCCCGTGCCGTGCCCCGGCAGGCACCGGGCGCTGCCGCCCCGAGCAGCTCTCGGGGAGCGGTGCCGGGACTCCAAACCCCGCGTGGGACGGAGCCTGCCCTCACCTGTACTCCTCCTCCCGGCCCACGTCGATGGTGCCGTCAGACTCCGTGTCGGACGAGCTCTCCTCGCAGAGCCGCTTCATCCTGGCGGGGGCAGAGGCCGCTGGGCTCGGCGAGGTTGCCCCACGCGTGGCCCCGGTGGCCGCCGCCGTCCTTGCCCGCCGCGCTCGGGGCAGCGCTCTGTCCCTGCCCGGGCTCCGCCGCTCCGGCCCCGCACGGCTCCTCCCCTGCCCGCTGTGCCTCTCCCACCCCCGGCTCTCCTTCCCCGGCTCCCTCCCGGCACGTCCCCACCTCCCGGGTAATGGGTTAATGAGCCACCATCTCCCGGGAGTGACGGATTACGCGGCCGCGCCGGCGCTCCCCGGTTCCCAGGGCCCCCCCTCCTCGCCCCCCCGCCTCCTCCCGCTCGCTGGTCGAAATCCCAAGTCTTCCTGTAAAAGGAACAGTCTGTGTGAACCGTCTCATGTCCCCCCCTCCTGCCCACGGCCCCCCTTCCACCCGCTGCACATTGGCCTCAGCCCCAGTTTAAAGGGACCAGTGACCTCACTGGCAACAGAAAACCGTGGGAAAGAGATGGGACTGATAAAGCCTTGAGTTGTTTCAGGGAAAAATCAACATCCAGCCCCACACGCACACACATGTCTGCCCGGCTCGGCGCGGCGCAGGCACTGCGGGCTCGGGGCTCGGATGCTCGGAGCGCGGTTCGGGGACGCCGCTCAAAGGGCCCTCGGCTGGGATCGGCGGCCACCGGCGAGGGCCGGGTGGCAGCGGTGGCACCGCGCTCGCTGCCAGGGCCGGGTCTGGCACCGCAGCGCGGTGGTCCCGCCGGGAGCTCGGCCCCCTGCCACGCTCCCACAGCCTTGGAGCCTCTTCAAGTGCCAGCTCCCGGCGCTGCCAGGGCATTTGACGCCTACCCTGAGAGACAAAACGGCCCAAGCCCAACTTTAGGCTTTGTAACGCTGGGATGAATCGCTGGTTTCTGGTCTCTTTTCACAGTGCTGGAAACTTTAACCCCCAGCCCAGCATCGAGCGAGCATCTCCCTTTCCCCGCTCCTGCAGGAAGGAGGCAGGAATCTGTTTTTCAGAGCCCTGCTGCTGCTAAAATCCCCCAAGGCAGCAAAAACGTGTGCGTGTGGGAGAGAGACAGAGAGAGGGGAGGAGGGAGAGCGCTGAAGTGGAGGTTCCCAGTACGAAAATAATGCCTTTTATTTTGAAGAAAATAATCAGCGCTGAGATCTGGCAACACGTGGGTTTCCCAAAGCCCTTCTGCAGAGACCGTGGCGGCGATAAGAGCCCGTCGCCGCTCGGGCCAGCCAAGCCGCCCGTCTCCCGTGGCCTCCTGGGGTTCTCCCTATCTCCCTCAGCCATCTCTGCCAGCTCACCCACCGAGGTGTCTGCAATTCCCCAGCACCTCGCCAGCAGCTCCGGAAAAGCCAAATCCCGGCTCCTGCCCGCCCTTCGCCCACGCCTGCCCCAGCTGAGCAAAACACAGACCCCCCCCCCCGAGCAGTTTTTGGGACTGAACCACACCATCTTCCCTTCTGAAGTGAAGCAGCAGGGACCTGAAGCAGCCGTCCTGGGCTGGAACGGAAAACTGACATCTTGGTAGTGTTTGTAAACTGAAAAAAAGGGAGTAAAACCTTTGCTTTAGGTCACAGCACTTTGTTGCTCTAATTCTGGTGTTTTGTTTTCACTATGAGAAGTGGTCAAGAAGCCGAGCTGTTATTAGCTTACATTTCCAAATGAAAAGTTACTTTGAACCAGAAGAATTAGAAAAGTGTTATTTTAGCAGTTTTGAGACCCGCTCCTCCTCCCTTTCCAAAGTGATTTCAGTTAGAAACACATACATCTCCAAACCAAACTTCCCATAAACATGTGTTTTTGAGAGATTAATACTCTTTCCACTGATAAAACCATTTAAATGGGATCCTGAGATTGGTTGTTTCAGGCCCTTGCTCATATCACAGCGAGCCTGAACCCAGCCGAGCCCAGACCTGCCACAGAGGAGCACTTTTCTTCTCCATTAGAAAGGAATTCACTGTCCAGACTCCATCTTTTCTGGGCCCTGTCTAAGCATCATTATCTGGGTTCAATTGAAGTGTAATTGGCAACATGTTTTTCTAGGATTACACTTCATTATGAAGAGAGCAGGGGCCCCCAAACCCACTTCTCCTGTAATCGGATCCGTTCTCCAGCCTGAGCTCCTGGAGAGTCGTTTCTAACCGACCCCAGGGATCCCTGGGGGGATTGTGAGGGACATCTGAGCCACCCCAGATGGAGCAGGGACCCCTCACGGGATGGTTCAGTGGAGACAACAGGGAAGGATTAAATGGGCTCAGCTGCGTGAGGGGAGCAGGATTTTGGGAGTGTCACCCATGTCCCACGGGAGGGAGCAGCCAGACCTCCCCCACTGAAGAGCTGGGGTGCAGAAATGGGGGTTCTGCCCCCCCTGGCCTCTCACTGGGTGTCTTTGCAGCCAATTCCCACGGTACAGTGACCCCGAGAGCAGAGCCACAAGCAGTGGGTGACCAACCTCTGCCCAGAGCTGATTTGCTTTTCCCTGGAGAGCTCCAGGCTTTGCCACAGCCAAGCCAGGGAATTATCAGAGGAAATCTCTCCCCAAGCCCTGAATTCACAGCTCTGGCCCCGTGCTTGGGGCTTTTCCCCTCTGCAATCACAGCCAGCATTGCTGCAATGCCTGTCCCCATCCCTGGGACCCCTGTGGGACCCTCAGGGACTCAGGAGCTGCTGGGAGCTGTCCCCTGCTCTGGCTGGCTGTGCCTCTCCGTGGTGGGAACTGTTTCCAGAGGATGGGTGTCACGAGGACGGGGCTAAGCCATCCATCACACCCAGCACTAATTGGCTACCCTGCTTCAGAGGCCAAGGAATAAGTGAGCTGCAAAGATTGATGTCCCTTCCCTGCAGCAGGAAAAACTCTCCGGGCCAGGGCTGAGGGTGGATCCCTGCCAGGGACCTGGGATTGCCTAGGTTTGCCTGTGCCAGGACTGTCCTGGGGGTGAAGGGCTCCAGACTAAGTGTCCCTGGAGGAGCAATGGTCAGCCCAGCCACCAACCCCCCTCCCACGCCGGGACCACGCTGCTCCCTCCCCTCCCTCCTTCCCAGCTCTGGGAAATGTCCCAGGAGAGCGGCCAGCTGTGAAAAGCTGCAGCAGCTGGAATGTGGGAGGGAGGGCAAGGCTTCTGGAAAGCCAGAGGCAGCCGAGGAGCAGGACTTATCTGTTACCTCCCCGTGAACTGACACCTCTGATTTAACCCCGTGCATGCCTGGAATGCCCTGTCCTCACATCTTCAGTCAGCATCACCTCCCAACCTCAGGTCCCACCGCCGCCTGCCAGAGCCACAGCTGTAATTTCCAAGGCAGAGGCCTCACAGGGATGCTGGACAGGATTCCTGGCTGCGGACAGGCTGCCTCCCTCTGTGGCTAAGCAGATTCATCACGGGCGGCTGGGAGAAGCAGGCAGGGCTTTCAGGAGGTGATTTGGGATGAAAGCGTGGAGGGATGAATACGGTATCACCTCCGTGCTCTGTCAGATCTGGAGCAGGGCCAGGAGAGGATTGTTTGCCGTGGCTCTGCTCCAAGCCAGAGGCACCACAATTGCAAACTCCCCCCCACTTCCCCGGCCCACGCAATCCAGAGCCCGCCCAGCCGACTGCTACGGGCAGTCCAGGGGAGGGAAAAACAACATTTTCCCACAAACCCGTGGCCTCACCCTTCCCCAGGCAGGGACAGGGCAGATCCTGGAGCTGGAATTCGGCGCTGCCCTCACCACCCTGGCAGGGCTGCCTGTGTCCTCACACCTATTGCCCCACGGCAGGTCTGGGAATGTGGCTCAGCTCTGCAATCCGATGGGATGGGGCTCCAGAAGTTGCACCTGCCAGCTCACAGCTGGGACACCCTGCAGCTGCTGCTGTCCCCTTGAGTCCGTGCCACTCTGTGTCACCAGGGCAGTGGGGCTGAGGGACAGGAGCACCATCCTGCCCTGGAATCAGCAGAACATCCTGATGGTTTAGCATCAGACACTGCCAGTGGGTTGGGCCCTAGACATGCCTCAGTTTCCCCACCCATAATGGTGTTGCTGCACTGGGCACTCGCTTCACAGAGAAGCCACAACGAGTGATAACTGATATTGCACCAAACCTGCCCACAAACGGGGTCACTGCTTGTCCAAGGAGCTCCCTGAGATCAGGGCTCCCCTGTGACCACCCAGAGAGGACTGAAGACTTGTTACCACTGGACACTGGGCTGCTCCTCTGGTATTTTGTACCCAGAAAGAGTGGTGGGGACAAGGTGAGGGTGATAGAGACAAGGTGAGGGTGGTGGGGACAAGGTGAGGGTGGTGGGGACAAGGTGAAGGTGATGGGGCACAGGTGAGGGTGGTAGGGACAAGGTGAGGGTGATGGGGCACAGGTGAGCTGCTGTGGCACAGGATGGTGCCCATGACCATTCTGCAGCCCTGGGTTCTGTGGCTCTCACTCTCAGGGATGGATGAGCCAGCCCTGGAGGTGCCAGCCCCGTTCCCACCTCTGGCTGCTGGAAAGCCTTGGATGGCCCAAGGGCTGCACTCCTGCTAGGAAACCAGAGGAGCTGGGATGGGAAAACCCGTGGCTGGTGAGGCAAGGTCCTGGCCTTCCCCCGGGGCCAGTCCCCAGGGCTCCGGGGAACACAATGCCTTTGTTTGGGACTTGGCCTGCTGCAGGGAGCCCTTCCCTGCTCAGCCCCAAAACACCAACCCTTCAAAAGGCCTGTCCTCCCCCTCCCCTTCCCCCAGCAATGCTAATGTGCCAGGCCTCTTCTCATGAACCCTGGGAGAGATCAGGCTGGTAGACAGTTTCACCACTTGTTAAATGTGTGTTTAGCGATCTTGTGAGTAGACAAGAACAAATACAAACAAGCCGGGCTGGAGAGCCCCTGCCCCTCCGCCCTGCCTGGAACGAAGCAGCCCCAAAGCCTTTCTTCTCTAACCACTTCAAACTTTCATTTCTTCTGAAGCCACAACAAGGCACACTTTGTAAAGCAAATGAGTAAACAGCAACTTTCAGCTTAAAAGGAAAACAAGGGGGAGGGACTGTTTTTAATTACTGAATTTTAAAAAGGGCTTTATTCTGTTAATTGCTTTCTGTTGTAAAATGTTCTCCTGCGCACAGCCCCGGTTCTAGCTGCGTTGCTGCTGGCCAGATGGCACTGCAGAGGCAGTGACAGCATGTGCCTGTGCTGCTTGGCTACACAAGTGCCTTTAACATTCACAGACATCACCCCCGAGCCCTCCCAGCCTCCTGGAAGTGACACGAGGCACCGAGGCTCGCTCAGACGTGGCCGCAGCTTTGGCGTGTCCAACCCCCATCACTTCCAAAGCATCGGCAGGCACGGAAAAGCCTCTGCAGCTTTCAGGGCGAGCTCCCAAACGGGGCTAATTGCTGCTGATTGCAGTGTCACCGACGTGGGATGTTCGTGCGAGGTGCTGAGCTCAGCCCGGTCCCACCCTCGGGGTGACGGAGCTGCGGGTCTGGCGTGCGTGGAGGCATCCGGGGCTCTCCGTGCCTGCAGCCGTGCCAGACGGATCCCGAGCGCAGCCCCGGTGATCCCGGCCAGCCCGGCATTCACCCCGAGCCCGGGAAACACGTGGAGTGAGGACACAGAGCTCAGGGGGGCACGGGAGGATCTGGAGCAGCAACGCCACCAGCGAGGCTGTCACTGTGCTGGGGACAGATGGCACGGGGAAGGGACAGGGAGAGGTGGCAGCGGGAGACTCTTCTGCAGTTGGATCGGCCCCAGGAGGGAGGGAAGGAAATGGAGCAGGGATGGCCTCGGGCTCCTGGCACATGGAGACCCTGGATCTCTGCACCCTGAGTGCTGCAGAGGTTTCCACAAGGCCCTGGATGCCTCAGAGGGGGCCCAGGCAGTGAGGGAGGAGGGAGAGAGGTTTGTTCCCGATGTGGAGCTCGCAGGAGCACACACTCCTCCCTCCCTTGCTGGCCTCGAGGAGGGAGCACAGACATGTCTGGGGAAACAGGGACAAGGAGGCTCCCAGTCTGCAGAGGAAGGGATCATCCCCTGGCCCTTCCAGCGCAGAGGAGGGGGAGTGCACATCCAGAGGGCTTCCAAAGCCACCAGCCCTCCGCCAGAGGGGCCCCGGGGTCAGGGATCACGCAGAGTTCAGGGCAGGGCGAAGCTGCAGCGCTCGGGCTGGCCCGGGGGGGAGCTGCTCCCTCCGGCACTCCGAGCTCCTGGCTTTGCCTCCTGGCATGGCCTCTCCCCACTTAGAGTGTCCCCCAGCGCCACACGCTGCTGTTTTCCAGGCTGGTGTTTCCCACAGGGTCATTAAAGCTGGAAGAGACCTTTAAAATCGAGTCTAACCATGAACCCAGTGCCACCATGCTCTCCATCAAACCCTGTCCCCAAGTGCCACATCCGTGTGGTTTTGAACAATTCCAGGGGTGGTGATTCCACCACTGCCCTGGGCAGCTCATTCCATTGCCTGACCACCCCTTTCACTGAAGATTTTTTGTCTGTTATCCAGTCTAAACTTCCCCTGGCACACCTTGGTGCTGTTTCCTCTCATCCTGTTCCCCGGGAGCAGAGCCTGACCCCCTCCTGGCTGTCCCCTCCTGTCAGGGAGCTGTGCCAGCCAGGGGGTGCCCCCTGAGCCCCCTTTTCTCCCAGCTCACCCCCACCAGCTCCTCCTCATCCAACTTCTGCTCCGTGGAGCTGCTTTAATTAGGAAATCTCCTCCTAAAAAACAAGCTCAGGAGAGAGCAGCGGCAGCCGGAGGTGCTTTGGAGCCCGCCGTGCCCATGGCAGCTTTTCCTGCCTTTTCCTGCACCCACCGCGGCGGGGGTTCGGCTCCTGCCAGCAGCCAGCAGCTGCTGCTGAATGCTCACTTTCTCTGGTTGAATAGCAGGAAGTTCAATCTCGTTCCCTCGCCTTTCAGGCTGTCAGCTGGAACAATCGCCCACCTGTGGCACCACCCCGGGGATATAAATAAGAAACAAAACACAATCGCAGCCCGAGGAATGGCTGGCGTTCCCAGCAGATCTGCCGATAGCGAGTGCCACGCTGCGTGCCCGCACTCGGGAGAGGTGTCTGTGCCGCGGCCGGACACACGGACAGCCCCAGGAGCGACTTCTATGCGCTGAAAGGAGCCCAGAGCGCAGGAGGGGATGCAGGGAGCGCACGGGGAGGAGCGGCGAGAGCTTGTGGAGCTCTGCGAGGACTCTGGTGACAAACCCCAGCTCGCTGCCGGGGTGCCCAGTGCTCCATCCTGCGCTGGGACAGTCCCGCAGCTGCCCCTGTCTCCGGGACAGAGCCCGGGTGTGCTGGTGGCTCTCGCTGCTTTTTTCGCCGTTCCTCCGAGCGCTGCCAGAGCGGCGGCGGAGCCAAGAGGCGGCGAGAGCTCTTTCCTGGAGCTGCGCCTCCCTCGCCGCCACCCAAGGCGCTTCCCCGCCACCTCCGGCACTCGGCACTCGCATCATCAGTTCACAGCCGGGCCCCTGCTCCCGCTGGGATGCTCCCGAGGCCGCGGCCGGCACAGCTGGGCTGGATCTGACAGCTCGGCGCAGCTGGAAGGAGCCCAGCTGAGGATGGGGATGGAGGGAGGTGCGGCGCGGACCCTCCGGGAGGGGGGAGAGGCGGCCGGGAGGGCAGCGGGAGCCACCAGCGCGCACACGCTCAGGCCAACGCTGCTGCCACAAGAGGAAATTATTAATTTGCTGGGAATAAAGTCGGCAGCGAGTCAAAACCCATCCTTCTCCCGATGCGCTGGAGAAAAGGCTCCCAGCCCCGCTGCCTTTGTCGGGAGGGCCCGGCTGGCACAGGGGCGCCCCGTCCCCACGGTGATGGAATGCGGATGGGCTGGGGGCCCTGCCCCCATCCCGGGAGGGAGCACGGCCGGGATTCACCCCGACACGGCAGCTCTGCCCCAGCACGGCACCTGCGGCACCCCAACTCACAGCACCGCGGCGGGGGACGTGTCCCCCTCCCGATGCCCTTTGTCCCCTCCTCACAGCGCTTCCCTGTTTGTTTTCCCACTGCTGCCTCCCTCCAGCTCCCCGAGTGGAGCCGGGGTATTCAGGGCTCACAGCCTGAATGAAGCCAGATCCCTGGACACATTCCTGTGGTTGTTGCCTTTTTTTTTCCCTTTTTTTCTTTCTTCCCCCCTCCTCTTCTCCCTCTCTTGGCACAAGCTAAAGGATTCAAAAGGAAGCCAGGCTTGGCAGACACAGGGGGAGGAGGGAGTGGGGAGATGAAAGAAGGCCTCTCTCCAGCTTTCTTTCCAGTTCCCACACTCAGCCGGTGCAGAGAGCTCCTAATGATTCCCAGCCGCACCTGGAGGAGGCCTGCTTGTGCAGCCAGCAGGACAAGCCCCCATCACGCCACCCCTGGCCCCACAGCCCCCCAGGCGGGTCACCCTGGGTGCCAAAGTGTCTGAGATGGCACTTCAGGACCTGTGTCCCACTCCAGAATTGGCTCTGAGGAAAATCTCTGCATGCCCAGCTCGGTGGGCTTCAAGCAGCCGCCCCTCCCCATGGAGGTCAGAGCCTGCAGGGGAAGGGTTGGGGACAGTCTGGGGGCTCAGGTGGCCCCCGGGGCTGTGCTGAGGCAGAGATGCCCGGTCACACCCCCAAACACGCACCTGGAGGGAAGGAGCACCGGGTGGCACCGGGGAAGGCGGTGATGCCACCGAGGAGGGGGACATCGGCCACCAGGTCACCTCTGGCGGCACTCGCAGCCCTCCACGCCCTCTCGTGGCACCTGCTCAGCACCACAAGTGTCCCTGTCCCTGTCCCCGTCCCTGGGGCAATCCCCATCAGGATAGAACCTGACAACAATGTCCACTCGTGCTCCAGTTCCCACCAACAGTCAGCACAGGTCGGGGAAGCCACGCTTCCCTCCTAGTGCAATCGGAGCAGATTTTCCCTCATTTATCCTCCCTGGCATCCTCAGCTTCTCTGGGCAGCCTGTGCCAGGGCCTCACCACCCTCAGAGGGAAGGATTCTTCCCAATATCCGATCCAAATCTACATTCCTTCCGTTTAAACCCATTCTCCCTCACCCTATCACTCCATGCCCTTGTCCAAAGTCGCTCTCCAGCTCTCTGCAGCCCCAGAAGGTCCCGAGACCCCCCTGCTCTGCTCTGCCCTGTCCTGCCCTGCTCTCCTCGCAGGGATTTGTGGCACAGCCCCATCCGGCCCAGCGCTGCCAGCTGAGCTTTGAAGCGCAGCCCCGGTAACGGAGCCCTCGCTGCAGGAATGGGAGAGTGCCAGGACAGGGAGAGCTGGGAAAACGAGGCAGTTTTCCCTAAAAGGGGGAGCAGGGTGGGTTTGCTCTGTGGGTCCAAGATCTGGCCTGTTGCTCATTCCCAGCAGCTCCATCCCCACCGAGACATCCCTTAAGCACCAGCACCGGGGGACAGCAGCAACTCCCAGCCAGGGCTGGGCGATTCCCAGCGAGGGAAGGCGCTGATGGGTGCAGGTGACCCCTCCTGGCGAGGGGCCGGGCCCTGCACACGGAGCTGGAGCATCTCCCGAGGAGCTGGCCCGGCACGGAGCTGCCTCTCGGCCCCGGGAGGCTCCGGCTGCGGCTCCACACCCGCCCCGTTGAGTCACGGCTTCGTTGGTGGCCCCGGCGGCGCTGGCCGGCCCTGGCCGTGCTCAGGGGGGACCATTTTAGGCTCTGGTGACAGAGGTGTCAGCAAGCACGGCTAAAAATAGCGGTGTTGATGGTCGGGCTGCTCAAATGCTGGCGCGGCCCCGGCGGTGCTGATAGCGAGTGCCCTTTGCTTGTTCTCTTGCTGCCAGGTCCCCTTATCTGTCCTTCCAGCTCCGGGTGTTTCTGTCACCCTGTCAGCAGGTCCCCTGCCCTGACATTTTATCCCCCTGGGATGGCTGCAGGTTCCTGCTCGGGGTTGTTGGCGCCTGTTCTGCCCTCCAGGGAGGATGAAAAACTGAACGTGCTGCAGAGGAGTTCCCACCTGGGCCACAGGACAGAGCTGGATCTGCATGGCCCCCACACACCAGGATCTGCAGGGGTTTCACTGCTCTTCAGAGCACTCCTGGTTTTCTGCTTTCCCTCCCAAAGAAGCTGGAATCACCCTCTGTTCCCTCTGGATCATTCATCAGATTTAGATTCACCATCCTAGGAAGTGTCCAAGGCAAGGCTGGGCTGGGCTTGGAGCACCCCGGGACAGTGGGAGGTGTCCCTGCCCATGGCAGGGAGTGGCCCTGGATGATCTTTAAGTGACACTGGATGACCTTTAAGTTCCCTTCCCAAACCAGTCTGGGATTCCATGATTCTGCCATGGTGATGGGGAAACTGAGGCAGGGATGTGTCCCAGCTCCCCTGGTGCACACAAAGGAGCAGGAGAGCAGAGTCCATGCTCTGCCCAACCTCCCTGCCATGCTCATCAGGGCTGTCCCACTCTCACAAGACACCCCACAAGTTCTGGGGGTTAAATCCTGATCTGTCATGAGAAGCAGCTCCTGCTATTCAGGGTGGTGATTACCTCGGGAACATCTGTGCTGACAATTGCTGAGTGGCAGCATAATTCCCACCAGCTCTGCCTCCTCCTCCTCCTCCTCCTCCTCCACGGGCTCCATTTCAAAGCACGCTCCCTGCAAAGCCCTGCCATGCCTGATCAAGGGAAAAGCTGGGAAGACAGGCAGCAGAATCAAAACCTCAAGCTTGCAGCAAAGCCCAGCCAGGCATCCCAAATCCACCTGCACAAAGCTCCCCCCCGTCCCTCAGTGCCTCACAGCAAGAGCTTGGGGTTGTCCTCACAGCTCTGGGCTGACATCCTGACACACCTGGGCTTTCCCTGGTGCATCTCAGGCTGGAATCTGTGCTGGAATTTGATTTTTTTTTCCCCTCCAAGCATCTGGTGGAAGAACACAGCAGGGTTGGGGATGGGCTGGGGGAAGACACTCCAGGGAAGAAGGAACGCTCAGCCGAGGGCCATCCACCCCTTAAATGAACACCCCTAGCAGGGATGCTGCCCCTACGGACATTCCTTGGCTATATTTGGTGATGGATGGAGAATTTGTTGCTTCCCCTCGGTCCATCTGTTCCCCTGGCTGGCAGGGAGGAGCTGCAGTGGCGCTGCTCGGATGGAGCCGGTACTTCAGCAGCCATAAATCTCCTCTGCTGAGCCTGTGCTGCCTCCCACCTGTTGGCTGGGAGAAGATCAAGTTGACAAAAGTCTCCTCCGAGCTGTATTTTTATCCAGGGCTCCATCACGAGCCCAGGTGCCCCACAAAAGCTGCTCACGAAGCACAGGGAGGTGGCTGTACCACAGCACATCCCACCCCTGGAATCCCACCGCTCCCACAGGTCTCCAGTCCCAAAGTAGGAGCTTGAATCACATTTTCTGAATTCTCTTAAACCCCCAAAACCCCCTTTTCCTTCTTGTCACGCCTGCCCCATCACCATAAAACCTGGGAGGTCCCAAGCAGGGAGCTCAGAGCCCTCGTTGTGAGAACAGAGGGAGCAGGGCTGGGACCAACACGGTTTATTATGGAAAAACACCCCGAGGGATCCCATTTACATGGCAAAAAAACCAGGAGGACAATGAAGTGAAATACACAGCAACAACACACAGCAGGAAAAGTCCACTTGTCAGCCAGGACAGCAGGAGGGGCAGGACCCTGGGAGAGAAGTGCCCATCCCAGGGGGGACCCCAGGGACACTCCCCAGCCCGAGGGAAGTGCACAAGCAGCAAGTCCTTGTCTTCCAGTTGAAGGGATGGAGGAGGAAAAATAAAAACCAAAACCAGAGGAAGCCACGTGGATAAAAGCACAGAAGGGGCAGCCGTGGTGGGAATGGAAAATCCTCCCTGCTCAGGGAGGATTTGGGGAGGTCTGGCTCACCTGGGGAGTGTTTTCTGAGCTCCACACCTCCCAGGGAGCCCCTAAGCTGCCCTGGCAGCAGGAGGACCCAAAGCAGGGTCACTAAAACCCTGTCCCAAGCTTGCACCCAGCTCCCTGTGCACCTCAGGGCCTGGAGAGGCAGCAGGAATCTGCTCAAATCCAGGGATCTACCCCAAAACCACAACCCATTGCTTCCCTGGGCATCCATCTCCTCCTGCCAGCACCAGCATCACCTCTGGATCATCCCATGGCCACATCCCCGTGTCCCCAGTCCCTCTGGCACCCTGCCCTGTGTCCCCAGGGCTGGCTGACAATCCCATTCCTCCTGCAACATCCTCTCCCCTGCACAGGCTGGGCTTGGCTGGGCTTCCACCATCTTCAGGAAACACCTTGGAAATGTTTACTGGCTGTGCTCGCCCTCCCAGCTGCCAGAAAGGCCTCCAAGATCCAGCTCAGATCCCAAAATCTTGGGTTCACATTAAAAAAGACAAGACCTTCCTATAAACCTGAGTGCTGGCGGATGTGACACTCAGAAACTCATTCCTCCCAAGATTTTTCCTTTGCTTGTTTGGATTTTAGACCTTCCCCCGAGGTGTTTGTCACCCAGATGTGACAGTTAACAGTCTGCCAAAGAATTTTTTTTTGGGGGGGGGGGTGAAAAAGTGCAATTTGCTTTTCACTGCTAGAGCAGGATTTAGTGCAATGAGAAAACTCTCCAGAGCCACTGGAGGTTATTTACATATTCCTCAAAAGGGTGATAACTCCAGCTCCAGCATCACTGTTTGAGCTGAAACTTCCCTGGAAAGAGCCAGACACACAACCTGGAAAATTTCAGCCCATGGAATTTGTAGTAAAACTGGCTGATAATATTGAGCACCCTTCCTGCTCAGCCGTGGGATGTTGTGCAAAAAAAAAAAGAAAAAAAAAAAAGGAGGAAAATAAAAACCCACAAGGAAGAAATAATCTTTACATTTTCCTCCCGAGTGTCTCCTTTGGGACAGGGCTTTGAGCAGAAATGTCAGGGTGATTTTCACACCAGTTTCTCTCCCATTGATTTCCCATCCTGTTTTTTAATCAGAGATTTGGTTCTCTCACAGCATCGCTGACAGAGGTGTCTATTTTAGGAAACACCAGAGGTTTTAAGAGGCTGAGGAGAGAAAGATTATCAACTCCTATGGGCTCAGCCTAGAAAGGGAGGAAAAAATCCTTTAATTGAAATCCCCAGGCTGAAATTCTCTGCAGATTTACCTAAATGGACTTCAAATGATGTCCTAATATATCAAGGCCTGCTTTTAACTTAATTCAAGCCCTGGGCATGTGTCTGCAGCCCTTGGACAAGCTGGGCTTTGGATGCCCACTGAGATTATTAGTTTTAAGTGCTAAATCATGCAAGTGTGAACCCCAAATATAAAAACCTGGGCCAACAATACACCAGCCCAAAGCTCCAAGCAGGAAACAGGAATTATTTCTTTTTTTTTTAGTATGTTAAGTATTTGTTTCTATTTTTCCAAATTTAAGCTGGCAAAATCTTGGTGAAAGGACAGATGCTGAGTATTTTCTGGTAGGGGAGCAGCAGCTGGGGCTGTGAAGGAACAATATCACTGTTTAATTCCAGTTAAAAGGGACAAAATTTTCTTTCAAAGCTGCTTGGAAGGTATTTGAGCGCTCCCAATTTTCCAGTTCAGCCTAAACATTTGCTTGGGAAAGCCAGAAGGCTTTGGGAGTCACTGGGGGTTTTAAATAAATAGGTTAAACCTGCCTGGCACAAAGATTCCACACAAGGCAGACCCATCCTCGAGGGGTTTTTGCCCCAAGCAAGTGCAGAGTGCACAGAGAAACTGGGAAAGCATCTCCTGGCACAGAGGAGCCCCCAGCCCCGCGAGGAACAGCAACAAGCAGAGGCACCGAGGACATTTCCCTCCTCTCTCCTGCCCCTGCCCGGGGGGATGAGCCTGAACAAACATTCCCTGCACGATCAGGGAGCCTGGCCCACGGGATGAGATCCGTGCTGGGCTTTGGGGGATCCCCCCAGCCCCGCTATTTGCTGTTTGGGGTCTGCTGCTTCTCCCGCTTGTGCTTCTGCGCCACGCCGTAGGGCACGTGGGCGGCCACGGCGCCCATCTCCTGCGCCCCCTCCACGTGGAACATCTGGTCATCAAAGAAGATGTGGGGCCTGATCTTTCTGAGCAGAGGGCCCTTGGGAGCCCCTGCCAGGAACAGAGCCTCGTCCGTCTCCAGGCCCCAGCTGCGCAGAGTCTTTAGGGCGCGGGCGCCCGAGCTGGCCGCGCTGCGCGCCGTCACCAGGTACGTGCGGATGGGGCACTCCAGCCTCAGCCCCTTGGAGTAGAACTTCTTCTGCAGCTTGCCCAGCGCCTCCAGGAAGCCCTTCAGGGGGCCCTGAGGGAGAGAGGAGAATTCTTCTGTCAGCCTTTCAATCGCCACCTTCCTGTCATCGCCCAAAAATGACCCCAAGCCATTCCCCGTGCCCCACCCCGCTGGGGCTCGACGCCAGAGCTGGGAGCATCCCATGAGGGATCATGGGATGAGCATCCCCATCACTCACTTGCCTCTCTCTCCCAGAGGCTTTTCCTGCCCTCAGCCCAGCTCTACCTGTGCCAGGGGCTTGTTCTCGTGGGCCTTTTCGTGCTCAAAGAACATGTCCAGGCCGTGAGCCTTCACGATCTGCTCCGACTCGTCCGAGAAGAGCACGGCGTCCCCGTCGAACGCCACCCGCAGCTGCTTCTCTGACACCTCCAGGTCCCTGCTGGGGCTGAAGATGGTGGCTGCAGCAATCCCTGAGGACGAGGCAAGAGGTGGCAGTTATCCAAAGATCCGTCCTCGTGGCTCAGCCGCCGAGGAGCAGAGCAAAACACGACGGGGCTGGGAGCAAAACGCCGCAAGGAAACGCGCCCGGGAGCGCCTGCAGCTTGGCCCCGAGAGCTTCCACGGCAAAAACAACCCCCCAGATGACAAATCACCCTTTGCATACAAGAATCAAGGAGGAAAAACGCCGCCTTTGCCTGGGGAGAGCTGTGGAGCTGGAGGAAAGGCTCATTTCTATGGAAACTGGAGGCTCTTTGGAGCGTCAGAGACGTGGGGCGAGGCAAACCTCAAGTGCCCGTCGGATTAGGGACATGGATATTGGAGCTCCCCTTCCTGGGATCAACCCCCTGAGGGCTCCAGGCTCCCCCCGCTGCCCCCCCTGAGCTGGACCCCAGACTCACCCTCTTCAATGGCCCCACTCACTTTCTCGGCGTCGGAGGAGAGGTAGAGGTTGGTGTGATAGGCCTTGAGGTAACAGATGGGGCTGTTCCCTCCTGTCATGCAGAACCTCTCGATGAACAGATCTGGGGGCAAGAGGCACCCCGGGCTGAGCCTGGCTGCCCCCAAAACCCAGCCTTGGCGCTGGAAGGGCTGGGCTTAATTTTAGTTCTGCTGCCCAGCAGCAGGGCCAGCAGCCAGAGCCCCTCCCCACCACCCAGAAAAGCCAGGAGAAGAGGGAAAAATGGGAGAAAACATCTCCTTTTCTCAGTGCCCAGCAATGCCACCACCCAAAAGCCACCGAGGACAGCTGTGTCCCCGTCTCACCGTAGTGGTTGATGCTGTTGATCAAGCGAACCCCAACCTGGGCGTGGTTGTTGGTCATGAGCACGATGTCGAAGAGCTCCTCGCTGTCGGGGTAGAGCTCACGGAGCTGAGCATTCACGGCCTCCAGAGCCTGCAGCACCCCGGGGAGAGGGGGTGGGTGTCAGCCAGGCCCCCCCAGGCATGGCCCTGACCCCCTTCCCACCCAGCAAATCACTCCTGGTCACCAGATCCACAAATCTGACCAGCCCCAGGGGTGGTACTCATCCCTTCCCACCAACAAAACACTCCTGGTCACCAAAATCCCCACCTCAACTACACCCTGAGCCAAGCTGACATCAGCTGGGAAAAATAGATTCATTTTAGGGGGAGGAAAAACATTCCACCTAGCTGCTCCTCTGTTTTCAAACACAAAAGGTTTGGAGTGATTAAATGAGGATAAATTAGCTCCAAGTTACAGATAAGTGTTTTTCCAGCAATCAGAAGCAAGTCTTGCCCCACAGAGCTGATTAATTATTTATTGGGAATGGGCTCCAGCACCCAAAACTGCACTAACTGCTACAGGAGTTGGAAAATAATTTTCAAGTTTGAAATGCCTCATTTCAGCAAGTCAGAATTAGAAATTGGCCGAGTCGGGAGCAAGGCTAAACTCAGCCAATTTACAAGAATAAATAAATTGTAATAATAATAATAATTTAAAAAAAAAAAAAAAAGGCAGTTCCCTAAAGGGAAACTTTAAATGTCATCCAAGGAGATGATTTGTTCAATTCTTGGGCTCAGGATGGAAAATCCAGCCCTGGAAGCAGCACATCACTTGCTGGGAGGTTCATCTGCCCTCTGTTTGCTCCGTGGCTCGTCTCCATCCCGGCCCCACGTGAGCTCCGTCCCCTCCCCAGGATTTCTGGGGAGCTGTGGCTGCTCACCTTGACGAAGGGGAAGGCAGCCCCGGGGAGGAAGGGCTCATTCTCGTGGTCCAGCTGGTATTTCACATAGGCCTCCACGCCCTGCTCCGTGTAGATCTTCTGCTCCTCCTCCATGCGGAACAGCGCCCGCGAGGACACGGCGATGGTGATGGCGTTCTCAGGCTTGGGCTGTGGGCACAGGGACAAATCAGGGAGGGATGGATGAGGGAGGCAGCCCCCGGGTGGATCCCCCCAGCAGGAAAGGCCACGAGGTGCGTGACACCTCTGAAATGATTTGGAGAACGACAGAGCGGCCGCATCAACAGATGAAGCCCTGATGCTCCATCCCCCCACATTTGGGATGCCTCAGATCCCCCTGCCAAGCCCTCCCACTGCACACAGGCTCCCAGAACCCGTGCAGACCCCAGGAGGAGCTGCTGAAGGCCGTGCAGAAGGAATTTGTGCGGCTTTTCCCACCCCCCAGGCAGGAAGGAGCCGCGCTCTGCGGCTGAGCCAGATCCGCATCCCGTGATGCGGTCCAGATGTGACAAACAGCCCTTGCCAGCTCAGCTCCTCCAAACACTTGATACAGTTATTGTGGGTGGAAACATGACAAACAGGTGGTGCAAGCAACGATTTATGAGTCATTATTATTGATGTTTGAGGGCTCCATCCAAAACCCAAATCCAAAACCTCCTCCAGCTGAAGCCAACGAGGCGCCTCCAGAGCGGCTTGGCAGGGACAGAGGGGACAGAAGGAAAGTCAAGCTCGTCTTGACCCTCACCCGTCCTCCCTCTCTCCCCTTGCAGGGCAGGGAGGGTGTTAATCCCCATCACTCACTTGCAAGCACAAAAATAAGTTAATTACTGATGGCCAGTGAGAAATCCTGGCTCTGCCAGGACAGCAAATCCTACAGGGGGACAGTGGCACAGGGAGTGCTGTCCCCTACAGAGGAGTCCAGCCAGCAGCACAGGGCTTGGGGGCTGTCTGAGAAACCCTGGCTGTGAGCACTGCAGGAACACCTCACCCCCTGCTCCCCTGTGACTTCCAGGATCCTCTGTGCCATGTTCTGCATGACTAATCCTCTGGCAATGCCATTTGCTCAGGGTGGAGGGTGCCTCCTCCAGGTGCTCCAAAGTTCAAGCTCCCACCCTGCCCGGGGCTGAACTCTGCAGGAGCAGCAGCCTGGCGAGGCCAGGGTGCCCCATCCACACTGGCATGGGCTCCCCACAGGGCTGGGCTGGCCCTGGGGCTGCTCTGCCCCCAGCCCCACCCAGGAATGAGTCAGTGGGAGCCTCCACGCCATTCCCAGCACCAGCCCCGCAGCAGGTTTGTCCCAGGCACCTCTCCAGAGGCTGCATCCACCCCCAAAATCCCCAAAATCCCCCAAATCCCCAGCAAAGCGATTAAACAGCGGGCGATTAGGACGAGACCCAGATTAGCTGGGGCTGAGAAGATCACTGAGGGCACAGGGATCCCTCTCCCGCAGCGTTTTCAGGGAATCAGGCCCCGTTTGGAAGTGGCTCTTTTAGGAAAGCAGGGGAACAACCCCCAGGACCAGCAGGAGCTGATCCATGACACCAGCACTGCTCCAAGTGAACCACAGCCAGGTCCCCAAGGAGTGTCAGCCATTAATTGGTCACAGCCTCGGCACTTCAGCTCATTAATTAATAACTCTGGCGTCATGGGCCATTTATTAGCTGAAGATATTAATAACTCTGAAAGGTCTTGGGGCATCCGGCCATTAGCTGGAGTCCTGCTGCTCCATCCTGCCCCGGAGCCCCTGCAGTGCTGGGTGTGCAGGAAATCTTCCAGGTGTTTGCTCCCTGATCCCCGACCGGGGTCAGCCCTGGAGGGAGATTCCCAGGAGAGAAAACAGGTCAGCAGCCCAGATGCAACAGCACTGGGGCGTGTTCAAGGGGGTGAGAAGGATGTTTTTGGGGCCACAAGCCAAGCTGGGTGCCCAGAGGGAATTTCCCTCTCTCCGCAGCGCTCACCTTCCACACCTTGCACAACAGCCCCGGCTGCTCAAGGTCTCTTCCCTCGGGGAGGGAACCAGCCCTCGGGGAGGTTCATTTAAGAGGCAATAAACACAGCAATAAAAATAACCCTCAGCTCCAGGCCCTGCCTCTGCCCCGGCGTGGGCAGCTGGAGCCCCAGGTGCCTGCGGGCAGGGAGCTCTGGGAATGGGAGCTGCCGGCTCCTGCCAAGGAAGATTTGCACCTTGTGGAGCACTCGGGGCAGGAAAGTCTCACCCGGGAGTGCTAAGGCAGCTCCCAGCTCTGGCTGGGCTGGAACAGCCCTGCTGCTCCCTGGGAAATGCTGACATTTGGAAAACGAGGCGATTCTGCTCTGCAAGGAGGGATCTGCATTTTGACATTTCTTTGAAGTGGAGGTTTCGTTTGGAAGCGTTCCCTCCTCAAGGTTGTTTGGATGCCTCTCCGTCCCCATTAGCGCTGCAGATGGTCATTACAACGCTCAAAAATGAGCTTTAAAAAGCCTCAGGAACCACAGCACCTCGAATCCTCTATCTGAGCGCTGCTAACAGCCCACCCAACCCTAGTTTCCCCCAGAAATTGAGATGTTTCAAGGCAAACACTCTTCTTTTGTAACAGGAAATGTGTGCGTGGGAGGGGTCCCACTCCCAGTCCTGGCTGGGGTGGGTTTGGTCCCACAGCCCCCATCCCACCACAGCCTCCTGCTCTGGCTGCCTCAGCCCTGGAGGGTTTGGGCTGAATCACAAACTCTGTTTTCCCCTCAGAGCAGCATCCAAGGTCAGCCAAGGTCAGTGGAAGCTCATCCAACACAAGTCCAGACTCTGTTCAGCCAAATCCAACTGAATTTGCTGCCTGGGGATCCATGGTGAGCTCCTCTTCCTTCCCATGGGAAGGTCAGATCCAGCCCCTCCTGAACCTCAAGAAACAGATTCATGATGGGTTTCAGAGGAGTGTGAGCAGGGTGGGGGAAGGTTCCACCCCAATCCAGGTCCATCCCTAGGGTCAGCCAAAAAGGAGGGACAACCAGGGACGTGTCAGAGGAACATCAGACACTGGCACAGCTCCAGGAGCTCCACAGGGCCCAAACCCCACCTGAGAAATGTAAAAAGACCTTTCCAGCAGGCTCCAGCTCCACTGAGTGCAAACCCCAGCCCAGACCCCAAACCCCCCAGTTTTGGGGTGCAGGTGTATTTCAGGAGTGGCTGGAAACAGCCCAATTTTCTCCCTGCAGTTCCAACAGCTGGCAGCCTTTAAACCACTGCTCTAATCAGTAAATCCCCAGCAGCCCCCCAAGGATTAGAGGCAGTCATTTGGAAATCCCCCAGGCTCCCAGGATGTGCAGTGGGACCGTGTCCTCCCACCCATGAGAGCCACAGGTGCCCATGGTGCCACCCCTGGAGCCACCACTGGCAGGAGCCACCGTGGGGACCCCGTTCTGCCCCCCTTGATCCTTTTGAGCTGCCTGGGGCTGGACCCAACTCCATCCCAAAACCCTGCAGGAATTCTGGGCACTTCCCTGGATGCTGCAGAAGACCAAAGTCTTGTGATTAACCCAATATTCAGGGGATTTTGGTCATGGCAAGGGAAGAGGAAGGGTTTGCTCCAGGGTCAAGCATTGTCCCCACTCCAGCATCCCAAAAATCACACAGGGGTGAGATGGGTGGGTCCCAAAGGGAGCCCAGAGGAAGGGAGCCAGCAGAAAACCAGCTCCCACTGGCCCGACTCGGTGTCACCAGAGAGGCTGGGGACATTTCCAGCATTGCTGAAGGGTGACAGGTCTCATTGCTGACCTCCCTGGCAGGAGCAGCCGTGGGAAGAGCTGCGACCACTGCAAAGCAGGAATGCCCCATTAACCCGTTCCCCAGCCAGGAATGGCTCCCCAAAATCACCTGTTCTCCTGCCACCTCACAGCTCTCTCCTGCTCCTGTAGGGCCAGGAGGACAGACAGACAGACCTGGCACCCCAAGGGCACAGACAGACAGACCTGGCACCCCATTTCCTGAAGGAGCCCTGGGCACCACCAGCCCCCTGCTCGGGATCAGATTAAAGTTCAGGGTGGTTTGGAGTTTTCCAAGAACATTATTTATACTGCAGAAAAGCGCCCTGCAGCCATCCATCACGGGCTGGCAGCTGCCTGGCTGTGTGAGGGCAGCTGAGCTGGCTGCCCACAGCCACAGGGCCCCCAGAAGAAGGGCACAGAGCCTGGCACCATCCCCAGCCCCACAGCACCAGGATGTGAGCACCAAGATCTCGGCTCGCAAAGCACCCCCGTGCCTCAGTTTCCCCAGTTGTACTGGTCAGCGAGTTGGCTGCGAGGAGAGGAAGAGGAGGAGCCCGGGCTGGCATCCGTGGGCGAAGCACGGCGTGAAAGGCAAGGAGCTGCATCCTGCCACCGAGCCAGGCTGTCCCTCTCCTCCGGGAAGGGCACGGGCAGCAGCAACGTGAGCTGGCAGCAGCTCCAGGAACGGGGCTGGCAGTCTGGGAAGGCACAAGGGCTGCCCCAAGTGAGGGCTGGGACGCGGCCCCTCGTGGAGAGCTCACGGCCCGAGCTTTGCCGCGGAAGGTGTCACAGGAGGTGCCACCGGGTCCAGCGCCTCTGCCAAACCCCAGGTTTTGGGGGTCCCACGGCCCCGAGGGTGGCTGGGGCTGTGGCTGGGGCTGGGGGGGCTCAGAGGCTGCAGGGACAGACGGACACAGCCCCCAGCCCTGCCAGCCCCGCTCTCCCGCTGCCATTCCCGGACACTGCCGCACTTCCAGGCGCTCCCGGGTTTAAAACCAGGCTCAGCCCTCGTTAGATAACGCCGGCTGTCCCTCTAATCCCCCGGGGCAGCGAGGGGCAGCGACACCCCAGTGACACCCCTGTGACACCCCCTGGCCCAGCGGCTCGGCTCCTGGCTGTCCCCGGCTCTGTTAGTGCCACCCCTCCTGTCCCTGCCAGGGCCTCCCGCCTTGGCGCAGGGGACAGGCAGCTCCTGGGGCACCGGGCCACTCTGCAAGGACAGCTCGGCCCAGGAGGGAGCCAGGAGCACCGCAGGGACCTGCGGGAGCCCAGGGAGACTGGGGGGAGCCGGAGAGGCCCCAGAAACCGAGGGATGCCATGGAGGAGTGGGAGGAGCTGGAGAGAGAGAGGGGGGCATCCCCAAGGACCTGGATGGAGGCAGGGGGTCAGAGAAACACCAGAGACACCGCGGGGGACCCCGCAGGGCCTGGGGGACACGGAGACACTCGGGGGGACCCCAAAACACGTGGAGGAAACGGGGCACCGGGAGGGATCCTGCAGGGGATGGGGCACCCACAGACAGCCGGGGGGTTCCGTGGGGGAAGCCAGGGAAGATGAGAACCCGCAAGAGATGGGAACCTGGAGAGCGCCGGGGAGAACGCCGGCGGGAGACGGGGCAGGCGGGGCGGGGGTCGCGCCCGGAGGGAGCAGGGGGCTCTCACCGATTTGGGCTTCTTCTTGGGGGCGAGGTTGTCGTAGAAAGCCTTGGCTTCATCCCAGGGCCGGCCCGGCGCCCCGGCGGGGCCCGGCGGCTCCATAGCGCGGCGGCTCCGGGGCACCGGCGGCTCCGGGGCACCGGCGGCTCCGCTCCGTGCGCGGCGGCGGCGGCTCCGCGCGTCCCGGGAGCTCCCGGAGCCGCGGCCGGCCCGGCGGAACGCGCTTTATATGGCATCCCATGAAGCTCCGGGGTTTCAGTCCACCGGGACACGGATTAACCTCTTCGGGACCGAGCGCTCCTCGCCGCCGCCCGGTGATACCGGGGAGCTGCGGGGAATTGAGGGGGGAGCCCCCGCTCCAGGGCAGAGAACGGCCGGGAGCGAGGGGAAGGGGCTGGGGACAAAGGTGGCATCAGCAGGGGCGCGGGAGCGATGGGGCAGCGCTGGGGACACTGCTCGGTCCCCGGTCCGTCGCTGCTCGGTCCCCGGTCCGTCGCTGCTCGGTCCCCGGTTCGTCGCTGCTCGGTCCCCGGTCCGTCGCTGCTCGGTCCCCGGTTCGTCGCTGCTCGGTCCCCGGTCCGTCGCTGCTCCTGCTGTCCCCAGCCGCGGGACCCGGGTTTGGCCATCCTGGGGAGCACAGGAAGGGCACTCGGGGGGGGTGGTCAGTGCTGGGAGCTGCGGAGGATGCAGCGGCCAGGAGGACAGAGGGCTGTGGGACCCTGCTCCGTGCCAGGGTGACCTGTGCCGTTCTCTGGTTAATGGAATGGTGCGGGTGTTAATTAAGGCTCTGCTCTCCCAGGAGGGCTGGTGGGAGCAGCCACAGAGCCGCACTTTCAGCTCAGGCTAAAAATTCCACCACAACCAGCGGAGCCCCAGAAGTCCTTGGGGAGCAGGGGGTGCATCCCAGAGACCAAAACCCAGGAGCCAGGAAAAGGGGCAAGGGATGGAGGATCTCACCTGGAGCAGGGCAGCTCCTGGGGGGAGGTCAGGGGACAGGGTTTTACCCCAATCTCTGTGCTCCAGGTAAAGAAAAACCCTCCCTACTGACACCAGCCTTGGGGACCCCCGTGTGGTCCATGAGACCAATCCAACACCGAGGTCCAAGTGAGGAGAGCAGAGCCAGCTGCGTGCTGGTGAGCAGGGCTGGCACCAGGAATCCCAAACCCTTTGGGAATCCATCATTTCAGCCTCACAGATTTCCTTTCCCCAGGGCTTTTGCAGCTCCCTGCTGGGAAACACAGGAGCTTCCTTCGGGGTGGCCCCCAGGGGAAGCAGGAGCTTGGAGGGCCCCGGGATCACCAGGCTATTCTTGGAGCTCTCTCTGGAGCTTTTGAGTTGTTGCCCTTTCAGGCAGCAGCCCTGGCACCTCCCCAGCTCCCACAGGGTGGGAGAACCTGCCCTGTTCCCTGTTCCCCAGGCCCCGCTGAGCTGCAAACTCACACGTGCTCCTGGAAAGCACAGCGGCCAAAGCTGAGGTGCAGAGCTCTCCCATCAGCAGCTCTCCTAAAAATACCCTCCCTGCCGTGCTTTTGGCACCCTCCCATCCCCGTGCTCCCGTGCTGGCTGCTGCAGGACACACCAAAGGCTTGGGGAGTTGCAGGATGCAGGTGGGATGGGGTGAGCTGGCAGCCAGCCCTGCCAGATTGATTCCAGAGAAGGATTAAAATTTGGTGAGAGCTCCTTAGCAACAGTCACTGTCTGTGCAGGCTGCTGAGGGAGAAGAAAGGCCAGAGGAAAATCTGTGCGGGGAAGATGGGGGTGGGGGAAAGAAGGACAGAGATGCACAGAGAGCAGGTCCCAGTTGCTGACAGATGGAGCCCAGGACAAGCCACCAGCCCTGAGGGAAGGGCACGGCCAGGGGCCAGCTCCTGGTTGACAAAAAAACCCATTTGCAGAAAGGTTTGGGGTCTGGACCTCCCCAGCCCAAAAGTGACATGCCTGCACGACTGAAGGGTTTCACTTCCACCCACCTTCCACCCCACTGTGCTGTCCCCAAGGGTCTCTCCACCCCTTGGGGTGTCACAGGCTCAGGTGAGACCCCTAAAATATTCTCAGAAGTGCAGTGTTGTCACCTCACTGTCCCCCAGTAAACCATCCAGAGGGGGACACCACACACAGGGGACAGTTTATTTTTCCATTAAAAAAATAAGTAAGGACTTCACCATCTCCTAACAGACACCACAGCCACCAACACCACAATGTGCAGACTAAACACCAACCTGGGACGGGAGGGGTGGATTCAGCAGGCTGGGAGGGGGGAGGAAGGACACAGATTTGTTTCTTGTGGCCTCAGAGCTTCTCCAGGAGGCTCAGCAGGAACAGGACCCATCCACACCTCCCCACAGCCCCCATCCAGCAGCCAGCTGTGCCACACACCCAGGGGCAGCACCAGGACCTGCCTTCCACCCCCACACTCTTGACCCTGCCTCCAGTTTGGGACTGCAGGCCTCACCTCCATTTCCAGGAGGGTCAGAAAGGCCACAGAGCACCCAGGGCAGCTGGGGACATCACCCACCTGATGGGATGGAAGGTGGATGCTGGGATGGGACATCCAGGGCTGGCTTTGGACACTTCTGCTCTCTGCTGAAGTGTCCTGGCCAAGCCTGGCTGTTCCCAGCAGGAAAAGCAGAGGTGGGAGAGCTAAAGCTGCTGCAAGAGCCTGCCCTGGCCTCTCCAGGCAGCTTTCCAGGGAATTGCCAGTGAAGGAAGGAGCAGGAGCAGGGCCTGGGACTTTTCAGCCTCCCTGGAGACATCACAAGCCAAGAAGTGGGGGGAAAACAGCAGAAAGGGGACAGAGTTGGTCTCAGTTAGGATCAGAGAATGGGGCAGGTGGAGCAGTGGGGGAAAGCAGGGAGAAAGCAGCAGGGATGTGGGAACAGCTGGCCCTGGTCAGCCAGGACACACCAGTGGCTGCAGGGGATCCTTCTCCAGGCTGGGAGAGGGCTGACAACGCCCAGAGCAAGCTCTGACCTCGAGGGTGTGGAACTGCCCAGGATGCAGCCGGAGCAGGGGCAGCTGCAGGGATGGAATGTGGCTCATGGGGTCAAATGGGGGGAAAAAGGGGATTGAAACCATCACAGGGGCAGAGCTTGGCTGCTCAGTCCAGCCCTGAGTGCCAGGGCTCTATTTTTGCATGTCACACTGCAGGAGCAGGACGATGGAGGGGTCGCTCTTGGCAGCCTCCTTGAACTCCTCCAGGGAGATCTGGTCATCCTTGTCCTTGTCCATCTTTGTGAAGATCTTGTCCACTCGCTGCTGGGGTGTCAGCCCGTCTTGGTTCATCCTCATCATGATCACAGTCCCCACCATCTTGTAAATGGCCTGGAGGAGGATGAGAGTGGGAATGAGAGAGAAAGTTGGAAGGACACGAGACCCCAGGACAAGGCAGGGGATGGGGACAGGATTGCTGCTCTGTTGGGACCCTGCTCCATCAGATCCACATCGAGCACCTTTCAGACAAGGCTCTGGGTAGGAAAACTCATTCTTTGGTGCTAAAAGGGACCCGATATCTGTGAAAAGCCCAGGAAAAGCAAACTATCCCTGCTGGCTTGAAGCACTGGTACCTCAATGATCTCCAGCATCTCCAGGCGCGTGATCTTCCCGTCCCCGTCCAGGTCGTACATCTCGAAGGCCCAGTTGAGCTTCTGCTCAAAGGTGCCCCTGGAGGTGACAGACAGGGCACAGATGAACTCCCTGAAGTCGATGGTGCCATCCCCGTTCTTGTCGAAGGTGCGGAACGCGTGCTGGGCAAACTTGGAGGCGTCTCCGTACGGGAAAAACTGCGGGAAGGAGAGAGGAGGAATGGAAATGAGGAGGGGGGAACTCAGCGTGGAGGCTGCTCCAGCCCCCCAGGCAGCACTCAGACCCCCAGCTGGAGCCCACCTTGATGTAGAGCTGCTGGAACTCCTCCAGGTTGAGGATGCCGGTGGGGCAGTCCTTGAGGAAGCCCTTGTACCACTGCTTCAGCTCCTGCTCGCTGAACTCCGTGCTCCTCACCAGGTCATCCAGCATCTCCGGGGCCAGCTTGCTGCTGTGCTTGCCCATGGCTGCCCCTGGAAAGGAAAATCCACGCCAGGCTGGAGAGGGATTGTCCTCCCAGGTCCTCATCCACCCTGGCTCACCCTGCATTCTTCTTCTCCTTGCTGGAGCTGATCCACCCGGCTGATGGGTGTCCATGAAGGACAGCAGCTGTGGCACTGGAAATGTGGCTGTGGCCTTTGCTGCTGGAGGTGTCCAGGAGCTGGCCCTGGGACAGCCCACCAGGGCAGCCATCAGCATCACCCCATCCTCTGGGTTCATTTTGGGCTGAGGGCAAACATTCAAAAAGCAACTGAAAATTCAGAAGTCTGCACATTGCCTTTGCCAGAGGATGACCATAGAATGCTCGAATGGTTTGGGTTGGAAAGAACCTCATTTAGTTCCAGCCACATTGCCATGGCAAGGAACACCTTAGACCAGAACTTTCCTAAGGATGGGACAACATTAGGGCACATAAAAACCTCCCCAGCACCACAGGCCACGCAGCATCCAGCTGGCCACAGAGATGCCAATCCTCCTCCTCGGGGAGGACGGGGTCTGTAAGGCTGCATTTACTGCCTAGGGTTAGGTTTTTTAAACCACAAAGCCCAGAGCTCCAGGCACACTGCAGCTGCCAAATGCATCCCATGTAGAAATCAAAAGTGCCACAACATGGCTTCCATCACGGCTTTTTCCTTGGAACCAGCCTTAGCCCAAGGCTGCATTTACTGCCTGGGGTTGGGGTTACACCTAGGGTTAGGGTTCCAGCAAGGGTTAGGGTTTTTAAACCACCAAGCCCAGAGCTCCAGGCACACCACAGCTGAAAAAGGCATTCCAGGGGGAACACAAAAGTGCCACAACATGGCTGACTCCATGGCTTTTTCCTTGGAACCAGCTCTAGCCCAAGGCTGCTTTTACTGCCTAGGGTTGGGGTTACACCTAGCGTTAGGGTTAGGGTTTTTAAACCACCAAGCCCAGAGCTCCAGGCACACTGCAGCTACAAAAGGCATCCCAAGGGGAGCACAAAACCACCACAACATGGTTTCCTCCACGGCTCTTCCTCGGAGCCAGCCCTGGCCCGTGGTCTGCAGCAGCAGCAGGAGCCCTGGCGGGCCCTGGCTGTGTGGGCAGCAGCGGAGCCGCTCCGATACGCGCCGTGCCCGCTCCCACGCAGCCTTGGCTGCCGGCGCCGCTCAGCCGGAGCAGCAGATGGTTCTCCGGGAGCTCCTGGAGCTTCTCTCTCCGTGAAGTTGAGGAGAAGTTCACCTGGAGCCCAACCAAGCACCGTGTCCTCCCAGGGATTTGATGTGCTGGCCGTGTGGGCTCGGGGCGCACTGGGGGACCCCGGGATGGGTGATGTGGGGTTCCTCGTGCTCCCAGCCAGCTCCGCTCCCAGCAAATCCCACAGGCAGCAGCTCCTTCCTGCCCCATCATCCCACCAGCATCTGTCACCGTCTGCCGCGGCAGCACGGAGCCCAGCAGCCCAGGGAGCATCCGGACACCCACAGAGCACAAGGCTTCCCCAGAGACCCCAGCTCGGCTCCACAAACCCCCCTGGCACTGTGGCCTGGCTCTAAATTGCTGGCATCGATCATAAACCATGCCAGACCTGCCAAGATCCAAGTCCTCCCACGGCTGGAGGATGCAGCCCCTCACCACAGCTCAGCCCTCAGCTCAGCCCGGGACTCCGGAGCAGCATCCTGAGCTCCACAGCCCTGGAATCCCTTTTCAAGCGGCACCCAGCCATGCCAGGGCAGGGAACAGCACCCAGGAGGGAGCCACACGCTCGCCCCAAAGCACCAATTGATCAGCAGCTGCTGGTCCCAACGCCGGACAGAGGGGTGGCACCAGGGGTGTCCCCCCCAGGGCAGCACAGAGCCCCCCAGCCTGCAGCAGCGCCCCGGGAGGGCACCCCAGGGAGAAGGGACGGGGCCCGGGGGTGGGTGGGGGCTCGGGGATGCTCTCCCCACCCGCACTATGGGATAGCTCCGGGATAGCGGCCCCGACACCCGCTGGAAGCGGCTCCCGGGAGCGGCTCCCGGCACCTGCCCCGACGGCGGCTCCGCACCGGGGGGAGCCGCGTCCCGGCCCCGCGGGTGCGGCTCCAGCCCCGACGGCCCTTACCTGTGGCGCGGCGCGGGCAGGAGGCGGCTCGGCGGGGCCGGGCGGGGCGCGGAGCCGCTGCCGGTACCGGAGGGGCCGCGGTCCAGCCGCCGGCTCAGCCCGCGCCGCTCCCGCCCCTCTCGTAGCCGCGGGCCCCCCGCCCCCCCGGCGGCGGCGATGCTCGTCCATTGGCTGGGAGCGCTGTCAATCAGGCGGGAGGGGCCGCGGGGTGGGGGTCGAGGTGGGATACTGGGGGGTACTGGGATGCTGGGAGGGGAAATGGGGCCGGGATGCTGAGACCGGGGTGCGGGGGATGCCGGCAGTGGGATCCCGGGGATGCTGGCCCCACACCGCCTGCACTGGGGACACCGGGACACGCCAGCGGCTCATCGCTTGGCACAGGCACGGCTGAAGCACAGAGGAGAGAGGGACAAGAAAACCACTTTGATCTCCAGAACCAAACGTGGAATGTTTCCATGGAGATCGCCGAGCGCTTTTCGCGGTGACCTTGGCATCCTGCTGTGCCCCTGGGCCCGTCCAAAGCTGCCCCTCTGCATCTGGTGGCCACTGGGCCTGGATGAAGTTTTTGGCCAGCCAGGGCTGCTCCCCATCCCATCCCATCCCCCAGGGGGCTGTGGGGTGCCATGGGGTGCTCAGCCCTTCTCCAAGGCACCTGCCCTCAGGTGCACCCACCTTTTCTGCAGGGGGGCTGCAGGAAGCAGCAGAAACTGCCCCAGCTGCAGTGAGACAGGGCTGGGGTACAAAAACCACGAATATTTGCAGCAGTGGGGCTGAAGGGCTTCATCCTCCCCCACCCTGGGGGCAGGAGGGCTGGGACCCCCCCGGGGCTGGACGTGGCATCCTTGTGCCATGTCCCTGGCCAGGGCAGGACCTTGCCTGGAATGAGATGATTCTGCCCCACGGATTTTGGGTCACCTCCCCAGCCTCTGCTGGGCACGGGAAGTGGCTCGGTGTGGCCCCAAAGCCTCTCCGTGAGCGTCCCCGAGAGCCGGGGGGGGGATGAGTCCCCCGGCCCCTCTGGCGGTTCCTGGATGTGGAGAAGAGAAGACACCAATTAGCAGCTCTGCAAACCGCCCGTGCCCGGGGTGCTCCGGGGGACTGAAAAATTAATGAGGGCTTAATTGAAGCAGCGCAGGCTGCCAGGGCTGAGAGCGTCCCGGCTCAGCTCACGGGAAGGGGGAGCCGAAGGGGCTGGGAGAGGCAGGGGAGCCCCAGGCGACAGGAACGCCCTTGGGATGAGGATCAGGGTGGCGGTGTGGTCCTGGGATGTCCTTTTTGGGGCCCTGACACCCCAATCGTGGCGCTGGGAGGATGCCTGGGGGTCATGGAGGGTTGGCCACACTGGCACAGCACCCAGCTGAGCCCAGCAACCAAACTGGGGCACCCCAAAACCTGCCTGAGCCCAGGTTCGAATGGGCTATTTGCCCTGGGTTTGCAGGGTGTCTGGGGGGGAGCACCGCTGTGCAGGCAGCGCCGGCTCAGCCACAGCTTTTCCCTCCCCGCTCCTGCAGCAGCATCCCCCAACACCCACCGCCGGGGCGCAGAGCCGCCAGGGCGCTGCCGATCCCTGAAAACCTCCCCATCCAGCGGCTCCAAGGAATGCAAAGGGCTGCAGCTTCCCCCAGCGGCTACAGGCTGCAGCAGCACGGCCCGGGGGGCTGTGCCCGGTGGGACCGACCCCGCATCCCCCTCTGCCTCGGGCCGCCGCAGCCGGGTCAGCCCCCCACAAACTGCGGGGGGCTTGGGGAGCAGGAATCACGGGTGCTCGTCCCAGAATCCCGACAGCTCCTGTCCCTCTGCACTGCCAGGTCACCCAGCGGTGACACTGCCGGTGCTCGGGGCGCTGGAGGCTCAGCCAGCCCCTCTGAGACCCCCCCAGCACAAAAGCCCCACAAAGGAGCGAGGAGCTGTTGTCACCCACGCCATGTCCCTGAGGGACAGCTCTGGGTGCCACCGGGCAAGCTGGACCTGGGGTGACCCTAACACTGGGGGTGCCTCTTGATGTCCCCACTTGTCATGCCCAGCACTGGCCTGGAAAAAGGGGGGAGTCGGGGTAGAAAAGCAGAAATTGCCAAATTTTGGGGTTCATTTCCTCCTGCATCACCCCTGTGGGAACAGCTCAGTGCTGGTTCCTGCCACCCAAACCCCTTCTGCCCCGTCCTGGGGGAGCTGCTGAGGCACAGAGGGTGCTGCCTGCCCCAAACAGGGGCTCTGGCACGGGGGTCAGGTTCGTCCTCGCTGCGGTGGCACCAGGTGGGGTCGGTGCTTGTCCCCCTCCCCCAAGAGGGGACCGGGGGAAGCGGTGCCACCCATAGGCTGGGGCAGGAGCAGAGGACTATCTGGGTTTTCCCTCCCCCTGCTGCGAGCTGGGTCTGGCTCTGATGTGGGGCGACCCTCTCGATGTCCCCGCGTCCCCCAAACCCGGGCAGCGGCAGCCCGACCCCTCTCCCCGCCAGGCCGCAGAGCTTTGCCGGCCGGCACGCAGCGGGTTAAGCATCCCCGTCTCCCTCACACTTGAGACGTCACCGTCACCAGTGGCGTGGGGGGGCCGGGGGGCTATGGTGGTCTTTGTGGTGCATTCGGCAGCTGGCGCAGGGCGGCTCACGCACACGGCGGGCGGCTCGTCCCCGCACCCCGCGCTCGGCAGCATCCGCAGACTCCCGGCCGCCGCCGCCGCCGCCTGCCCACGCCGCGGGCTCCCACCGGCACGGTGAGCGCGGGCCGCCGCGGCCACGGGGACGGGGCTGCCGCCAGGCCCGAGAGCAGGGCGAGGGGTGTCCCCCGGGGACCCCCCGGCGGCCGCCCCTCTCCGCGCTTTGCACCGCCGGCGGGAACCGGCCAGGAGCGGGGGAGGAGGGCTGGGCGCCGCCGGGGTGGGCGATGCTGGGGTGGGTTCGCCCCACCTGGGGCTGCTGCAGCCCCCGGTGGCCCCGGGTGGGTGCGGGCGCACGGTGGGTGCCCGCCCGCGCCGGCGGGGTGCTGCGGCTCGGCTCCCGGCAGCCCTGCGGTAAATCCGCTGCTCAGCCGCAGCCGCAGCCAGGCGCGGGGGAGCCCCTGCACCCCCCCGGCCCCGCTCGAGGGGGGCTCAGCCCCATGGGGGGCTCGCAGATCCCTTCGGTCAGGGGGCTCGCCGAACCGGGGGGGTCGCCGCGCCGGGAACCCCAACTCCACCCTGCTCGGGGCTGGGGGTGCCCCGGCTCATCCTGGGGGGGATCTGGCCCCGGCACCCCGATTCCCGGGATAGGCTGTGCCCCCCATAGAAAATCCTTCGGGCACCGCTCGCCCGACCCTGCGGCGGCTGCGGCGGTGCCGGCGCTGCCATGGGCGGGGGGCAGCGGCCGGGGGGGCTCGGAGGCGGCGGGGGGCACCCAGCGGGCACCCAGAGGGCTCCCGGCGGGCGGGGGGCTGCGGGGAGCGGGGCCAGGTCAAGGGGAAGGGGCAGGCGGCCCCCGGCCGGGGCTGCGGCGCTGCACCAGGCTGCGGTGCCCAGGGCGATGCTGCGCCGGCAGCAGAGGGGCACAGCCCCAAAACGGTGACACGGGCTGGCCTGAGCCCGGGGGCATCGCTGCCCCTCCGGCGTGGCCAGCCCGGGCACTGCCGGCTCGGGGGCGGGATGCTCCTGGATGCAGGATTTGGTCCTGCCTGGAGCAGGAGTGGGGGTTCACCCCATCGGCTGGGTTGTCCCCATGGAGGCGACACCTGCTGTGGGTCCCCGTGGGGCAGGATGCTCGTGGGGAGCAGGGGGAGGCGGCGCTGCGGGAACAGGGGCAGGTTCTGGAGCAGGGCTGGGGTGCAACGAGGCCACCGCAGGGAGGGATGGAAGCCGGGGCCACCTCGGGTGTGGCTGGGGACAGGGAGCCTGCTGTTCCCAGCCCTCCTGTGGCAGCTCGCTCCTCTGTGAGCGCTGCCGGTTTGGGGGGGACTCTCCCAGCGAATTTGGGGCGCACAATTCCCCCAGTTCAGCAGTGGGCAGCCTGCACTGGGGGAGCCCCTCGCCCTCCCCCACAGCCCCCCTGGGAGGGATGTGCCATGGCCCCCCGGGCCAAGTGCCACCAGGGGGTTTAAGCACCTGGGACCAAGGAAAAGGAGTAAAACAGGGGCTGAACCCCAAGCGGAGCCACCCCTACCCCAGCCCAAGGGGCTGCAGCAATCCCCAGACCAGCCCCTGGCACCAAACCCCTGCACCACGGCTCTGGAGTCACCCCGGGGTGTCCCCACGCTGGGGACCCATCTGTGCCCCTTCCCTGGGCACAGGCAGAGTTCAGCAGTGACAAATCCCAGCCCCGAGCTGCCCGTGAAGGACAACGGTGGCACGGGCACGAGGACGCCCGCACGCCGGTCACAGCCTGTGTGGCAGTACCAGGGCAGAGCAAGCGCCAATCTCCCGCCCCACCGACTGCCCTGGCACCCCAGGGACCCCCCAGGACCCTTTCAAAACACCCCAGTGCTCAGCAGGATGAACCTGGGTGTGTTTGGCGCACCCCAGTTACCCCAAAAACCAGCTGTATTTCAGGCTTGTGCAGCCCCAGTGCAAAGCCCCCACTTAGTGGGCCTGGGAGGAGGAGGAGGAGGAGGAGGAGGAGGAAGGCAGAGCCATCACTGTTGATGCCAGGGTCTGTGCTGGGGCTGAGTGGGGAGTGCTGGGCTGGGGGGCACAGCCCCATTCCAGACACGAGGCCACCCCATCCCTCCCCTGCTGCTCCAGCTCTCCCTCTCCCCTTCCCCAGCCTCATTAATTAAACCCAAGCGCTTAATTACAACCTTCTGAGTCCTGTGGCTGCTTCCTGGTGCCTGCTGACAGCTTGGGGACAATCCTGACCCCCCCCCATCCCTGTAGGAAAGGTGGGGTGCAGGGAACTGGGGGAGCACCCCGTTGCCTGCAGGATTTGGGTTGTGGCTCATCGGCGGCATAAAGGGATCTTCACCCAGCGCTCAGGAAAGAACAAACCCAACCACTGGAGCTGGCAAAGTCATCCCTGGGGATCTTGGCCTCTCCGAGGAGGGATGGGGACAGATGGCTCCACTCTGGGGTTATCCCCGAGCTGCTGGCAGGTCCCACAAGGGGTGAAGAGGGACGGGGATGCTCAGCCCGATGCCTGGTGAGCTCCCGGTGGGCAGTAAAAAATAACCAAGGTAAATAAGGGGAAGGCTGGTGGCAGCATGAGATGCAGGGGAGATCCAGTGTCCCACCGTGCTTCCCCTCCTGGTCACCCACCCACGGGTCCCCATGGCAGGGAGGTGCCCAGTGGGGTGCCCTGACCCTCTTGCCCTCCTGCCCACAGGTCCCTGGTGGCCCATGAAGTGACCCAGGTGGGTGGCACAGCCCCTGCTCCTGCCATAGCCACCGCTGCCACACCAGGCACTGAGGTAAGGACCCGAGGGCACGGCCGTGGGGTGGGTGGGATGCTCTGGCACAGGTCAAGAGCCCCAAACCGGGTCTGTGGGGCACAATTCCCATTGGGGTCTTCCCCCGTCCATGGGGGGTGCCCAGCCCCCTAACCCAGGGCATGACACCGTGCGGGTCACCTGGGGCTGCCCCCATCCCTTGGGGCTGCCAGGGTTGGGGAACTGGGGTGTCTCAGGGGTGGCAGCCTGGCCAGGGGTGCCCCAGGGGTGCCCCAGGAGCACAAGGCTCCCTCACCCCTCTTCCCTTCCCTCTGGAGCTGCCAGAAGTGCTGGGAGTGCTGTCACATTCCAGGAAATGCTCACAGCCACATGCCCAGCCAGGAGGGATTGGGGTGGGCACAGGGAGGGGCTGTGGTGGCCCCGGGGAGCTCGGGGGTGCCGGGGTGGTGGCCCCTGGGGGCTCAGGGGTGCTGGGGTGTCTGGCTGGTGGCGCCGGTGCTGTTCCACTCTGTTCTGTTTCTCTCGCTCAGGTCTGCTGGCCATGGGCAACCTGATAAAGGTATTGGGCAAAGATTTAGAAAACTGTCCTCATTTTTTCCTGGATTTTGAAAGTAAGTCCCATGAGCAGGGCGGGCATGGGGAGGGCGCCAGGGCTGCCACCGCAGCTGCTGTCCCGAGGATGGGGACAGGCACAGTGCCCCCGAGCAGCCCCGTGTCCCCAGGTGCTTTGGGGCCCTGAAAAAGTCTCCAAAAAATGGGGCAGGGGACCGGGACCCAGGAGATGCCCCATCCCTCAGAGTGGGACAGATGTCCTGGCAGAGTGGTGGGATGCAGGATGCAGCAGGACCTGGCCCGGGACCACCTCAGGCACACACCCTGGGCTGTTAGCTGATGGCAGTGGTGGCCGTGTGGCATGTCCCGTGACAGGGACAGGGACAGCCTGCAGGCTGGGAAAGCAGGAGGGAGTGATCCGTGCCACCCGCACTGCTGGGAAGGTCAGTGTGGCGGCTGCAGCCTGCGCCGAGGGATGGGCAGCAGGGACCTGCCTCAGCTTCCCGTGGATCCGGGCTAACGGCCCGGAAAGGACAGCAGCTCTCGGCCCCCCAGGCTGGCACGGGGGGTGCAGGACACGGTGGCCTCGGTGGCAGGGTGCCAGGCCGGGCACAGCCCCAGGGCTCTCCTGGCTCCCGCTCCTGCCATTCCTCCCCGGGCACAGCTCAGAGCAGGAGTGAGGAGGGTGAAAAGAGCGCAGCGGCATCTGCCCGCCCCAGCCCTGGCCCCAGCTCCATCCCCAGCGGGGACGGGCCGGGCACAGCTCCCCGCACCACCTCTGACTCTGGCACCCCCCAAAATACCCAGAGCTGGGGTCGCACAGCCCCCCCCTCCCACGGCGAGGAACCTTCCTGCTGTTCCCGGCTCCTTTGAGGTGGCACAAACCTCTCCTGCCTCCAGCCCCCTCCACAGCCCCCCGGCACAGTTCTGGGGGCTCCCCAGGACCCCTCTGCACTAGAGTAGGGGTTTGGCTGTAGCCAAGGCTCCGGGCGCTTCAGGGACTTCCCGGCGGCTTCTCCTCCCTTCGCTCCTCCCTCTCCATCACCCCATCCGCCAGCGCTCATCACCATCGGGGGGGAAGAGGCTGCACCCGGGGCCGGGAGCGGCCGCGGGGTCACCCCCGGAGCCCCCCGAGCCCCCGGGGAGCAGCGGGGGGAGGACGGGGCTCCGGCCACCGCCGCTGCCCGCAGCCCAGCACCTCTTCCCCGGGGTCCACCTCACCATCATGCTTTTTTCCTCTTGTTTCTTCTCTTGCAGGTTTCACATGGGGAACCTTCTAAAAGTGTTGACTTATAACGAACTTGACCAAGGCCCTAATTTTTTCCTTGACTTTGAAAGTGAGATGGGATTTTTATTTTCCGTTTTTGTTTCGTACTTAATCCTGAGTTCCACATCCACACCATTTTGAGTTCTTTGTCCCCGTCGCCCATCGCATCGCGCCCATCCCAGACGTCCTCCCCCACCTTTGCCATCCGGGGGTGTCCCCGGGGAGGGGGGCCAGGCCCGTGGCCGGGGGCTGTCGCTCCTCACCTCTCCCCCGGGGCGCTTTGCGGCCTCTCGGGGCCGAGGGCAGCTCGGGGACCCCTCGCGGTGAGCAGGACCGCGGGCACAGGGCAGCCAGGACTCACCCCCACCCGCCCCCCGCTCCGCGGCTTGACTCGAGCCGGGGCAAGGAGAACGGACCAGGGGCACGATCCGGCCAGGAAGGGCTGCGGGCCGGCGGGGGAGCCGCGGCGTGGGGTGCTGGCACCCCGCTCTGGCTCTCTCCGCCCCGGGCCCCGCTCAGAGCCCTCCGGGTTTCTCTCCCCGGGGCGCTGCCCTGCAGATGCGCAGCCCACGGAGGCCGAGACGGCGGTGTGGAACCAGGTGAACGCCGTGCTGGAGGAGGCGCAGACCATCCTGGCCGAGCTGCAGTCCTACACGGGCGCCGGGCAGGAGATCCGAGAGGTGGGTGCAGCCCCGGCGCTCGCTGCCCGCGCACCCTCCGCGGCTTGGGGCAAGCGCCGGCGCTCTCCCCTGGCAGGCCATCCAAAACCCCGGGGACCTGCGGCTGCAGGAGCGCGCCTGGAGCGCCGTGTGCCCCCTGGTCGCCAAGCTGAAACGCTTCTACGAGTTCTCCCTGCGGCTGGGTGAGTGCCTGAGCTCCCCTGCATCCCTCCCGTGCATCCCGCATCCCCCCCTCCGGAGGCGGCGGGAGGCCTGGCCGTGGAGTGCGTGCTCAGCTCGGGATGCTGCGCTGTGCCTCAGTTTCCCCTCGGGGGGCGTGGAGGTGCAGAGGGGGACCGGGAGTGCTCTGTCCCCAGAGAACGCCCTGCGGAGCCTGCTGGAGGCTCTCACCAGCCCCCCCTACGCCCCGACCCAGCACCTGGAGCGGGAGCAAGCCCTGGCCAAGCAGTTCGCCGAGATCCTGCACTTCACCCTCAGCTTCGACGAGCTCAAGGTGCCACCCTGTGCGGGGGACAGCGAGGGGGGCCCCCACACGGGGACCCTGCCAGCCAGCAGAGCCCCTTCGGTCCCCTAACTGTGGTGTCCCCCCCTCAGATGACCAACCCTGCCATCCAGAACGACTTCAGCTACTACAGACGGACCATCAGCCGGAATCGCATCAACAACCTGCAGGTGGGAGGCCAGGGATGGGGGATGGCCCCCCAGGGGTTCACAGGGCTGGGAATGGCTTGGGGGGGGCTCAGCCAGCTGTGACCCCCATCACACCCCCCCCAGCTGGATGCAGAGAGCGAGGTGAACAACGAGATGGCCAACAGGATGTCCCTGTTCTACGCCGAGGCCACCCCCATGCTGAAAACCCTCAGCAATGCCACCACCAAGTTCGTTTCAGAGGTGAGGGGGGCTGGGGGGACCCTCGGGGCGGGCAGAAACCCCCTCCAGCCACCACACCCGGGGGAAAGAGCAGCTGGGACCTGTTGGGTTTCAGAACAAGACCCTCCCGATCGAGGACACGACCGACTGCCTGAGCACCATGGCCTGCGTGTGCAGGGTGATGCTGGAGACCCCGTGAGTGCCCCACTTTGGGGTTTGGGGGGGACATCTCGGCCCTGGGGTCCCTCTGCCACCCCTGCCAGGCTCAGGCAGCCTCTCTCCCGGCCCAGGGAGTACCGGAGCCGCTTCACCAACACCGAGACCCTGCTCTTCTGCATGAGGGTGATGGTCGGCGTCATCATCCTCTACGACCACGTCCACCCCGTGGGGGCCTTCGCCAAGACCTCCAAGATCGACGTGAGTGGTCTTGGGGTCACAGCTGGGGGGTCACAGCCATGCCACTGCAGCTGTGATCCCTGGGCTTGAGGTGGGGAGGGAGGGGGATCTCACAGCCCCTCTCTGTGCCCCCCTCAGATGAAAGGCTGCATTAAAGTCTTGAAAGACCAACCCTCAACCAGCACCGAGGGGCTCCTGAACGCTCTGAGGTGAGAGGGGGGCTTGGGGACACGGTGGGGAGGGGTGACAGCAGAGAGGGTGGGGGACTGTGACTGTGTCCCCTCCCCTCCAGGTACACCACTCGGCACCTCAACGACGACACCACGTCCAAACAGATCCGGGCCCTGCTGCAGTGAGCGGGGCCGGAGCCGCAGTCACCGTGTCACCGACGCCCATGACCATACAGCTCATTTTGTACAGAGGGAAAAGGGACAGCGAGGAACGCGCAGAAATGCTAAAAACAAATCGAAACGGGCCCGGGCCGGCCTCCCCTGCCACGGGCTCCTGCCCCTCCCCTTCCCAGCCCCAAATCAGCGCCCGCTCCTGGACACGAGGTGTGGGTGGCACCGTGGGGACACGGGGCCGGGGCCAGGCAGGAGAGAGCCGGGCAAGGGAAGCGCTGGTGGGGCTGGCAGCAGGGTGCCCGTGGCACGGGGGCACCTTGGGGAGGGGGCAGGGGGTGCCCCCGTCCCCATCCTGCTCCCCAAGTGGAGGAGGAGGGAGAGGATGAGGAGGAGGAGGAGGAGAAGGAAGAAGTATCCCTGTGGATCTGCACTGACTCTGGAGGAAACGGCTCAGTCTCACCTGGTAGATTTTTAATATGAGCAATTAAATCCACACTCACCTCTTCTTTTCTACATTTTTTTCTTTGGGTGTGAAATAAAATGACATTTAATCTGTTCGTGGCTGGAGCGGGGCCCTCTCTCTGTTGTGTCCCCTCTCTGTGACACCCTGCGGGACAAACGCCACCTCCCACAGTGACCAGGAGCGACAAGAGCCCGGGTGCCCCCCGAGCCAGCCCAGCCAGCCCCCTCCTTCCCCGGTGAGGCTGCAGACTGGGAGGACTGGGGCTGCCGCTGGAGACCGGTCCTGGCTGCCAGGGCCGCTGCCTTTGCCGGCAGATGGCCCTGTGACACCGCGACAAGCCAGCCCCGCTGGCCCCACCCGCGCCAAGCCAGCCCTGGGGACACCCACCCGTGCCAAGCCAGCCCTGGGGACACCCACCCGTGCCAAGCCAGCCCTGGGGACACCCACCCGGCCTCGCACCCGCAGCCCCCCGAGCTGGGGGAGACCCCCGCAGGGCAGGACCCCGTGCCAGCCCCTGGCTGGGGCTGTGTCACCCCCCGGGGGACCCCCAGGAGTGTCCTCAGGGTGGCTCAGATCGGTTCCCCTGGGGTTTGGTGTCCTGCCAGCCCGCTCCTTCCCGCCGCCTTTCCCGCCGGGCACACGGCAGCTACGGGCACCGTGTCCCCCCCCCTCTCCTGCCTGTCCGGAGGGTGACAGTGGACACCCCACGGGTGACACCACAGCCCCAGAGCCTCGTGCGGGGCAGCTCTGGCAGGCTCTGCCTCAGTTTCCCCGCTGCCCCCTGTGTGTGCTGGGGGCTCATGCTGTCCCCACGGCTCCCCGAGATGGAATTCCTCAGGGTGCCACCATGGGGACCCCAAACCTCCGTGGACCCCCTCCCCGGCCCCAGGGCTGCCCAGAGGGCACAGAGAGGGGGGGACAGCCCCCAGCCCTTCGGACAGCGGCACTTCCCGGGCCCGGTGCCAGGATCCTGCCGTGCCCGGCCGGGTTTGCCGCCAAACGCGCCGAACTCCCGCGCGGGGCGGGACGGGGACACGCTCTTGCACAAGCCCGGCCAACAGCTCCTTTTATTTTTAGGCTCTTGCAACATTTGGCTTTGCCACAGCCACCTGAAATGCTGCCAAGGCATCGGATGGGCCACAGGCTCCCCAGCGCCCTGCCCTGCTCCCGAGCAGCTCCACGCCCCAGCCGTGCCTCAGTTTCCCCGTGAGTTCCTTTGACCCACTGGCCCTGTGGCTGCCGAGCCCAAAGGGACCCCGAGGGCCCCGTTAAATCCCCCCGGTGCTCCTCAGCACGAGGATCCCACCTGGGAGCTGAGGACGGGGCCGGGACACGGCTCCGCGGTGCTGCAGCTGCTGCGTGTCTGCAGGAGCTGATGTCCCCAAGTGACACCGTCCCCCAGACCGTCCCCGGCCCGTCCCAGGAGTGTCCCTGCGGTGTGGGAACTGGGCTGGGAAGAGGCAGGACAGCGTCACCACGCGGGACTCTCCACCAGGAGTCAAGGGACAGCCGGATCCTTTAAAGCCAGCAGTGAGCGCGGGCACAGACACCAGCTGGTCACCGGTGCTGGGAGAGGTGGCAGCTGTGTCCCGGTGTCCCAGTGCCGGTGGGGTCCTGGCACAGAGCCCATAACGTCCCCCCTGAGGTGCTCCTTGCTTGTGAGGGGAGGGATGAGGCCAAATTTCGTGCCACATCCCAGCCCTGACTGTCCCCAAGGTGGCACCTTTCAGGGCAGAGCAGGTGGCACATGCCACCCCGGCAAAGGGCAGCACTGCATGGGTGAGACTTTTCCTGTGGGAGCATTTCAGACCCAAAACCGGGCGAGAAAAGGGAACCAAGGGATGTACAACACCCTGATCATCACAGAAACATCTGAGCTCAGACTCTGGGGACAGTGCCACCCCTGTGGGCAGCAATCAGGGCTGGAGCCATGGCAGGGGCTGCTGGAGGCAGCACACAGCGGGATGCAGATCAGGAGGTGCTGCCCGTGCACCTCGCGCTGCTGGACACGAGGATTTGAGTCCCCTGGACCCCTGGATCTGCCTCTGCCAGCAGCCTGGGGCAGGAGCACAGCAGCACCGTGTCAAAATGCCAGTGTGCAAGCGAGGGGACTGCCCCGGGGACGGGCAGTGCCACCGGGATGGTGCCCGGCCAGCAAGGACACGCAGCTCCCCCAGATCAGGCTGCCGGCTCCGTGCTCAGCCAGACCGGGGTGCCGAGGACTTTAATTGATGGCGAGCCAAGCCACGCCGGGGCTGTTTTCTAATCCCAGTGTAATTAATGACCTTATCTTTGGCCAAAGCCATTTAGATTAAGTGGCTGGTGTGATGGGCTCGGCGGCTCCGGCTGCACAGATGGAAGAGCCGCGTTTGTCTGGGGATTAGCGGAGGGCAGATGGAGCGAAGTGCCATTCCCCATCCCCAAACCTCCCGGCACTGACAGCAGCCTGAAACCTGAGACCACAACAACTTTCTCAGCGAGCCCTGCCTGGGACTGGCGAGCGATTCCTGCATTGTTTGTCCCTTCTGCAGGGCCCAGAGCAGCAGGAGCTGCTGCCAGCACCAGGAACTGGTGTGACCCAGCCAGGAGCTCCATCCCAGCCCCTGCCTGGAGACCTGCAGAGCGTACGAGGCACCGAGAGTGACCACCCTTGGAGGAATGCTGCCCTGGCTCTGCTCAAATAAACTGCTCCCAGTGGCAGCCCCCAGCTCCCCAAGGAAGAAAACCCACCTGTATCGTGGTGCTGACAGGATCAGGGCATGTGCCCTCCCTCCATTGCATGGACAAGGAAGTGTGGCACACCCTGCTCACCTAAACACCTGGGAACCAAGGGGGAAAAGGCCTGGGAGCCCCTGCCCCCCCTGCCAGCACAGCCCATCCCAAACAAGCTCCTGAAGAGAAGAGGCTGCTGTGGAAGGGGAATAACATGAATCCGTGGGGATAACAAAGTTCATATTAAACCGATTAAGGATATTTAATCCACCTCTAACAGTATGGACATCTGACTGCACTCGGGAGCCAGAGCAGATAATCCCAGCCCTCCTCCCCAGTGCTGCCCCAGTGATCCCAGCCTGGCCTGGGGAGATGACTCAACATCTCAGAGCTGTCTGTCACAAACCAGCTCAGCACATGGGGCTTCACTCCCAGCTCACACTTCAGGCTGGAAGGACACAATTCCATGCCACGACCTTGTGGCTGAGCCCACATCCACGGGTTGAGTCAGCACGGATGGCAAACAAGTCTGGGCTGGAGAAGAGGCTCAGCTGGCACTGCACAGACCCAGCAACACCGCAGTGCCCAGCATTCCAAAGCTGGTGCCCAGCTCTGCCCAGTGCCAAATTCCCAGCTTTTCCCTGCACAGGAGTTCCCACAGCCCGAGGCAGCCGCCCCACGGGGCACTACAGGAATAATTCCACGCTGAGGAACACAAACTGGAGGTTTAATCTAATCCCCACCAAAGCAGGAATCTCCAGAGCCCGCGCCGGCAAATCCACCCACGCAGCCCTTCCCTGGCAGGGTGAGCCCTGGCTCTTGCCACATGGCACAGCACAAGGCAAAACTTGTGCTCCACCAACCCTCAAACCCTCCTGGGTTTGAATTTGCCAGGAGAATCCCAAAGGCTGGCCTGGTTTCACCAGAGCAGCATTCCAGGCACAAATGGCACTCGCATCCTCCAGGAACAACAATGGGCCACCAACTGCCTGGCAGACACAGCACCAGGAATTTGCTGCTCAGTAGCTTTGGATTCAAATTCGGGGCTGGTTCCCAGTGCCAAACCACAGTGTAACCCCCCGGGAATTCTGCCTTAACTAGGACAGGCTCATCTGTTGCAAACTGGATGAGATCATTTCCAAGTTCCTGTTTAACAGGTGCCAGCTCCTCCTGCACCTGCTGTGTGCACAGGGCTCCCTGCCCCCACCACGCTGGGAACATCTGCTCAGCTCCCTCAGGAGCTGTGGAAAAGGTGACTGGGAGAAGGAACCAGATCTCCTGCCCTGTGCCCAGAGCAGGGAACCGGGGCCAGGTAGAATCAGAGAGCAAGGAAATCGCGCTTGTTAACAGGGAGGGGAACCCACAATAATCCTGTGACTTTATTTGCATGTAAAAGAACAAAAAAAAAATATCCTCTCCACAATAAAGGCAGGCAGAGCTCGCCCGGCTCCGGAGCTGCACCCCCGGCCAAGCTGGAGGAGTCGGGGTATTTCTGTCTCTGAGATCCACACAACCACATACCAGCAGCTCAGCCATTCCAAGGATGCAGCTCTGGCAGGAATTCACACTTTGCATGGGAGGAGGCTCCCAGCAGCCTTGCCCCGGGGCCCAGCCCGTTCCAGGCAGGGCTGGGGGAGCATGGGAACACGGCGGGATGAGGCCACATGAAGAGGATCCCATGCAGCCGACGGCCTTTGCCGTCACACACCTGCCTCACCCCAAAGAAAAAATGACTCAGCTCCCTGGTTCGAGGCTGCCAAGGACTAAGGAGCTTCCTCTCCGTGCAGGTGGATGCACAGCTGCTCCCTCCTGCAGGCCTAAGGCAAAGGCAGGCTGCCAGCCTCGTCCGAGGTCTCTGTGTCCCCACTGTCCCCCACGGTCCCTCTGGCATGGCCCGATGCCTCCAGCTTCCTCCTCTTCTTCAGGTGGTGCAGGTGGGATTTGGAACGTGTGTGAGCTGGAGGAAGAGGCAAACAGAGCCTTTAATCTGTGGAATTTGGAGGAGGAAACAGCCAAACCCCCCACACAGGGCAGAGCACCCTCCCTTCCCAGCACAAGTCGCTCCCGGAGAAAAGCAAATTCCCAAACTCTGCCCTGGCTGCTCCACTGGACACTTCCAGGACAAACTATCAGGGCTCAGAAGAGAACAAAGCTCCCAAACTTCCTCAGGAAGAAGTGAGAGAGGGAAAAATCCTGGCTCTGTCACTGCCAGCCTCTCCAGGGAAGAGGGAGGGTGTTTCCCAAGAGGTGGCACTTTGCAGGCTGCAGGTGAGGTTCTGCAGCTCCCTGCTCCCCATGGAGAGCTGCCAGGATCATTTGTAGGACTGGATCCCTGCACCACAGCACTGGGAAGATCCTGTGCATCCTACAGGGCAGCCAGGGAAAAGCCTGGAGCAGAATTAAACTTCTGAGTAACTGCAGGGCAGTGCCCCAGCCAGGAAAGCACTGCAGCAGGAGTCAGATGGGAACAGAGGGGTAATCCCAGGGATTCAGCTTGGAGCAGCAGGAGCTGCATTTCTCAGTGAAATCACATCCTTAAGGACAGCCAAACCTCCTTATCAGCGGTTTTATCTCAGGGGAGGCTTTGTCTGACCATCTTGGCGGGGTGGTTTTGCCTTTTCCAAGAGATCAGAGCAGCAATTAAAGCACAAACTTTTCAAGCAGGGCCTTAATTAAATGAGGGTATGTTCTCTGCTGAACCAAGGCCCTCAGGTGTTTTCCAGCCATTCTTTTTCTGCCAAAGGATGAAATCACATGCAAAGCTGCTGCTTTATCTCAATGCTGGAGGGTCACCCTCACCCTGAGATAAAGTCTCAATTTGTCCTGCTGCAATTTGTCACAAGCAACACCAAAGCTACAGTGGCTGAGGAAGCACCAATTGCTGCTGCTCTCTGGGGAGTTGTGCTCTTGAAGTCCATATAAATTGTAAAATCAGGTATAATTTGAAAATCCCCCAGAGCCAGCAGGGTGCTGGGAAGCAGTTCCCAAAACTCTCTGTCACCTGAGCTAAGAAAACAGACCAAAGTGCAGATCCACCCAGTTCCCACCACTGTTTTCACCTTCCTTTTTTCCATTTTGCAGGCACAAGTAACACCCAGGCTTTGGAGTATTTTTCTCCCACCATCTGTGGATCTGAGCCCAGTTTGGCTGAATAAGAGCTGGTCTTGGCTGAGGGAGGCACTGTCACCATCGACTGGTGTCTGGGGTGACATCCCTAAGGACATGGAGGGATTTAAGAGCTCCCACTCACAGAACTTTCTGGACCTTAAGGATGACAGAGGCCCTGAGAGTTTTCAGTTCTGGATGAACAGAGCTCCTTCAAAGCACCTCCTGAGCCAGCTGAGATTAGATAAATTAACAACTGCACTTAACTGATCTCACTGCAAGGAGCCTCCCCCAAAGAGCAGCTCCAGTCTTTGCTTTCAGCACTTCCCTGCCTCAGCCAGGAAAAAGCAACTCCTTCAAACCCAACAACCTGGGAAATTTATCTTTGGTTGTGTCTCATCTGCTTGTTTTGGCTGGGGCAGAGTTGATTTCCCTCACAGTAGCTGCTCTGGGGCAGTGTTTGGATTGGTGCTGAGCGCAGGGTTGATAACTCGGGGATGTTTTGTTGTTGCTGGGAGCTCTGGAACTGAGTCAAGGCCTTTTCTGCTCCTCACAGCAACACAGAGGGGGCTGGGGGTGCACAGGGGGTTGGAGGGGACACAGCTGGGAGAGCTGACCCCAGCTTACCCCAGGGACAGCCCAGGCCACACAGCTCACACTTCCTGGGGGGAAGGAAAGGGGGGGACAGGGGGATGATGGCATTTGTCTTCCCAAAGTCATGTCAGATGTGATGGAGCCCAGTTTTCCTGGGGATGGCTGAGCATCTGCCCAACCATGGCAAGCAGTGAATTAATTCCTTGTTTTGCTTTGTTTTGTCTATTAAACTTTAACTCAACCCACGATTTTTCTCACTTTTCCCCTTGCAATTCTCTCTCCCAGAGACAGAGAGTGGGGGAGTGGCTGTGGGGGGCTCAGATGCTGGGGTTAAACCATGACCCTGCACATCCTGTATTTGGGCAACACATGGAGATTTACCAGTTCCATTTCTGCAGCCAGTTTCTCCATGACTTTTTGTTTCTGGTTCTCAGCATGAGCTTCCCAGCACAGATAAATTCACTGACTTAATCTGATTCCAGCTGAGCTCTTTTAAAGTAAGGCTATGGAAAACAGAAAATCCCTTTCTATTACAGCTAGGAATAGTTTAAAAAGAAAAAAAAAACCCACACATAAGTAGGAAATATTAGAGCAAAACCAAACTATTAGAAACATTAAGAAATTTTCGTTTACACAACAGAATTTTAGAGCAGAGATATTTGCTCTGTGCTTTTTGAAGAAGCCTCCACAGTGTTCTGAAGGACCAGGAGCCCTGACTAAACACAGCAGCTCTGAGCTTGATGCCACATCCAGATCCCTGGTGTGATGCTGTCTGTGTTTTCTGGGTGCTGGGCAGGGGGGGAAGCCCAGGGAAGGAGGGAATCCTGCCAGATGGTTCCTGTGGCACAGCTCCTGCAAACAATCCTTGAGAGGCCAGGATCGTGAGCTGGGGGTTATCTGGCCACAGGGCAGCTGCTCCACCACCCCACAGCAGCTCAGCCCTCCCAGGTGCCCTCCTGTGCCCAGTGTGGGCCCTACCTGCCCACTCCCTGTCCCCGATGATGAGTCGGGCGCAGAGCTCACACACGCGATGGCTCCGCTTGTTCTCCTCGTCCTGCTCCATCCTCAGGGGCTCTGCCGGGGGCTCACGGCCCTGCAGATTAAATAATGCCTCAAAGTGGGCTCTGCCACCAAAATCTGCCTGTGTTCACTTTCATAGAGGTTGGGATGGGAGTCTGCCAGACTCAGATACAGGCTGGCAAGGCAGACGGCAGAGTTTTACCAAGTGCAGCACCGGGCTTTGGGGAAAACGTTCAGCTGAGACAACAAATGTACTGCTGCAGGGAAATGCCAAGGTTGGGCCTGTGAACAGCCAGCCCTGCTCCAGGGACAGACTGTGTGCCAAGTGAGGGCACACAGAGAGGTGGGTCAGTCAGGGGAAGCCCAGCTCTCCAGTACCTGGATGAAGCTCTCCACGATCTCCAGGGCAGGTTTCAGCACATCCTCCTCCCACCGCTGCAGATCAGACACCTCCAAGCCATAAACTGGGGGCACGTTGGGCCCAGGACCTGCAGAAACACCACAAGGGTGGTCAGCACCAGAAACCCTCAGCACCCCCTCCCAGAACCCTGGGGGAGCAGAGGGATCTGCTCTTCCCTATCAGCATTCAGAAGACAACAGCACCAGGCTCTCCAGAGCCAAAATTCCCTCCTGCAAGCAGCAGGAACACCTCAGGACTCAGGGAAGCATCTTCACAGCTGGCTGCCCTTGGGAGAGTGTTCTGGAATCTGAGCATGCCAACAGCCCATCACAACAACAAGCACCTCAGCCCAGCCCTGGTGCACAGGAGGCTGGGAGGATGAAAGAGCTGGATCCAGGCACAAAGCCACCACACCAGGCTTACAAGGAGATGCAGGCATGGAGCCTGGATGAGGGATCTGAGCCTGCAGATTCCCACTCAGAGCTGGAACTGATTATGCAGGGGCTGATGCTCCTGGCTCCTGGCAGGAGATGCTTTACTAATGACAAGGGACAGGTTCACAGCCACCCCTTTGGTCTGCCCTGGCCCAATGCCAGGACACAGGGCACTTGCTGCAGCCAGGACAGGGTGAAACAGCTGCCAGCAGGGAGCACCTGCTCCCTGGGTGACCTGGCTGCTCTCCATGGCTCACCTGCCCTCCACGGGCACCTGGCTGTCCCTGCCTGGACAAAGCCATCAAAGGCTCCACGTGCCAGTCCCCAGCAGGTGCTGCCTTTATTGCTGTGCCCACAAACAAGCCCCTGACAGGCCCATCTGAAGCACACCTGCCACCAGAAAGGTAAGCTGAGCCACCCAGCACAGGGCTCTGCCAAAACTCCTGCGCCTCCTTCAAAGTCCATCTTTTTCTGACTCGAGTTTCTCCTTGCCTTCTCTTTATTTATTTTTATTATTATTATTTATTTTATTGTTGTTTTGCCCCTACTGAGCACCTTTCAACAAGTGCCCGGCTCCCAGCTGCTGCTGCTGGCCCTGCTCCAAGGCTGGGGCTGGGATGGGGAAGTCCTGCTGGCTCCCTGCCACTGCACAGAGCACGGCCTGGGCTGGGAGCAGCCACGGGGCTGCTGCTCCTAATCTGGAGGGCAGCTGTCAAATGGGCTTTGCTCCCTGCCAGCAGCATGTGTGGGTGCGTGGGGACCCCCTCCCTGAGCCCCTCAGGAGCATTTGGCAGGATAAGCTGCAGGGATGTTGTGACCATCATCATCATCATCATCATCTAACAGTGCTTGACACGGGGCTGAGCCTCTGCTTGGGATTTATCCCTCCTGATGGCTGGGAGGAGATAGGGTACAGGGTACAGGAGGAAGAGCTGGCTCTTGAGTGTCTGGGATGAGAAGCTGTGGGCAGGACACTTCTCAGGAGGGGCAGGCGATCCACTCTGCAACCCAAACCAGCGAGAAGGAACTGGGGGAGGCAGAGCCTCGTGGGTGGATGGGGACCCTGGGTGGCTCCTGGAGGGTCTGGCTGGGAGCAGACCCCCAAACACAGGCTGCCCCAAAGCAGCAGAGTCCCCTGTGGAGCTGCAGTGGGGCATGAGGAGAGGTGGGAGCAGAGGACTCACGTTTCAGGAAGCGGTTCCGGACCCATTTGTTCTGCCTCCGGGCGTATCTCTTGGTCACCTGCTTCAGGGCCTGGATCCCTTTGGAACAGGAGAAAAAACCCCCAAGGGTCAGTGAGAAGAGGCTGCCAGCTCCAGGGGAGGGAAATCACACCAGAAAGTAGTTTGTGTTGGGTGGCACCATGAGAATTATTTTTACTGTCAGTCTGGGGGTCTGTGCCTGCACTGAGAAGGGGCTGGACAAGGTACCCCAAATGTCCCTGAGTAAAGAGAGGGTGCAAAGAGCCCAAACCCTCCACCCTGAAGATTTCAGCAGGTAGGACAACCTGTTCAAGTGCTGCACTGCTCTCATAATGCCCAATTCTCTGCACAAATGGAGCCCAGGACTGCTCATCCCACCCAGCAGAGGATGATTTAACACTTTACAACTGCTCAATATTTAGTACCGGGCTTATCAAATCCCTCCTCATCATCTCCTGAGCAGACACAACAAGTTCCTTCTGCATCAGACTTGTTTTCAAGCCTTTTATCATTTCTGTGGTTTCTTCAGTCTCTCCTTCCACACTGAACCCTCCTGGGCACAGATGGACTTGGCCTGGGCCCTCCCTGTGTGGAGAGCAGCTCCCCTCCAACAATCAGCCCAGACATTCCAGAATAACACACCACCAAAGGGTGCATCCCTGCTGACTGATCCCCACATTCCTCATCACCACAGAGCTGCTGACATGCTGAGTTCTGCTTCATTCCTCTTTTCCAGCCCTGCTCTCCACAGCATTCACACCCCAGCTGGGATTCAACACCCAAGTGGACCTGCTCCAGCTCTCAAGTCCCCTGTACCCTGTGCACCCTGCAAGGAGGCCTGAGGGGAGGGAGGGCTTGCCCTGGGTGTGCTTAGAGATGCTCTCCAGTCACTGGAGAACGAGTCCCTGCCCCTCTGGGCTGCCAGAAGTGGGAAATGCAGAGAGAAAGGTGCAGCTGGGGCTGTGACCTTGGTTTAGAGCACCTTGTGGTGTCACCTGGAGCTCTGTGGGGCACACAGGGGGCTCCCCCCACCTTTCTCCAACAGCAGGGCACTGGTCTCGGGTGAGCAATTCCCTTCACTGACGAGGTACTCGTGGAATTCCTTGAAGCCAATGGACTGGAAGATGCCGTGCTGGTAATCCTGCCTGGAGAACCAAAGGCAGGGGTCACCGTGGGAGACCTCCAGAGGGAGGAGCAGAGAGGATCTGGCTGCTCACCCACCGGTTCTCCGCCACCTTCTCTCGGTTGTAGCGGCGGTGGAAGTCCCGCAGCTCCTCCAGCAGCCCTGCAGCCACCATGTCATCCACCCTCTTCTCCAGCCGTGCATCCAGAGCTGCAGGAGGACAGCAGGACACGCTGAGCCGTGGGGAGCCCTGTCCTGGGGGCTGCACAGCCTGCCAGGACAGGAGTCAGCACTGCCAGGCTGCTGCTCGACCTGAGGAAGGCAGAGCCTGGCAGTTCTCTGTCACACCCACTGATGCCAAGGAATTGCTGCCTTCTCCAGGGAGGAGGCTGGGGCAGGAGCAGGGAGTCAGCCCTTCCTCAGCCAGCCAGGAGCCTGCTCTCACCTGCCTGGTCTGCATGGAGCCACAAGATGCAGGAATGTGGGTATTTCAGGGGCCCACCTAAGGGCCCCCCACCTTCCTCCTCCTGCTGCTGGTGCAGGATTTCACTGTGGGGGATCCCTGTCTCTTCAAACACTTGGAGGCTCCTGGAAGCACAGACACACAGAGCTCAGAGGCTGGGTGAGAATGAGCGTTCCCATTCCCCCAGCAGCCCCGGGGGCTCCAGCAGAGGGAACCGCAGACACTCGCCGAGATCCAACCCTCTCATGTGGGGGCAGGGCAGGCCCCAGCCCCGTCCCGTGCCCGGCATCCACGCACACCCAGGTCCTGGGGGTGCAGCGCTGGCACCCGAGGAGCCCAGAGCACAGCCACCCACTCCTGCCTGGCACAGGGACAAGTCCTGCAGGGGACAGGGATCTGGCTCCAGCCCTGCCCTTTCCAGCCAGGCAGGGCTGCAGGGAAGGCACCAGCGCTGAGATGCTGCTGTGGAGCTGTACCCGGCCCAGGCAGGGAGGGAGGGAGCTGGAGGAGCTGTGCTGGTGCCCCACCCTCCATCCCCCTGCACCGTGCGAATGGGGTGGGCGGTGTTCTGCTCCCCGGGGCCAGGGCTCGGCTGGGACGGAGCAGCAAGCCTGGTCTTGCTGCCGTGCTGTTCCCACAGAGCTCAGCTATGTTACTCAGCCAGCAGGGCAGCTTGCTCTTTAAATAGCTCCAGACAAACCCTCTGCTGCTGGGGCACGGAGAGGGAGCAGCCCCAGAGCACAGCCCAGCACCCCAGGGGCACCTTAGGCTGGGGCTGCGTGGCCAAAGGGCTCAGATCCCAGAGAATCCCCAGCACCGGCTAAGAACCCAGGAGCACCCACCTGGGGTGGGAATGCTCATCCTGCCGTGCTCCCAGGCACACAATTCCCTTGGGAAGGGGTGCTGGGCCCTGGCACCTCCTGCCCCGGGCACGCCAGGCTCACCTGGCCACCTTGCGCTTGTCGTGGGGGTGCAGCTTGGCCGCCATCTCCGGGTCCACCTGGCTCAGGCGCCGATGGAGCTCAGCGCTGTCCAGCTGCTCCAGCTCCACTTTCCTGTCACTGTCCGGCCTGGGGGCACTGCTGGGCTTCTCCTGTGGGGCACAGGACAGCCCTGAACCAAACCCTGTGCAAGTAACATGATCCCCCAGAGCCATGGGGTGAAGGAGGGGTTTTAGGTTCTCCTTGTCCCTCTCCAGCACCGTGGCAAATTGCAGGAAGTCTGCCCTAAACATGGGATTCATCCTTTCCCAAAGGAATTCACAGCCCCCCCACGGTACCTTGGTGTTGATAAGGACCTTCCAGAGCAGGGACTCGATGTAGTAGTTGGTTCCTCCCACAACTATGGGGATCTTGTCCCGGGCAAAGATATCTTCAATGTGCCAGAGTCAAGGAGCATAAGCAGAGATGCAGAGCAGGGGGAGAAGGCTGTGGGAGCAGCAGTCTGGGGCTCAGATCCCACTCTCCCAGCCTCAGAGAGCCAGTAAGGCTGCAGGACAGGGTTAGAGGTGTCCCTCATCTCTCATTACTCTCTGTCACCTCTGCCAGCCACAACCAAAACTCAGGGACACCCCGGGACTGCCAGGGAGGGCAACACTCAGCACAGATCTTCCCTGGGCTGTCCTGAGGGTTAGCTGGGTAAAAGAAGCCCCAAGCCCCTGTCACCACCAGAATCCTCTGGAAAAATAGAGTCAGTTGGGATGTGGAGAGCCCAAACCTTGATCCCTCTGGCCATGGAGGGGGGAAGCCCATTCCTGCTCAGCCAGGCAGGCTGCAGCATGACAGGATATCAGAGGCACGGCTTTGTCCCTGAAATCCACCACGGTGTAGTTGGAGACAAGGGGATCCACAAAGCTGATCATGTGGTGTCTGCAGAGACGCTGCTCCTGGGGGGAAACCTTGTTGGTGATGATGTCCAAGCCCTTGTACACCTGGGGAAGAGAAGAGCCTGTCCTTCACCTCTGCGTCCTGTGAGACCTGCACTGACCACTTCCCCCTGTCCCAGTCACCCCTCCCAGCCCCTGCTGGGGCAGCACAGGCAGGGCACAGGCAGGGCACAGCAGGGGCACGTGCCACGTTCAGGCAGGGCAGCAGGAACCCTGCCAACACCTGCTCCTGCCAGGGCCAAGCTGCCTCTCTCTGCTGTTTGTTCCTGCCCACGGGAGATGAACCGTGGAGTCCAACCGCTCGTGACTGCTTTCCTGCTTTGATACAACCCTGTAATTAGGGGTGGGAGGGCTGATTGAGCTCTTGGACAGTGCAGCCAGAGCCTTGGTAGTGTCACCAGCCCGGCACAGAGCTCCAAAATTAGGGCCTCCAAGCTGCCACCCCCTCATCTGCTGCTGCAGCTACAAGCTCAGGTGTGCTGTCCTCCAAGCACAGATCCTTGTGGGGACAAGGATCACTGCTTCCTGCAACACAGAGCAGATTCCAGGCAGGAGAAGTGAGGACAGCTCTTCACCCTGCTTCCCATGCAAGCACAACCCTCCTCAGCACGGGGAGCTGGCAGCTCACAGTGGGGCATATAAAGCCTCTCTGTCCAGCCCAGCTCTGTGCTGTGCCCAGGACTGAGCAGGAGGTGGCAAAGGAGGTGCTTTGGAAGGATGTGTTTAGTTCTCAGAGCCTTCCTGCTTAAGAGAAGTCTCCCAGCATGGATAAACCGGGATGATGAGGAAAAGGACTGGAAATGGCTGTACTCATTTCCTCCTCCATCCCACCCTAGCCAGACTACAAGAAATAAATTTCCCCTTAATCCCCTCTGAGAAGCTGCCAAGCCTCCTGCTGCAGTACGGCCTCCACCCACTGCTCCCCTGGTCCCAGACGGGAGGACAAGGTGACACAGAGGTGACCCACAGGCACCAGGCACAGAGGGATGAGGTTAGTGGAGCAGGGAAGCCCAAGCCCTGCCTGGAGCAGTCATGTGAGCTGCTGGAGCTGCCGGGGCAGCTGAACCAGCTCTGCTCCCACCTTGCTCAACTGCAGCCCTGGGAGAGCCAGGGCTGGCTCCTGCTCCCATCCCAAAAGGCTCACCCGGGGGGCAGGAAGCGAGGGGGAGAGGGAGGCCAACCAAAGCCTGCAGAAAGGCAGCTGCCCCAGGGGATGGTGAGCAGGCAGGACGGGCCCACAGGCAGCTCTGCCAACGTGCCCCGTGGCTGCGGGCAGCTTATTGATCCCTGGGCTGGCAGCTCCATTCAACACGGGGCTCCAGCCGGCACAGAAAGGCTTTGAATTCAGTCAGCTTTGGCTCCCTGCCCGCTCTCCCCATTTCCAACCCTCCAGCTCCTCCAATTCCCACTGCCTGCCTGAAATCCCAGTGAGCACAGAGAGCTGACAGGCTGCTCAGAGTCAGCCGGCAGCTCCCAGTGCCCTGCACGGGCACATCCAGGATACACAGCTCGGGCTGCTAGCCCCGGCTTCTCCTGGAGATTAAACACCGGCTTCTCCTGGAGATTAAACACCGGGAGCCTCCCGGAGTATCTGGCAACAAGGGGAGGAATGCGGTGTCAGTGTGTGGGCTGGGAGGAAACAAAGGCAGCCTTTTACACACAGGCAGTAAGCCCCGAGAAGGTTTCCACCAGCTGGCTGTCGGCAGGGCCTCGCACCGAGACGTCCTCCTGACACTCATTTCTATTTTCAGCCAGCGGCTCAGATAAGCCTTTGTTGCTTTCTAAGGCCCCAAAACAGATTAGCAGCAGCCTGGAGCAGCCGGGCTCTGAGACACGGAGCACAAGGCAGCACTAAAGATGCTTAGCCTTGACGGCGTCCTCCCACCTCAGCGCTGAGCCCCCGCGCTGGGCTGGAAGGTCAGCGCTGCCCCTGTGGAAAAGGTGGGGAAACTGAGGCAGGACACACAAAGACCCACCATTTCTAGGATCTGCAGGCCTGGGAAGGGCAGGTTCTCCCAAATCTTTGTTCTGCCATTAGTTCTGTGCATCATTCCAAACACCATCCTCACTCTGAGTGTAAGGAGTGTAGGAGGTGACATGACAGACCCCAAACACATCCAGGCCATCTGTGGCCAGGAAAACATCAGGATTTCCCAGGGGCCATGCTGGAGAGGACCCAAACCAAGAGAGGGTGCAAGGAGAGCACAACTGACTCCCTGCCCTGATCCCTGCAAAGGCTCTGGAGATGTCCTGAGTGTCCTCCATGCACTGACTGGCAAGTGTGTGCTACAGCAACTGCATCACCACTCCCAAGGGACAAACCCAGAAGGGACAATGGGATCCAGAAAGGCCACTGGGATCCAGAAAGGACAGTGGGATCATGAGTGGATGGGGCCCTCCTCAAGCTGGCACAGGGATCCCTGCATGTTCATTGACAGGAATGAAGAAACAAAACTGGCTTCACCCTGCCTGGCTCTCCAAGGAATTATTTACTCCTCAACCAAACTCACTGGGATGACAAACAGCAACAGAAAGGACAAAAAGAAAGATTAAGAGGCCAGCAGATTAACCAGAGCTCCTGAGCTGCAAGCAGGCAGCAGTTAAGTCTGTAATTTGAGCCCAGCGACTCAGAGCCATGACGAAAACATCCTGGAGATGGATAGAGGGGTGCCTGTGTGTGGGAACAGGTGGGCTCGGGGCTCCCCAGCCCCTTCCCCAGCCTGGCTCCCGCTCCAGCAGCTGCCCAAAACACTGCCAGCATTTGTCAGCGCTGCTCGGAGCCCAGCAATGAATGCACAGAGGGGGCTGAGGGCGACACGGTCGCTGGCAGCTGTCAATCCCCAACCAGCAATGGGATTTCCAAACCCCGGCGAGTCTCCCGCGAGGGCAGCAGAGCCAGCCCTGCGTGGCAGGGGGACAGGGCACGGGGAACAAAGGCAGAGAGAAAGGAGCCCCGGCTGGGGGGCACCGGGGGCCGTGCCGGGGGCTGCCCCGCCTCGGCAGCACGCTGCATTACGGGATAAAGCAGCCGAGCTGCCGGGCCCTGGCTCCACAGTCACGCTAGAATGAGATTAAAAGGAAAGCAGGACAAGAGCCACTGGAGCCTGGATGCCTTCGGGCGCCTGCAGCAGGATCCTCCCCGCACTGCCCGCATTCCCATGGTGGGGGCTGAAAGGAGCAGGGCACAGAAGGCACGCTCCAAAACATCCAGCAGCGGGGATTCGGCTCCTAAACACCCACCAGCAGGGATTCAGCTCCCAAACACCCACCAGCAGGGATTCAGCTCCCAAACACCCACCAGCAGGGACTCACGGCGTGCATGGAGGCTCCAAACACGCCTGCAGAGCTCGGGGTGCAGCAGCCAAGCCAGCAGCTGCTACCCCGATATTAAAGATGGGCAAAGCTCCTGCTCTTTATGTTTTGCCCTCTCAGGATTTCAGTTCAGCTCAGGCCTCGCTCTTTCCCCAAGAGCTTAAGGGAAATATTCCATGAAATTACTTTCTGATTGCTTGCCCCAAATTCAGGAGAGTGAGGTTTTAAATTTAGCTCAGTGGGACACAAAGAGTGGCCAGGAAACAGGGAGGTGGGCACAGGACAGTGGGAGTTGATCTCTGAGCAGCACAAAGGGTGTTGCTGGCAGGAAACACCTTTCCATGTAGAATAATAAACACATTTAACACTAAACTTGATGGAAAGTTCACGCCCTATAGGAAGTGAACAGTGAAAGTGTGGATGAGTAAGGAAAATATTTTGCTAAACAACAGCAAAATTGTTATTCTTGTGGTGGCTCAAATGTCCATCCTGTGACAAAGCTCTTGTAGCTGAACAAAATTAAGAGCAAAAAATGAATTTTGGTTCCTTGATGTTGACTTATCCCAACGACACAACCGATAGATTCCACTCTGCTGCTTGCAGTGAGAAATGAGACCACAAGACACTGTCACTGGCAAGTAAAAAGTATAATTTTTAACACACTTCCCCAAATCTCTTGGTGTCCCTTTGCTGATGACAGAGGACACTGCCTGTGTGTTGCTCACTCCCGAGTTACTCCAGCTGCTGCCTCCCCTTACTCAACCCATCACACCTCTCCGCACCTTCTGGTGGGTTAAAATTAAAACACCTTCGCTCTGGTTTCATTCCAAACGGTGAATTTATTGGGGATGGGGGGGCTTAAACAAACACTTTGAACAAACTGCACAGTTTTGGTTGTGTTCAGAGCCCACAGGGCAGGGAGGGGACACAGAGGCACTGTCACACGAAGCAAACTTCCAGTGGGATGGACACTGGGCCTGGGGAACTGGGGACAGGACAGGGGCACCGGGGACAGGACTGGGATACAGGGACAGGGACACTGGGGGCAGGAGAGGGATACAAGGACAGGGACCCTGGAGCTGGCACAGGGGCAGCAGGATGGCTTCCAGGGCCGGGACAGGGACACCGGGGACAGGACAGGGACACCAGGAGCTCATTTAACGAGCAGCCTCCATCCCGTGGGCCCTCCCCTACACGCACCCGCACACGGGGCCCGGGCAAACCGGAGGGAACCTGCCCGGAGTCTCCGGGGCTGAGCTTTTCCGGGCCCCGACCGGGCCCTGCTGCCCCTCCAGGCCCAGCTCGGACTTCCCCCGGTACAGCCCAGGAGGCCCCGGTACAGGCCAGACCCCCCCCCCCCCGCCGGTACAGGCCGGACCTCCCCCGGTGCAGCTCAGAGCCCTCCCGGTGCAGCCCAGGCCGCCCCCGGTGGAGGCCGAGCCCCTCCCAGCGCCCGGCCCAGGCCCCGCCGGGGCTCCGGGCGCGGCTCCTCCCGGCCCAGGCCCGGCCGCGGCCTCCCCGGTGCCCGGCGCCGGCCGTACCTGCATGGAGTCGGCGCTGACGATCTCCCCGCCGAGGCGCAGCCCGAGCTGCAGCGCCAGCGCCGATTTCCCGGTGCCGGTGGCGCCCAGGATCACCACGAGCGGCCGCGGCGGCCGCGGGGCCCGGCCCAGGCAGAGCGCGGCCGCCGCCGCCATGGCCCGGCCGGGGACGGGCGGGCGGGACGGGGGCGGGCCGGGGCCGGGGCCGGGGCCGCCCGCGGGGAGGACGGGGCCGGGCCCCGAGCTCCGTGCGCCCCTGCCCGCCGGGTCTCCCCTCCCCAGCCCCCTCCGTGCCCCTCTGTCCCCCCCCTCGGTGCCCCGGGTCCCCACATCCAGCCCGGTTCCCTCCCGGTGTCCCGGGTGCCCAAACCCATCCCCAGTCCCGCGGGCCCTTTTCGGGTCCCCCGTTACCCCCCCAAGCCCCTCACGCCGTTATCCACGCGTGGGGCTCTGCCCCGGGTCCCTTTTTCAGGAGCGGGTGGGTAGGATGCTGTTGCCGTAGCAACGGGGCAAAGCGATGGGGAGCGGGGCTGTTGCCATAGCAACGGGGCAGAGTAGGATGATGCGCGGGGGCTGCTGCCATGGCAACGGAGAGGAGCGTGTTGCCGTGGCGACCGCAGCTTCCACGGAGGCTCGTCCTTCCCATCGCCACGGCAACAGGAGGAGATGGGGAGCGGGCCGCTGTCCCCGTGGCAACAGAGGGGAGGGAAGAGGGGAGGCCGTTGCCATGGCACCTCCGCGGTGCTGCTCTCCCTGGCAACACACATCCCTCGCCATGGCAACAGGGAGAGGGAGGCTGCGGGGCAGGGGGGTGCGGGCAGCCGGCCCCCCTCGGCAGGGAAGGGATTATCACCGCCTCGGGAAACTGTCCTAAAAATTTGCCAGCCCAGGCGTGAAGGCGGCATCGTGCCCACAACACCCCCGGGCCAGCGTAGGGACGGGAGGGAAGGGATGTGGTGGGCAAGCAGAAGCGGTTTGGGGGGTACAGCAAAGAGCAGGGTGTTAGCAGGGCAGTGTGCATTAAAAAATAACTAATTCGGGCCCTGGCAGCACCGACTTGTGATGATTGCAGCTGACACTCACAAATTGCAGTGCTGAACAAGCAAGAAGGGAAGCCCTGTGTGCTTATTTTCTTCACTTCACAGCCCTGTCAGTCTCCTTCCCTCATCCTGACCGTGACAATATGAGAGGAGACACGTGCTCCAGTAACCAGGGAAGTTTCAGGTAGATGCATACGAATGCAGGCTTCAGGCAGGGGAACTCAAAGGTGTTTACAAACTGCAACTCAGTTCTTCAGTTTGGTTTGGGCTTTGGGGACATCTCCCGCTGGTGACGGTCTCAGCTCAGGCTGTGGACCTGCTCATCACTTCCAAGAAAGATAATCAATGATTTAAACTTCCTCTGTACCTTCAGCACAAAAAGAAATTTCCGGAGGGTCACCTTGAGCTGAGGAGAGACTGCGAGCGCGTCACAAAACCACAACAAAAAAAACTGTTTGAGGGGCTGGCACATCTGGGCTGTGTCTCCTGCGCATGGGCGAGGTGTCAGATTTAGGTCACCCCGCTCCCTGGTTAAGCTGTGGGTCACGGGAGCACCTTTTAATGCAGCTCTGAAAGCCTGTGACACCGTGTGATGCAACACAGAGTGTGAAACGCTGCTGGAAACGAAGGGGATGGGTGTTCAAGGGCTTCTGTGTGGCACCATTGCTATTTAAGGCTGGTTTTCCCCAGGTGATCGAGGCTCCAGCAGCAGCTCCTGGCTCCTCAGCAGTAACATAATCCCACATCCCTCCTGCATTTAGAGTAAGACTTTTGCTGCCAGGACAAAGGAAACCCAAACGTGTCAGGTTTGGGGGCAGCAGGGAGAACACACGTATATATAATTTCATCCACTTGGCAGATCTGGGATGTGGAGCTCTCTGGAAGTGAGGGGATTGCATTCCCCTCTCCCTCTAGGGTTACTGCCAGACACAGCCCCAGCCCCTGACCCGTGGGGCAGTCATCACCCCACACCCCCTGCCCCAAACCCCATTAGGGGGGTTTACAGTTACATCAAAGCCTTCTCCCAGCCCAGCCTGGGCTCTCTGCCCTTCCTTGCCACTAAAACCACTTAAAAGGAGGAAAAATAATCCAAGTGATTCAGTTCCCTGGCCCCACCACCACGACCACTTCTTCAAGCACTGGGAGAAAACCAGGACAAAGAGCTCAGTCTTGGGGCAGCTGAGCCCTGGGGGGAAAATAGATTAATTAATTAATTTTTATTCATGCCCAGGATACCCCAAAACCCAGGGGGGGCCAGAGCAGCCCCCCCCTCCCCAGGAGCACCAAGGTGATGCATGGAAACCCACAGCATGGAAAAAGCCAACCCAGGCTGTTGCAAACTTATTTATTTATGAAGTATGAGGTAATGAAGAAAGTGCTAAATCCAACCAGTGTTAACTCTAACAGTTCTCAGCAGGTCAGCAGGGACCCCAGGGGGCCATCCTGTGGGACCACCCCTGCCAGCACCCCTGGGAGGGGACAGGGGACTCTGCCACCCACACCCCACCACTGGGGCTGGGCAGCAGGAGGGCACAGACAGGGAAGGCAGAGCAGCCACCTGCAAAGCCCAAAGCTTCGCTGGGGATTTGAAGTGGCTGCTGGTGAAGGAGAAAAGGAGAACTCACAAGGGTGGGAAAAGGGGTCACAAGGATGCTCACAAGGATGGGAAAGGGATAAAATTCCCTCTTATTGCAAATGGGTGGTTTGGAGAGCTGCAAGGGGGTGAATGGCCTCTGCGAGGACTCAGCTCAAGGGTCCAGCAGGAACCAGCCCCTTCCTGATCTCCCTAAAGTGCAGCAGGACTGAGCCCTCCCCACAGCAGGAAATCCCCCTTAAAAAAAAAAAAGTTTTTATATATTTATATATATATAAAAAAGCAAACTCTTTACCAAATACTTCTCAAAAAGTGGTACAAAAATACAGTATAAAAACACAGCCTCCAGTATAAGACTCGCAGTTACAGCAGCAGTTTCTAGAACATAAAATCCAGGACCAGCTACTGCGTGAAGTGACACAGGGAAGTGAGGTACGGTCCAGCCGAGCGAGGGGACTGCCCATGGGGTGCTGTCCATCCCAGTGAGAGGCACATCCTGCCATCAGCACCTCCAGAGGTGAGCCCATGCTGGCCTCTGAGCCTGCCTGCTTCCAGGAGCCGAGGCAGATGTGGTTGCTTGGAGGTTTTTAGGGCGAGGTGGATGCCCAGGGGTAGCTCCCAGCGATGCTGTTGGTGGCAGATGGCAGAGAGGGGTGCAGGGGCTGTTGGGGAGGGGGAATAAATTTGAGCTCTTGAATTGGAGCAGTCACTGAGGAAGCTTCACAGCAGGGACAAGGGAAATCTTGGAACACCCAGTGCCAGGAACCAACCCCAGGTAGGTGACACTGCTGGGGTCTCTGCTGTGGACCCATTCCCACAGGCACTGCCACGTGCTCCAGCCCCCGGCACCAACAGTTCCACAAGCAACCAAAAAAAATTAAAAAAATGTGCAAATTGAGAAGGAGCTGGGGGTTTGTGGGGACCAGGGCGGGGGGCACACGGGGTGCTAGTGCCCCTTAAGGTGAGCAATCCGTTTGAGCAGCTGGGTCTGGCGCAGCTGCAGCTGCCGCTTCTCGGCCGCCATCCTCCGCTCGGCGCTGATGAGGGACTGCAGGTACTCCGAGGATTTGCTCAGGATCACCACTTTGGGGGTCTTGGGGCAGCTGGCCAGCCCGGGCACCTGGTCCCGCAGGGCCAGGAAGCGCGAGCGCAGGTCGTTGCGCCGCTTGCGCTCCAGGTAATTGTGGTTTTTCCTCTTGGCCACGTCCTCGCTGTCCGAGCCGGGGCTGCTGCTGGGTTTTGGCAAGCCGGGCTCAGGCAGGGGCACAGCGGGGGTTGGATCTGCGCTGCTGGGTGGCTCGTCCTCCTCCTGGTCCTGCTGGGGTGACTCGGGTGGCGGGCAGGGCTCCGGGGGCGAGCGGGCGGCGTAGTTGTGCTGCTGCTGGTGCACGGAGATGTGGAAACGCTTCATGCAGGGGTCCAGGGGGTCGGCACGGAGCGTGATGGTGACCGGCTTCCTCAGGCTGAGGGATTGCCTCTTGTCCACCGTCACCACGTCGATCTCTTCACCCTCTGCTCTCGTGGAAAAGAAAGAACAAATCCCCGTCAGATGGGAACGCCCAGTCACCCTTCGTCACCTTTCCACGGCTCCCTGGAAAACGTCCCCACTAAAGTTTGCTCCTGCACGGCAAACTGCGACCTCCGAAGGGATGGAGTGATTTATGTGCCCCTTCAATACCATCACGTGGGAAGGAGTGGAATTCCTTCCCTGTTTCATGTCCCTGGTCCCCCAAAAACGGACTGGGAGGCTTTACTTCCGCCTCACTTCAGCACCAGGAGCAACATGTGTTCATCATAAAGGATCATCAGGAAAGAAACACCCGAGCCCTCCTGCGAGGTGGGGGGGTCTGAGGAGGAGAATGCTGGGACAGCCTAGTTCCAAAGTTCATCCCGGTCGGGTGCTTTCATGGCCCATTGGAATTGTAAATGAGGGATATAAGGGCAGAAGTACCCTTTGTTCCCCTGGCTGCAGCTTCCCACCTCGGTGACTTGTTACTTTTCACAAGTGATAAAGCCCATCCAGCCCCGGCTTCCCGGGGACAGAGGGGACAATCCCCCACTGTGCAGGGAGGGAGGGAGAGGTGAAGAGGTCCCTACAGCAGACTCTGAACCTCAAAGGCATCTCAAGCCCAGAAACAGAAAGAGCTAAATAAAGCATAATTGGTCCCATTCTGCCTGTTGGCCCATCCCAGCAAAGCCCAGGGGCTTTGGGGACAGTGAGGTGAGCAAGCTCCAGACACATCCGCTGTGATTGCTCTCACTTTAGAAGATGGGCCTCCAACTTTTTTCCTAAGCTTTGGGGGAAAACACAGCCACTTGCTAAAGGTCCCCCGAGATGCTCAAACCCCCACCAGCTCCGTGGACAGAGGCCTGGCCGCACTCCCCTGTGAGGGGGCTTCTGATAGTGACCCCAGCCGATACCCCGAGCCCTCCAGGCTTTGGGGTTCAGCCCAGGAAGCCCAAACCCCCCGACACTGGAGCTCCTGGGCTGGGGAACACTCATCAGTGTCACAACCCGCGCGGTCTCAGCCCCGTACACACACACACACACACCTCATTAATAAAACACTCAGACCGCCTAGCCCCGCCCTCCCGAGACGCCCATTGGCTGTCCCACGGGGCAGGCCGGCTGTTCTGCCATCTCATTGGTCCGTGCTCCCGTCCATCAGCGCGGCCCCTCTCATTGTTTGCAATCTGTTGCTTTTTGTTCGGCGCCCACGTGGCGCGGCCGGACCCCTCCGGGACCCCCTCGGCACCGGGACCCCACCGGCATCCCCGCGGCCCCCGAAGGCCCCCGCATATTTGGGTTAAGCCTCTTAACGCCCGCGACCTGGCTTACAGTCCCCGGGCTACTAATGGCATTAAGCCCCGCGCCGTGACTCACCGGCGCAGGTGGCGGCCACCGGCAGATTTATTAACGGGGTCACGGCACCGCGTCAGCGCTCCCACGGCAGCCGAGTCAGCCCGGCCTCCGCGGGAGCCACGGAAACAACGCACGGGCCCCGGCGGGGCTACGGGGCGGGGGGGTGGCGCAGAGCCGCAGGGTGTTCACAAATAAACGCCGAAAATTGGGGTGAGATTGGAGAGATGCGGGGCAGCGGCACCACACTGCCCTTGTGGGGGGTTCGGGGGTATCCCCGTCCCAGCACGACCCCCGTGTGAACACCCGCGCACGCCCCAGGCGGGACGGGCAGACGTGCCCCGGGGCTGGGCTGGGGCGCGCCGCAGCCGGGGCGGCTGTTCCTGCCCGTCCTACCGAGCCGCCGCCCCGGGGGACACGCCGCTGCTCCCAAACCGGCTGCCCCCAGGGCATATTTTGCCTTTTGTCCCGAGGGAAGCCCGTCCCGGGTGGGCCGTGGGAGGAGGAAGGGGGAGCAGCCAATTCACGAGCCGGCGGCAGAGCGCGGCGCAGCGCTCAGAACCCCAAACTTCGCACGGCGAGATGCAAACTTGCCCCTCAACCTTCCCACGAGGTTTCCGCGGGGCCGGGACGAGGGAAAGGGACCACCAGAGTCCCACGCAAGAGCCGGAGGGAGCCCCACGCACCCTGCCGAGAGGAACAGGGGTTTGCGGAGCAGAAACCCCGCGGGAAAGGGGAACAGCCGAGCCCGCTTTGTTCGTGGGGCCGGGACCGGGGCTCGCTCGGAGTCTCAACAAAGGCGCAGCCCGGCTGGGAGGCTCCCTGCACACACATGTGCGGACACGCGTGTTCCCCACGCCGGGCTCGGGGCAGCTGGCGGCTCGGCGGCGGAGCGGCTCCGTCCCTTACCGGAATCGCTCTGGCCCTCGGATCCCGAGGATGCGGGGATCTTGCTCTCGGCCAGCGGGCAAAGGAAGACGGCGGCGGGATCCACGCACTCGCTGACGGAGCTGCTGAAGCCAAAATCCTGCGCGAAGGACGGTTTGTGCGGGGTGGCTCTCTGCGTGCCCGTGGAAAGTTTCTCTGTCATCGCCTTCTCCAGCCTCTCCCGCGCTGAGAAACCGCTCCACATGCAATCCTTGAGGATGAAAGCGCTCAGGTTCCCGAAGATCTGCCCCGTCCCTATGAGATACTCCGGCTCTTCCCCGGCGAGGCAGTACCGGGAGAGCCATCCCGGGCGCTCCTCCGCCCCCGAGCAGCCCCCCTTCTCCCCGGGGGTGCCCAGCGGGGACAGCGGGGGCGTGGGGACCAGCTCGAACTTCTTCCAGATGTCCTCGCTGGGCGCCGTGGAGCGGTGGAAATCCTCCTGGGCGTCGTGATCGTAGAAGTAGTGCTGGTACGAGTCAAACTCCATCTCGGCACGGGGAAGGGGGCGGCCGAGACCAGAACGGGCGTTCAGGAGAGGGGCAGCCCCAGGGATGAGGGGGGACCCCCACCCCGGCGCCAGCCCCCGAGCCGGGACCGCAGGCGCATTGTTCCCCCGCTCTTATAGCCCGGCCGCGGAGCCCGGCCCCGCCCCGCCAATCACCGGCCTATTATTTGCATAAAGGGCGTGGTCACGCTCCGTGCCCCGCCCCCCGAAGGGACACGGTGAGGGGCGCGCGCGGTCCCCTCGGGGGTCTCCGGTGTCGCTACCGGGGATGCTCACGGGGTTCTGGACCAGCAGCCCCCCATGTGCGCTGGGCTGGGGGCTCCTCGCTGCCCCAGGAGCGCCCCGGGGGCTCCCAGCGCCGTCCTTGGCCCCCCGGCAGGGGCAGGGTTTGGGGGATCCCCCTCTGAATGCGCTGGGGAGGGCACGCAGCTGTGCCACCATCCCAGGAACCAGGGCAAAGCCAACTGGAGAAGAGGGGACAAGTCACAAGGAGGCATCATCTGCTGGCAAGGATGATTTTTGAGGGCTCTTTCTCACCTGCTTGGCTGCCACTCCAGCTCCTGTTGGGCTGCTCAGCTCTCACCACAGGCACTGGGCAGCAGTGAAGTCACTTAGTGCTTGTGTCCAGCTCAGGGTGCCACCCTGGATGCCACCTGGAGACATCCCCACTCCTTCCCAAAGCCCTCACAGGCCCAGCTGCGAGCATTTTCCCCTGAAAGATACCAACTCCAGCAAAAAGCTGGCTGGAACAAGGAGGGGCTGTGGGGACACCAGAAAAACAGAGCTGGGAGACACAGTGTTCATGAGGAACGAGGTCTGTGCACAGAGGAAGGGCTGTGGAGGGGTTGGGAGCCCCTGGGGATATCAGGATCCATGGGCTGGAAGGAAGCTGGGGTGTGTGGGGCACACACAGCTCACCCCAGCAGCATTTTGCCCATGCAGCACAGGATGCTGCATCTCTCCAATGCCAAGTTCCTCCTAGAAAGGGCAATAAATGTTGTGAAAACAGAGTGGGGCTTTCCCTCCTGCTCTTAATTGTCACACAGAGGTACAAAGTCTGCCCTGAACCAACAGATTCCCCTCACAGTATGTGGGAACCCACTTCAGGCCCAGCACCCTCCTTTCTTCACCCGGTGTGGACTGATGAGACCACAGGATCTGTCCCAGCCGGCAGCCCCGTGGGGACGAGGAGTTGGTGCCCGGGGTGCAGCACCGACCCTGGAAGGAGGAGACTGTCCCAGTCCAGCGACCAGTACAGCCCAGTCCAGCCCAGTACAGCCCAGCGCTGCAATGCTCTTCATGGACCAGCACAGCCCAGTAAAGTCCAGAGCAGTCAGTCCAGCGCAGCCCAGCACAGACAAGCCTAGTCCAGCCCGGTCGGGTCCATCACATCTTCCCCCCGCTCATCCCCGGTTCCCCCCGGTTCCCCCGGTGCCCGTCCCCGTCCGCCGCCACCGGCGGGCGCCGGGCGCCACCTGCTGGGCCCCGGGAGCAGCGTCCGTGGGGCGGCGGGGACGGCGACGCGCGGGTGACACCGCAGCGGGCACCCCCCGCCCGGGCACAGCGCTGCCCACCACTCCGTGCCTCAGTTTCCCCACTGCCAGCGGGCACTGGGCAGGCAGAGGAGCAGGGCTGGCGGCTGTCCCGGGGGGCTGGGGCAGGAGCTGCGGGATGCGGGGATCCGCGGGGCTGGGACAGGAGCTGCGGGATGCGGGGATCCGCGGGGCTGGGGCAGGAGCTGCGGGATGCGGGGATCCGCGGGGCTGGGACAGGAGCTGCGGGATCCGGGGATCCGCGGGGCTGGGGCAGGAGCTGCGGGATGCGGGGGTCCGCGGGGCTGGGGCAGGAGCTGCGGGATCCGGGGATCCGCGGGACGGGGGCAGGAGCTGCGGGATCCGGGGATCCGTGGGGCTGGGATAGGAGCTGCGGGATCCGGGGATCCCGCTGGACTCCGGGCTGATGTTCCCTTTGCACTCCAATCTCAGCTCTGCCCGCAGTCCCCAGTCACGCTGGAAGTCCCGGGCATGTCCCCAGGGTGTCACCAGCTGGAGCCCTGCCACCTCCGGGCTGCTCCCGCCCTTCTCCCTCCCTGGGAAGCGCGGGTGAAGCCCTCTCTTCCCCCTTAGCAAACGAATCGCCCTGAGCTGAGGGCAGGGACTGAGCTGCCACACCGGTTTGTGCTGTGCCAGCACCTGCAGCGACAAGTGGCCGTGGCTGGGGACACAGCTGGCACTGCCCCTGCTCCGACCTGCCTGTTCCAGCAGGAACACATCCTCCTCCAGCCTATAGCGCCCGGCCACGTCTCCTTCCTCCCTTCTTTCCTTCCTCCCCGCGGCCTCCGGGACGGCCCCGGCTTTTCCCAGGGCGCGGCAGGAGCCGCTCCGGGCTCCGAGGGGCTCCGGGGGCTTTGAAGGTGCGGAAGCAGCGCCGGGGAGCGCCGGAGCCCTTTGATCCCGGCCTCTCCAGCGCTGGGCAAACAGCCCCGAGAGCCGCCGGCTGTGCAAACACGGGGGTGGGTGAGTGTGTGACTGCCCCGGGGGCTGCGGCGACAGCGACAGAGGGACAGGACAACCCTGGCCGTGCCCCACAGCTGCAGGGTGCTGGCGCAGGTCCCCAGCCAGCGCCGAGTGCGCGCCCTCGGTGCTGGCACGGCCCTCGGGAGCTGCCGTGGCCCTGCTGGCGGCTGGCACGGCTCCACACATGATGCAAGGGCAGCTCCTGGTGGCCCTGTGCCCTTTGGATCCCCACTTCCAGCAGGGCTGGGATTTGAAGCTCCAAACCCCAGAGGGCTTCCCCACAGTGGGCAGCCGCCCCCAGAGCCTGGCAGGTGTCTCGGGGGTGTTCTGGGCTCTGCCTCTGGATGTCCCCATCCCACTGCAGCCTTCAAGCCGCTCTGCCATGCCCATGGGAGGCCTGGATGCTCAGGGAAGGAGCAGAGGCTGTGCCAGCACATCTTGGCCTCATCTTGTCCCCCTCTGCCCTGTGACATGCCACGTGTAGCCCTGCAATGAGTCCCCTTTGTCCCCAAGAAGCTGGCACGGAGTCTGGCTGGAGGATTGCAGACTGCCATCCCAAACCCCTGTGGGCTGCAGGAACACCACTGAAAACTGCCCAGCCTCACAGGGGAGGGGGACAGTGCCCACAGCCCCGGGGTGACACCAGCCCCAGCCCCCTGGGCGTGCAGTCACCCACTCTGAGAGTGCAGAGAAAAGGAGGAGAGCAAAATGCACCATTGGCTCCTGCTGCCTCCTCACTCCCTCCACTCATTTAGTCCCTGTCACTCCCTGCTCGACAGCAGGAGGTGCCCTGAGCCCTGGAGAAGCTCTGTCCCCACGCTCAGGCCCCCAGAAGCTCTGGGATCACCTCTGTGCTGTTTGCCCCCAAGCCCAGGCTCCCTGTCGGGGCTGGCCCAGCCTGGCAGGGCTGTCTGGTTTCGGCTGCTCTCACCCTTGCTCAGATCCTGCTCCCGGCTGTGCCGGATGTGTGACACTGGGAGGGGTGGGTGGCAGCAGGGATGGCATCCTGCACTGCAGCCCCCATCCTTCCATGTCCCCAGGGCCAGAAATTGGGTCCCAACCCCCAGGATTTGGGTCACATCCCCCAGAGGTGTCCCCAGCTGGGGGATGTAGAGGCCGGGCTGGTGTAGTGTCACTGAAGTGGTTCTGGTGACCCTGTGAGGGGCCCAACCCAACCACCTGTGGGTCCCCAGAGTCCCCAGGCTTGGCAGGAGCTGCTGCAGGGACATCCCCACTGGGATCAGCCCCTGGTGGGTCATTTATCACCATGAGGATCCCCCAGAGCATCTGCTCGGGAGGAAGGGCTCAAATCCCCCACAGGAAATTGTGCAATAGCAGATCTGGGGGAGAAAATCCTCCTAATCCAGGGAAATCCTGGTCTGTCTTCTTCTCCTGTTCAGATGCAAGGCTGGGTTCCCCTATCTGTGGTCTTTCTGCACAATCTCTGCCTCAAAGGCCATCTCTTTGTTCCCCTAAAGCCCTGTTTGCCCAGGAGGCAGCTCTGCTCAAGGACAGGAATGCCAAAAGCATTCCCAGGAGCTGAGGGGACAAAGGGAACAGAGTAATGGTGCTGGGGTCACACACAGGTGGGGAATCTGGTCCCTAGAGCATGGTCAAGTGCCACCACAGGAGTCCCCTCTGCTCCTGGATGAGATTTTCCTTAAGGAAAAGAGAAACTTCACCCTCTCCTCTCTTGTTTTGAGGTATTTTGTGTCACCGATTTGGACACCCTAAAGCCTCACACAGAGGGGTGGCATCCCTGTGACACAAGGCAGTGCCAGGAGAACCCACTGCAGGTGCAATGAGGGGCCAGAAACTGTGAGTCAGTGGTGACACTGGCTCAGTGCTCCCAAAAACTGGGAGTGCCTGGAGCTGCTGGGCCACCCACCCTGCTGATCTCTCAGGTCCCGTCCTCCCTGCCTGCTCCCATCCCCATGCCCAGCTCCAGGTGGCACTCAGGGCATGGCACTGGTGCCACGCTGGCCCCCTCGGCTCAGCCCTGCTCCACAGCCTCGGCTCAGAGCGATCTTTGAGCCCTGGTGGCCTGAGCCAAGGGCAGCTGGTGGCTGTCACTGCGGTGACACGACACTGACAGGGGTCTGGGTGTGCTCACGTGGGCAAACAGCGCCCGGAGCAGCTGAGAGGGGCTGGGACCGAGGTGGCCATCCAGAGAGGGGGACACTGAGAGTGTCCCCTGCATCCTTTGTGGCAGGGCCTGTTGTGGCAGGACACGGGGTGATGGTTTAAACTGGAAGAGGGGAGATTTAGGTGAGAATAAAGAAGGATTTTAACGATGAGGGCGGCGGGGCACTGGCACAGGCTGCCCCGAGAGGTGGTGGATGCTCAAGGCCAGGGAGGACGCGCTCGGTGGCAGGGAGGTGACAGGGAGGTGGCAGGAGATGGGCTGTAAGGGCCCTTCCAACCCAAACCGTTCTGCCATTCTGAGGGATGGAGGGCAGGGATGGAGCGGGGGGCTGAGGGATGAAGGACGGGGGAATGGAGCGATGTGGGACAGACGAGAGGCAACGAAAGCACCGGGACTCAGGGAGGGGAGCGCCGGGGGAAGGGCCGGGACAGGAGGAGGAGGAGGAGGAGGAGGAGGCGGGTGGGGGCGGGCCGGTGCTGCCCAATTCGGGGCGGGTCTCCCGGTGCAGGGGTGGGTCTCCCGGTACAAGGGCGGGCGGGCGGCGGCTCGCTCCATTCATCGCGCACGGCATGGCCGGCGGCGGCGGCGCGGAGCGGCCCGGGGCCGGGGGGCTCCTGCCGCCCGCGCTCCGCCAGCACCGCCGCAGGGTGAGCCCCGGGGCACGGCGGGGGGGTCCGGGCCGGTCCGGTGCGGGGCGGGGCGGGGGGCGCTGCCCGCGGTCGCTAACGCCCGTCCCGCTTGCAGGAGAGCCGCGAGCGGCTGTCGGTGTGCAGCAAGCTGTGCTACGCCGTCGGGGGGGCTCCCTACCAGATCACGGGCTGCGCCCTCGGCTTCTTCCTCCAGATCTACCTCCTGGACGTGGCGCAGGTACGGCCGGGCTGGAGGGCGGGATTGGCGCCGGGGCTGCGGCTCCCGGAGCTCCCGGTGCCGCTTTGGCCCGGGGATGGAGCTGCGCGGGGTTGGCGGTGCCCCGGGGGCTGCGGGCTTCCCACGCGTGTTGCAGCCGTGCGGGACAAAGCGGGGTCGTGTGGCTGTTTTGGGGGGACACAGGGCCCGTCCTACAGCGTGCTTGGTCGGTGTGAAACACGGAGCGAAAGAAACTATGGGAGGAGAACCCCTGGGCTCCCTCGTGCTGGGTTTGGGGACTCGGCTCTGAGATATGGGAATTCCGTGGTGGGGCAGCGCTCGGAGGTTCTGGGAGCCTCAAATCCCTCTGAACGAGGGGGAGAGACCGAGGGACTGCTCCCAAACGTTTGTGGGGTCACAGTGGGTAGGGCTGGGATGGTCCTGAGGGGCTCAGGAAGGGCAGCTGAGAGCACCAGGGGTTTGCATTTCCTGACACAAGTTCCTCCTTCTGCAGGTGGACGCTTTCTATGCCTCCATCATCCTATTTGTGGGACGAGTGTGGGATGCCATCACCGACCCCATGGTGGGATTCTTCATCAGCAAAACTTCCTGGACCCGCTTCGGCCGCCTGATGCCCTGGTAAGAGCTGCTGGTAGCACCCTGCATTCCCTGCCTGCTGTGTCACAGCTCCTCCAGTCAGCTTTGGGTATCCCCTGGCATGTGGCATGCAGGGCAGGCCGTGCTGACGCCCTGACTTGCCCAGGTGCGGTGCCAAGAGCTCCAAAAAGCCCCAGGTGCCACCGACAGCTGGGTGGCCTCAAGTTTGTGCCTGTTGCTCTTGCTGTTCTGAGGCTGAGCCCGGCTGACCTCAATGTCACTGCACCTGCAAACTCCAACGTGGTGGACTTTGTTCCCGTGGTGCCCTGGTGGCAGGGCCGTGGTGGCAGCCAGAGCAGGTGGCATCGCAGCCGCAGGGAGGAGGGTCAGGGGTGTGTGTGACAGATCTGTGGTGGTGGCTGACAGTCACGAGGGGACGGGGAAACAGCTGGGCTGGAGGTGGGTGTCTGCACAGGGCGCTCCCTCCGCCCTTGGGAGCGGATGGGACCGGCTTTGTGATCACCCACATGGCTCGTGCCTGCAGCCAGGGCAGGCTCAGGACATCCCTGAACACCTGTTCCTGCACGGGATCTGGAGCTTTAATGCCCGAGCGGGACGGGGTGGCCAAAATAACCTCGTGTGCCTGTGGGATGGCTGAAACACAGAGAGGGTGGGCACGGGGGGAGTGGAGCTGCAGGGACGCAGTGCTTTCCCCCACAGAATTATACCCTCTGCTTCCTGCCTTTCCTGGAATAGCTCTGGGCAGCAGCAGCAGCAGCAGGCAATTGTTGAAGGCAGGCTGCACACACGTGCCCTGAAATAGCTTCTCCCTGCCTGCAGCGGGGTCTGGGGTCCGGAGATTAGCGCGGGGCAGGCTGGGCGTGCGGGGCAGGCAGGGGACGGCTCCGCTCGCCCTAATCTGCAGGCAGGGGGTGGGACTGAAGTGGCCGCATTCCTCCGAGCGGCTCCCGCTTCGTTAAAATTAGCCAGAGCTTTCTGCTTGCGCTGGGCCCCTCGGCCGCGGCTCGCTGCTATTGTGCATGGCTCAAGGGCTGCCCGCCGAGCCCGATTTGGATGGAGTCGAGCTGATTTTAAACCTCTTAAGCCCAGGTTTTTCTGGCTCTGCCAGCCCCAGGCTGGTGTTGCCGCTGTGGCTGCCTCAGTTTCCCTGCGTGCAAAGGCAGGAGCTGCAGGCGCTGGGGTGGTCTCAAGGCTGCTGCCTGACCCCCACCCTCAACACCTGCGAGGTGACCCCGCCGTGTGTGAGGGCTCATTGCCGGGCTGATCTGTGGGACCAAGCCCAGCTGGCTCCAGCACAAAGCTTGAGGCTGTTCCAGTTCCTTGGAAGGGAAGAGGACACCTTCCCCAAGGGCCACCACCTCTCTGCCTTTCAGCCCTCTCTTTGAAACACGTTTTTTGGCACATTTCCATCCACCAGCTCATCCAGCGTCTGCTTCCTCCTTTCCCCCCAGCCTCGTGGACGTCACCCAGTCCCCAGCTCCGAGCTGGGATCCTCATTTCCGTGACCACAGCGGACTTCCCGCTGGCTGAACTTTTCCTTGAGGTGTCTGTGAGCGAGGAACCCCTGGCCTTGACCTCCTGCCGCCGTTTTCCAGCAGCTCGGGCCGGCTGGGAAGGGGTGTGCGAGAGGCACAAAGGAACACACCATCCAGCGGGGCCAATGAGCGCCGGGGCGCGTCACAGCCGCCTCCGAGCTCCTTAATCACCTCGCCCTGGGTCAGGGGTTACTCTCAGTCACTCCTGCCTGCCAGGAGCTGTGGTCAGCCCCGGCTGGGGCTCAGCTGCCCGATGCTGGGGGGAATTGGTCCGTCTGACGCTCATGCCACGGCCAGCGTGACGCTGCTCTGTTCCCTCCTGGTGGTTTCATTCAGCGTTTTGGCTCCGCGTTTCCCTCGCTCCGCGTATGGGAGGGCAGATAAGCGGCGGCAGGAGGGGCTGGAGCTGCTCGGCGTTTTCCTCCCCTCCTCCTTCCCCGGCGGGGTGACGTGGGTGTGGAAAAATGTGCATGTGTTGTGTCCTGTGCAGCCTCTGTCGCTGCTCTCCATCCATGGAGTTTCTGTTTCTCGCTCTCCCCGCTCCCTCCCCGGCTCTCACTTGAAGCTTTGCGTCCTGTACGTCAGCCCAGACGGAAAGATCTCGGAAAGATCTCGCTGTACCCTGGCAGGGAAGGGCCAGCTCGGGCCATGAGTGGCTCTGTCCCATGTCCAGTTCTGCTGGACTCGCTCCAGGACCTCACAGCCTCCGTCCTGGGGTTTGTGGAGCTCAGGGTGCTCACAAATCCCCCAGCAAAATCCATCTTCTGAGCAGATGTGGGTCTAACCTCAGCACCTGGCTCGCTTCCCTCCTTCCTTCTCCCCTCCTCCCCTGAGTGATGGGGGCCCTGGGTGCCTGTGGTGTCCCTGGGGTGCTGGAGCAGGGCAGAGCTGTGCCCAGGCTGTCCTGCAGCAGGACAGGGCTCATGAGACCCCCAGGATGAAGAGGGCAGATGCCCGTGCTGGCAGATCCTGCAGGAATTGCTGCCAGCACTGGGCAGTCCCCTCTGATCCTCTCTTGTGTTTTGTGTCCCATGTCCCTGCTCCTGCAGCTCTGGAAGGCTGGGCAGAGGTGGAGGAAGGAGCCAGCCTGCTGCTGGTTCGCTCCACTGCTGCCAGCAGAGCAGGGCTGACCCCAGGACCAGGGCTTGGGGGGCCTTGGCAGCAAAGCCAAGCTGGTGAGAGGTTTTTGGCTGCTGGGGAGCAGGGCTGAGCTGCCTGGCTGTTCCCCAGCTGCTCCCCAGCCCTTGCCAGGATGAGGGGGGTGATTACATCCTGCTGATCACAGCAGAGCTGCCTGGGGGAGAGGTCGGGACTGGGGGTGGAAGCCCAAGGCAGGAGCAGATCAATCACTTCTGTGGAAGGAGACACCTCTGTTAGGGCAAGGAAAGCTCTTCCCTGGAACTCAGAGTCAGCTCTTCTGACCCTGTGAGACCTGAGCTGCTGCCTCCAGCCCTGGGGCAGCTCAGGAGCCCCCAGATCAGCTGCCTGAACCCCACGGGATGTGTGGAAGCAGGGAGAGCTGGGCTGCTCAGACTGTCCCTTTGTTCTCTCGAAGGATCATGTTCTCCACCCCTTTTGCCATCATCTCCTACTTCCTCATCTGGTTTGTGCCAGACATCTCCACAGGACAAGTGATGTGGTACCTTGTCTTCTACTGTGCCTTCCAGACCCTCGTGACGGTGAGTCAGGCTCTGCTCACCCCTGGCACGGAGGCTGCCAACCCCTGAGTTGCCCAGAGGGGCAGAAACCACCCTGCCCCAGGTCCCTTCTGGGGCTGTGACATCCTCCCTGAGCCAGTTCTCCTTGTGCCATTGCAGTGCTTCCACGTGCCTTACTCAGCACTCACCATGTTCATCAGCAGGGAGCAGAGCGAGCGGGACTCGGCCACTGCCTACCGTGAGAGCTCTTCCTCCCCTTCTTCCTCCCCTTCTTCCTCCCCTTCTTCCTCCCCTTCTTCCTCCCCTTCTTCCTCCCCTTCTTCCTCCCCTTCTTCCTCCCCTTCTTCCTCCCCTTCTTCCTCCCCTTCTTCCTCCCCTTCTTCCTCCCCTCTTCCTCCCGGATTTCCCCTCATTTCTCCCCCTGAAGGGCAGTGAATCCCAGCTGGGGATGCTCTGCTGTGGACAGGGGCTGTGCTCAGTGCCGGCCTCTCCCTGCAGGAATGACCGTGGAGGTGCTGGGCACCCTGCTGGGCACTGCCATCCAGGGCCAGATCGTTGGCAAAGTGGACACTCCCTGCGTGGGGAGCCCCTTCTTCTTCAGCTTGACCAACTCCTCGGTGGCCATGGAGGAGCTGAACATGACCCACGACACCGGCTCCCTCACAGACACTGTAAGCTGGGGGTCCCCTGATGTGTGCTCCCCTTGGGGTGGGGCTGAGCCCCTTCCCCAGCTGCAGGGCTGAGCCCCTGCCCTGGCTGAGCCCCTGCCCTGACTGCTCTCCCTCTCTTGCACAGAGAAATGCCTACATGATCGCTGCGGGGGTCATCGGGGGGCTCTACATCCTCTGTGCCCTCATCCTGGTGCTGGGTGTCAGGGAGAGGAGAGGTGAGGCTGGACAGGGGCTGCAGTGCTCAGGGTTTGTGGAAGTGCTGCTGTTCCTTCCTCTGCAGGAGCCTGGCTGAGCTTTTGGCCCCTCACTGGTGGCTCTCCCTGAGGAGCTGAGCTCTGGGTCTGGGGAGGTGCTGCAGGAGGCCAGAGCACCTCTGGGGTCTGTGAGATAACCTTTATCTCACCCATTTATGGCTGGCCAAGGTTGCCGGTGCCAACCAGGGCATCCCAGGGGGGGATGTGATATCCAAACTTCTGTCTTTCCCTCTCCCTGGGGGAATCAGCTGCTCCATGGGGCTGAGGGACCCGCGGGTGAGGCAGGGGCTGGGATGCTGTGGGTGGGCAGGGGTTGTGGAGGGTGCTGAGCAGCAGGATGGGGCACCCAGGGGTGCTGTTCTGGGAGGGCTCTAACGCTGCTGGGCTGATCTCTGCTCCCCAGAGTCCTGCGAGCTGCAGTCGGACGAGCCTGTCTCCTTCTTCCAGGGGCTGAAGCTGGTGATGAACCACGGGCCCTACATCAAGCTCATCGCCGGCTTCCTCTTCACCTCGCTGGCCTTCATGGTGAGCTGGGGACAGGGAGCTGGGGACAGGGAGCTGGGGACAGGGAGCAGCCCTGGGGGTGGCTGTGGGGACGATCCCAGGGGCTGGGAGCACGTGGTGGGTGAGCCAGAGCTGCCCCGGGCAGGGGGAGGAGGAGGATGTGGCCTCGTGCCCTCTGTCAATGGCTGCTTTCTTCCCCTGTCTGTGCTGGGGGTGCAGCTGTGTGAGGACAGACGTGTCCCCTGGGGTGGCTGGGTGTCCCCCCGACCCCTGTCTGTGTTAGGAGTGTGACTGTGTGAGGACAGACGTGTCCCCTGGGGTGGCTGGGTGTCCCCCCTGACCCCTGTCTGTGTTAGGAGTGTGACTGTGTGAGGACAGACGTGTCCCCTGGGGTGCCTGGGTGTCCCCCCTGACCCCTGTCTGTGTTAGGAGTGTGTCTGTGTGAGGACAGACGTGTCCCCCCATGGTGGCTGGGTGTCCCCCCAACCCCTGTCTGTGTTAGGAGTGTGTCTGTGTGAGGACAGACGTGTCCCCCTGGGTGGCTGGGTGTCCCCCCTGACCCCTGTCCGTGCTGGGGGTGTGACTGTCCTGTCTGTGAGGACAGACCTGTCCCCCCCTGACCCCTGCCTGCCTTTCCCACAGCTGCTGGAGGGAAACTTTGCCCTCTTCTGCACCTACACCCTGGGCTTCCGCAACGAGTTCCAGAACATTCTCCTGGCCATCATGGTGGGTATGGCCCTGTCCTGCAGCCCATGGGGAGGGGGTCCAGTGGGTGCTGGCATGGGCTGAGGGGAGGGACAGGGACAGTGATCAGAGGTCCCCTGGGACAAGGGGAGGGAGAAGAAGCTGCCAAGCGTCCTGCAGAGGCTGGGTGGGCTGGCAGGAACAGCGGGGCCTTTGTTCCTGTGTGAGCAAGGCCACAAAGGGGGGACACCAGGAGCCATGGGGGCCTTTTGTCCACATCCTGCCACTTGTCTCCCTCCCCTGCCCACTCTGAGAAAAGGATCTCATTGTCTGCTGCCAGGAACACGCAGCAAAGCGGCTCCCTGAGGGCTCTTTGCAGCTTTCCTCGTTCCTGGAAGCGCTTCCCAGCCGCTTCTCGGTGGGGTGGAGGGGCCAAGGTGCCGTGGTGCCCGCAGAGCCCGGCTCCTGGGCAGCTGACAAGGTCAGGTCCCCTCTGAGCCCCGAGCACTGAGTCAGATCCTCTCCCTGTCGGGGCAGGTGTGGTGCCAGGGCTCTGCTCCGGGGAGGACGTGGCCCCACACGCCACGTGTGGCTTCGTGCCAGCCCCGGGAGCGTGTGGCAATCCCAGGTGCTGGAATTGGGGTGGGAGGAGGCCGTGCCAGGAGCTGGGAAGGGCCTTTCCAGCAGGCAAGAGGCACCAGCCTGACCCTTTGCTCCCACAGCTCTCGGCCACCCTGACCATTCCCTTCTGGCAGTGGTTCCTGACGCGTTTTGGGAAGAAGAGCGCTGTCTACGTGGGCATCTCAGTGAGTGTCCCCTCAGTCTGGGGTGCCTGTGGGGATGGTCTTTGCCACGTGGGATGAGCAGAGTTCCCCCAAAGGAGTTCCCCCTGCTGCTAGTGCCAGTTTGATGCCTGTCCTCCTGTGGTGGTGTTGTCAGGGTCCCCAGGACGAGGTGAGAGATGAGAACTGACTTCAAGTTCTCAGAAGGCTGATTTATTATATTATGATATGATATACTAAAACTATACTGAAGAAAGAGAAAGGAGACATCAGAAGGCTGGACAAGAATGAAAATAAAAACTCGTGACAGACTCAGAGTCCAACACAGCTGGCTGTGATGGGACATTAAATTAAAACAATTCACATCCTGGGCAAACAGTTCTCCAAATCCCATTCCAAAGTAGCGAAACATGGAGAAGCTGAAGTGTCCCTCTGCCAGGAGAAAAGATCCTGGTGAAGGGATTCTTCATAAAATATCATGGTGCCATCCTCCTGCTGCTGTTTGTGCTGTCCTGGGGCTCAGGGAGGGACACTGCACCTCTGGCTCCCTGGAGGGCTGGGATATGTGGGAGGGGGGAAGCCAAGGAGGGTCTGGGCCAGGCCCTGAGGATGCCAACCTGGTCTCTGCCCCCCCTGCAGTCTGCCATCCCCTTCCTCATCGCCGTGGTTGTCCTGGACAGTAACCTCTTTGTCACCTACCTGGTGGCCGTCGCCGCCGGCATCAGCGTGGCAGCCGCCTTCCTCCTGCCCTGGTGAGTGTGGGGGGCTCCCAGAGCCTTCAAAAGCCCTCAGGAGGGTTTTTCTGCCGTGCTTGCAGCCCCAGGTGGGGCTCCTGAGGGAAATGCTCTCAGCAGAGAGGGGGTGGCTCTGTTGTGCCAGCCCTGGTGGTCACCGTCCCTCTCTCTGCACAGGTCCATGCTGCCGGATGTCATCGATGACTTCAAGCTGCAGCACCCCAGCTCCCGTGGCCACGAGGCCATCTTCTTCTCCTTCTATGTCTTCTTCACCAAGTTCACTGCTGGGGTCTCCCTGGGCATCTCCACGCTCAGCCTGGAGTGAGTTCCTGCCTGGGGGCTGAGTGGGGCACAGGGAGGGAGGCGCTTCCCAACCTCTGGGCTCCAAATCCAGCTGTGGCCCCAAAACTCTCCCTGGTTTCCCTGCAAACCCCATTTCCTCTGTCTGAGGGTGCCTTTCTGCCCACAGCTTTGCAGGGTACCAGACCCGGGGCTGCTCCCAGCCTGGCCAGGTGAATTTCACCCTGAAGATGTTGGTGTCTGCCGTGCCCGTGGGGCTGATCCTGCTGAGCCTGCTGCTCTTCAAGCTCTACCCCATCGACGAGGAGAAGAGGAGCAAAAACAAGAAAGCCCTGCAGGATTTAAGGTGAGCATCAGGCAGCGAGCAGGGCCCGTGGGGGTGTGTGTGGGGGCAGGACCAGACGGGTTGGGACACACTGGGGCTTGTCCAGGATTCCTCCAGGCCCCGTGGGCGGTGGCGTGAGGGAAGGGCTGACTTGTTTTGCCAATCCCAGCTTCCAGAGGGATGGTGTGAAGTGCTGGGAGATCAGCAGGAACCTGCCCCAGCTGCTCATGTGCTGGGTTCCCCCTCGGAGCTCCCATTCCCCAAGGCAGATGTTACTGGGATGCAGCCCTGGCTCCTGTGGGTTAATCCTGCCTCATTCCCAACTCTTTCCCCAGGGAGGAGAGCAACAGCAGCTCGGAGTCGGACAACACAGAACTGGCCAGCATCGTGTGACCCGGGCTGGGTCTGTCTGCTCGCTCTGGGGCTCCCCAGGGGCTCGTCCCCTCCGGGCTGGCCCAGCCTGGTGGCCCTGGAGGTGCTGGAGGAGCCCTGGGGAGCGCCCAGTGCCTCGAACTCGGGATCTGTGCCCGTCCCGTGCCTTGTACGGGGCCCACAGAGCGCTGGTAGTGTACATTACACACATGGTGGTGCCTCACCAGGGACAGGCACTCTCCCTGCCGGGCTCTGGAGGGCAGGGAAGCCCGGCCTGGGATGGTTTGGCCAGGATCAGCCGTGCCCAGCGCCCTGCCTGGGGGTGATCGTTAGTGTACATTACACTGTCAGTGTGCCCGCGCCCAGGACGTGAGCTCACCTCTGCTGTCTCGACAGAGGGCACTAATGTGGGGCCTGTGCTTTTTTTACAGAGCCTAATTAACTTAATGATGTAAATATGGAGCCATTTCCTGTTTGTATATATATCTGTACAGAGCCCAAACCCGAGGACCTGTTAATATTAATTTACATAAAAGTGGGGGAAGCCGGCGGCGGGTGTGAAGAATTTCTTTTTTCACTCAGCCGGGATTTTTCACGGCTGTCAGCGAGCCCGGGGTCCCTTTAGACACCACGGGGTGCAGGATTGACTTTTCCTGAGCCCTGGTGCAGGAATGCCATAATCCAGGCAGGAGGCTGCGCTCAGCCCCTTGCCCCCGTGCAGCTCCTTGCTCGGTGCCTGCGTCGCAGCCACCCAACAAAGGCTCCATTATTTCCTCCTTTTCAAGAGGGGGGTGGAGGGAGGAATGAAATCAAAGTGCTGCCAGCAGGGATGGTGAACTCCAGGCTGGAAACAGGAGAGGCAGCTGGGGAGCGGAGAGAAAGGGAATGTGGGCTGTGGGTGACACTCAACACTGGCTGCCGGGGCAGAGTGCTGGGGAGCACTAATCTCCCGGGATATTTATACCCCTCTCACATTCCCTGCTCCCACAGCAGAAAGGGGGAGAGCCCTGCCCTCCCCAGTGGAGCAGCAGGAAAGGGGATGGAAGCAGCCACCTCTGTGGATGGGGTGAATTCCCAGCTCTGTCTGTCCCCAAGGGGACAGGGGACAGGGCTGCTGCCTTTTCCTGAGCGCATTGCTCACGCTGAGAAAGTTGGTGGGGGCTGAGCTGAGAGTAGGGGGTCTGGGGGGAAGGATGTGGCTCATCCTCTGTTCCACATTTGGGTACAAAGGACAGGAATGAGGATGGGGTTTAAAAATAGCCAGAGGGATCAGCTGGGAATGCTGCAGCCCCCATGGCAGGGAAGGAAGGCAGAGGGATGGGGATGAGGGGTGGGAGCTGGGAATGTGCCAGCCAGCTCTCTCTGCAGCCCCTGGGTTGGGGCAGGTGGGTGGCAGGAGCATCCTCTGCAAGAGGAGGAGGAGGAGGAGGAAGGCTCCAGCCCAGAAAGCTCAGGGCTGTTGGGAATGTTCTGACCCTGCACTGCTCCTGGCCAGGAGTTATCCCAGCCATGGCCATGACCTGGCTGCCTCTGAGGGGTGTGGGCAGTGCTGCTGCTCCAAGGCTTTCAAAGATTGCTGAGAGCCTTTGTTTTTTTCCTCAAAAAGCTTCAACAGAAATAAGGGACACTTTATTCTTTGCCTCCTTGTTTTTCTGGCTCTGTGGAGTTCACGAGGAGGATTCTCTGGGTTTTTGCAGCCAGCCCAAGAGATGAAAACCAGCCAGAGGAGCTTGAACTGTGGGATATTCCTCACTGAGCATGCCTCCTCTGCTTGAGGCTTTGAAGAAAATGAGATGTGTGGGGGGAAAGTGACCATGAGAGCTGATAACACTCGAGCCCTGGGCAGAGCTCCAGCCTGGGAGCAGGGACTGTGCTCCAGTTTGGTTACAGAAGGCTTCACTCCAAGCATGGAGGAGAAAGGGGTGCAAAAAACACACAGGGAGGTGTTGCTGTACCTACAGCTGTGCTCTGGCTTAACCCACGCACACCTTGGGCATGGAGAAAATGCATCCAGGTGCTGGGAAGCACGTCCCTGCAGAGCTGGGCTGAGGGGCAGGGAATCAGAGGCAGGAGGTGGAAAAGGCGGGGTGCATTTCCAGCTGTGTGCTCATACATGCCAGGCTGCTGCCTCTCAGGGCTGGGCTGTGCCTGCCAGGGCTGGAAATCAGCCCTGAATCCCAGCTCAGGGGGTCCCACAGCCAGCCCTGAATGTGGGGGGGCTGTGCAGGAGGAGAGCAGAGGGTTTCTGGTCTGCTCTGGGGACCAGGTGACTGCAAAGGGGACAAAATCAAACAAAAGAGCAGCACATGAACCTGCAGAACTCTGTCCTCTGGCACCAAGGGGCAGGACCTCAGTGGCTCAGGCAGGAGGAGAGACTGCAGGGACAATTCCAGAGGTGACAGCTGAGCCTATTTGCCCTGCAGGGAAAAAGTGGAAGTGTGAAGAGTCTCTCCTCGCAGGAGGTGAGGAATAAACCCCCTCCTTATCTGCAGGGAAAGGGCAAAAAGCCTGGGGTTTATCTGGCAGCAGCGTTTGTGAAACATCCCAGGGGTGAGGATGGATTTCCCTGGGCTGGAAGGATCCGGGAGCAGCACGAATCACCCAGGGCTGGCTCCAAACACCTCAAGCTGAGCCAAGCACAGGTTCCCACAGGCAGGGGTGTCACCCCAGAGTCCCCAGGGAGGCTGGATCGGGGGACAGAGCCAGCTGGAAGTCAGCTCAGCCTGGGAAGGAGCGGCAGGAATGCTGGAGCAGGGACACGTGCTGGGCTCTGTCACCACCTGGGGACACAGAGGTAGCCCAGCCTGGCTGGGCAGGTGTCACAGCTGTCCCCAGGGGTCACCCTGTCTGTGCCACCTGCCTGAGGTCACTCTTGTCATCTGCAAACACAGGCTGACGTGGTTTTGGTGGGCTTTGGTTAATATTTTGCAAAACCTCTGTTCCCGAGTTAGTTAGCAGCCCCAGGGCTGCTGCACAGGGGCAGAAACGATGGGGCACTGATGTGGTTTCCTGCTGGAAAAAAAAACTATCCATAAATCGATTTTCGGTGACAGCCGAGCCTATTTACCCTGCAGGGGAAAAGGGCAAGTGTGAGGAGTCTCTCCGTGCAGGAGGTGAGGAATAAACCCCTCCTCACCTGCAGGGAAAGGGCAAAAAGCCTCGGTGAGCTGGGGAGATGCGGGCAGGGTGGATCTGCCGGGCTCCGAGGGGAGGGGACCCCACGGCAAGGGGGTGACCCTGGGCTGGGTGTCCCCATCCCGCACCCGCAGCTCGCACCGCCGGCAGCGCGGGGACATCGAGCCCCGGAGGGTTCCGTGTCCCGGAGCCGGGAGCTGCAGAGCCCCAGCGGCTGCGAGCAGAGCTTCGCTCTCAGCTTCAGTAGGTGTCAGCAGAGCCCCGCCGCCGGCTCCCAGCCCCATCCCCGAGCCGTGACCATCTTTGGTAGCGCAGCCGGGCAGGAAGCGGCGGCCGCGGCTTCTCCTCCTCCTCCTCCTCCTCCTCGCCAGCCTGACAACGTGTCCCAGCCCTTCCCGGGACAGTGTCCCAGCCGTTACCGGACCGTGTCCCAATCCTCACCGGGACATAGTCCCGTTCCTCTCCCAACTTTCAGCCTTGCCCCTCTCCCAGAGGCTCCCAAAGCACCCCAGCCCCTTTCGGGGGTCCCAAACCTCCTGAGGACCCCAGCAGCCCCTCCTAGGGGTGCACAGCCCATCCCGGGGGGTCCCAGCTGGCCCAGCTGGGGCTCCCAAACCTCCCCAGCCCCTCCGTGTGACCCCGCGCGGCTCCCGGAGCCCCCCCAGCCCCTCCGGGGGTCCCGAATCCCCCCGGGGGTCCCGGACCCCATCCGACCTATTGGCCCCGCCCATAGCCACGCCCATCGCACACACAGACCACGCCTTTCATGCAATCCACCAATCCCAGGGGTTCATCCGCCTCGAAGCTCCACCCCCTTCGCCACACCCCTTAACGATTCTGGTCACGCCTCCGGCCCCTCCCGCCAATCGCGCGGCCGCTGTCCCGAGGCCCCGCCCCCCGCCGCGCCGCGCCGTGCGCACATCCGGCGCGCGGGGCGGGGCCGGAAGCGGCGGGCGCGGCGGGGCTGGGCGGCGCCGGGAGCGGCGGAGCGGGAGCGGCCGGGGGTGAGCACCGGGCACCGGGCACGGCCCGGGTTCGAGCGTGGGAGCGAGCGAGCGAGCGGCACCGGGCACCGGCACCGGCCGGAGCTGGGGATCCGAGGGTGGGAGTGAACGGCACCGGGCACCGGGCACGGCCGGGGCTGAGGATCTGAGGGTGGGAGTGAGAGGTACTGGCACCGGCACCGGGCACCGGGCACGGGCCGGATCCGAGGGCGGGAGTGAACGGCACCGGTCATGGCCGGGGCTGAGCGCGGATCGGCACCGGGACACGGCCAGATCTGGGGCCGGTACCGGCGAGAGTGAGCGGGCATCGGCATCGGGACCGGGCACCGGGATCGGAACCCGGCCCAGCCCCGGGGGCAGTACCGGCGAGCCGGGACCGGGGGCCGAAGGACCGCGGCCGCTCCCCGGGGCCGGTGGCGGATCCCGGGCCGGTGGGGGATCCCGGGCCGGGGGCGGGAGAGGCCCGGCCCGGTTGGTGAGGGTGGATCCCCTAAAGGCGGCGCTTTGGGGTTAATTGGGCACGGAACGGAGCGGACACCCCCGCGGGGCGCTCAGCGGAGCGGGGGCTCGGTTACCGGGGCTGCACCGGCGCACCGGCACGGGCGGGCGGCTGATGCGGCTCCTCCCGCAGCCCCCGGCGGGATCTCGGCGCTCCGCAGCCCGGGCTCCCTCTCCATCCCCGGGCCGGTTCCCGTCCTCCGCCTGTTGCTGGTTCCTCCTCTGCGTCCTGCCCGGGATGGGAGCAATGTGTGATTCCAAAGCGTTCCGTGCTGGCCAAGTGGGAAAATATAATAATAATAATAATAATAATAATAATAATAATAATAATAATAATAATAATAATAATAGTTACAGGGTTGTTCTGCACATGCTGGGGCTCTGGAATGCCCCCAGGTGCCCTGAGAAAGCAGGGATCCGTGGCAGCAGGACACTGCTGTGTGTGCCCGTTCTGTTCCAGGATATTGCTGAGCTCTCTGAACGCCCAAAATACCCCCAGTTATTGGTGCAGAAAGTTCAGCCGAGCGGGCCGTGCTGGAGCAGGCACGGGAGGGATGCTGAGCAGCTCCCATGCTCGGAATTCCCGATCTGGAGCTGGCTGCTGCATCCAGCCCAGCTCAGAGCCCGCATCCTTGGTTACCTCCCTGGTGGATTCATCACCCTGGCAGGGAGAGGAAGTGAGAGGAGTGTGGCAGCTGAGGCTGGCAGGCACAAACCTCCTAATTCAGATGGTTGTGCTGAAAAAGGAGCCTTTGCTCCAGAGCTGAGCTTTAACCCCCTCTTAACCTGTGAGTAAAACACCAAATAACGTTTTTAATGGCTTCAGGGGGATTTGTTGTATGGGAAAGCTGGAACGGGGGCCAGCTGGATTTTTTTTTTTTAAAGCACTCTTGGTTTTCTAAATAAAGTGGATCTGAAATAGCAGGAGCAGCCAGCACGGGTTCTGGCGCAATGTCAGCAAGTATTGTTGGACTATAAACAGCTGAGATCTCTGTCCTGGCAGCTGCTGGGACCAGCAATAGCTGTCTTGTGTTCATGGCTGCTCCTGACCACTGGCTAAATTCAGGCTTTTGACTCCTGCCTTGCTTCTAATCATTCCTGCCTTGAGGAGGAGCTGAACTGTTTAAAAAAGAAAAAAATTTTAAAAGTTCTTCAGGCTTCTGGCAGATATAAACGTTGGAAATCATCTGGTAGCTGATCCCCTGAGATATTCCAGTGTCAGCTCAGAAATAAACTGTGGTATGTTCCTAATTTAGTTGTCCCATCTTTATTTCTTTTGCCTGTAGAAACAGGAAGTAGCTGATGCAAATGTGGTGCTGCTGACAGCAGTGTGTCGGGCTCGGTGTGAGCAGAAGCGTAGGTTTGACTTGCTTTGGCTATAAAACCAACATTTGTGTCTTCCAGAATGTCTAAGGAAGGGCTCAGGTTCATGTGCTGTCTCAGGCAAGCAAACAATTTCATTTTTGGTGGTTTTCTGAGAATTTTCTCGTTCTGAGGCTGGGACAGGCCAGCTCCTTGATGTTCCCCAGGCAGGAAGCTCCTCTTGCTGGGATGTGCAGGGTTTGGGGTAACTGATGCTTTTAGCAATGAAATCCCTTCCTTTTATTGCTCTGTTTGTGGCACAGTGTGTCCCAGGCTGCGATGGAATAAAGGGCAGTTGATAGATGAACAAATGTGCTGTGAAAAGGAATGGCCCCTCTGGCCCTGTGAAACTGTGTTTGCTGCTTCTGCTCCACTGCTAATCAAAGTTCAATTGAATTGGAACCAGATTGAAATCCTGGGTTGTGGGTCCTGGAAGGGAGAGCTGCAGCTCCAGCCCTGCACAGGGAGCTGGGAAAGTCTCCCACATCCCTCTGGAGCACTGGGTGATGTGCAGAGCGAAAATGACTCCTGGATGATCTGTAGAACAAAAAAAACCCTCCTGGATGGTTTGTGTGTCTCATCTTCCTTTTCAGAGAAGGGAAAGGAGATCTGATAATTTGCACTGAAACCTGTGAAGTCAATTTGTCACTTTTTTGTCAAATTATTTTATATTTACAGGCCAGCAGACAAAACACTGTCTAGGTGCAGTCGGGGCAGGTCCACTGTGTGCTTGTTTTTATTTTCCTTGCTGAGTGTTAATCTCAGGCTGGCAATCTCTGATTTACTTACAGCCCAATCTTTTTATTTCCCTCTGTGTGGGTATCCAGGCAGCAGAAATAGCTTCATCCACAGGGCAAAGAGCACAGGGAGGGTGAGTCAAGAGGAGGGACTGAGATCCAGGACTTTGGGTTGCCTGCACTTAGCTCTCATTTTACTGCCAATTTACCAACTGACTTATCTTTTAAGTTGCCCTAATGCCACCCATTAAAATGAAATTAAAATGAGTTCACCATCTGCCTGACAGCAGCAGGTTTGCAGAGCTGCTGTGGGGCACTGGGAGTCCATGGCTCAGGAAAAACAAGGCAGGACTTGTCAAATGCAGGGAGAGGGGGGATGGCAATCCCAAGGAACTCTGTGATTTTTGGGATGTTAATGGAAAGGAGAGGGAGCATGGCAGTCCCAAGGAACTCTGTGATTTTTGGGATGTTAATGGGAAGGAGAGGGAGCATGGCAGTCCCAAGGAACGCTGATTTTGGTGATTTTGGGACGTTAATCCCAGCCAGAGCTGGGGGATGTGCTCCTCCAGCAGCTTCCTTTGCTGCTGGGGGTAGGAAGCAGTTTTCCAGTTTTCCATCTGGATTTCTGCCCGGTAATCCTGACCCGAGCTGCAGTTCAGGCAGTGGGGCTGATCAGATTAGAGCCTGGCCGGGGATCAGCGCTGCAGAGCTTTGTTTGAGTCAGTTTGATTTGAGTTTGAGTCAGGCTGGTTTTTAAGAGCTGATTTCAAGCACAGACTGCACTGCTGTGTGATGAGGACTGGTCTTTACAGCATTTTCAGGTTGTTTTGCTCAGGAGACCACAGCTACGTGCAGCCCCCAAAAACCTGTAAGAAATAATATAATAATAATTTGGTTGCCAGTGAAGTCAGGTGCTTTAAGTGCTGACAGTTTACCCAGATTTGCTGTCACAAAGGCAAAGCCAAGAGGAACTCCTGAAGACCCTCCTGATAGTGCCAAGCAGAGGTGACAGTGGGATCTCAAACAACACCAGGAGCACTGACCACGGGGCAGAGCTTGAGCAGATTTCTCCTCCAGAGCAGCTCTCTGGATGACCAGGCCATGTGAAAGGCCAAGATGTGATTTAAGTGTTGCAGCAGATGGAACTGGAGCCCAGAGAACAGATTCTGGTTGTGCTTGCAGGATCCATGAGCAAATCAGTTTGGAGAGATCACTGTAATGACATTTCCAGTGTTACTTTTCTAATGGCTGGGGAAAACACTGCTTTGTGTGCCTGCTGCCCTTCCCTGTGGCACAGCCTTGTCCCAGCACGGCACAGCCACCCTGGCAGTGGCTCTTTTGGGGGGAAAAGGCCACATTTGGTGAGTGGGGGAGGCAGAGCCAGCCTGTCCTGGCTGTGCTCCCAGGGGAGCTCAGGTTTTTGCAGGGCTCACAGTTAAAGATGCAGGGCTGATCGTTGCTCTGATGCCAGGGGGACTGCCACAGAGTTTCAGCCTCTCTGGACTCTTTTTTTGGTGTGTATCTGGAAGCCATCCAGTGGGGTTTTGTGCAGAGTGTGTCCCCTGGTTCAGCGTGGAGAGAGGAGGAAGCTGCTTCTCTTCCTCCTCTCCCCTGCCCCCTGCAGCAGAGGGGTGGAAAAAGGCCTTGTTTGTCTTGTGACATCACTGCTGGGCTCGTGACTAATGCTGGATCTGCCCCACATCCTCTGAAAATGAGGTGAAAATGTGCACTTTGAAGCAGCAGGACTGAGAGGGCTTGTGAACAAAAGCAAAACTCAGAGTGAGAACTTGAGGTTTCCTCTCAGAGGGGATCCAGTGTCAGCTCAGCTGAGTAAACCCTGCCTTCCTCCTGGAGCACTCCAGGGATGTTTTGGGAAGGACCCTCCCCTCCAGACTGGGCTTTGAGCTTCTGCAGGCTGCAGCCACCCCTTCAGAAGGAAGCTGTGTCCAGGCCACCGTGGTGATTCATGCTGTAAAATCTTTTGATGAGCGGTGATAAGATAAAAATGCCCCAGTGACTTTGCTGCTCCCTCCCTGCGTTCCCTGGGCATTACTGTGCTGGGAGCGTGACCTGTCTTGTTGCTCGGTGCAAAGCAGTAATTAATGGAAAGTTTATGTGACTTTTAAGACTTTTTCCAGATGACATGCAGCAAATGGCTTGCGTGCCTGGGCCTCTTTCCTGTGTGGTGGCTGCAGAGGAGGCTCTGCAGAGCTGCAGAGGAAGAACAGGGGCTGTTGTTGCAGAAGCAGCTCTGCCGCCTCAGCTCGTGCAGCTGCTCCCCTTGCTGTGTGCCAGGGTGGCTCAGGCTCCGTGCTGGGGTGATCCTGAGCTTCCAGATGCTCCTGGGAGCAATTCAGGACTCCAGGAGGTCCTTGCAGATGCATTTGGAGATTCAGTCCTGGTAGTTTTCACCTGGAGTGTGCGAGCTCCCAGCAGAGCAGTTGAGCTGTGTGGTCACAGCTGGGACTTTGGCCAGGAGCTGCCTGCAGTGAGAGCCTGGCCAGACCTTTGTGTCACTCCGAGGTTAGAAGGTGGAAGTTTCATGTCCTTACACATGTAAGGAGTCTGTAAAATGGAATAGAAACTATTAAGGAGCGAGTGAGGCAACAGCAAGAGGCTGTTGTGTAACCCAGCTGTCTTAGCTAATGGCAGGGTGCTCTGCTGGGCAGGAATGATTCCCTGGAACTGGTAGAGCTTGTAGCAGACAGCCATAAACCCTCTGTGGCACCTGGGGCTGGAGGTAATGGTGTGTGCCCGTGCAGGTTGTGGACAGCAGCAGACATGGAGAGGCTGGTGGAGCGGCTGGAGAAGGCTGTGGAGCGCCTGGAGAACGTGTGCCAAGGCCCTGGCATGTGTGGAGATGCCTCTGGCAAAGGTGAGGCCCAGAGCACCTCCCAGGGCAGTGCAGAGCTGGCACAGGGCTCACCCTGGGGGGGTGGGGAGGGCAGGGGAGCCGGGCTGGAGGGGGCTGCCCTGTGGGGATAAAAACTCCTTGCCTGCAGCGCTTCCTCAGCTCTGGGCCCCACCTCCTGCAGGTGGGAGGTGCAGCCCGGGGCTGGGGCAGCCTGTGGGGTGCTCCTGGTGATCCCTGTGCTCTGGTTTTTTCCACAGGAGTGGCTCAGTACGTGCAGGCTTTCGATGCCCTTCTGGCTGGGCCAGTGGCTGAGTACACCAAGATCAGCAGAGAAGTTGGTGGGGAGGTGCAGAAGCACGTAAGGACTCCTGTTCCCCCCCTGCTCCAGAGGTGCTGCCTCTCCTTAGGGCTGCAAGGGCCAAATCTGCTGTCAGAGTCTGCATTCCTCTGGCACTGTAGCCCAGGATCTTTAGAATCCCTGAGGATTCAAAGCAGATGCCCAGATAACTCCAGGTTGCCACCTGCACACTCAGGGGGAATCAAACATTCTCCTGGAAATCCTGAAGTGCCTGGCTGTGTGCAGGCCTTTAGGAGGCCTGGAGGCCCCCCAGCCCTGAGCTGTGCCCTGCTGAGGTTCCCCTGGGCATGGGTTCCTCCAGGGATGTGCTTTGGGCTCGTGTGGCTGGATCCTCCCAGCTGGGGATTTGTTCTTGTGCCACCAGGGAGTCTCCCTCACTTTTGTGTCTGTCCTCAGGCTGAGATGGTCCATGCAGGCTTGATGAGCGAGAGGGCTCTTCTGGTGGTGGCATCTCAGCATCAGCAGCCAGCAGAGGTGAGTGTCCCCAGTCCTCCTCCAGTTCCTCTTTTGGCCCAGCTGTGACAGCCCAGGTTCCCCCAACACTCACGGCCAGCCCTGACCCCGAGGGCAGAGGTTTCTGATCAGGGATTTCCCACACTCTGAGGGCAGGAACTGCTCTGGGTGCTCCCCAGGATTGGGCAGAACCCTGGATGCTGGTTCTGGGAGCTGCAGAAGTGGCATTTCCCAGTTGTTACAGCAGCCTGGGGCTGTCAGCTCACAGCCTCTGTCTCCAGTTTCACCGGGCACCAGCTCTGCTCAATCAGTGCTCCCTGAGAACCTGCAGACAGGAGTTTGTCTGAGCCAGGAGCCACCCTGGGATTTGTGTAGCTCCTGCTTTTCATTATGTGATGCTCAGAGACGTTCAGGCATCCAACTCCTCCAGGAGCAGAGCAGACACTTGTCTCTGCTGAATGGCCTCTGGATAATGGCTGGGCTTTTAGGATTGATTTGTCCTTAGCAGGTAATTTAACACTTTACCCTGGGCTGCTGCTTCTCAGCAGGATGTGTGGCTGAGAATCTGATCCTGAATGCTTTGGCTTTTCCCTGCTGAGAACTGCTTTTTCCTGAGCAACAGGATCCCACCTTGCTTTTCTTTGCAGTTATTATCTCACTCAGTCGTGGCTTCTACTGTTACATTGTGGGAGATGGAACTCTGTGCTCCTTTCCTGTTCCCTGCAAAATAGATCTGCATCTTTTTTCCCCAAAATCAGCGTTGGAGGGTTGTTATGTTCCACCAGGCTTGCTGGGATGCAGCTCTGTGCAGCCTCTAGCCTGAGAACCTGCTTACAAATCCCACGGTCACGTTATTTAAATAAAGGATTATGAACAAAGAACAGCCTTAATCTAGGGTAGCTCTTTGTGCAGGTTGTCTGGCAGGAGTCTAATTCTGGAGCAGCCAGTTTAAAATGCAAAATGTGTGAACTCTCAGTGCTTGTGCTGAAGAATTTCCCCATCCTGGGACTGGAATGTGCTGCTGGGCTGGAGCTTCCGAAAGTGTGGCCTGGCCAGCAGTGCTTGGGACCTCTCAGTTTTCATCTAAACAGAGATGAAAAAGCAGCAAAAGCAGAAGCTGAGGCTTTGGAAGGCAAGTTTTGCCCAAATTTGTCTCTCTCTGCTGCCACCAGCAGGAGACTCTCCGATGCTAAAGGGAGGAAAAGTTGCCTCAGAGGCATCTCTGGAAACATGGAATTGGCTCTTTGCTGTGCTCTGACCCCAGAGCACTTCTGGCACTTCCAGTCAGCATTCCAAGGGAACAGCACACAGGAACAAATTTTTACCATCCAAATACTAAAGGATTGACTCGAGAAATAACTGGAATCCTCAAATCTGGCTTGGTGGGGGTGACCTTTGAACTTGCTGGGACTCTGGCTGTGGGGCAGGCTGTAGGTGCCAAACCTGCCCAGCACCCCTTTCTCTGAGGGTTCAGGGAGGAGAGGGAAAATCTAACAAACTGTTGGAACAAAAGAACCCAGGAAAGGCAAATGCTATTTCTGTCCTGGTTACTAACAAGCTTTGTCAGTGTCTCCTGGATTGAACATGAGTCACAGTTCTTGGCGTTCTCCCACGGCGCCGATCCGATGGGAGCAGTGACTTCAGCCCGCAGGGGCTGGGCTGTGGGACCAAGCCCGGCTTGGACAGGGCCAGGCCTGGACAGGAGCTGCAGCAGTCACTGCTGCCAGTTGGAATCTTGTTCTGAGTCCCCATCAGCTCAGCTGTGCAGCCATTCCAGAGCCCTGCTAATTAATCTCCTTAATTGTTGCTGTGTCTTTGTGCAGAACGCGTTCTCAGAGCTCCTCAAGCCCATCTCGGAGCAGATCCAGGCTGTGCAGAACTTCAGGGAGAAGAACCGTGGCAGCAAACTCTTCAACCACCTGTCAGCAGTCAGTGAGAGCATCCCAGCCCTGGGCTGGGTGGCCATGGTGAGGATTCCATGGGAAGGGCTTTTCCTTGGGCTGCTGGGGAGAGCTTGGGGGATGCTCAGTGCCAACGTGTCCTCTCTGCTCTAGGCTCCAAAGCCTGGTCCTTACGTGAAGGAGATGACTGATGCCGCCATGTTTTACACCAACAGGATCCTCAAGGAGTACAAGGATGTGTAAGTTCACCTTTTCTCCCAGGGCTGGTGCTGGGCTTGGCCAGCTGGGGCTGCTCCAGCATCTGACCACAGCTGCTTTCCTCAGCCTTTAATTCCTCCTTCTCTGATCTCCTTGTGTTCTCAGAGATAAAAAACAAGTGGACTGGGTGAAAGCTTACCTGAGCATCTGGACAGAGCTGCAGGCCTACATCAAAGAGTACCACACCACAGGGCTGACCTGGAGCAAAACAGTGAGTGCAGCCTGCAGCAGGGCCCGGGCGAGCGCGGGCTCAGCGCGGCAGGAGCGGAGCCGGTGCGAGCTCCCCTCTTCTCCTCTCCCCTGCTCTTCCAGGGTCCTGTAGCCACAGCAGGGGCCCAGGCACCACCTGCCCCCCCGGCTGGGCTTGCACCCCCACCTCCAGGGCCTCCCCCTCCTCCTGCCCCCGCGAGCTCCAGCACGGACGACTCGGCCTCGCGCTCGGCGCTCTTCGCCCAGATCAACCGGGGAGAAGGGATCACCTCGGGTATGTCGGGGCTCAGGGAGGGAGGGACTGCTCTGCTGCTGCTCCTGCTGCTCCTTGTTTTCCTCCTGCCTCTCAATGCACCTGCTTAAAAAGGACATAAAACCCCACCTGGTCACAGTCTGGCGCTTTCCCAGGGACAAAGGGAGCGCTCCTGAGGGAGAATTGTCACCCTCCTCTGGCAGGTGGAGCGAGGCATGAACTTCCAGCTGTAAATACCTGAGGCTGAGCCCTGTGGTTGCCTGCATCTTTCTGGTGCCAAAAGTGCAATTTGGCAGCTGTTGTTTGCACAAATTTTTCCCTTTTTTGTGTTCCCTGGTGAGCACATCAGGACATGGGGTGCTGGGCTGGAGGCTTTTTCCAGCTGCAGAGTGGAAGAGCTGGCACACTCTGGTTCTGTGGTTCACCTTGTGTTCTTGTCAATATTGCAGCAGCATTTCCTGCTTCCTCCTTCCCTTCCTGTCACTCACACTTGGGCTCAACTTAGCCCCAGCCTCAGGAGTTTATTTGTGTTCTGACAAGTGCTGTAACCACTGGTGCCTGGTGTTTGGGGAGCTGCATTCCTGGAGGGGAGCTGCCTCTCAGCTTTGCCTTCTCTTGCAGGTTTAAGGCACGTCTCAGATGACATGAAAACCCACAAGAATCCAGCCCTGAAGAACCAGGGGGGCCCCGTGAGAAGCGGCCCCAAACCTTTCACTGCTCCCAAACCTGCCTGTAATGCTAACCCCTCCCCAAAGGCACCTCCATTGCTAGAATTAGAAGGCAAAAAGTGGAGAGTGGTGAGTGCCTGGTGCTGCCAGGAGTGGGTTGGAGGGATGGGAGCTTTGGAGAAGCAAAGGGGGCTCTTCTGGAGAACTTTCTCCTAAGAGACACCAGCCTGAAGGCACCTGTTTGTTTTTAAAGGGATTTTAATGGATTAATTGCTCTGCATTCAGACAATAACGTGTGTTTCCCCTGCCTTTTCAGGAAAACCAGGAGAATGCCACTAACCTGGTCATCAGTGACACAGAACTGAAGCAGGTAGCATATGTTTTCAAGTGCACAAACAGTACACTCCAAATCAAAGGCAAGATCAACTCCATCACCCTTGGTGAGTGAGGAGAGCCCTGAAAGCTGCTCCTGCCTGCTGGTGTGTGCAGGAGCTGGAGCCTCCAAAACCTCTGTGCCCTGATCTGCTTTTCTTTGCAGACAACTGCAAGAAGCTGGGTCTGGTGTTTGATGACGTGGTGGGCATTGTAGAGATCATCAACAGCAGGGATGTTAAAGTTCAGGTGAGTGGCCTGTTCTCACACCAGGAGCGTGCAGCTGTGGAGAATACCCATGAAACAGCATCTGTCCCTTGGGAAAGGGCTGAAATTTGTGTCTTTGAGCTGTTTCAGGGTTTGGGCAAGAGCTGAGGCTCTGGGAGGTGGAAAGCACATTTGGCTGCCAAAGCAGGAGGCCAGCAGCAGGTTTTAGTACTGTTCAGTTTGGGCATCTGATTTGGGATGGTCAGTTTGCCAATTCTGGCTCAAGTTTTGTTCTAAAGAGGTCAGAACGTGAATCTGGGGAAAATTGCAAACAAAAACTTTGGATTTCTGCTAAAGGTGGGAATATTTGAATCCTGTGCGATCGTCACGGGGAGGGCTTGGAGTCCAACCTCTTGCCTTGAAAGAAAACACACCAAAAAATGCTGTGGCTGTCCAGTTTCAGCTAATTCTGCTCTGGCCCTGCCAGGTCATGGGTAAAGTGCCAACGATTTCCATCAACAAGACAGATGGGTGCCACGTGTACCTGAGCAAGAGCTCCCTCGACTGCGAGATCGTCAGTGCCAAGTCCTCGGAGATGAACGTGCTCATCCCCACCGAGGGGGGCGACTTTGTAAGTGGAATCCTTTGGGAAGTGGAAATCTTTGTAAGTGCTGCTTTGGAATCATTCTGCAGCCCTGCTGAGGCTGGGGGTTGCAGGAGTTGTGTCTTGATAGAGCCCTGCAGGGAGTGTTGGTTACAGTGGGGGGAAGTTTGTGGAGTTTGGAGGTTGTGAATGATGATCTGATTTATAAAAATAGCAAAAAACATCTGTAAGTAAGATTATTGCTGGTTTGTGAGAGCTGCTGCTTCCTCAGGATCTCTTGGGGGCAGAACAGGCACCAGTGATGGTACAGGATGGTACAGCACAAAGCTGAGAAAAGAAATGCCTGAAGCAGTGGGAGTGGTTACTAATCTCAGTCATAAATTGATTTTTGACAACAGTTTTCTGTTTTTACCCTCCAGACTGAATTCCCTGTCCCAGAACAGTTCAAGACAGTGTGGAACGGTCAGAAGTTGGTTACCACTGTGACAGAAATCGCTGGCTAAGCCGAAAAGCTCCAAGGCTCCTCCCTCCCCTGGCCCTGCTGTGGGACAAATCTGCTTTCAGATGATTCTCTTAGATTTCTTGTACCTTTCTGCTCTCAAACTGCTTCTCTTCTACCCGAGAGACACAGCTGCCTGCCATCACTGAGGTTCCTCTGCCTGGGGCTTGGGGTAGGTGGCGGGTCAGTGGTTGTCACCTCTCTCAGCAGGAAGGTTCTTTTTCTCTCCCCTTGTCCCATCTAACTGCACCAATCGATCAGAGTCTCAGTGAACTTCACAGCCAGTCCTGGCAGTTGGCTTTCAGAGTGTTGTTTTTGTATTGCCTTTAAGCAAAACTGTTGATGTGAGAGGAATGTTGTCCCCTTTTTTAACGAGTGAGTGTCTGTCGGAGGCCGCGGTAGCCAGCTGTCCTGGGAGGCTCCTGCAGGCTGCTCACTCCAGCTCTCTGGAGCAGCTGCTGCCACCACAGGACATGGGAACGGTTTTGTCGGACCAAAGGCTGAGGACCTGGGCCAATTCCACCCTGATTTCTCTTCCATCATTCCCACTAGCTCAGTGCATTCCTGATTGTGCCATGACAGGAGGCTTTCGTGCCCCAGTGCCACAGGAAGGCTGCGGCGGTGCCACCACGGCCACCCGGCAGCCTGGCTGGCAGCTTGGAGCTGAGCACCTCTCATTCCACGAGCCCTCCACCTTCACAAGGCAACCTTTGCCCCAGGGCTTCCTTCCTGGAGCAGCTGAGCTCAGGTTCAGTCTGCCAGGATGGTTTTCTGAAGCTGTGCCCTTCCCCAGAGGAAGGAGCTCCTCCATTCCAGGTCAGTAGTGCAGAGCTGTAAATACCCGAGTTGGATCAAGTCGGTTCATCACTCTCTTCCTCATCTGCAATCAGCCCCCTCTGAATCCTGCCCCTTTTTCCCCTCCTGTTGCTTGGCTCTTTATTTTGGTGGAAGCTTGTAGCCTCTGTTCCAGGGCCCTGGAGCAGAGTGATGGATCACACAGTACTGTACTGACCCATAAAGGGAGCTGCACGTGCTTTGACCTTCATTTTTCCAACGCCTCGGGTGGCATAAGCATATCTGAAATGCATTTCTTCTGTAAAGTGTCAATGTTCTTTTTCTCTAGTACAAAACTTACAAAAAAAAAAAAAAAAAAGGAAAAATTATGCAAATTTTTTTTTTATTTTGAAACTGTCCTGTGACTTGTACTTGTCTTCTCCTGAGGCTTGTGAAAAAAACCTTTCTTATGTACTTAAGATTATACAGAAGATAGAATAAAGTTAATGCCAACTTGCTCATTACTGTGGCTCTTGTCTCATTTTTGGGGCACAGAGGAGCTCAGGCAGAACAAATTCCCCCTCTCTGCCCGACCCTGCCTTGATTCCTTGGAATACTTTCTCAGAATTTCCTCAGCTCCCCTCCAAACACAGTCAGCAGCTGTCCAAGCTTTTATTTAATTGGTTAGATGGTAAATTCTTTATTGATTTCGGTTGTACAAAAGAACATAAGCCATTAGTTGAAAACTGTTCAAGCTGCTAATACTGCTGAATTCCAAACCCTCTTTATTTTCTTTTCCCCAGAAACCCCTAAATTTGGCCTTTCCCCCCATGCTGAAGCACGGGCTGTGACATGATTGCCCTGCATACAGCCATGAGAGCCTTGCTGATCCCTGCCCTAGTGAGCTGGGTTAATACTGCCAGGGTGCCCTGCAGGAACAGGGGGTGGAGAGCAGCTCTGAGCACTGGGGTGGATTCACCAGGCCCCGTGGCAGAGTCAGGGCAAGGCTCAGCCCAGCTGGGAGTGCAATTCCACCCTGGCAAACCCCCCTGGGCTAAACCCCCTCCTGTTCCCCTCCCCAAGTCCCTGCAGGCCGGGATGCACCTGCTGTGCACAGTGGCTGGTGTTAGTTGCAGTGAAAAACGCTGCCCAGGGAGCTTCACTGCAGGAAGGGGAGGATGGTGCTGTCAAACCACTCTTCTGAGAAGTGCAGGTGATCCCCCTGCACCCCCAGGAACACCAACTTCCCTGCTTTGTCCATCTCCTGCAGCCCCAGGCGATCCTGTGGGGAGAAGGGGGAGATTCCACCTCCGCTCTCCTCCTCGTGGAGGGAGAAAGGGATTCCAGGGGACTCCTGGAGCAAAGCTTGGAACAGGAGCAGAGCTCATGAGGCACTGAGAGGGACCCTGAGCCAGGCAGGAACCTCCAGTGTCATTCCCTGGGTTCCACCAGTGCCAGGAATGGCTGGAGGGAAATGTCCCCCCCAAGCAAACAGCTCCTGGCAGGGGGAGGCAATGCCCCAGGAGTGACAAGAGCAGGGCTGTGGGGCCCCAGGGACAGGAAAGAGGGGACACAGCAGAAGCCCCCAGCCCCCAGAACTCACCTCTTTGTACAGCGAGGTCTCCTGCAATGGGATGGTCTCCTTGGCTTGGCCACTTTTGTAGAACCCAAACCACTGCATAAAAATGGATAAAAAATGAAAGAGCAGCTGCTGAAGGAATCCCAGGAGCCAAGCAGGCTTCCAGGGCGGTGTCAGGCTGTGCTTGTGCCCAGCCTGCCCTTCTGCCACCAAAGGACAGCCCAAGAGCTGCCCTGCCTTCCTCACCTCAGAGATTGGAGGGTCCACCATGGTGTCGTTGAGGAATTTCACCATCACAAACTTCTTCAGAGCCATCAGGTTTTTCTTGTAGGTCTCGTTGATGCCCTGGATGGAAGCAGGAGAACACATCCAAGCCACTGGAGAGCCCAGAGAGAGGGAAACTCTTCAGCTTGAACCCTCCCAGGCCCCTGCTGCGCTGCTGACAGGGCAGAGTGTCCTCACCCTCTCCTGGTTGATGTCAGCCAGGAAAATGCTGTTCTTCCTGTACTCCTCCTCCTTCAGCGGGTCGTGCCAGTACTCTGCTTGCACCAGGCTGCAGAGGGGACAAAGCAAAGCTCAGCCTGGAAAGGCAGAGCTGCTCCTGAGCCTGGCCTGGTCTGGGGATGTACTCACTGCTCCTGCACAGCCTTGCTGTAGGCTCCCAGGTCCAGGGTTTTGCGGATCCAGTCGCAGAGGTGGGAGCTCTCCCCAGGGCAGCGTGGGAAGCCGTACACCCCTGGGCAGGACACGGCTCAGTCACCAAACCGGGGCCCTGGATCCCTCCTGCTGCACAAGAACCACCTCTTGCACAGCAGGAGCGAGAGTCACCCAGGTAACCAGGCAGCTTTCAGCCCTGCAAGCTCTTAGACAGCCCTCCTGCCCCAGGAGCTGCGGCACAGATCAGGGATGGGGGTGCTGGTGCTCCCCACAAATCCTCCCTCTCCAAACAAACAACTCCAGGAGCTGTGGGATTCTCAGGGCAGAGTATCTGGAATTCTCTGCCAGCCACTCTTAACTCCACACTCCTTAATTCCTTTTCACAACTCCCTTTCCTTGGGGCTTTGGCCTTCAGGATGCTGACTGTAAAATACCCTCGTGGCCCAGAAGGTTCAGTTTCACAACTGTAGAATTTTCAAAATTTCTGTAGCAATTTCCCACAAAATAACTCATGCCAAGAGCTCCCAAGGTGTGTAAGAATCCTACCCAGGCAGAGAAGCCAGCTGCTGACAGAGCTCCCTTTCCACTGCCAATTAAGCAAGATCAAGATAATGAAATCAGCAAACACTAATTGGGCCAAACACATCACCAGATCCAGCCAGGAACAAAGGGCCAATTTAACTGGTGAGTGATCAGAGTTTAGGGAAGTGCCCTAAAAGGTGCCCAGGAGCTGTGCCAGGGGGCACTACCTTGGTGCTGTCCCCCGACGGAGATGAGGCTGAACATGGGAGGAGCAGGGCACCTCTGGGCCACAGCCCTCCTGTGGGGGAAGAGCAAGGAGCTGAGCACAGCAGCACAATCACAGCAGCACAGGCTTGGAAAAGACCTTCAGGATCTTTGAGTCCAGCCCCAACCCCTCAATTGAACCCTGGCACCCAGTGCCACACCCAGGCTTTGTTAAACACCCCCAGGGATGGTGACTGCACCACCCCCCTGGGCAGAGCAAACACCCCAGGAATGGCCAGGGAACACAAATCCAGAGAATTCACAGAATTCCCAGAATGACCAGGTTGAAGAGACCTCCAAGATCATTGAGTCCACCCCAGCCCCAACCCCTCAACTGAACCCTGGCACCCAGTGCCACACCCAGGCTTTGTTAAACACACCTAGGGATGGTGACTGCACCACCTCCCCAGGCAGAACATTCCAGAACTTTATCACCCTTTCTGTAAAAATCTTTTCCCTGATATCCAGCCTATATTTCCCCTGGTGGAGCTTGAGGCTGTGTCCTCTCATTCTGACAGTTGTTCTGTGTGGGATTGAACCCTGCCTGGAAGAGCAGGAAAACACAGCCTGCCCCCTTGGAGCACTCCTGCCTTTAGGAATTTAACATTTTGTGTCTGCTGAGCACTTCTGAAGGGTCACAAATGAGGATCTGAACCCCCCAGAGCCCCTGGAGCTGGAGCAGAGTGCAGACTTACAGGAACTGGCCTCCCTGGGAGAAGCCCATGGCGTTGTAGCCCCGCTGGAGCTGGGGGTCCTGGGCCAGCTGCCTGCACACCTCGCTCACCTGCTCGTTGACATTCATGAAGAAGCTGTTCTCCATGTCCTGGGGGATCAGAGCAGGGGCAGCATTTGTACCTTTGCTGTGGCTGGTGCTGCTCTAAGCTCTGCAAACACAGCACTGACATTTGTGGTTCAGAAAGGGGACCTGAGCTTTGACAGGCACAGAAGTGAAATTCCAATTCTGAGACTTCCCTTTACCTTCACTTCCCTTTCCCTTCCTGCTCTGGTTGGCAGAACTGCCTCACATGGGACACTGACATTTCCCCAAAATTCTTCACAACTTGAATCTCTGCAGATTTTGTTCATATATATATATACATAAAAATTAAAAATCAGACTTCTCCAGAAGCCAGAAAACTCTGCACATCATTATTGAAAGAAATTCCACAGCACTACAAAAACCTGTCAAAACCCATTGCAGCAGTGTGCAATTTCTTACCCTGAAGTAAATAATTGTTTGCAAATGGAGAAGCATAGCCAGGGATAAAGCTCTGCCCCAGCACAGCCTCCCCCCCACGCACCTGCCCTGGCTGAGTGTGCTAATCACTGGATTTGCATATTAATCCAATTTAGGTCAGGGATTTGCTTTCCCCCAGTGCTTTTCTGCAGGTATTAGCTGGACTTTATCGGGTTCTACCTGTCAAAGCTGTTTACCTCAGCGAGAACAGAAAATTGGCAGGGAAGCAGAGCAGGAATCCCGGTGGAATCCTGTTAGAACCGCGGGCTGCAGAGGCTCAGCCCCACCCCGCCCGCAGACACGCGGGTGACACGCGGCTCACCTGGATCAGGCTGCTCCCGATCTTGAGCGACAGGACGTAAATCCCCGGGATTTTTTTCTCCACCAGTTTTTTGATGTAGCCCATGCTCACCGGATTGCAGCAGCTGTCTCCTGCCAGAGAGAACACCGGGATGCGCCACCACGCCACGGCCGCGGGCCTCACCTCACCTCCACGGACACACCGCGAGCCCCGCTGCCACTGGACCGGGAGCGGCAGCACCTCCCGGCCCCCGCCGAGACCGGCGGTCGGGAGGAGGGGGACACCGGAGCGAGCGCCCCTCGGTCCTGCCCGGCTCCCAGCCCAGCCCCGCCGCTCCCGCTGCCCTGGCGGAGGGTCCCGGCTCACCCATGCCGTGCCAGACCACCAGCGGCGTGGCGGCGGCCGCGGGGCCCAGGCACAGCGCCAGCAGCGCCAGCACCGGCACCGCCGCCTTGAGCGCCGCCATCTTGGCCAGTCACATGACCCGCCGGCGGCAAAGGGCGGGGCGAGACCAATCAGGGGCGTGGGTCGCAAGTGGGGCGTGGTCTAATGTGAGGGCGTGGCCTCGCGGCTCCTTGGGTCGCGGGTTCGAGTCCCGCCGGTTCCGGTCGCGCCCAGAAATCCCAAATTTACCCAAATTTGCGGCCGCATTCCGCTCCCCCCGGGACACGCAGCCGGGAAACCCACGAGGCCGCTGCCTGCGTGCTGTCCACGTGGCACTGCATCCTCTCTGCCCTGCCGTGCGTTGGGAATGGGCTGGGGCACACCCTGGCTGGTTTCCTCCCGCAGCGGCGGGCGCTTGGCGCAGCAGCCGCCAGGAAGTTTTTCTCAGCACCGAGGGAGGAGAAGCCTTCATCGGCCACCCAGCCTTTCCAGCACACTGCGTGGCCTGCTGTAAAGCACTTCCCGTTTCCTCCCAGGGGATGCTGCTCCCGGCCCCTCCCGTGGCTTGGCTGCAGTCCCGCGGTTGTTTTGGTCCATTTCACGGTGGCCTTAGCAATAATCTGCCTGGCATCAACACCAAACACGTGGATATCGCCCATCTCTGCCCTCCCTGGCTCTGTGTCCTTCCCTTTCCCTGTCCCAGGAGGCTTCTGCAATTCCTGTTCTCCCCTTTCTTCTGTAGCTGCTGGCATTGAAAGCTAAGGGTGAAATAAAGGCTTAAAACCCTCTCCATTCTTGCAGGGATGTGAAATAAAGGCTTAAAATCTCCCCTATTCTTGCAGGGACGTTGCTCAGCACCCCAGGCAGCGTTCCTGCCTGAGGGAAGGGACAGGAAGCACCCACTCCACTCCTCTCTGTGACAGTTCCCTCCCTGCCTCGCTCGCTCATCTTTGCTCTCCCTCTCCTGCTGGGAACCACAAACACCCTTGGCACAGTGGCAGGATCAGTGCCAAGGACTTCTCGTCAGCCAGGTGAAAACCTGGGGCCAGAAACCAAGAGCACATCCCTGGAAAAACCCAAACCTGCTCTCAGCAATGGATTTCTTTCTTTGCACTGAATCAAAAATGACACCGAGCCCACCCCCTCTCCCAGAGAAAATGTGTTGTGGCACCTGGCAAAACAGAGCTTGGGAATATTCTGGGGACAGGGATGACTCAGAGCAGGAAGAACTCCATGTGGGACCCCATCTGGATGAATGTGGAGATGGGGAGAGGGCCGAGGGAGTGGGTGAGTGGGAAGCTCTGTGCCAGGCAGGGAAAGCTTCCTGAATTCAGCAGAGAAATGCCAAGGGAGGAAATGTCTCTGCAACAAGATGGGGTCTGGCAATCCTTCCCTGTGAGGGTGTAAAGCCCTGGCACAGGGTGCCCAGAGCAGCCCTGGATCCCTGGCAGTGCCCAAGGCCAGGCTGGACACTGGGGCTGGAGCAGCCTGGCACAGTGGAGGTGTCCCTGCCATGGCAGGGCTGGCACTGGAGGGGCTTTAAGGTCCCTCCCAACCCAAAGCACCCCCTGATTCTCTGATTCTCCATGTCTGGAGTCGAGCAAAGCTCCTTGCTGCTGGCAGGAGTCAGGAGTCAGGATGGGATGAGCTCCCACCATCGAGTGCCACAGTGGGGTGGTCACACAAAGGGAAGGGTGACACCCCTGAGCTCTGCATCCCCAGAGGGGCTGGAACAATTCCTCCTCCCTCTCTGCAGCCCTCAGCCTCTGGGCCTGATCCTGGCCACAGGCAGATGGTGCAGGGTGGGCAAGGGAGGGCCCTGCTGTGGAGAGGGGAGGGGGCACAGCACCCCCAGCCCCCCGTGCCCGTGGGGAGCAGCCCTGCAGCGCAGCCAGATCCCACAGGGGATCCACGGGTTGTTGGGAGCTGGAAGCCAGCCCAGCCTGCAGCTATTTCCAGCAAAGCTGTTCTGGGATGAAGGAAATCCATAATGAAGCAGCAATGTTACTTTTTAACCAGAGGCTTTTCACACCCTCCACACGGAGGCTCCTGACACTTTTTTTCTCTCCTTAATGAGACAAGCTGATTATTCATTTATCCTTCATCCCCGCTTAGAAGCAACTGGGGCAAAAAATAATTGATGGCATTACAGAGCTTGGGCTGGCAGCCCTGAACCCGGCCTTGGGGAGGCAGGGAAAGGGGATAAACAGGGAAAACCTTGAGCTGGTGCCATCCTCACTGAGTGTGAGCCTCATTGAAGGCATTTTCTGCTCAGGATGTGGCCACTGAAGAGAAGCTTGGACTTCAAAGTGGCGTGAGTTTGGGCTGCCTACATCCCAGAGAAGCTGAGTGCAGCAGGGAATGGGCTGCCATGCTCCCAAGTGGTACAAAAAGAGGATCCAGATCCCAGACAGAGCTCTTGAAACCCACCAACACTTTCCTGAAAGAGTGAAGTGAAACTAGACTGCGTTCCCAGGTCTGGTTCAAGGAATTTGGGGCTGTGAGGGTGTGAGAGGCTCTGATAACCACACTCGCTGAGAGCTGCTCCAATATCGGGTGCAACACCTCCCACCAAAGCTGCTGCTGGGGATTTTATTTTGGGTGAGAACAGCCAATGAATTAAATGGTATTAAACTATAACTGCCCTGGGGATCTGAGCCTGCCTTCCCCTGATCCTTGCCCCAAGGAAGAATGAACTTTGTATGGGATTTTCGCTAAATTATGTCTATCCTGTTTTTATATTTTTTTGGTTTCACGCTCTGCCAGTGAGGGGGTTCCCAAAAGAAGCCGTGAGGGAGTGTAGCCGGGATTGTAGCTGATCCCAAAGGGATATCCCACAGAGGGAAAGTCATTCCCAGTACAGAAATTGGGGTTCAGGAAGGGTTCTGGCATCAGCTAGAGCATGTGATCAACTGCATTGCGCATCGCATGTTCGGGTTGCTTTTTCCTCTCTCGGTTAATTGTAATTACTGTTAATATTTACCATAATTACTGTGTTTGGCTTTGCTTTCAATAATGAGCATTAATTAACAGAGGGTGCCATGGCAACCCGGCCCTCCGTCCGCCAGGGGGCGCCGCCGTTCCGCGCGCTCCCACAATTCCCCGCGGCCGCGCCCCGCCCGCCTCTTCCCCGCCTCCATCATGGCGGTGAGTGCCGGATTCGCGGGCCGGGACCGGGCCGGGCCGTCTCCATCCGCCGACATCCGCGCTCGGCGGGGCTCGCCCGGGCGCGGCCCGTGCGGGCGGGAGCGGGGAAGGCCGGCGGGAGAGGCGCGGGGGCGGGATGGGCGCGGAGGAGCCGGTGGGGCGCTCCAGGGGAGCGGCTGCCGTGACAGGCCGCGGCCCGCCCGGTGGCGGCGGCGCTGGGGTTCGGGCCCGGCGGGGAGCGGGGCGCGCTGTCCGCCTGCTGAAGCCTTTCTCCGGACCCCCGGCGAAGCGTCCTGGGGCTGCCGGGGCGAGCGGCGGGCCGTGCCCCGGGCAGCCCCGGTTACCCCGGTGTGCTCTCTCCGCAGCAAGACCAAGGTGAGAAGGAGAACCCGATGCGGGAGCTGCGGATCCGCAAACTCTGCCTCAACATCTGCGTCGGGGAGAGCGGGGATCGGCTCACCCGCGCCGCCAAAGTGCTGGAGCAGCTCACGGGGCAGACCCCCGTGTTCTCCAAAGGTGAGCGGCTGCGGAGGAGCCCTGGCTGTTCCCTCGGGTGTTTTCCGTCCTTTCCCCTGGGTGCGGTGGCAGCGCGGTTCCCAGGAAAGGGCTCCTTGGGAGGCTTCAATATTCAGGGACTCGTGCGCGTTTGTGTCGGTTTAGTTCTGTCTCCAAACTCAGGCTGCTGCTTTGCCAGCATCCCTAAAGATGGAATGTGAGGCTGCTTCGCTTCTTTGTAATTCCCTTGAATTTATTGGGTGTTGAGGAGCTCCGAATCCCCCGGGTGGGAATTCTCTGGCTGTGCTCTAAGTGTAGCTGTTGCTGCCCACAGCCCGATACACGGTGAGGTCCTTCGGGATCAGGAGAAACGAGAAAATCGCTGTTCACTGCACGGTTCGTGGGGCCAAAGCAGAGGAGATTCTGGAGAAGGGGTTGAAGGTGAGGATTTTGGGCTGGATCTTTGGTTTGTGAAAGAACAGAACTTTTCCTTTCTGACTGAAGGGGCGTGTGCTCTGAAATGTGGTACCTGGTCAGATACACGGGATGAAGTGGTCACACTGTTTACCTGGGTGCTGTTTGAGTCTTATTTAAGAACTAACAGCAGCTGATTTCTTTTTGGGGTTTTGTCTTCGCTGCTGGGATTTGGAAGTAAAATTTTTGGGATAAAGACTCAGTGCCTTGTGAATGAGCTGGGGGTCTGGTAGCTGTGGGCAGGAGTTTTAATTCTGCTTCCAGTCAGGAACAAAATAACGACCAAGAACCAACGTTTCAGGTGCGAGAATACGAGCTGAGGAAAAACAACTTCTCAGACACGGGGAACTTTGGCTTTGGAATCCAGGAACACATCGATCTGGGCATTAAATATGATCCCAGTATCGGGATCTACGGCCTGGATTTCTATGTGGTGAGTATTCCCTCTTGGCTGGGCTTGTGGGAAAGCTCCAGAAGGAGCCTGGAACGAGCACTGGCTCCCATGGACTTGCTGGAAAATAAACTTGGGTTTTGTTGACATTTTTCTAATCTGAGATTCCCAGAGCTGCCATAAAATCCCTGATTTATGACAAATCCCACAAAGCCTCTTCAGAAGCAAATCTTGTTGCTCTGACAGCAACTCGTGGGATAACACAGAAACAGCAGGGCTGGTTTTGGGGAAAGAGAGAGCAGCAAGGCATCACTGATGAGGAAACTCCAGGCTTCCCTCCTGGAAAACTGCTTCGTTTAGGAAAACAGGAAGTGCCAGGATGAAGCAGTGCTGTTGGCTTTGTCCTGCAGGTGCTGGGCAGGCCGGGTTTCAGCATTGCTGACAAGAAACGCAGGACTGGCAACATCGGGGCCAAGCACAGGATTGGGAAGGAGGAAGCCATGCGCTGGTTCCAGCAGAAGGTACAGTCCATCCCCAGTTTGTATCCCAGGAGTTTCCCAAGAGCATCCCAAGGAGCAGCAGAATGCCTCCTGGAAAGCTGGAGCGAATCACTGGGCAGATCTTGAGGAGTGCTGAAATGTGGATTTTTGCTGTCCCAGAGCAGTAGAAACTGCCGCTACTGAATAGAAACGATTGTGCTTTTTTGGGTGTGCTGAACTGAAAGAGCCACTCTTGGCAGGAGAGCTGGGAGGAATGAGCAGCGTGGCTCCCACAGTTTTTGGAGTTTGTGGATCGTGAGTGAGGAGGCAGGGTTAGGATTTGTTGGTGTGACACAGCTCCAGGCTCAGCTGGCCACACTTGGAGGATGAAGAGATCCACAAATAAAACAAAATTTTGGGCTTACCTGTCCATATAATGAATGGGAGCTGCTGAAAGCTGGGTTGGAGATCTCCGAGGTGGGGACTGCTGATAGTTTCTTGGGGTTTGGTTTATTTTCTTTTTTTTTTTTGATTAAAAAGTATTGAGTCTGCCTGGACCTACCCAAGTCACACCCTATGCAGGGAGGCCTCCTGCCTGATCTTGCTGAATTCCTGTTTCCCCAATCCTGCCTGGTTGTGCTTAATGTGGCACAGTTGCCCTCAGGGCCCAGATTTTGGGCTGCTCAGACCAGCAGGAGGAGGGTGTGGCTGCTTGTTCCAGGGATTTTATCTGAGCACAGCCCCTTGGACATTCCAGCACAGCACAGAGGGAGTTGGCTGCAGGAAAACTGCTCTTCCACGTCTCTGTTGGCTTGGAATGACTCTGGTGGCTCAAGTTTTCTGCACAGCAGCACTGTACTTTTACCTGATGGTGATTTCTCACTTGGTTCTTTGTTTTTTTCTTTTCCCCTCACAGTATGATGGCATCATCCTTCCTGGTAAATGAGCAGTTCCTGTTGCCAGAGAAATAAATAAATTTTTCTAACCTAACTTGTGTTGTGAATTTTGTGGGGAAGCTGATGGGAGCGAGGGTCCTTCTCCTTCACTATTATGGTTTGGCTTTATTCTTTTTTTCCCTTTTTGTATTTTCCAATCCATGCTGCAATCCAGTGCTGCAGTGGGGAAAAAAGCTCTTCTGTATTTCTTCAGTGTCGGCACTCCCTGATTAGGGTTCCAGATGGAGGCAGCTCAGGGGACAATTTCCTAGCTCCCAAAGTCTGCAGTGACCCCAAACATCAGCGTGCCTCCTTAGCCAGCTGTCCCACGCCCCTGAGCTCAGTGTCCTTCCTGCAGGTGGGTTCAGTCAGAGCCTGAGTCACAGCCAGCCTGCAAAACTACCTGGGCACTGCTGCTGCAGGCACTCCACTGCTGCTAATAATTCCTCCAGCCTCGTTTTAGAAAGGCTTTTTCCCCATTTTCCATTATTCAGCAGCTCCCAGCCCCACACGAGGTCTCTGCTGGTCCTGCCAGGTGTGTCCTGGCTCTCTGTGACTCACCCACAGGCTGGGGCTGCTCTTACCTTGCTCTCAGATGGGTTTGTCCAGGGGGAAGCTCTCTCCAGTGCCAGGATTTGCAGGTTGAGGCACAGACACCCTCAACTTTCCCCTGACAACATCCTCCTGCCTCCTCCCAGCCAGCTGACTGCTCTTATCAATTCTACACTTCCAGCAGCCTTTTGGGGTGCTGTGAGGTCAGCCACTCTCACTGAGTCCCAGGGGACAGAAAGGGCTGGGCTCAGGTCCAGATTGACACCTGAAATGGGCTGGACCCGGGTCCAGGCTCAGCTGAGACACCTGCCAGCCATCCCAAAGAAAAGCAGCCTTTGGGAGGCAACTGGAATAGGTGTGAAGTGACATTGTGTCAGGGAAAAAATGTGTCCAGTTCTGGGCTCCTCAGGTCAAGAAAGATGAGGAGCTGCTGGAGTGGGTCTAAAAGAGGGAACAAAGATGATTGAGGGACTGGAGTGTCTCTGATGAGCAGAGACTGTGGGAGCTGGGCCTGGTCAGGGTGGAGGAAGGAAGGCTGAGAGGGGATCCCATAAACCCATAAAATATCCCCAAGGGCTGTCAGAGGATGGTACCAGGCTCTGTTCAGGGACAGGACGAGGAGCAATGGCCATAAAATGAAACAACGAGTTCCACCTCAACGTGAGGAAGAACTTTCCATGAGGGTGGCAGAGCCCTGGAACAGCTGCCCAGGGAGGGCTGGAGTCTCCCTCTGTGGGGACATCCCACACCCACCTGGACGTGTCCCTGTGCAACCGGGTGCCCCTCCCTGGGCAGGGGGTCGAACTGGACGCTCTCCGGAGCCCCTTCCAAGCGCGGCTCCTCCGGGGCGCTGTGACAGCCCCTCCTGAGGGCGGAGCTGCCCGAGCCGCGGGGCCGCGCTCCCCTCAGCGCCGCGCTGCCAGCACTCAAGATGGCGCCGCTGCCAGCCCCCAACATGGCGCCCGCCGCCCTCTGCCCTCACCCGCCATGGCCGAGGCCGCGCTGCGCCGCTTCCGCTTCCTGCCCGCAGCCAAGATGGCGGCGGCGGAGGGGCAGCGCCGTGGGCCCGGCGGCCGCTGAAGCCGCTTCCGCCGCCGCCGGCTCTCCAGCAGTAAAAATGGCGGAGTCGGTGCTGGAAGTTGTGGGCCGGCTCCAGGCGCGGCTGGCGGGCAGCGCCGAGCCCAAGAAGGTGATGGGGGCTGCCTCAGCCCGCCGGGGTCCCAGCGGTGGGGACGGGGGTCGGGAGTGCGCGGGGCAGGGCCTCCCTCCGCCGGGGCTTCCCCTGCGGGCAGCTCCGTGCCCGGCCGGGGCCGCGCTGCGTGGGCTGAGACGTGCGGGCTGCCCGGGGCTCGTTCCCGGCTCGCAGGCCCTGGGGGTCCCGTTGCGGCGGCCGGGTGTCCTTTGTGGGGTGCCCCCGTGGCAGTGGTGGGCGGGCGTCCCTTTTTAGGGTCCCCCCGTGGCAGCCTTGGGGTGGTGGCAGGGGTCCCGTGGCAGGTCCCTCCGCGACAGTGGCAGGCAGGGGTCCCTTTTGGGGTGTCCCTTGGCGGTGACCGGCACGGGTCCCTTTTGGGGTGTCCCTTGACGGTGACGGGCAGGGGTCCCGTGTGAGGTTCCCCCCCGGCAGTGGCGGGCAGGGGTCCCTTTTGGGGTGCCCCGTGGCCGGGTTGGGGCCCGGCTGGGCAGACGGGCAGCGGAGAACTCTCCGGAAGAGCCTTGGCCCGGTGACGTGTTGGGTGGCGGAGCGGCGGCGCCGTGTGAGCCCACGCAGGAGGCACCGCCGCGGGGCTGGGGGCACACGGCTCCTCCTCCTGTCGCCTCCGTTCCCTCTGGCCTTGGGGGGACTCGCTGGGCTCTTCTCGCCCCTCTCCGCGAGGGATGGTGCCCGCTGCCAAAATGTTGTGCCCGCAGCAGCTGCGGGGCTGCCCCGACCTGCCTCGGGCTCGCTGTGTTCGGTGACATTCGGTTGGTGACAGTGACTGTCCTGCTGGGCACCGGAGCTGGTTTTTCTAGTGAGATTTGGAATTCTGGTTGAACTCGGGCATGCTGTTACTCCGTTCTCCTGTTTGAAAGGGGGAGCATCTGTTGGGAGTATTCACACGTGTTCGGTTCACGTTTTGTGTAATTCAGGTGAAAGAGGAGGCAGGCAGGGCTGTGCAGCTGCTCCGTGCTGGGCTGACTCTGTTTCACCGAAACAAACACCTGCAGAACTCACTTCCCAAGATCTCCCACCACCCAGGAGGAGGAGGAGGAGGAGAGGATGCTGGAGTGCTGACCCTTTGAAATGGGAGCCCCTGCAGGAGCTCCAGCCTGGCGGGGGGTGATGCAATGGCATCTGGTTACTCTTCTCACCCTCTCAGCCAGAACCAGAGCAGGGTTTAACTGGTGGAGTCCCAAATGGAGCCGGGGGACTGCCAGGGAGTCCCATCCAGGGGGTCTGAGCTTCCTGCTGCTGAGATCATGGGCAAGACTTGTAATATTGTTTCAGCACTCTGTGCACAGAGCTGCTGTGCCTGCCCCTTGTGTGAGCTCAGGGCAAGAACTGCTGGTGTGTTTCTGGAGCGCTGCAAGCCCCGGGCAGTGTTTGCACAGCCCGATTCTTTCTCCAGTGACCTCGTGGTGTGAAGTTGTTTCTTGCTCTGTTGATCCTGGGCGGTTTTGCAAGGGCAGGCAGAGGAGGTAAAGCAGGGTAATGACTTGAAAAGCTCTTTTCTTCCCCAGCAGAAAGGCCCTGTGACCTATATTCTTTATTTCTGATCCTTTTCCAACCATATCCTCGGAAGCATTAGTGGTTTAAAGCCTGAATTTAGTTGCCATTGCATTGTCTTGATGGATCTTGTGAGGACCTTTCTGTTGAAGAAATTTTACCCCATCAGCAGGACAAATCCACAGCATCTTACACTGTTTCCAGTCCTCACTTTTCTTGCCTGATCCTTTCAAAATATTTTAGCAGGAATGTGAAAGAATAATATTTGCCCAGTATTGTGCACAACTCACTGCCTTGGTGAAAGGTGTAAAGTGTTGTTATTCCTGGTATTAGGTAAAAATTGGGCTGCTGGCACGGAACAGTGCAAGTGAAATCTTGGACAGTGCTGTCATGGTTTGGAAAATGTTCTTTTTTTCCAGCAGAGGAGGTACAAGTTCTGCTCCAGGGCTATGGGAAGAAAGAGGAGAAGGAAAACATGAGCAAGAGCAGCATCTTCACGGAGGCCTGGCTGTGCTGGAGCCATTTGATATTAGTGTGTGTTTTTAGTGTTGTAACAGTCTGGCTGCCTTCTTTCAGGGAAAGAAAACGATCCACCCATGTTCAACAGGACTTGATTGGAGCTGGAACTCAGTTTTATGGGTTGTGTCTTAATTGACTGAAGCCCTGCCCTGTTCTGGAGTGTTTTAGAAGAACTTTGTTGTGTGTGTGTCTCACAAGACACAAGCCTGGTGTTTTCTGTCTCCCACCTGGTTGCCTTTTCCTCGCAGGATTTGTATGATCTTGGTTATTTCCAAGATGACCTGCCAGATTTAGAATCCCAGGATTGTTACAGGTTGGAAAAGACCTCCAGGATCAAGTCCAACCTTTGATTGAACCCTTCATATCAACTGAGTTCCACATTGAGCTGTTTCTTGACCACGTCCAGGGATGGGGACTCCTTCCAGTGCCTGACCACCTTTCTGTGAAGAAATTCCTCCTGATGTCCCTGTAAGCCTCAGTGGGATGAACTCCATCAGCTTGTTTCCAAAGGAAATAAAGTTTAGTACGAGTTTTTAAGCCTCACTGCATCAAAGTTGTCTCAGGCACAAGGATCTGTGTTCCATGGAGGAACTGACTGCAGTGGCTGTGGAATAACTCAGCTCCTCGTGAGACGTGTTCTGGATCAAGTGTGTGTCTGCCCTGGTCTCCAACCACACTGAGAACAGCATTCCCATTGAGAGCAGCACTTCTCTTCCTGGAATTCAGCCCTGAAGGCAGCAAATAACTGAAGAGCAAACAGAACTGTGGGAAATGCTACGATGGGATGTAGCTAGAAAATATTTAGGGACACCAGAACGAGTTCTCCTTTGGTTCTTACTCTCACAGTGGGGTTTTGTAAGCTCTGAAGAAACCTTTCTATGAATTTAATTAGCTCACAGAGATGCTGTTGCTTTAATATTGTCATGGTTTAGTCTTTTTCTATCTAGTACAAAAATCCATCCTTCTTTTCCTTCCTGTCCCCTTTGCACACACAAGTCCAAACTCCTTTATTACAAATCCCAGAAGGATTTTGGCCTTCCCAGAGGGATCCTGACCCCTGCACTGTGGCAGGCAGTCCGAGGAGAGGCAGCAGAGTTGGGCTCTGGCTCTGCTGCCTTTGGTTTGGTGGCTTCAGTTGCCAGTGCACTTGTTGAGCAGCTGTGCTGGCTAGGCAACTGCAGCCACTCTTGGTATCAGTGTTCCACTCTTCTAAACCAAGAAAACCGAAACCTTCTGTCACAGTTATCAGGTCCTAAATATAAAGGAGTGGTTTCTAGTGAGCAGAAGTTGTGGTTTTGCTTATGTCAGAGGAAGCCTTCTCTGGTGTCGAGGAGTGTTTCCTCTCTGAAAGCAAGGGGGCTTCTCAAACAGGTTCAAGGAACTGCTTTCCCTCCAGAGGAAGGAGCCCTGCAAACCTGTCTGGTCCTTGCACGGTGGCCGTGGGGGTGACTGGGTGTCAGCTCAGGCTGACAGTGCTGATTTGAGCACGAGCACAGTGCTTTAAAGAGAAGATCTTCTGGATCAGGGGCAGCCCTTTGTATGGCATATAGCATAGGAGTGCTGAGCACAGCCTGGGCTGTATAGGGGCTATAATAATGGGAATGCTGATGAGGCTGGACTGTGGCTATAGCTGAGCTGTGGGAAATGATGTGAGGGGCAACAGTGCTGTCAGATGTGTTCTACCATGTACTGTAGCTACAGAGCCAACAGACATCGTGGTGAGGCCATGTCCCAAACCACCTGGCTGGCAGAGGTACAGGAACATCCCCTTCACTTAGAATCCCACAATCATTAGGGTTGGAAAATACCTCCAGGATATCATCGTGTCCAACCTGTGACTGATCCCCACCTTGCCAGCCAGCCCAGAGCCCCGTGTCTGCTCAATCCTTCAACACCTCCAGGCATGGTGACTCCACCACCTCCCTGGGCAGTCCATTCCCATGCCTGGCCACCCTTTCCTGAAGAAGTTTCTCCTGGTGTCCACCCTGAAACTCCCCTGGTGCAGCTTGAGGCTGTTTCTTCTTGCCAAACTCCTCCAGCTCCTCCTTGTCCCACCCTGTCCCATGGAGCAGCTGAAGATGCTGGCAGAACCTTGCTTGGAGTGTGTGGAGGAAAAAGCACTTCTCTGGTGTTTGGTGAAGGGAAGAGAAAAGAGTGGAGCAAGAGGGAGGGAATTTGGAAGGATCAGGTGTTGTTTTAGTAGCTGATTGAAGAGAGCCTGTAGGCAGTGGAGACACAGGTTCCTCTCTTAGGTCTTTGAGAGCATCTAGAAATCTTCCTTCCCCTTTTTATTGCCAAGGGGTGTGATTCCACCACCACCTTCTGAGAGGCTTCCAAGTCCTTTCTTTCTCTTGCTGTGTGTTTCTGTTCCCAGTGCTTTAAGCCAGATTGAAGCTGCAGCCCCGTGTGAAGCAAACGTTAATATTTGGGTGTGTTACAAGACTTTCTGGTAGGTTCTTGTGGGCAGAGATGAGAGTTTTTTGCAGTTGGCCCTCGTGTTCAGCTTCTCAGGAGGTTTTTTGGAGTGAGACAGCAGCTGTCAGCCACTTGGATCTTCCTATCAAGCTCTCAGGCAGGGCAGCATTTCCTTCCTCCCCAATCCCCGTCTGTGGTTCTGTGAGACAACTCTGAACCCTTCTCCTCTTGTCTCCACAGCTGCTGAAGAGTCTGAAGAGGCTGTCAGAGTTACCCATCACAGTTGACATTCTCGTGGTAAGAGCTGGGAAATCTCTGGGGCTCTTCCTGGTGTCTGTGGAGTCAGGGAGGTGGTTGCAGTTTTCCATGAAATGCTGTTTTCCCCAGAACAGGGTGTGTTGCCTGGGCCACCTGCTCCAGCCCAGTGACACAGGCATGATTGTGATAAGGTTCTGCAAGTGCCAGGCACGGGGAAGGAGCATGCCAGGGCAGGTGGGAAGCCATGGAGGACGGTTTGTCACGCTCAGTTCTCCCACAAGCTTAACACCTGACTGGGATAAGAGAGCTGGAGCAGATCCCAGCAATAACAAGTCAGCAGGAAATGAGGAAGTGCTAATCCTTACAGTTTTTAATAGCTTCTGTCTTCAAACTTGCCAGCTCTCATGGTAAATACTGACTTGGGTTATTAATACAAATAATTAGTGTTTGTCTAAGGTAGAATTAACCTTTGATTTACATGTAGTGAGTGATATAAAGCAGCTGGAGAGATAATAAAAGTGCTATCTTTGCTGTTAGATCAAGTAACTTTCTCCCTCGCAGCAGTAGGGAGTGTGTTGATTTCATTGACTCTTTAGGGAGTTTAGCAGGGGTGAGAATTCCTGTTTTGCTAAGATGGATTCATGGCTCTCTCCTGAAGGAGACAGGAGTTGGGAAGACTGTGAACAGCCTGAGGAAACATGAACTGGTGGGAGACTTTGCCAAGGACCTGGTGGCCAGGTGGAAGAAGCTGGTGCCAGTGGCGCAGGAGGCAGAGCGGTGAGTGAGCCCCATGGATGAGCTTTGGGAATGTTTTCTCAGTGGATAGTTCAAACCTCTCTGGCCAAGGCTCTGGAAAAACTTGTACAACCAATATGTGAGCTCTGCCTGAGGGTTTTGTCTTGTTTTGGCAGAAACTTCCTGCCTCTGCTGGCTCTGGAGTGTTGGGATGATGATAGCTGCAGTTTCATGTGGAAGTTGGGGCCAACTTTGAAGAATCTGCAGTTTGATGAAGAGATTAACAGGAGTTGCCAAAAAAGTGCCCTTAATAAAGCAAAAGATGCAATCTGCTTGCTTCCCATTTTATGATTCTGAAGGCAGGAAGTTCTAGGCCCAAGTAAATTGAAAGAATGCTTTCATGAGCCAGAATCCTATGGAAACTGGAAGTTATTGCTAGCAGGCGTGTGGCAGTAACAAAGCTGTGTTGAACCCAGCAGAGATCAAAGAGATTTGAGTAATAAAGGCCAGTTATTAATGGGAATTTAAAGGAGAATTCTTATGTGTTGAATTGGGGAACTGGGGGACATTTCCCACAGCATCACACAGCCAAGAGTGTGTAGGCACAAAGTTCTGTCTCTAGTTCTATTAAAAATGCAATTCTTGCACTAGAAATGCGATTTTTAAATCCCTGATTGTTGCTGTTCTTTAGAGATTTAGTGGGATTTTTGGCACAAAGCTACCAAATACAACCTTGGTCTTCCAAGAGAGGTGTTCCAGTCCAGGGAATGGCTCTTTTCATTCATGTTGGGCAATATTAATGTAACTCTTTTTGGTTTCTTCTCCCTTCAGAAATAACCTGGACTCTGAAGACCGTGACTACGAGAGGAGCAGCTCGAGCAAAAGGCATCAGGAATCCTCCCTCAGAGAGGATGAGGAGGCTGATCAGGAATACTCAGAACCCTTCCAGCCTTCTTGCAGCCAGTCCTATAGCCCAGATCATAGGGAAAAGAAGTCCAAAAGGTATCCTAGGCCTGAGAGAGCCTATGAGACTTACAGCTATAGCAGCCACCAGGGGAAGGGTTGGGGCAGATCCTCCCCGGTGCTCTCTTCAGACCAGGAGTACTCAGACTGTGGGCAAGCTGTGTCACCTGAGCCCAGTGAGAGCCCTCAGGATGTGGACACAGACCATTATGCCTCTGAGGAGCAGGAAGAACCAGCACTATTCCCTAGGAAATCCAGTAAAGGGCACAGCTTCCAGGAGAAGCTCGGGGCAGGCCGGGAGCGCGGCTCCGGCGATTTCTGCGACAAAGGGAACGCGAGTCGGAGCAAAGAGCACAAGTCCTTGCACAAGAAGCAGCGACTCGATGGCAGAGGGGATGACAGGACCTCTGCCTTCAGCCCTGAGAGGTTGCACAAGGCTTCCTTTAAAGAGCAGCTCCGAGAATCCCCCGTGGCAGCGGCCGGCAAGGAGAAGCAGAGGACGTCAGAGGGCAGCAAAAAGGAGAAGAATCGGGAAAGCGGCGCCTCCAGGAAGGAGAAGTCGCACTCGTTGCCGCACTCGGGGGAATCTTTGGAGAACCATGTCAAGAAGCAAAAGCATCGGGACTCTGAGAAGAGCAAATTGGAAAAGTCCAAGCAGAGCCTGGAGAGCTCGAACTCAGAGAAACGGAAAGCTGAGAGTGACTCAGGCAATAGGATCAAGGAAAAGGGGGGTTCTGGGAGCCTAAAGTCTGCGGAGGGGAAGCGCAAAATCTCCGACGTGGACAAAAAATCAGTGGGTTTTTCCTCAAATTCTGGGGAGGGGGAAGCAGAGGATGAGTTTGAACAACCTACAATGTCGTTTGAGTCGTATCTCAGCTATGACCAGCCCCAGAAAAAGAAAAAGAAAGTGGTCAAACCTTCAGCTGGGTCAGCTGGGGACAAAGACCGAGGGCACAGCAAACAGAACGGATCCAAAGCCAGTACCAACAGCTCGAGCTCCAGTCAGAAAAGTCCAAGCCACAAGAGAACAAGTGAGAAAAAGGCAGAGAAGAAAACTCCAGAGCCTCCTAAACCAAAGAGGGTAAGGTTTGGTAAGAAGGAATACCTGTGGATGGGAGCTTAGAATCCAGCCCAGTTTGCAGTGCATCTCCTGCTAAAGAGGTTCCCATGTCTCCCCTCTCAAGTATTTATGCTTCTCTAAAATGGACCTTTTTTAGTGGCCAGAAATGGGAGAACTGGTGGTACAAGGCTGCTCATTCCAGAAGACAAACCTTCTTTTGTGAAAGCCTGGAAAATGAGCAATATTTCTGTGCAGATCCTTTGTCACATGGGTGCCAGGGTTTGGTGTATAAATAGGGACTAATATGTAAAATCTTTACTGTTTCATCTTTTTACTCAACTTTGAAACACTTAGCTCTTCACAAAGTGGTTTTTATAAGGTTTAACTTACAAATCCTGCTTTGCCATTCATTATAAAAGTACTTCCTAAAACTCCATATCAAAGTTTTCAGTTTCCCTCAGTTTCTGAGGTTCCCTTCTCCTCCGCCACTGCAAAGTTTTTTTGCTGGAAGAGGAGAAGAGGCAGAACTGGTAAATGAGTGTTTGAGATCAAGGAAATGCTTCTGCTTGTCCTGAATAGGCTAAAAACATGGATGGCTCTTTCTGGAAGGTGCTGAATGATTCAGATCCCAAATTTTGATTTCTTCCTATTGGCAGCCACCCCTTGAGGTTGTTCCCTGGTGCAAACTGAGCAGCATTGAGTGATTTATTCAAAAGATGCAAAAACCCCCACATTTTGGTGCTGTTTGTACACTGGTGGAATGGCACATTCTGCTGTATTCCTGTCTTATTCCATGTCCATCCTCTCCTTCCAGATAATTTTAGACGTGGTCCCGACGTTACCAGACATCCCCCTGCCCCCCATCCAGGCCAATTATCGTCCTCTTCCCTCCATCGAGTCCATCACCTGCTCCCAGACAAAAAGGAAAGGTATGTTGGGCAGAAAATTGGGTTTGGAATGAGCCACATTGTGGGAGAGAGTGGTTTCAATTCTTTCTGGTGGGATATGCCAAGGGCAGAGGTTTCAGATAAAAAAGCAGCTGCTTCCCACGTGCTCCATCAGAAATGAGAAGAATCCTTCACTGATGCTTCTTTGGGGCTCAGACTTTGGGCTTGCCCTTCCTGAACTTGCTCTGCAGGTCTCTTGGAGAAGACTTTGCCCTTTAGGTCACTTCTGGGTGACTCCAATTTGTGCCTCCTGTGCCATTTCTCAGGACAGGCTCTTTCTTTTCTCTGTCCCCTCCTCACTGCAATGGTTTCCATCCACAGCAGTGTCCTCGCCAGTGGAGGAGAGCGAAGCTGGTTTCACAGGCCGCCGGTTAAATTCCAAGATGCAGGTGTACTCTGGCTCCAAAACTGCCTACCTCCCAAAGATGATGTCCCTGTACCAGCAGTGTATCAGGGTCCTCAGTAACAACATCGACTGTAAGTACCTGTCCTTGTCTCAGAGTCACTGTGCATTGAAATTTTGGCAACTTGGTACAGACCCCAGCAGTTCCCCCTTGTTACAAATATGGGGTTAATCCCACTGGAAGCCCAGGTGCTGCAGGGATCAGCTCCTAGAAAGCTTTTAAGCAGTGCTAAAGCACTGGAAATTATGGCAAATGGAGCTTGCACAGATATTTCTCAACGTGGAGATATTAGTGCCTGAGGTTCCATTCTCCTCCCCTCGTCCTGAATGGTATTGTGCAACATTGCAGTTTTTTCACTGTGTTTCAAGGTGTCAAGCCCTTTCCTTGGCAAGGAAGGAGCAGGATAATTAATACCCTGTGCTTCTGGCTTCTCTCTAGCAATCTATGAAGTGGGTGGTGTCCCTTTCTCCGTGCTGGAGCCCGTGTTGGAGAGGTGCACCCCGGAGCAGCTGTATCGCATCGAGGAATGTAACCATGTGAGTGCCTTGGCCTGGGACAAGGGATGTGATGTGCAGGGCTGTGCTCACCTCTGAGAGCAGAATAGCAAACAAAGCCTTTTCATTGCAAGAGGCGGCTTTTGCTAGTCCTGAGTTCCTGGCATTGCAGTGATATATGGGTTTCCTTGAGCTAGGTCTCATAACCTCTGGGAGATTTATGTTTATGTATTGCACCCAAGATAGCTCAGCTACCTTAGAAGGCATAAAATCAGCAGGATGGCTTCTGTGGTAGTGTTGGAAACAGAAAAGTTTTAATAAAAGGCAAAATAACAAAACTCTTTACAGAGAAAAACTGAGCCAGGTGCAAGAGGTTCTCACCTCACAAAAGCCATTCGTTTCTTTGTTCTTTTCTTTTTCTAGTAAATTGCTCAGACAGGATTTTCTGGCTCCTGTCCAATTGGCCATCCTTAAGTTTGAGGTGAAGTCCCTCAGGTCCTATGAGGTGTCTTTTTACCTAATCAAGGAGAGAAAATTCTGGGCTTTTTTCCTTTTTAAGGAGACAAAAGAGAGTTTTGTCAGAGAGCACATTCCTGCATTGCAGCGCAGGCGCCCTGCTGGAATTCCACCAGCACTGAGCTGGTGCTGAGGGAAAGGAGGAGTCGGGAGGGATCCCAGCTCTGTGTGGGTTTGCTCCAGGTGCTGGTGGAGGACACGGATCAGCTGTGGCACAACCACTGCCTGCGAGACTTCAAGAACGAGAAGCCCGAGGAGTTCGAGTCGTGGCGGGAGATGTACCTGCGGCTGCACGACGCGCGCGAGCAGCGCCTGCTGATGCTGGCACGCAACATTGGCTCTGCCCACGCCAACAAACCCAAAGGTGGGGCTGGGGGAGCCCTTCTGGGTTAGCACCAGTCCATTTTAGGAGCTGCTTAGCTCTGTGTGCTCCCTTGCTTCGTGGTTTAGCGGTGTCTTGATTTCATCCCTGATGGTGTTGATGCAGCTCAATATTTTACAGTAATGATGAGCAGGTTCCTGTTCCATGTGGCTTCTCCATGCTGGCATGGAAGAGAACGAGGGTGGGGGGAAACATTTCTGGGTTTTGGGTGAACATAATGAGAAATGCTGAGCTGATCAGTCTGATTTCTCACTGCAAGAGGGAAGGACACTGTCAGACCTTAGGAAGGACACTGTCACTATTTCTTTGGAATGGATGGACTGGGGAGAGGTGGATGAAGTGTCAGTAGTAAGAAAAGCAGTGAGGAGCCTCCTTTATAGCCAGCTGGATGTAAGTGATGTTTCCCTCTGGCCTCTTGCAGGAAGAGTGGCCAAGATGGCGTTTGTGAACTCTGCAGCAAAACCCCCTCGGGACGTTCGGAGGAGACAGGAGAAGTTTGGAACTGGAGGCCCTCTTCTGCCTGAGAAGACCAAGTGAGTGTTTCTCTGCAGCCCTTGCTGCTCGGGGCCTCCTGAAGCTCAGGAAAGGATACTCTGTGTCTGGGAGCTCCTTTTGCAGGGAAACTTGTAACTGTAATGGCCTGGGAAGTGCAGAGATCCGGGTCACTACCTTGTATCTGCCCTGCTGCTGTTACAAACATGCTTTGTGTCTGTAGAATTGCCTCCAAACAGGGTGTATCCTTTATGGCCATGCCTGTCCTGTGTCTGTTCCAGAATAAAACCAGTCCTGTACACATCCAGCAAAAGCCACGCTCGGGCCAGTGACGAGCAGTCCTACGATGGGCCCAGCACCAGCAGTGCCCACTCGGTCCCGTCTTCAGGTAGCACCTTCTCCTCCTACGACCCCAGGAAACCCCCTGTGAAGAGTAAGTACAGCCTTCAGCACATCCCTCTGGCCTCTTCGAGCTTCTCCTGCACAAACAGCTGCTTCTGCTGGGGGAGAATGCCAGGCTGTGCAGGAGGGTTGATGTTGGTGTCTCTCTATCTCTGTTCAAACTTGTTGCATGAGGAACAGCAAAGGGAAATATGTGATTCACCCACTCAGAGCTGACTGGATCAGCCTGTCCTGATGGTACCAGTGAGGCAGAAGCTCTGCCTTAGCCCTCCTGCTGCCCTGTGTCTGTCAGCTGTTTGGAATTGGAGTGCAGCTCTCTCAGGAGGGTTTAAGCAGGGATATGTGTTGGTGCAGTGCAGGAAGCAGTGCCTTCTCCTCAGTCTGTGACCTGAAAACTCTGATGGGCCCTGCTCAAACACTCCTGTCTGCCAGGGCTGCAGCTTTCAATTGCTCTCAGCTCTTCTTCTGTCACATTTCCTTTTATGTGGGGGCTTTTTTGTTTGATTCAGTGGTGGTTTGTTTTTCTTTCTCTTTTGCAGAAATTGCACCAATGATGGCAAAGACTATCAAAGCTTTCAAAAACAGGTTCTCTCGGAGATAAGTTTGCAGTGCTGAGCTGGGCCTTTCTCTCTTGGGGCGGAGTGGCACGGGAGGGGGAGAAGGCACCCAAACAGCCCTTCCTTATCTTTGAACTCTTTGGAGGCTGCAGCTGCTGGGAGAAGCTTTGATCTGCACAAGATGACGGCACAGTATTTTATCTTTTATTTCTGGTCCCTTTCTCAGTGTCAAGCCCCCCTCTTTTACCCCCTGTCCCCAACATTCTGTTTCTGGCTTTGTCATCCCTTGAAAGAAGGGTGTACAGAATCTCCTGACACAGGAAAATGTGAAATCTTGGCACCTGCTGAGAATGGAAGATCCAGAGACTTATTTACTATTTAACCTCTTAATAAATTATAAAATGGTTTTAAT